>NW_021167120.1:0-600000 GCF_003942205.1 Apiotrichum porosum | reverse complement strand
CGGAAATGGCAAAGCCAATCTTGGGAGACGTGCATGATGTTTCGGGCGAGACCTGGCAAACACCGAGCATTCCGACCCAGGACACAAAGTCCTGACCATTGGTCGAGACTGTGGTTTTCAAGAAGCCGAGAGTGTGGATCACGGGCGTGCTGACTGAAGGTCAGCTGGGAATACGAAGAGTGACACTCACTTGTACACAGCACCAGGAGGATGGTAGCTGCCAGCAGGCAGGCGGTGCCGATGTGGACAATGACGGGCATGTCGAGCGAGAAGTGTCTTCGCTTATGTGGGTCTCAGGGGTCGGCGCGGTCGGTGCTCAAGAAGTCAACGCAGGCGTGCAAACGCGGGTGCACAATGGGTGTGAGAGTATGCTTGTGAGGGAGACTGGATGGGAAGTGGTCGCACCAGACAGCGGTTTATGTACATGCATGCTTGGCAGATAGTGACGGGGTGGGAAAGAAGCCATACTGCTAGGCTCCCCTTGGCTTCATCGCTTTGCAGTGGTGGGCGGTGCATTTGAGCGCCATCACGGGCATTACCCACGGCATCTTTTGACGAGCCGCACACCGCTTCCCCGTAAGGAACTTGCAACGGTGCCAAGCACATGCCGCACAGTCCGGAACTCTGGAACCCCACCACCGCATATCCGCATGCATGCAACAGGCCAACGGCCAACGGGCCTGGAGAGGGGTGGTTTGAGAACACCAACGAATGTTGCCAGCCAGGCAGCTGGTCGTCATCCCAACCCGGGTAACTCCGCCGGGTACCTCGAGGGTGTGAGGCTTGCGATCCTTCGAAAGGTGAAACAGAATCGGAAAGGTGGTGCACAGGTCCAGAACATCAATTCGGCTGCACTGTCGTAGGTGCGAATGGCTGCTGTACTGCTGTGCCTCCCCCGAAAGGTGTCTACCGTCAAAACCGCGGTTACTGGTGTGGAGCTGGCCACCAAAACATCGCCGACACCCAGCAAATAATAAAATCCCCGGCAGTGAGGTAGCCCAGAGTGGCCTGGATCAGTGGCCGATCAGCGGACGTTCATCGTCTTGCATGGCATGCCTTGGCGTGGAACAAGCCTTGCTGTGTCTTCATAATCGAGATTGGCTCGTTGGTACCTGCGCCGGCCGTTTGATCGCTCGGCGACTGTGGCTCCACGCTCACTCACAATCGTCACGGCGATATCACGGTCACAGCAACGGACGACAGCAGCACCGCAGACAGAACATAGCGACCGAGTGATATACCACACATCGTTGTCTGAGAAACCGTTTCGAGTGCTGTACTGTCTTGTTGAAAGGTTGCACTACTCACCCGGAAAACACGGGAGAGTGTGGGAGCGGTTCAGACTGCCGAAGCTGTGTGGGCAGCTGACATTTCTACTATTGGATAGGGAGCGAACCCTCATCCTGAGATTCCGGCGGGTTTGCTGGGTTTGGGAGTGTGGGGTGGTTTGAAACACACCAACGATTGGTCTCGACTCTCACTCCGGTCCATATCGTTGTCCCAGGTTTGAATTGCACTGCTGGACATCTCATACAGCGTGGTTGTTTGTCAACGGCGGAGTGCGCCATTACCAGGTCCTTCTTGCACGTGCGCATCATCGGCGCAGAGCTTCCCGGCGGGTCGACATGCCACTCCATTACGCTCGCCGAGCGAGGTCCACTGATCCGCTGAAGCGCCCAAACACCTTGCAGATCAGGTCCCAATACATGCAATACACCCGATTTAATATGCCGACGGCATGCGACGATTTCGCCCGGAACCAAAATCGTCAAATTGCCGTCCCCCAAACTACTCTGCATCTCTGCATCTGCCCACCTATCAACGCGACGCAGATGTAGACGACGGCAAATGCAATAGAGATGCCCACAGGGCAAAAAGGATACATCCAAGGGGACTCGAACCCCTGTCCCAAGCGATATTGTATTCAAATGGTTGAATTCAATGGAAAGCATGTATACTAACCCCTATACGATGGATGTTTGGTGAAAATTGGGTTTGTAGTGCGGTCAAAAGCGGTGTGATGTGTCCGCGACTGCTTTATGTCTGTGCCATCATGCCTTGCCCGTGTACCCGTGTATTATTCATCTGTATGTATTGCTGGATTCTCCACAAGACCATCTTTACCCATGGGTGGAGAGGAAGAACTGAAGGAAAGCTGACCCGGAAACCCATGCCGCATGTACTTGTGGCCGAGTATACCTGGCAGACACTGTGTCAATCCTCACCTGTGCTTCCATGGTCTGTAGAAAAGAGTCGTGACCTATGCATGATCCGTATTACAATACGGCGGGGTCCCTTACACCCCGCCTTGATTAAAACTCGCTGGTCTCCACCACGCGCACACCCTCGACCTTCTTCTCCTCCGAGTCATACGCCTCACTGCCGCTCTCGTGAACAATGCCACCGCTCTTGTCCACCAGGTCGTGCACCGGCACCTCGAGGAGAGTCTCGTGGGCGGGCCAGAACCTGTTGAGGGTGTAGTACACAAGCAGGGCAATGGCGTCGCCGGCAATGTTGCTGACCATGTAGACGTACTTGATGTTGCCAATGTCCAGGTTGGCGTTGATGGCAGCGGCCATGCCGGGAAGGTTGGGGGCGATGGCACAGCAGAGGGCGGCATACGAGCGCCAGTTCCAGCCGCCGATGTAGCGGTAGATACCCTGAGGCTTGTACAGCTCGTAAATGTCCATCTTCCTGGACTTGACGACGAAGAAGTCAAACGCCATGAGAGCCGCAATGGGGGCCAGCACAATCGAGTAGGAGCTCATGAACGTGAGGAAGTTGGCAGCCGAGTTGAGGACCTTCCAGGGGGCAAATCCCCACACGCCAATGGTGATGGCGATCATCTGGCCACGACGAATGTTGAGGTACTTGGGGGCAAGCGAGCACATGTCGTTGGCGGCCGAGATGGAGTTGGCGGTGATGTTGGTGGTGACGTTGCCGAGAGCCCAGGCGAGGGCACCGACAAACATGCAGAAACGACCAACGTGCGAGGTACCCCACTTTGCGACGACGTCGTACGGCTGGTAAAGCGCGTCACCGTACACGGAAAGACAGCAGGCAGCGGTAATGGCGGAGAGGATCGACATGACAGTAAACAGCAGGGGGAAGGCCCACAGCTGAGTCCAGGCGCTAGTGGGACGCTTGCAGTAACGGGAGAAGTCACCAATGTTGAGCGACAGAGTGGCCCAGGTACCCGACGTGGCAGTGACCGAGGTCATGAAGGCGACGAAACGGGCTGTGCCGGGCGCAACGCGGTCGACCGGGTTGGAAAGGGCCTCGGCTGCGCCCGAGCCAGCCTTCTTGACCGCCCAAATGACAGTGCCGATGGCGACGATGGGAACGATGATAGCCTTGACGTTGAAAACCCACTTGAGCTTGGAAGGGTGGATGAAGATGAACGGGAACTGGATCAGCCAGAAGAGGAAGAACGAGAGGAAGTCCTGCGAGGTGGCGCCCTGCGAGACCGGGACGTGGTTGGCAAAGTCCTTGTACTGGGGCCAGATGGCTTCAATCATGAGCGAAACAAACTGGCCGCCAGACCACGAGTTGATCGAAAGCCAGAAACAGGCGATAACGCAGCGAGACAAGACCACAAACTTGCTGCCCCAGTATCCGAACGTGGCACGCGAGGTGACGGCAAAGGGAGTGTGGATCGTGGCGCCGATGAAACCGTTGGCAGTGATGACGATAGCGACAAAGCACGATCCGACAAAGACCGCAAGACACGATTCCCACCAGGTCAAGCCAAGGGCGACAAAGGACGAGACAGTCGCCCACGAACCGCTGTGGCGTGTCAGCTCCGGACTCCTGGGACAAAACTGAGTGTGCCCATGACTTACGGGTTGATGAGGTCAGAAATCCAGTACGACACAAAGGTCCAGTTTGTCCAGACGCGAAAGTCTGGAGGCGAGGGGTCCATGTCTGGGACAGCGTCAGCACCGTGGCCTTTGCTTGCTGTCACGCGACTTACCTTTGTTAGACCAGACATTCTCGGGGGCGATACACGACTCCTCCTTTGGGAGGACCCAGTAGTCTCGACTAGCCATCTTTCCGATCTTCTTCGACATGATGTTTGCAGTTGCAGCGTGGAGAGGGGTGTGCAGTGGGAGTGATATGGAGGAACTCCACTGCAACCACCGTCAATGTACTTTATACGTCTATCTTCGGCCCGTCTATCTCAGGCACTCTTGCTGAGGCATGACCTTGTCGCCTCAAGACCAGATAGCGTTTTCCCGGGACACTCTCTCTATCTGGCGCCGAACCCCGCGTCCATTCTCCCATCGGAGTGTTCCGGCTTAACTCACTCTCTTCGTGTCTGATCCCAGCAGGAAGCAGACCGGTATGGGAGCGGCGCGGAGCGCCCTCCGGCATTTCATCGACCAGACGACCGAGGTCTCGTGGCCCATATTGGTCCGCCAGGCTCGGAGATTCATGTTTGCCGCCCTGTGGACGGGTTAATGCGATAAGCCATCAGACCAATGGGCGAATGGCAGGTCGGCACCGTCCAAAGTATTCTGGGATGTAAAGGCTGGACCGGGACCGGCAGCCTGACTGTGGTACTGTGGAGCACCGAAGACGACGCCCAGACGGGCTGCCACCGTGGACCACATGGGTTCGCGGCTCAACAAAGTAATTTGGTGGCGCGAGGCTTATCGGCCTTATCATCAAAAGCCACTACACAGAAGAAAAAACCCGTGCACTGGATGGAGGTTGGGAACTCGGTTGCCCGCACAGGGTGGCGACGCTTCAAGCCAAGCGCGACTGCGTGAAGCAGGCAGAGCCAGTCCCGACTGGCCTCGGACGGCCGTGTTACCTTAAGTCGCAGCAATAGCCTTTGTCGCGGTTCTGGTTCGCTAACATATAGCGACCGCAGTCGCTTTGGCCGGCAAGTGGCGGCACCTCGGCTGCAGTACACTACACTGGGACACATGGACAGAGTCAGACAGTGGTCAACGCCATGGCGGGCGGGTATGGCTCTGAACGGCGTCTGCGAAGCGACAGTAGTGCCTATCGTCAGACTGGCCGGCGTACCGGAAAGCCAGTGATGTCGACGGCAATTTCCGTTCGTTTTCAAAAAACGTATCGGTCACTCTGTTGTCTCACCGCCACATGTTCACAACGTTGTGCGAGGCGTCCACTTGGCACAGTGCCGACGTAGACCTCTATGTACCTGCCTCTGATATCCGCAAAGTCCAAGCGCTCGCGACATGGTGGCATTGTTCTTGCACTGATACGTGCCCGACCGAAGAGGGTTTGGGGAGAGCATCAAAGACCATTCGATTATCCAAGGCTTTGTTGCTGCAAGGTACAACTCGAAGGGTGTCGGCGGTCGATACCTTCCAAGCTCACGGTCACACCTTCTGGATTGGGACCTGTTACAGGGACGCAGTGCCGTGTACAGATCCCCGAGGCTGTCCGAGTATTTTAAGACTGAGTGCGGTATATCTAGACTTGTGAGCAGCGCAGTCCCAAAAACATGGTGATTTAAATTGGTTGTTCGGTGCCGGTGCTGATGCTTTTTCTTCTTCTTTTTCTTCTCTTTCCTTCGGCGGTTCTTTCTCACCACCCATGTGTCTTGACTTTTTAAACATGCCCGGCCACACGACCTCCAAAATGGACTAGGAGAGAGAACCATCTACTACTGATAACATGTAGATTGCCGTTCGTGGCGATCACTGCAGGGTGCAGTGTATGGGCTCTGCCGCTCGCATCGGAGATGGCGATGGGCTGCGGGGAGACAATGGGGCTCTATTCAACGTTCCCACATTCTCAGCTGCTGTGCCCTGACACAAGTCGCGGGTTGGCAGGTGACGGAGGCGGGTTTGCGTGCCAGAGGAAGCGGTGGAACAAGATGGGTAAGCAGGGGAAGCAACAACCAATGGAGATATCTTTCCCAGTTCGCCTCCCCGCCTCCCGTAACTGGACTCTCTTCTCTGCACCGGCTCACTGCAACGTAACTTTTGGGTGGTGCTGGTTTCAAGATGCATTGGTACAACATCTACACATGTTGGTGCGACTCTACATTATACTTTACTGCCTGTGCGTCTATATAGCAGCAAGGTGTGTGTCTCTACTCGGTAGCAAGTGATGGTCTACTCGGTAGCGCAATGTGTCTACTCGGTCTTCGCCTCCAGGGCGGTGGGGGCACCCTCGGCCTCCTCGTTGTAGCCCTCGAGGACCATGTCCGAGATACCGAGGTCGTCGTTCTGCTCCTTGGTGCGCTCGTACTCGTCAATCTCCATGTCCGGGTCGGGCTCGGGAGCGTTGAGGTTCTGGAGGTACGAGTTGGCGACGGGGTCGTCGAGGATCAAGGTGAAGTCACGCTTGACGGCCATGACGTCCTTGAGGCCCTGGAGGAAGTCGGCGAAGCCGCGGGCCTCGGGGTCCTCGCGGCCAATCTGGCCGACACCGGCAGTGGCCGAGTCACCAGTGCGGAAGACCTTGGTGGAGAGCTCGTCGTAAATCTCGTTGAGGATACCCTCGAGGGTGGTGAAGCGACCGCCCAGGGTGCCCGGCTGGAGGGCGAGGTCAATCTCGGGAATCTCAAGACCGCAAGTGTCCGACTTGAGCATGTCACGCGAGAGAGCGTCCTCGTCACCGGCCTCGACCTTGAGGGTGATGCGCTTGCCCTTCTCGGAGATCTTGCCGCCCGACTTGACCTCGACGTCACGGTAACCACATGCGTAACAGTTGGTCGACATGATGATGACGTCCTTGAAGTAAGGAATGTTGATGGGCTTCATAAGAGTCTCCTGCTCGTGACCGCACGACATGCAGGTAGAGGGGAACGAGAAGACCTCCTCGGGGACAGTCGAGCCGTCCTCGGGCTTGACGGCGCGAGCGCGGTGCATGGCGTCGGTGGCAGCGGCGGCCGACTCGAGCTTCTCCGCCTCGGTGGTCTCGGCACCCTCGGCGACAAGGCCGAGCTTGACGTTCTGCTCGTTGGTACGGTTGTACGCGCGGAGGTTCCACTGGGGGTCGGCAGGCGACTCCTTGAAGGCGAGGTACGAGTTGCCTGAAGGGTCGTCGACCTGGATGGAGAAGGGGACAAAGGGGCGTCCGGTGTCGCGGTCCTGCTCGACCATGACCTCGGTGTCGCCGTCGCGGCCGGCAGCTCCATCCTCGTCGCTCTCGTCAATGTCGAGAATGTCGCGGAGGGGCTTGAGGAGCGCGTCAATCTTGGCAGCAGTCTCGGGGTCGACAATGCGGCGAACGGGCTGCTCAATGGCGAGGTCACGGACCGTGTCGCGGATGAGGCCCTCGACAGTCGTCAGCTGGCCACGGCCAGGAGGGATGGTGAGCTGGAACTCGGGGATGGTGACGGTCGCCCAGTTCGACTTCACGAGCTGGCGGCCGAGGTCCTCGCGCGAGAGCATGTGGACGGTAAAGGTGCAGCCCTTGGGCTGGATCTCGCCAGCCGACTGGATCTCAGTGTCGCGGAAGCCACAGTGCTCGCAGTAGAATGACGAGACAATAATCTCCTTAAAGTAAGGGATGGTGGTGAGGAGAAGGCGGGTCGTGCCCTGGTCGTGACAGCGCATACACAGCGACTCGACGGTCTGCATGTCCGTGAGCTCCTCGCCCTCAACGCCGTTGGACGCGTCGGTGCGGTCCGCAACATCGCCAAGGGACGGGAAAAGTTCGGGATTTGACGACACTGCGGGTCACTGTTAGCTATAGAGCTCGGTGTACGCGCGCTTGGATCATGAAAAGGATGGGGTTGGTTGGAATCTCAGACGAAAAGGCAGGTTTTGGTTTCACGGCCGAAGCCTTTCAAACGCAAATTACATTGAGCATCATAGAAGGGGGAGATGGGATGGGTGGAGGCGGGTGTGGGGTGGAGTCTGGGGAGCGGTACTTACTGTTGCCGTACGTTTTGGTGGTGATAATACAAGAACAGGTGGGAAGAACGACAATTGCAACGTCCTTTGATCTGAAATTTAAGCAACAAACGGTGCGAGCAGGAGGAATGCGCTGGAATCTCCCACGAGTGATACCCGCACGGAACCATTTTTGCTGACACATGCACGAGTGTACCAAAGGGAGCCCCAGGTGGTGCTGACGAGAGAGTCGCGGGACTCTACCTTCTGCATCTGCTTCTGCATCTGCAGTACGTGTGCTTGCCCAGGGCCTGGCGCAGCGGTCAGACACGTAGCAAGGTCCAACAAATATCACGATTGGGACTGTGGCAGGGCCATCCAGTAGTACGCGGAGGCAGATTGGCGCCTGGGCAATTTTGACAGTGTGTCTCCGATCTCTGACCCATCATGACGGTGACTGGCAACGACTATGGGCTACCCAGTCGTTCTCTCTGCTCTCGATAATGGCGACTCGGTCTCCTAGCAGACACGCCAGCGCTCCTTGTCTCCCGGTATCCGCGCTCTCCTTTCCTCTTCCTCTTCCTCCGCCCACGACCCGTCGTCAGTACATTCCTCTTCGTCCGCTGCACCACATGATGATGCACCTCTCAAAAGTCCCGTGCAAATGAAGTTGGTACATGCGCCACTATCCCCGAGGCCACAATGCGCCATCAATCTACTCCTCCTGGACAACGTTGGTGCGCTCCGAGATGTAGACACCGTCAAGGAACTTGCGGATATCCTTGTTCTTCACGCGGCACTTGTCGGTGATCGAGGCGGCCGACTGCGAGACCTTCTCAATGTCGTTGCCCTGGAGGATGAGCTCGTCCTTGATCTCGGAGAGCGAGACCTTGGTGCCCTCAAGCATGGGGCACTCGCGGACGATCTTCTCGCCAAGGAAGTTGCGGATCTGGAGCGACTCGCCGTTGTCCGAGGGGATGGCGTTGATGGGGAAATGCGCGTAGACGAGCTTCATCTTGTAGAGGAAGCCGCGGGTGACACCGGTGATCATGTTCTCGACAGCCGACTTGATGGTGCGGAGGCAAGCAACGTGCTTGCGGCCACCGTGCCAGATGGTGAAGACGATCTTGTTGTCCTTGGCGGTCTTGACCTGGAGAATTGTTAGCATTCTGCCCGATTTCGATTTTGGCGGTGGACACCACGACTGGATGGCAGGCGGCATGGCACTACTGCGGCTTCGTCTGGGCGTGCTCTTGGGAGAGCAGAGAAAGCCAGGGACAACAGAGAGAGAGAGCCGTGCGTTGATCGGGAACAGAGTGAGACACGCATGAACGTTGGAAAGTTTCCAGGCGAGACTTTCCAGGTCCTGTGCGTGCCATATTCGGTGGCCCTTCCTCGCCGCACTCTCTCTCTCTCTCTCTGCTCATCGACAGCCGGTCCTCCTCTCTTCTGCGCGGACTCTCCCTTGCCGTGCACTGTCTCTGTTCCCAGACGCTTCCGCGCGTGCCATGCCAAAATCCTTTTTCCTTCCAGTCTGGCGCCGGTTTTGCCAGACTCACGATCTGGATGTCCATCTGAACGTGGCCAACGTTCTTCTGGAGGGTACCGCGGGGACCGGTGACGGTGACCTTGCGGGCCTTGATGGCGACGGTAACGTCGGCGGGGATAACGAGGGTCTCGACCGAGGAGATGTCCTTCATCTTGGCCTAAATGTGGAGAATTTCGATGTTTCGAGGGAGAGGGAGTTTGCGAGCGTTGGAGGGGAGACAAGAAGGCAGGGAGAACGGGGGAAACGCGAGATGTTGAGATATTCGATGGAGAACGCTGCGTCAGCAATGGGCCTTTTCGGTGTCGTCGTCGTCGTCGGCAGCACGCACGAGATTTTTGTTGAGGGTTGGGAAGGCTGCAACGACGGCCTCGACTAGGTCACAGACAGACTCGCCGTCCGGCGCCCAGGCCACAGCACACCCACCGCCAGGGACTGTGGCTCCCAGCGGCCGACTCTCAAAACGCCGCTAATCCCGCAAACACCGAAGTAGACGATCGGAGTTTAGGTGTCGGGTTTTCTGCCACATGACGTCATGAGTTGTTTGCAGTGGCTAGGAGTGGCTAGGGCGTGTGAGTTGACCTTGAGCTTTGTCGCTCATGTGTCTGGCGTGCCCCACACATACCGCTCTCAATACTTAATACTTCGTCCGTATCTCACTGGATGACTGGGCTTTGACCGCAAAGTGTCGTTGGCCGTCGATCACGCCCACGGTGTTGTGGGTCCATCTAGATAGTGCCAGGAGCCATTGTAGCGCTCCGCCTTCCAATGGTTGGCCATCACCGCGGGCCGCCGGGACGGTGGTCTCGGCTTCGATAGGCCGTCGATTATGTTATGCTGTTCCGGTGCTGATATGCTGATCGCCCCATTGATCCCACTGATTGAAGGTCTTGCGAAGACGAGGCGATGAAGGGACGTGCAGGTTGGTGTTGGCAGTTAGGATGATAGCGTCTCAGATGGCACAGCATTGAACCGCCTCGCCTTGGTCTCTGAACACTATTGGGAGCTATGCGGTATGGTCTTGTTATCGACTGGTGAGCGTAGCAGATGAGGGCAAAGTCAGTCACGACGACCCGGGCAAATACGGAGTAGGAGCGAGCACCAACAGCAGGTGCGTAAGATGCGCATAGCGGCAGGGGGCCCGGCACTGACGGATAACCAGGCGTTAACAACAATCTACATACACTCGCGGTTCATGCCAGACCGTTGATCCGCACATGGCTGGCTTGCTGCTGGCCTGCTGTGGGGTGTTGAGGAGACATCGCATGGGGACAGGAATGTATTCTGGACACCAACGCCCCAGTGATGGCAGTGATGGCAGTGTGATGATCACTACGCAATACGCTGTGGGTAATAGACCTGGAAGACGAGGGGCCGAGGAAGGAATGTCATGTCAAGGTTGGAACCCCCAAACAGCGCAGAATGTCAACAAAGACACTTACAAAACATGTCATTACGTAATAACACGTTTAATTACGTAAGGATTGATACTGCCGCAGATCCCCTGCCTCGGCCACTTTAAGCATGAATGCCCCAACCTCTCCCGTCGTCCTTTTGATCCGTGATCTGTGATGCCTCTGCCCCATCTGTTCCTTCATCTCTATCTCATCCTCTTACACCAACTCGCGACACCCGGTTGCTCCCGATCAGAGCAATCACCCATCACTTCTTGACGCTAGCTAGCCGCCGAGCTGCCCGCCACTCTGTCGCTCTCTCTCTCTCTTGTAGCCCGCCGGCGACTGGGCCGACTGGGGCAGGCAGCACGCTCCGTTCCTCGGAATGTGGGTTAGAGATCGAGGTCGGGGGACCGTGCACCGAGCTAAGGGCTAGGAGGTGGACGAGAGAGTGCAGGTGCGCGCCATTGCTCCGCCTTGGCTGCCCCACCTCTACACTGGTTTGTGCATGGGAAACACTGCTGTCACGATGCACGAGGCCCACCCACATCCCCTTGCACCTTGCCTCTGATACTGGGTGGCCGTGCTTCTGTTCTGGTCTGCGTCCATCACCCCCCTCCTCCCCTCTTCTCCGTGTCTTACTCCTCCCGCGGCCCAGCGCAGAGTGAGCAGCGCCGAGCCCCTTCTGGCCGCGAACCTAAACGCCTGGCATGTGCGGGCCCCAGCCCCCCAGCCCCCTCAGGCCCTCCCTTCACCCACGAGAGAGGAGAGAGAGCTTGGGAATCTATGAGTCTGAGCGGATCTGAGGGCGTGTCGGTGGGTGTTTTGGCGTTGATTGATGGCCGCGCACTGACTGTGCCGAGTGAGGGGGGGGGGGGGGGGAGACATGACCCAGGGAGGAGTCCAATCCAGGGGTGCGGGGCGTGTGTGTGTGTGTGTGTGTGTGTGTGTGTGTGTGTGTGTCTGTGTGTCATTGTGTGGCGGCGGGTCCTCTCTCTAATCACTGATCTGACTGATGGCGGGGGGCTCTCTCTCCAAGTGTGTGTCGTCCTCTCCTGTGTCTCCCCCGTGTGGTGCATCCAACCTCCGAGATCCAAGGCGACAATAGCGTACCAGGTCCATGCTCAAACCCTCCTGGCACAGCTGGCAGGGGTTGTGCAAAGTGGGTCGAGACACTCCGTGTACGCTTCCCCTATTGTGACTACCACGCACACACACACAATCCACAATCCACAATCTGCCTTCAAGAGCTGATCACTTTCAGCACCGACTGGCCGCCCCCCCCCCCCCTCGCCCAGAGTATACAATACTTCACATCCTGCAACCAACAAACCACACAACACACATCCTCCATCCACCATCACAGCACACTCCAAAGCTGCTTTCTCGTCATCACCACCCCCCTCTTCCTTGCGCCCTCTCGACGGCCGCAACACTACTCTGATTCCGATAAACACACACAACCCACCACTCGTCGATCAAAGCCGCCGAACGTCCACACACAACGTGACAGGAGTCCTTTTTCCATCCCATCAGACGGCTGCCCATCTGCAACCCCCCAGCCTGTACTAGTCGCTCGCTGCACCCCTGCCCTCGTATCGCACTCGCACTCGCACTCGCTCCCTTCACCCAGATTGCCACCCGCTTTACAGTGAGTTGTTTGCTACCAGATCCGTGCCAGACCCGTCTCCCACCCGGCGCACTCGCACTTGCATATGCGGGGACTATCTCCCCTCCCTCCACCGCTATGACCTCCCTCCCCGTACCTGCTCGCAGACCCACACCGTCCAGCGTGCAGCGTGGGTTGCCATTGTCCCCCCCACCCTCACATTGCCTGCCAGAGGCGTTCTGGGGCCCATCTCCGGCAGCAAACAAGGCACTATGCCGGGCGCCGCATGGCTGCCGCCTTGGCCGCCACTGGGCCACTGGGTGCGGCCACTGGACGCCATGGCGGCGGCCACCGAGCCGGAGACGGATAGATGAACATCAGCAGTGTCCGTGCGTGTCGTCGGGCTGAAGAGTTGTCGGACTAGTCTTGGCCGCGTGTGTTCGCGCAGGAGGGGCAACGTTAATGTGTGCTTCCTTTTGGTTCATCACCATATACCTTCTCCGCTGCGCGTGACTGCCCTCCTCGCTCACCATGTCGGGTTCACCCCAAATGGGAGGAAGCCCGACGGGGGAAGGGGGGGGTCTGGAGTGGGGGTTCATAAGAGGGTCCTCCTTCTTCTTTCTTGGGTTGCACCCACCACATCGCCACATCGCTTCGCCCCATTCCATCTTCACATGAACTGACAACTGTTAGTACACTCGCCATGGATCTTATCATCACCTCCAACTGCGCATCGCCCATGACAACCGACTCGAACCCCCTCCCGACCCCGCCGGACGGTAACCACAACGAGCTCCCCATCCGCGAGGCTTTTGTCAGCTCGGTGGTTCGCAGCCTCGAAGAGTCCAAGGCCGGCGGTGGTCTTCAGCTCTGCTTCGACCAGTTGCTCGACCCCCAGCTCCAGGACGAGACTGCCATCGCCGTCATCCCTGCCACCCCGACCGTCATCCCCCCCTCCACCCCCGGCTGTGTTGGCCTTGGTCTCAACATCCCCTTCCTGTGAGTGGCGAACTCCCAACTGACGGTCAATACTGACACTTTATTAGCAGCAAGAACGACATCGTTGCTGGCGACTTGCTGCACACGTAAGTTTATTTGTAACGCGCGAGAATTGTGATATGTGGCACTGACTCGACAGTCCTCCTAACAAGTACAAGCCGCTTTTCCGCACCTCGCCCCGCGCATACACTAACTTGTTGCCGGATGGCCTCGCAGAGGCTGAGGGGGCTTCCTCCAGCAACACCGGCCTGGCCTTCAACCCCAGCGCATTCACTGCCGCTTACAGCAACATGGGCGACATGGGTAGCAGTCTTAACCCGGGCTTGGCCTACCGTGGTCCTCACCCCGACCAGCTCGACCTCGTTCTCCCGCCCCTCAACCCCGGCCAGGCCTCCACCGTGGCCTCGTACTTGAGTACCCCGCCGCCACCCCGCCACCTCGACGCTTTCCCTTCTCCTGCGCTGCTCCTCTACACAAACAACAACATTACCTCCAAGCTCCAGAACACGATCGCGCCCCGCCTCATCAACTGCCAGGCATATGAGCGGATCAACGCTCAGCTCATGACGCCAGACGACAGTGTCAACAATGACCCGTCGCCGTGGAGCTCGCCCGTCAACCTGCCCGGCTCGATCGACTACCACAGCGGCGTCGCTCGCTGGGACGAGTATTCGGACGAAGAGGACCAGCCGATGCTGGGACACTACACCAGCCCCATGTCTGTGGCCGGTGGCATTCCCGATGAGGGTCGCCATGTCATGCAGCATGCCCCGTCGTACGCCCATCACGAGCCCCGGCAATACGTCCCCAAGGCCCCCGTCGCAGCCAAGCCCCGTGCCAAGCCTGTCCCGTCGTCCATGGGCATGAACACCACGTTTGTTGTTCCCGAGGACGAAAACGAGCCCTTCTACGCCGTCGCCGGTGCTTGTGTTGGCAAGTGGCGGTTTATCGACCACGCAGACCCCCCGCCCACCGACTATGTGAGTTTGGCTATCATGGTGCCACACACCCACACGCGATCATCCGCGCCACGGCGCTGCCGAAGCGTAGTGCCCCCCCCCCCCGGCGCGAAGCCTGCGTCGCCGAGAGCGCTGTGTGGCTGTGTGGCTTCTTCGTGGCGTTCTTCCGGAAACCCAAAAAAAGCTGACTGGATACCACAGGACATTCGCATCTGTGCCGACTGCCGCACCGATCAGCCCGGTGGCAACACCTGGCGCCGGTCCATGGATGACAAGCACATTGTAAGTGTGGTTTAGGCTCGCCACTGGGCGACGATGCTAACCCCCGCTCTCCAGCTCTGCAATAAGTGTGGTATCTACCAGCGCACGCACCACCGCCAGCGTCCGCCCAAGTCGAACGACCACCGTGCGTGCTTTACGCTCGCCGAGCTGGCCGTCCGCGAGCCTGGCCAGGTCACCAAGGGCAAGAACGCCGCCCCGTCCAAGGCCGGCAACAACAGGAAGCCCAGCGTCGTCCCCATCTTTGGCGCTGTCCAGCCCGTCGGCGCGCTCTGGAATTCGCACGGCTCTGGCTCTGGTTCTGGCTCTGGTCGCGGTCTCCTCCCCTCGCCCAACATCGGCTCGGGACCCAACCGCCACCGCCGGCCCTCGTCCCGTGCCGAGCCGTACGGCCGGAAGAAGAGCCGCGACGATGATGGCGACTGGACGCCCTAGACCCGTCCAGTACGGCCAGTACATACGAGCCACACCACCACCACCACCACCACCACCACCACGCCAACACTCCCTCACACACACACACACCAGATACCCTGCGAACACATACCCGACGCGGCGATACCAACGAGGAGAGGAGAGGATCGTAGAGGAGCGTAGAAGGGTATAGAGGGGAGAGAGAGAGCGCACGAGGAGGAAGCGACACGCCACGAGGACGACGCACTGCCAACGAGAGAGAGAGAGCGAGAGAGAGAGAGACGGCGACCCGAAAAATCCCAGAAAAAACAACACCATTAGAAGTCCCCTCCCCAACGCCCCGCCCCATCCGTCACCATACAATGTCCACGCGCCCACCCCACCCCCACACTTTATCTTGTCGTGCTGTACTTTTGTCTATAGTCCGGCATTGGCCGCCCCCCTGTCCGTCATGAACTTTGATTGTACACGCCCGCGGTGCAGAGCATACATGGTACAGCGGTACGCAGTCTCCACTGATCCACTGATCCACGGACGTGGTCCGCCGGGCACGGCCTCACCCCGAGGACGGGCTTGAGAGTTACTGCACGCCATCTGCAGAGCTACAGAGCTGCATCGCCGGGAGGGTCGGAGTCGAGGTCGACATGTCCCCAGCCGCGAGGCAGACGGTCACCGGTCAACCGGTCAACCGTACCCTGCCACGCGAGGCGTCATGGGCCATTGGGGGGGGGGGGGGGGGGGGGGCATGGGTTTGACCCAGGACGCGGGGGTGGCGCCGCCGCCCTCCGATACCAGATCGAGCAGTGTGGGTCCGGGCGTCGAGCATTGTACCGACTCGAACCTCACCACACAGTACAGTACAGTACACATGCTGCGCGTGCCGCAAGTCTACGTCCACAGGCCAGGACCGCGATCCCTGTTTATCGCGATACCGACCTTTCTCTCTCCCTCTCTCTCTCTCTGTGCACAGATACCAAACACACAATCTCATCTCTATACGTGAATAAACAAAGGTCTCAAGCGCCGCTTGGTGTGTCTTGTCTTGCCTGATCCCCGCACACTGTCCCTCCATCCCACCATCCCGCCATCCCGCCCGGCCCTCGCATTTGATTGTCCGCCTGTCTGTATTCTTCGACATGTCCCTCGTCGGTCGCTCGAGTGTGGTGTTTTCCACGCATTACACGGCGGTCGCATGCTGTACGGTGTGCTAAGATCTCGAAGAGGCAGAGAGTGAAAAGAGAAGAAGAAAAAGAAGGAAGAGGAGAGGTAAGGTAAGAACGCCATGCGCCCGCCATTCCCCACACAACCCTACACTGGCTTAGGCAGTGGTGGGGGTTGCGTCGCCCTCGGGAGCCTGGGCGACGACGTGCCAGGGGCCGGCGTTGGAGAGGGAGCAGCCGCCGACGCACTGACAGGTGCCGCCGAGGTTCTTGGGCAGGTTCTCGGCGGGGATGTACTTGGTGAGCTCCTCCTTGTAGTTTTTGCCGAGGATGTGGATCTTCTTCTGGGTAGCCTCGTCGAGCCAGGGCTTGATGAGCGACCAGACGGTGGCGAAGAGGTAAGGAGCGTTGATGATGAACATGTGGCCCATGGTCTCGGGGTAGTAGTTCTGGCCAATGGTGGACGCGGCCGAGACATAGTCCTTGACTGGTGTTGGGTTAGCACTGTGTCAGCCAGTAAGGAAACCCACCCTTGTAGAAGGTCGAGATACCGGCGTTGTACAGGTCAAGGATGGTGCACGAGGTCTCGACGAGGGTGCCGGTCTGCTCGGAGCAAGCGGGGAGACGCTGCGAGAGGAACTTCTCGTAACCGTCGACGAGGTGCTTGAGCTGGCGCTCCTGGGTGGTGAGCTTGTAGAGGGCGGTAATGTCGAGCTTGCCGAGCTGCTCAATGTAGACGGGGCGGCCCTCACGGTCGATCTTGTGGTAGAACTGGGGGTAGTACTTGTCGACACCAGCAGCCTCAGCGTAGTCGAAGCCGTTCCTGTGGCGTCAACAATATGCCCCCAGGTAGTGAGGGAGTGTGTGTCGTCGGCAATGCCAGCCACGTCTGGGCACGCGAGTAACGAGTGACGCGAAAAAAATGGGCAAGCACGAGCGACAAACTGTCCCCAGCTGTGATCGCAGTACACGATAGCACATACGAGCTGGGGTATGTCCACCGCGTCTGCGCGAGGTGTACAAGGAAGCCATGCACGTGCGCTCATGACCGGCAACTCTCACGTCTGGACAGCGACGCGTGGGCCGAGAACAGCGGGCTCCCGAGAACGCATCGTGGTGTACATGGCCCGACAGAAGGCATGTTCTCCACTCGCGCCTGTCACACCGTACGATCACGCTCTCTTCTTATCCTTCTCGGCGCACAGAGCGGTGTCAGGACGGGACTCACTTGGCAATCTCATCGGTGCCAAACTCCTTGCGCCACTTCTCGTTGGCCTCCCACATGAGCGTGGCCTTGGGGAGGTCAAACTTGCGGGCACGGAGGAAGCGGAGGAGGGTGGTGTCGTCGAAACGGTCGTAGCCGACAGTCTCCTTGGCGGCGGCGAGGTCGGCGGGGATCAGACCGGCGGCGGTCAGCTCCTCGCGGAACTGGGCGAGAGCAGCGGTCTGAGCCTCGTCGCTGCACATGTGTCGAGCAAAAGCGAAGCAGGAGATGTGTCACAGGACAGGTCGTGTGGGTCAACGTATCAAAGTCGTAGGCGCAGACAGGTGGGACAGACGGGAGCGCGAGTTGAACAAGGCAGCGGCGAAGAAGGCGGTGGTTAGCACGGTGCAGACTGGGTGGATGCAATGCAGCAGGCATAGAGCATGCCTGGCACCTTGGAGAGGACGTACAGGTGGCCGGGGTGGCCGGAGAGGAAGTCCCTGGGAGGGGCAGCCTGTACAAGTCAGTGGTCTGCACAAAAGTGTGTTTAAACGTGTGGAGCGGCAACGCAAAGGGTGACGTCGGGGTCCAGAGCGGTGGCGGGGAGCGCAGGAAAGAGAGAGAGAGAGTACGTACGGCAGCCATTGTGGGGTTGAGTGTGTTAGGGGGTAAAGAGGGTGGGGTTGCTAGAGCGAGGGTGAGAGATGGGGGGGTTATGGACACTGAAAGAGAACGGTCGGTCAATGGGTGTGTGGTTGAAAGAGGAAAGTGAGAGATATCTCTCTTCTCCACCGTATGGCCTCCAGCGCGTTGGCAGAGATGGGGTTGAGTGTCACGTCACGCCGCGCCAGCCCTCACACACCCGCCGCAGCCACCGCCCCCTCCCCCGGGCCATTAGGTTTTGTTGCAAAAGCTCCTGTAACAATTCCCCTATTGAAATGGGGTCTGGAGGGCTATTACACGCCCAATTACCCAATTACCCAAACCCTAATCCATTTAGGAGCAGGCGGTAGGCGTGTCAGCAAGGCGTGCGCGCATGTGGGTGGCCCTGTTGCTCTGTCTCACAATCTTCAAACCCACACCCCCTCTCTCCCTCTGACGCGCAGGACGCGGTACGCGTCCCTTGTAGCAGAATCAGGTCGCGCAGGTGGGACTTTTGCCTGGCAGTGCGGCGACAGCGAGTGTCTGCCAGAGCCTGGCGCGCACCCACGCATGCTTGTTAGCTTGTTAAGGGGTGAGCCGGCTGTTTTCCCCACCCTCTCCTCCGTAGGACGCCGCCGGCCGCGCACGCCACCCAGAGAGACCGACCGGGCAGACCACCGACCGGCAAACCCATGAGAGAGCGATTGTGTAGATGCCTCGTTGTCACCTCTTGGCAACCATCTCTCCTCTTGACTATCCTCATCTCCAGCAAACCCCCCACCTCAACCGCAGCCCCAAACCCCACCCCGCTTTCGCTCTTGCTGCGCACATATATAGCTATTCCTACCACGACCATATATTCACGCGCGCGCGCCTGTTTGAGTGTCCACGTCTGCACCCCCCTCACCCCCACCGCCCGGCTCGCCCTAGCACTGTATTGTGCACGCCAGGTGAACGCCGCCCCCCGCGGACTGCCCTTTTACAGCGCGCCTTCCCTCGCAGTTCTCGGACCGCCACTCGCTGTATAGCTTGTATAGCCCCCGCACCCACCGCACCCAGACCACAACCCCGTCCGCCCCGCGTCGTCAATACGCCATGGCCTACCTCGGACGCCCATCCGCCGGCGACTCGCCTTTTGCCATTGGAGACCGTGCCATGCGCGACAACTCTGCACCGCAACCACCCAGCCAAAAGAATCCCATCCCCCGAGGCGAGTTCATGGCAACACCGAGCCCGTACGGAAGCGCCAGCGACGAGGCACGCCGCCGCTACGAGGAGCGCTACGCAAAGAAGCGTGCAGAGGACGAGGCCAAGGCTGCGCAGCAGGCAGAGGAAGAGCATCGCGCCGCCAACCCCGCTCCCCCGGCCCAACAGCAGTGGGCAGCACAGCAGCAGCAGCAGCCTCCTAGGCAACAGCAGCCAATGCAGCGCCCACCCCCCAACGCCGCCCCAGGCTACGGCCAGCCCCCTCCCCAGCAGCAGCAGTATCAGCAACACCCCCAGCAGTACCAGCAGCCTCCTCCCCAAGGCCACCCCCAACAGCATCCCCAACAGCACCCCCAGCAGCAGTACGCGCGCCCGCCTCCAAGGCAGGCGAGTGTAGGCCAGGATGGTCGCTCGCCCGTCGACTCGCGTGCCCCCGTTCAAGGATTCCAGCAGCCACCTCAGCAGGGTGGACATCCTCAGCAGCAGCAACAGCAGCAAGGCCACCCCCAGCAGTACGCTCAGCCTCCTCCCCGCACGTACTCGCAAGGTGCTCCTCCTCAAGGCTACCAGTCGCCCCCTCCCCAGCAGTACCAGCAGGGACCCCCCGGTGTTGACCCGCGCCAGGTAGACCCCCGCCAGCAGCAGCGATACTCGGGCCAGCAAGCCCCTCAGGGCGGCGCGCCTCCTCAGCAGCGCGGCTACCAGTCCCCCAGCCCTGCGCAGCACCCTCAACAGCACCCCCAGCAGCAGCAGGCTCCTCCTCCTCAGCAGCAGCAGCAACAGGCTCCTCCTCCCCAGCAGCAGCAGCAGCAAGGCGGATACCAGTCGCCCCCTCCTCCTGCTCCCCGTGCAGAGGACCACGAGCTCCGTGCCATGTGAGTCGACGCGTCGGCCACCGCGCAATGTGTTTACTGACAAACGCCAGGTTCAACCAGTTTGACCAGTCGCGCACGGGCCAGCTCAATTCGTGGGACCTCCAGCGCCTCCTCGACAAGGACGCGACGGTGGAGGCTCGCGAGGACTGTGTCAAGATGGTGAGTTGTTATTGCCTCCGCCAGCCCTCCTCCCCCTCGTGCCTCCCCCCCCCTTCTTGCCGTTTCATTTCAATCTGAATCTGACGCGCTGACGCGCCTTTCTTTTTCACAGCTCATGAACATCTTTGACTCTGACCGCTCTGGCTCGATCAACTTTTTGGAGTTTGAGGGCCTGTACCGCTACATCCAGGACTGGCACGACATTTTCCGCCGGTTCGACCAGGACAACTCGGGCCTGATTGACCGGCGCGAGCTGCACGCCGCGCTCGAGGGGTTCGGGTTCAACCTGCCTGCCGAGATGGTGCGCAAGCTCGAGAAGCGGTTTGCGCCCCCGCCCAAGGCCGGCGAGGAGCGCGGACTGGGTATCTCGTTTGACCGTTTCCTCATGGCCTGCGTCTCGGTCAAGCACTATACCGAGGCGTTCCGCCGGTTCGACCCCAACAACACGGGTCGCGCCACTATGGATTACAACACCTACGTGAGTGCAGCTCTGGGCCCCCTTGTTGTCCGTAGCTGACATTTCCCGCCACAGATGGACATCGTCATGGATGCCCCGAGCTAGTACCCCGGCCCGACGTCTAAGACGGCTCGCGAGCCTGTCGATAACGAACGCAGCTATTCCTTATGACATTGCGATATACCTCGAGAGATGGATCACCATGCCCCCCTTTTTACCATGCGCGATGGAACTGACCAGTTTTGTGTGTGACTGCAGCCACCGCTCCAACAAACGAGGTCCTCATCAACGGCGGTCTGATGCGATCAGAGGCGTCAACATCAACGCCGTGTGTCCCGGCCTCGCCGTCCTCGTCCGGGCACCATCACCTTCTCACTGCATCACCTCACCTCACCCCACCCCGCGCCAGCCGCTGGTAGACTGCCTCGGCGGCGATCAGACTGGGCGCCTCGGAGACAACGAATGGGTGAGATGCAGACGAGATTGGGTTTTAGCCACATCACCGTCGCCACAGTGATCACTGATCAACTCCCACGGTCATCAATGTTGCCAGACTCTTACGTCAGCTGTCCACCCAGTCGAGGCTGTGAGGCTGCGAGGCTGTGAGGCTGCGAGGCAATGAGCATGGCTGTAAGCATGGCAGACTCGGAACAACCCGGAGAGGCCATGGACGGGTGGACGGGGTGGACGGTCTGCTCGTCACAGTGGGCGGTTAGCAACAACGTGGCGACCTCGAGAAGGGCATCTCGGCGTAGGGAGGGACCCCCGGACGGGGTCCATCGCTGTGGCCCGCGTCTTCTCGCCAGAAGCACAAAGCACAAAGCACACAGCCGATGGTTTGGATCTGTCAAGGGGGCGTGTGGGTGTGTAACGTTGTCCGTGTCCGCGGTCTAGAATGTCTCACACTCTCAGCCAGCCTCATCCTCCTCTTCTCCTCCTCCTGCCACTCAGACGACAAAAGGTTCGTGGCCGCGTCGTCTCGTCCGATCCATGTCTCTCGTCGCTTGTGCAGAGTGGAGAGGTGGGTTCTTGCGGGGCGCTGAGAAGCACACAGCAAGCACAGCGCAGTTCGGGCGAAAGGAGGGTGTTGTGGCCGACGAGAAAGGAGGGGCAGAGAGGGTGCTGTCGTGGAGCAGCCTTTGGAGCAGAGCGCGGCAGCTTCACGGCATGCACACCCACACGGTGGGTGCCCAGACCATGCCCAGACCACGCATGCACTACGGCCTGAGAGGCACACGCCCACGCCCATTCCCAATTCCCAAGCCGCGCATCCCGAGATCCCAGAGTTTCTTTTCTGCTTTCTGTTTCGGACGGACAGGCAGTGCATCGGACGGAGCACTGTGCGGACCGCATCACCTACCCGAGGAAAAGGTGACAATCTCCGTTGTCCGAAGGAGAAGCGTTGTGGTGAATTGCTGCGGCGTGGGAAGATGTTTCAGAGGGAGATCAGAAGCCTCTTTTTGATGGCTTTGCTTCGCATGTCGGGGGTTGGGGGTTGGGTTATGGTTGTTCGGGGACACGAGGGATACGAAGGAACGTAGCGGGGAGCGGGGTGGGGGTGTGTAGTTGGGATGGTTGAGGCAAGAGGGCGGTAGAGAGTGAGGTTGGGAGAGGGAAAGTGTGCGTTGTGGTGGGGTGCACGCATTTGGGCAGTTTTGGGAAGGCAGGCGGTCCAAGGTTGGGCGGTAGGGAGGCGCTTGAGGATGAAGGGGGAGCAGTGAGCGAGGACGTGGTGGACGCGAGGCAGTATCTCTCGGGATCATCTGGCGCTTGCATACATTGTCGTGTGTGGTCCTTGGGTACTACCCATCAGCACACTTGACGGCATCCACTGATGAACACGTCAGACGAAAAACACAACATGTTTGCCACCCACCGAAGATGCCCACGAGACGCTGATGAGAATGAGTGTACAACACCAACAACGACATCGCCGATCCTTTCACCCAAACCCACCGCCGATTTCCGACTGGTGCCTAGGTGACATACCCCCCGTGCCAGGATATACGCCAACATGCCACACAAACCCCGGGTTGGCCTTTCGCCACTTTGGGTTTTCCATTCCCCCGCAAGCCAAACCGCCACTGGGTGTGCCATGGGACGGCATGGCTGTCCGCCATCGATCTGGCGTAGCTGCCACCACCACCCCCAGTTCCTCGCGTGCAAGCCTCCGGTCTCCTCGTGTTTGTACCTCGTAAGGACGAGGGCTGGAGGCGCCGGTGAAAGGATCCGCGCGCACACCGTAGCCACTATGTACTACTTGTTGCCTAATTTCCTTGCTGGGCGTGATGGGCGCCACAAATGTGCAAACGGGCAATGGCGCAGCCGTGGCCTGCCGGAAGAAAGCTGCAGCATGCAGGAGGCAGGAGGCAGGAGACGGCCCTTGCGCTAAGGAGGAGGGGTGTACAAGACCATGCAGCTGTCCGGTTTATTGCCACGGCTTTACCGGCCGTCTTCATGAGCGTGAGGACTGGGGATTGTCCACATAACAAGCTGTCATCTGAACCCAACCAGGGAGGTTCGGGCCAAACCTAAACGGGTTCCACCTGTATACACGAGCTAGAGAACGGTATACATAGTCAGAGTAACTGTATCCGTGGTTCTCTAGCGACTGTATCATCTCCTGTCTACAACAATAGACATTCTCTCAACTAGTACTACAACAGTGTAACCTCGACTACCACTGCTAGCCGTCCTGCTCTACCACCGGGTCAACCTGCATTGTGTCCTCTGACAGCTGCACGCTATAGAGCTGCGCAATGGGTATGCGCGTATGATGACTTTTGCCACGTTGCAGAGTATTGACATCGCGACATCGGCACTCGGTTAATCGGGTGGTTTGAAGATCCGTGCTCTGGCAGACAGTGCGTGGCCGTTTCATTCACGCGGGTCTGCGCAGCACAAAGCAGTGGCCTGGGTCAGTGATATATCGGTGGATCAGTGGATCAGTGGACTGGTCCGCCACAAGGCTCTCTCTGACGAAAACTCACTACTGCCTTTGCCGCCACATTTGGTGGTTTGTCGGCTAGGATCGGCACAGCATCAACAGGTTGTGGGGCGAGCGAGCGTCATTGCAAAAGTTGTGGAGCCATAATTTTTGGAGCGTGACGCGTTGTGCGCAGCTGTGACGACACACCCTTGTCGTTATTACAGGGCAGCCGGAGCAACATCAGTGCCTCTCTAGGGGAGGCTGACCTGTGCTTTACAAAATTCATTACATTTGCATCAGAAACTTGTAATACGTTCTCCAATTCCATTATAAACTTTGTAATGAGGTCAAGGGACACGGCGTCATCAGGCGCCTGGCTTGGGGTGGGTCCCAAATAGCAAACAGAACGGTCTGCAGTGGCTTGGCAGGCAACGTGACACGTTCTGAACGGGGTCTGGACGTCTGGACGGTCTGGCCCTTATGCATCCGGCCTGGGGAGTTGCAGGCAGTCGGACACGGTGCCAAGCCCTTCGATCAATAGACGCGAGTTTCATCGCTCCGGCACCGCACCCAACACGGCATGCGGGCTGTAAGCTGTATGAACCGCACACAACGGACACGGGAAGGACGGCCCCAAGTAGCGCCAGACGGAACGGTGTCTATGTGCATGGGGGGCCGCTGTTTGGCTGAGAGCTGCGCACCCAGGCTGTGTTTTGTGACTGGGTGGTGTGAGCCTCTTTGTGCTCTGGTTTCTTGGCGTCAATCACTTTTTTCTATTACCGTCTCCCCAGTCTCTTGGCCTCTCCACACACTCGTTCACACCTTCAACACACTCTTCTATTGTTCCCCCCCTTCACCCCTCCTCACCACCCTCCATACATCGCGGCCATGGCGTCCACGCCTTACACCGCCGAGCCAGACTCGTTCCACATCCCCGCCCCCTCCCCGTCCCTCGGTCACGACAGCTTCACCACCGCTGAGGGCCTCGCCGCCGACACTTCCACCTCCACCGCCGGTGCATCGGGCATTGATGGTGTGCGCCGCCGTGCCCCCGCCGCACGCGGCGTGACCATTGAGCAAGGAGCGTCTGGCGACGGTGTCGTGGCCGCTGCGTCGCGTCGTAACACCGACCGCTCAAATCGGTCCCGCTCCAAGCACTCTGTCGACCCCAACGCGCCCCTCCTCAAGCGTATGACTACCGGTCTCTTCACCCCCGAGAAGCCTGTGGGCAAGGCCCCCGGCTGGCTGTCGAGTATCAGGACTGTGTTCTTCAACTCGTGGTTGTGAGTAGTATGACTTTTGTGTGGTGGTGGAGCGGCACTGGGACCCTGGACTGGTGTGTTTGTTTCATGCGCGTCGACGAGGCCGCAATTGTTTTGTCGGCGTCCGAGACTGTGTTGGGTCGATCTGTCCTCCCGGACTCGGGGTGTGTTTGTGAGGGCGTACAGTTCTCGACCAAGTCGAGGAGGTTGGTGCGTCCGCGCTAGCGTTCGCTTACGAGCTGGGCTTGTTTGGCACCCGCAGCCAAAGTGAAGCTAGTGACCGGTGCCACCATCACATTTCACCACCCGAGCAGCTTCCCCCCCACCCGCAACTCCCAGAATGTCCGTTGACGCTGCAGTAACATTCTCCTCGTCTTCATCCCCGTGGGCTGGGCCCTGCACTTTGTCAAGGCCAACGGCAACTCCTCGATCTCGGACACTGTCGTGTTCATCATGACGTTCATTTCCATCATGCCTCTTGCGGGCCTCCTTGGCTTCGCTACCGAGGAAATCTCGATGCGTGTCGGCCAGACCATTGGTGGTCTCATCAACGCCACCCTCGGCAACGTCGTCGAGCTGATTGTCGCCATTATTGCCCTTGTCAAGTGTGAGATTGCCGTTGTGCAGTCTTCGCTTATTGGCTCGATTCTTTCCAACCTCCTTCTCGTTCTCGGCTGCTGCTTCATTGCTGGCGGTTTCAAGTTTTCCGAGCAGACCATGAAGTCGACCGCTGCTCAGCTCAACTCGTCGCTCCTGCTCATCTCGGTCGTTGCCGTCCTCATTCCCGTAAGCTAGATCAGAACCGTACTTCAGCTAACGTCCTCCAGTCTGCCTTCCACTTTGCTATCGGCAGCGACAACACTTCCAAGGACCTTACTGAGGCCGAGGAAGCCCGTGACCTTTTGTCGATGAGCCACGGTGTCGCCGTCATTCTCCTCTTCCTCTACCTGTGCTTCCTCGTCTTCCAGATGTGGTCGCACGCCCACCTTTACGATGACGACGACGTGTCCACTTCGGTCCGCTACAGCGACAACATTCGCAACATGCCCAGCCGTGTCAAGGACAACGTCAGGGACAAGGTCCGTAACATTCGCCACCGCAACGACAGCGTGGACGAGGAGAGCGCCGTCGAGTCAAACGCCGAGCCCAAGGACCTTGTTGCCGACGGCGAAAACGTTTCCAACAACCAGTCGAACAACGGCGAGGAAGAGGAAGAGGAGGAAGAGGAGGTTCCCCAGCTCAACTTGCCCGTCACCATCATTACCCTCGTCGTTGTTGCCGTTCTCGTTGGTGTCACGGCCGAGTTCCTCGTCGACTCGATCAACGGTATGGTCGAGTCCAACCCTTCCCTGTCCGCCGAGTGGGTCGGTCTGGTCCTTCTCCCCATTGTCGGCAACGCCGCCGAGCATTTCACCGCCGTCTCCGTCTCGGTCAAGGACAAGCTCGACCTCTCCGTCTCGGTCGCTGTCGGCTCGTCCATCCAGGTCGCCCTGTTCTGCATCCCCTTTGTCGAGCTCATTGCCTGGTGGATTGGCAAGCCCATGACCCTCCTGTTCGACCCCTTCGAGTCGCTTGTCCTCTTCTTCTCCGTCATCGTCGTCAACCAGACCCTCGCCGACGGCCGCGCAAACTGGATGGAGGGTGTCGTCCTCGTTCTCCTCTACCTCATCATCGCCATCTCGTTCTGGTACTACCCCGGCACCAGCTCCATCATCGCGTGCACTTAAGAAATCCAACAGTGCCCGCTCATTCCCCTCCCCCCCCCCAACCATGTCTTGCTGTGGGCCATGTGGTGAGCTAGAAGGCTCCCTATCAGCGCCATTTCCATTTTATTATTTTCTGTGGCCCCAGCTACTCGTAGATACAGACAGCGTCCCCAGTTCGTACCCCACTTTATACACGATGGATAATGACCAACGCCCATCTGCAATGCGTGTACTGCTCACAGCTTCACCAAGCCAACAACTCGCCTGACAGATCGGTAATATGCCCCCAGGTGGAAGCCGATGTGCTCACTCTCAACTGGTGAACTGTGACCTGAGAGAAGAGCGCACCAACTGTTGAAAGCCCGCCATGCTCACCCGCGCAAGCCCCTCGGAGATTGCCGAGCACGTCTCCACTTGGCACGTCGCACTGAACAAGCCCTATAGCCAACAGTCCCACCCAACATATCCTATCGACAGCCCTCCATAGCCAACACTAAGCTCCGTAATAGCCAACAATGGTCCGCCAGCGTGATTGTTGGCTATTCTGCCCATCGTTGGCTATCACGGCTCGTTGCGGCATGCTGGTTCCCCCGGGCCGGTGGTCCGCAAAACCCTTACTTCCGGCTCGGCTCAACGGGTTGTCGGCTCAGCACGGCAACCACCGCCCACCAGTGCTTGCTACATAGGACCACGATGCAAACGCGGACAGTTGCCTCTTACTCCCTTCTCATCCGCTCTCACTGACCTCCTTGAACCCCTACCTCAACGATGCCTACCTACGACGCGCTCAAGCTCCCTGCCCATGTCGAGACGGTGCTCCTCACCGGCGCCGGCGGTATGTCCCTCCTCCTCCCGCCCAGTGCCCTGAGAACGTACTCTGACGACACTTGTGCGCAGGCTTCGTCGGCCGTGAAGTCACCAAGCTCATGCTTGAGCTGTACCCCAAGCTCCGTATCATCACCACGGACGTGGTCGAGCCCCCGCGCTTTACGGACGACCCGCGTCTGCGTGTCGTCAAGGCCGACCTGGGCAAGCCCGAGGCGCTCAAGGAGCTGTTTGACGGCGAGAAGATTGGTGGTGTGATTGCTCTCCAGTGAGTCGAGAAGAGAAAAAGGCCCAGTGGGTGCTGCTTGGATGGCCTACTGACCCGTTTGGACGCTGCTGACGTTGCGCAGCGGCATCATGTCGGGTGGCGCCGAGGCCGACTTTGAGCTTGGCTGGGCTGTCAACGTCGACAGCCACATTGCGCTCATCAAGGCGGCCCACGCGCACAGCGACGCCGTGTGGAAGCCGCAGGGCAAGAAGATGGTCTACGTCTTTATCTCCAGTCTGGCCGTGTACGGTGGGCCCAAGGCGCGTCCTGAGGACCACGTTATTCCTGCGTGAGTCATGTCGATGGTGTGCCTGGTGTTGGCCAGTCCTCACACACCCGTCGCCATTGAGCTGCACTGACACACGCAGCGACACTCCCATCATCCCCGGTTCGTCTTACGGTGTCCAGAAGACCATTGGCGAGTTCTACGCATTCGACTATGGCCGCAAGGGATACCTCGACACCCGTTCCCTCCGTCTCCCCACGGTCGCCATCCGTACCGGTGCTGTGAGTTAGACCACGCTCAGCTGTGCACCAAGCTAACTCGTACCCTCCTCCTCCTCCAGCCCTCCTCCGCCGCCTCGTCGTTCATCTCAGGCCTCATCCGTGAACCCCTCCAGGGTATCGAGAGCGTGTGCCCCATCGCCTCGGGACCCGAGGACCCCATCCTCGACGACATGAAGGTCTACCTCTCGCGCGCCAAGACGGTGTTCCGCAACATTGTCTGGGGCCTGTGCATGCCCGAGGAAAACTTCAAGTATGGTATCGGTAGCAGGAGTGTCAACATTCCCGGCATCACCGTGACTACGCGTCAGATTATCGATGCTCTGTGAGTCACAGGACAGTGTTTTGGTGGTGCGACGGGCGCAGATGTTTTTGTCACTTTGCTGCCTCCTTCCCTTCCACCTGCTCTGCCAGCGACCTTGGGGTCGGTCCATTGCTTACATCCGCAGTGTCCAGCACGCCGGCCCAGAAGCCCTCAAGCTCGTGTCGTACAAGAAGGACCCGGCAGTCATTGCCATCTGTGAGACCTGGGCCGGCTCGTACGACAACACGGCCGAGCAGAAGCAGGGCTTTGAGGTCGACGACGCCAAGACGGGCTTTGCCAATGCCGTGGGCGACTTCAAGGCCGAGCTCCAGGCGTCCAAGTAGGGTGGAGAGTAGGGTGCGGTGAGGGACGGTTAGAAGTTTTAGTCGAGAGAAAGTGGCACGCGTGTATGTCACAGCGGCACCAAGATCATGTATGCTTTGGATCTACGAGATGGGACTTTGGGAACTAACGAGATGGAACCTTGACGAGAATTCAAGCTGGCTGGCTACAAGGTACAATCGATACACACTGCCTACGACCTCAGACCATCGCCACCTGGACGGCCAGTAGCACGAGAAGAGCAGCACCAGGTGTCACGAGCGCACCACCCGCGCTGCGTTGAGTCGCCGTCGGGCTGGCCGTCGCCGTATACGTGCGAGTGACACCTTGTCCAGTCTGGAACGTTGGCGCAGCCTCAGCCGTCAAGCTCGCGATCGAGCTCGACTCGGCCGCGTTCACTGGCCATCCCGTAAAGTTGTGAATGTTGGCAGCAAAGTAGATGCCGGGCGGGCTGGAGACAATGTTGCCTCCGGGCCAGTAGTTGCACACAAAGTATGTCAGGCTGGGGAAGGCGGTGTTGTTGGAGCAGTTGATGTTCCACCCGCACCCGACGGTGTTGCTTGCGTTCCACGTCATCTGTAGAAGCGGTGGGTCAGTATGTACTGTCAAGTGGTGGGGAGTGGCACGTACAGCGGTAAAGTGCGAGTACGCCTGCTCCTCTGGGTGCGCAAACGGATAGTAGGCTGCGCGTGTCAGCGAGGGCTGTGGGCAGCACACATACTCCACTCGTCGGCCCACATCTCGATCATGCTGCGGACGCCGAAGCGCATGCTGGCGTCGGAGCCTGACTGTGAGGCACTGGGTACGTCAGTGCTGCCAGCGATATCATTTCGTACAGGTTATCGTTTCCCCTGGAATAGAGTTAGCCCAATCAAGCTGGCGTTCGCAACTCACCAATGCTCCCAGAGACAAGTGTTGGTGTGGTTCTGCGCAATCCTCGCTGCAGTCTCGTTCCAGGTCACCGGCTGAGAGCCTACAGAAGTGAGCGACATGGGACATTACATCCGCGGTTGCTTACCGAACTGCGCGCGCCACGCGTTGGACGCCGCGATAATCCACTGCGCCACGTCGCTGTTTCCCGAGAGGTCGTTGTCGGTTGCACTCTCGTTCAGCATGTAGTCGTTCATACTCCTCCCATCGGGGTACTGCGGCCACCACGGATCTGTCGCAGTGGTGTTGGGCGGCGGGGTGTTGTTGTTTGTAGTTGTTTGGGCGGCGACAGACTGCACGACGAGGAGGCTGGTCGCCACAGCCACAACACAGGACCAGGACACCATGACGCAGATGTGTGTCGACGAGGGAAGTGGGAGGCTCTATAGTCGCGAGATGCTGGGTATAAGAGTGTGCAGAGGGGTCGTTATCGAGTGTGGGCGTGATGGCGATGCACTGGGCATTGCGCAGCAGTTGCTTGGCGCAAAGACAAGATCGTGGACAGAAAACTACGCAGGCGCTGGGTGGAGGTGGAGGTGACTGGGAAAAGGTCTGATGCCGTCATGCGTAATGTTCGCTTTTGTGCCTCTCTGCTTCGCGCTCAGTACGTGTAGACGGGCGCGTGGGATGCATAACATCGCGGGTGACTTTGCTCGACGCTTCACTATGCCTACCCCTCTCTGGGCCACTGTCAACGGTCCATGGGAACAACGCCAGCGCCCAACAACAAACACAACACAACAGCGCCCAACAACCACCTCTCCCGCTTCGTTCGGTGTCTCACTTGCCCACTGGGAATGGCTCTGCTGGGAACACACACGTTCGCGCCTAGAACCATCTTGCCGCTCATGACCACCCTGGGTTCATTACCATCTCATGCTTGGCGGCTGCGCAACTTCACCGCTATTTCACCACCTCCACCTCAAAAACCCCATTACCTCCACTTGAAACCTGTGGGCCACGGCCAAGAACCAGTCGCCACTCAAAGGACATGCCGGAACCGAGATCTTCAACTTTCGTCATATCTCGGCTCCACCAACCCCGCGGCCGTGGCCGACAACGACCTTGGTCGTAAGTCTGTGCCATTTTAAGCCGCTCGGCAGAAGAAAACGTGCTACGAGCAGAGAAACACACTGCCTAAGCGAGATCTGAAAATCTCGTTCATGGTGTGTATCTCGACGACCTGTCCTTGGGCGTGCAAGATGGTGTGCTGGATGCGCGTACGGCCAGTCTGCCAACGTTCATTGCGTCCCTCGTGTTCCATGAGGCCTTGGTTAGTTGTGTTGTGTGCCAGAGCGTCATAAGAGGAGACTTCACGATGGCACTCTTTGGTACAGCGGGTGGAGCGGAACAGAAACACGCCGCCGACGAGCGAGAAACACAATGTACGGACCTGCACGCCTCCGGCTTCAGCCTGTTGTGTTTCTCGTCTGGGCGGCTGTCTACATCCGCGTCAATAAAAATGGCGGATTAGGGTTGTGGCGTGCTGGGAAATGACGGGTCACATGCAGCGGCGCGCAGCGGAGGTACGGCGTAACGTGGTTCCGCCACTTTCGCTGGCTGTGCGCAGGATGGGTCTCAGCCGTGAACACGGTCGTATCCGTACAACCCCCCCAGCAGAACATGTATCTTGTATCTCTGCTTTCGAGCCAGCGATGTAGTGCGAGTTGCATGTTAGCTGCGCCGTTCTGTACGCCCCCGACTTGTAGTCTGGTATTGAAGCGGAGCGGTGTCCGTCCACCGCTCCGCCGTACGCGGCCTCGGACACCCGACCCGCTCACCGATCACTGCACCATGTGCTGCACGCAACACGGTGCCGCTCTGTCATACTACACGGAGGGTTTAGTCTGGACGCACTGCACCTAGTGATGGAAAATACATACATGCGTGTAGCTTCGTCGACGATGGATATATGCCGACCACTCTGTAAATAGGAACAGGCCACACAAGAAAACGGCGACTGCATGACGCTCAGGACCACGGCGTCGCTGAGGGAGGCGTTTATAGAAGGACGTACAGCAGCTGCTATGCGTCAAACTGCTTGTGGGGGTGAAAGTGCACACTGGCGATAAAGCATGGTCTAACAAGGCCACATGTGGCATTGAATATCCTGAAGACAGTGGCCCTCCAACCGTACTGGTGATTGAGAACGGGCCGAAATGTGGCAGCATGTGGACCACTACAAGGATGCCTGCACATGCATGAGGGCTATTCGCCACATCCCTATAACCGCAACCACACATACACTTTGTACATCCAATCATACTGCTACACAAATTGAGGCTCATGTGCTGTGAGGCAAAACATGTGATGGTTCGGTGGCTAGGCGTTCTTGCACGTTCGGTGTTTTGAGTTGGAGATTTTTGGGTCATGGTTGGTTGTCACAGGCAGACTCGAAAGACCCCATCTGGACTGTCGCAAGCAGGTCGAGGAGACATTGCTGGGACATGGTAACGGTGGTTGGTTTGGTTGTTGTGATGGAGGCTGCTGCGGCCAGAGTCGTGAGACCCCACCTGGGACGAGGAGACGCTGCTGAGACATGATCGAGACAATGATGAAAGTGGAGACGGAGAGCTTTGGAATGACCGGGTTGAGCGTGCATGACGGCTCAGAGGCGGCGCGTGACCTGCTTGCGGCCCGCCCAGTCCTCTTGGATTTCGCCGTTCTGTGGGATCGTTAGCTGAGTTCACACTTTTAGGGTGAAGGCCACTGTTACTCACCTGGCTGTGACCAGACGACGACAGAGCATCCTTTTGCCGCTGACGCGTGCCGTCTTGTATGACACGATGAGCCGCACGCAATCGACCTGCAGGGCCTTCTCGCTGAGCTTGAGAAGGCGCTGGACCTCGGCATCGTCCTCGCTCGGCACTGTGGCGTCAATGTCTGCCTCTGTACCAGCCTGTCTCCTGTCGTCAACTCACGGACACTGTCGTCGCCGAAGGAGTGGTCGACGAGGTCGAGGTCGTTGCGGACAATGCCCTGAGCATAATGCAGCGTAAAATGGTTGCCGTCGTTTGACGTCAAGCCATTGCGCACACAGATCATGCTCAGCTGTGTCAAGGTGTACTTGTGCTGTACAGCCTTGACACGAGCTGCACAGTCGGTGGCGGCGTCGGTCGAGTTGTTGACACTGCTGGAGGAAGGACCTGCGGCGGAACGGGTTGCGATGTCGACGAGGAGAGCGGTCTCCCTCTCGCTGCGCTTCTTGGTCTTCAACCAGTGCTCCTCGTAGGTTGACAGGAGGTTGCTCCTCGATTCTCCGATGAGCTCCTTATACCGCTCGCTGGCGCCTGCAGACTTTGTCAGCATCTGCAATCCCTCACTGTCCCCTCCTTTCACTCACGAGGGTCACGGTAGCCCGAGCCACTGTACTCCGCCATCTGCCCGACGCGCTCGGCCATCGACGTCTTCAAGCCGCCCCACGAGTCGGTGGGGCGAGAGGCGGAGCGTCGCCGTCGAGGAAGTTGGAGATCCGAGAGAAGAGGTCGTCCTCGGCGAGGGGCGATTGCTTGGGCAGAACGTTCATGCCGGAAGTGGGACTCAGGCGGCCTGCCTGGCTCTCGGTCAAAGTCGGCGTCTTGCTGCCAAACGCCAACCTGCGCGCCTCGTCACGCTTCATGATCCCTTTCATCGACTCCTCCCAACGGTCGTTCTGCACCTCCAGCGCAATCCAGCGACTGACGTCGCAGGTTACGCAGAGAAGACGACTGGTCATGTCCGTGCACTTGACCGCACGGTCGCCGAAGGGGTCCTCGTTGGTCGCCTTGGTCGCCGAGTACAGCGCGTGCTTCTCGCCGACGCAGTAGTGAGCGGCGCAGGTGCCGTTGCACTTGGCGGCGGCCAGAGCGCTCTCCTCAAGAAACAGCCAGAATGCCCTCTCTTCCTTCTCCTTGGCGAACTCCTTCTTGGCCGACTCGAGCAGGTCGTGCTCGACACAGGCGCGGAAGGTGTTCCAGACGTCTGAGACATCGGAAGCGCCCAAGGACTGGATGCTGTCCTCGAGCGTCTCGGCCCACTCGACAGCGACCTCGGCGGTGAGGAACTTCTGGCACAAGGTCTGGCGACCATTGGTCCACACCACCTTGTGGTGCATCTCACCGCCAGAAGGGGTCTCGACGCGGACGGAGCCCGACGCGAAGGTGCGTGAGGACTGGTCATTGTTGGGTGGCCGAGCGGGGGAGACGAGGCGAGGCTGAGGAGGCGCAGGCGAGTGCGCGGCTGAGCCAGGAGAAGAAGCGGTGGAGACGGGGCGAGGGTTAAGAGGCTGAGACGAGTGAGAGGTGGAACCAGAAGTAGCAGAATCAGGAGAAGGGCCGAGAGCAGAGCGTGGGGCATTGGAACGAGCGGGCGACGGAGGTGAGGCAGTCGAGGTCCAAGGGATAAAGGTCTTGGGGGATGGTGTCACGGTGGCACCCGCCCAGGCAGCGATATCGGTCTTGGCGTGGTCGTCGACGACTCCTCCGTTCTCAAGTGCGGCGCTGACAAAATCCTTGACAGAGTTATCACGGTCGCCGTCAGAGATGGGCGGCAGGTCGGCGTCGGCGACATCAGCGGTCCGGGCCGCCTGCTCGCGAGCTCGCTGAGGAAGCGACTCAATCACAGCACGCGACTGGCGGTTACGAGCTGCGCGGCGCTGAGAGCTTAAGGAGGGGATGGAGGACGCGTCGGCGACATGCTCGTCGGTGTCGGTCTCTTGCGCGAGCTCCTCCACAGAGTCGTGAAACTCCTCGTCGTCGTCGTCGACAGCAATGGCGGAGCTGGCTGTGGCACCTTGCGTACCGGGCACCGACGACAGCCTCGAACGCTTCGCGGCAGGCCTGCTGGACTTGGCGGAGCGGGCGGCCGACTTGGCCAAGGCGCGCACGGCGTTCTGCTTGACGGCCTCGGGCTGCTCACTGTCCGACTCGGACGAAGAGTGGACAAAGCGGCGCTTCTCCGAGGGACGCTGCTTGCGCCTCACAAACTTGGGCGTAGGGCGGGCGGCGATGGCCGAGTTCTCGGACGAGTCATAGAACACGTCGTCGTCGTCGTCATCATTCTCGCTCTGTTGGTCCTTGTTGGCAATGGTTGGGGGAGCGGGAGCATGAACTGACGCCGTAGTGGAGGCGGCAGTCGAGGCGGTGGCAGCACGAGCAGCCGTCTTCTTGCGCAGACGCTCAAGTGCGCTGGCAATTCCCTGCTTGTGGGCCGTTTCACGACGGATGGCAGGGTCGTCGCCGAAGCTGACTTCCCAGGCGGGCGCCGACGGCGACGGGCTCCTCTCATCCATCGAATCCCCGTCCGGGTCCTCGTAACGGCGTGGCATGCTACCAAATGTCAGCTCGGTCTCAACAATCGCCACCAGTGTGCAGGGCCACCGTCTTCCGCCCACCCGTTCAACGCCACCGAGGGTGGGAGCCGTGCTGCAGCATCGGGAACAATTGACTTTTGAGGACCAAAGTGACCCAAACTGCCACACACCGCCGTCCGCAACCGTGAGACAGCGATTCATGTCACCAAAGCTGCCACAAGTGCCGCAACGTGGTGCAGACGCGGATGCGACCACATTGGCGATCGGTAACCCATGCAAACAGCACTGCTGCTGCTGCATACCCCTTATTCAAAGGGCGTTGTTGTGGGAAGGGAAGGAGAGAAGGGAAGGATGGAGGGAGGGAGGGAGGGAGGGAGGGAAGGAAGGAGGGAAGGAGGGAAGGAAGGAAGGAAGGAAGGGACGGAAAAGGAAGGAAAGATGGATGGATGGATGCATGGACGGAAGGAAGGAAAGAAGCAAGCAAGCACGGAAGCAAGGAAGCAAAGAAGCAAAGGACCGTGTAACAGTAGGGGAGGGAAAGGAGAGGTGAAGGTGCTTGGACGAGAGAGAACAGACGCTCACCTGTAGGCAGCAGTCACGAGCAGTACTTGAGACGAGGTGATGAGAAGGGGACGGTGTGCAGTCTGAGAGGGAGCGGGGAGGAAGCTGGAAATGGTGGTGGTGGTGGCGGGGAGGCGCTGGCTGTACCATAGGTGAGCTTTGCAAACAAGTCGACTCATACCCAAATACCCCAACTCACTGAAGGTCACCCAGCGTCTCTTTGTAAGTGGTGTTATTGACGAGGAGCATCAGGTAGAGTGCTGGTGCGAGTGAAGAGGGTGTTGTGGGTGGTGGTGAAAGCATGTGACGTGCTTGGTGTTTGGTGTGAAAGAGAGAGAGAGATGAGGGAGTGGCAAATGCACCAGAAGCGTCTTATACCGCCCCGTTCCAACAGCCCCACGGGCCACGGGGCGCAGTATGTGCTGGGGAAGGCAACGACACGAGGCCCAGCGGATTGACCTCCCTCCGATCCCTCCTTTCCAACTCCCACCATGCTCAGCTGCTGCATAGTTCGTGTACAGCAGTTTGGCCAGTTCCCATGGCCTCGCTGTGAGAACGTAGCCAGATAGCTGCAGATGGAAAACGTGGGAAAAAACGTGAAAAATGATCTGCATTTTGGGGCGCAGGGACCTCTCCTGCGGCTAGGCGTGGCAGCTGGGCGTGGCAGCTGACTGGCTGCCAACTGCCAACTACTGGCCATCCTGGCCGGCTCTTTTGTGGTTTCCCTCCCCCCGGCCTTCCGCCCTTCGCCAGCCTCACCTCGGTGGCGACTTCTTCGGCTCGTGCTGCTGCGAGGGTGTGGATCTGACAGTGCACCGAGCACTAGAGCGCCCCAACCGCGACCGCAACCTCTTCCTTCAGCTGTTGCTCCCGCCTCTGCCGGGCGGGATGACCGGTGGGTGAGAGCGAGGACAACAAGAATGAAGAGGATAACGACAACGAGAGGGGGTTGAGGAGGAGGACGACAATGGGGACGCAGTCGAGGAGTCGGGGGAAGCTGCTGGCTACGCCCCAAGTGGCGTCCCTCAAGTGGGATGGAGGAACATCGCTGCAAGTGCAGCCATTGTGTAGCACTTGGGAGACAATGCCAGTAGCCAATCGTGTAGACAATGGCAGAGCCGCTCATGTATGGCACTGCGATGGCCCAAGGGAACATAGACGTCTGCAGACAGCCTGGCGCAGGTTAGAGGGCAGGCAATCGTCAGTCCAAGACAACGGTAACTCGTATCCGGAGAATGTGCACAATCTCCATCCCTATACATAATGTGCAAGTGCCTAGAGTAATATTTACTCGGCGGCGACGACGGGAGCCTCGGCAGCGGGAGCGGCAGGGGCAACAGCGGCGGCGACGGGGACGTCCTTGTGCTCCGAGCGGATCTCGACGGGGGCCTCGGGCTTGGGCTCGATGAGGGTGACGGCGTCGGGGAGCGAGTGGGCGGGGCCCATCTTGCCCTCAACGTCCGAGGGACGCATGATCTTCACCTTAATGCCGAGGACACCCTGGCGAAGGAGAACGTGACGAACGGCGTAGTCGACGAAGTCGACGTTGGGCTGACCCGAGTGGATCATGAAACCGTCGCAGAACTTCCTGGAAACAAAGTCAGCAAACTGGCGCACAAACCGCATCTTGGTCGACGCTAGGAGGCCTCCCATCTCCGTCTAGGTCCATTTGCCATCGTGGGAGGAGCCCATCGACGACAAGGAAGACAGAATTAGACGAAGAGGTCGTAGGAAGTGGAAGTGGCACGCCGATCATTTTTTGATTCCGCCGCCACCAAATCTCACAGCCCAGCGTCTCCCATGCTTGTTCACTCACATCGACTTGGCACGAGCAGCACGGAGCTTGCCCGAGACGACAACCTCGCAACCCTTGGCGCCCGACTCCATAACGTAACGGAGGACACCGTAGCAGGCGCGGCGCATGGCAAGACCACCGAGGAGCTTGTAGCGGAGCGACTCGGCCTGGGCGACGGCCGAAAGACCGCGGTACTGGACCTTCTCGGCGTAGAGCTCGAGCGAGTTCTCGGGGAACTTGAAACGCTTCTCAACGAGAGCCTTGAGCTCGCGGATGCGGCGGCCCTGGTGGCCGAGGACCTCCTGGGTGTGGGTGGCACGGATGATGATCTCGGTGCGGGCGTGGGTGACACGGACCTCACAGCCGGAGTAGCCCTCCTCAGCGAGCTCACGAGTGCTGTAGAAAAGTCAGCTGGGCTCTCTCTCTCGCGCGCAAAGGGCCTCCTCTGCGCGCCGTCGCGATAGCACGTCTGCAAGTCGTTTCGACCCGTTTCGAGGTCGACTTTCGAGGTTGGGCCGTTCTCGACGACCAGACGTGCTACCGCGCTCGTTGAAAAACGCACAAGAACTCGCCGAGCTCGGCCTGGAAAACACCGTCGGCGATGAACTTCCTCTTCTTCGAGATCTGGGTGGTGGAGGCCATTTTTGTTGCTGGTTGAGAAGAGAACTGTTCAGTAAGTTTCAGAGGGAGAAGCAGCGCACCGGGCAGGCAGCGAGGGCAGCACGAGCGGGGGCAGCCAGTGGCTCCTGCCAGTTCGCAGCGAAACTACGCCGCGGAAATTTGGCACCCAAAACGCCGCCGGCGTGTGGCACAAATGCCACGTGGTTGGTGGACGCACCTGAGTTCCTGAGATGGTGGTTGTTGTTGTTGTAGTTGCGTGTGGATGGAGGACGATGGAAGGAGTGGGAGGAGTGGGGAGATGTACAAACGAGCGATGCAATGCAATGCGACGAGAGTGAAAAGCTGCGCCCGACGATGCTTTCTGCAGTGTGTGGCAGGTGGGGCGCACAAATGTGGCACTCGCTTTGGTTGCTCCGGTCCCGTGTGGCCCAGTGGCCCAGTGGCCGGCTCCGAGCTCGAGTCGTATGTGGCCACAGTAATGCCAAGTCGGCAGCTGCACTACACCAGCACCGTGGAGCCAATGCATATACACTGCTGCCCCAGTGACCCACCCACGATGGGTTGTGTGGACGAGCGTTGGTATGGTGGGTGGTTATAGGTGAACTTTCTCACGGTGGTTTCCCTACTGTGTGGCAAACAGCGCTGAAGCGAGATCTACTGACTCATACTGATTCAAGTGGCCATAAATGGGCGTCTCCCGGCGACGTTAACAATGTTCTGGCTAGCCGACCAGATTCTCAGCCTCACACTGAGATGCGTATGCAGATGCGGATGCAGCTCAGGAGGGCGTGCTCCACTGCCGTCGAAGGGCCATTCCTAAGCCACTCCATGGCGACCAGGACCATTGTGCAGAGGCATTACAACAGAGACTCACTTCTATGCACAAGTGCTGTGATTCCCCGGTCACCCGGTCCTCTCCCTCCTTGTAGTCTTCTATGGTTGAAAGCTGCCGTACAAGACCCATTCACCAATCGATGCATGAAACACCATCCTCGGCCGCCACTCTCCCACGGCCGCCGGCACGCGCCAGGCACGACACGCACTTGTTGGCGCGCACTCTGCGATCCGTTCACCCCGGTTAGTGTCTGTTGCAACGTCTCCACCCCCTCCGCACCACTTCCAACACCCACACCTTGTCAACATGCGGCTGAACTTGCGCCGGGTCCAGCCCGGAGCCCTGTTCGGCTCCTTTATGGGCATCCTCGACATCAAGCTCGGTAAGTTTGCACTGTACGGGACGGGCAGCGTGGAGCGTGTCAGCCCAAGGACCACGTTTCTGGCCTTGGCGCCCGCCGCGCGTTTGGACGTTGAGAACTGACAGTGTGATCACAGGCTGCGAGATTGTTCTCCTATTCGGTGTACGTAGAACTCATTTAATCCACAGGACCAGCTGTACTGACGCGTGCAGCTCATCAACAAGGTCGCAGGTGTCTACGGCCTCATCACTGTCCTTGTCGGCGGAACCTTTGTGCAGTTCCTGTTCTACGCGTACTCTGTCGTCACCTTGTTTGCGTTCCTCTGGGCCCTCGGTGTCATCAAGAGTGTAAGTTAACCCTACCTTGTTTGAAAGGGGGAGGCTGACTGACCTTTTTTAGGAAACCGCACACAAGACACTCCTTGTCGCGCACCTGTACACGGCCGACCACGTCATCCAGAGTGTGTTCCACTACCTGTTCTACTACCACTACTGGTTTGTGGAGGCACACGACGGCAAGCGTATCCTCAACTCGCAGGCTCAAAAGGACATTGTGGAGCTCGCAGCGTCCCGCGGCGAGATCACACCTCTGAGCGGCACCGAGGGCCAAAAGGTCGACGAGATCCAGGCTCAGCTCGCCCAGCAGATCTGGAGTGACGAGAAGGGCTATGCCCTGGGTCTCATCATCTTTGGATTCCTCTTGAAGGTGAGTTCTCATTGTCATAGAGAGGGGGCTGCGTTCCTAACTCGACCCACAGGTCTACTTCATGACCATCCTCTACTCGTATGCGGCCCACCTCCGCTCGTCGACGTACCACACTCTGTCGTATACCACCCACGCCAACGGCTCCTCGACCGGTGGTGTGCGCAACACGACCGTTGTCTCGTCGGCAGACGACGACGACCGCGAGCTCGCCAATGCCGAGGCAGAGGTCGCCCGTCTTACCGACGAGGCCAACGGCAGCGCCAGCGGTAACGGCAGTGGCCACGGCAAGGCCAAGGCCAGGGAAGGACGGAAGAGTGATGATGACGACTTCAACTGGGAATAATTAGATGCATATCTGCACGCATGCTGGGAGTACTGGGGAATTGTGGTGAAGACCAGGCAGTTGAAAGTGTCATGTCGCGTGTCGCGTCTTGGACCGTCTACGTTTGCTCCTTTAGCACAGGCTTAAGCATATCCATACTTTAGCCGCAGCACTCACTCACTTCTGCATGCTCTTGCCATCTGTGGCCCGCCGTCTAATGCCATATCTCGGTTTGCCACTTGACATGGTTGTGTTCGTTGCCACCCAACGACCATCTACCGCCCCGCGTTTCCCCGCGCCTCCAATTGGCTCCGGTACGTCATGGTCCTCCACAGCAAAAGTCTCGCGCAGCGGGTTCCTCGTTCTCTCACTCATTCCTTTCACTCCACATCACCGCCATTTATCCCCTCTCACCAACTGCTCGCCATGAGACTCGTCGGCAAGCATATCGAGAAGGACGGTTCGGTGGGTTTCTTTCCCTATAAAGCTGGGGTCCTTGGGTGGCAAACAAGAACCATACCAGTTCGACGCTTCCCTCCATCGTTTCAAACCTGGTCTATCGCCTGGCGACCGCGCGGGGTGAGACGTATCTCACCCCGCGCGGTCGCCACCCAGGCCATTCACCACAAAAGCACGGTATAGATAGACTTGTGCTGCTCGAATGCTGTCACCAACCCGCAACGTCTCATCGCGCCGCTTCTCTCTCCCTCCCACCCTCATTGTTCTCCGAGCCGCACTGACGCCCCGCAGGGTTCTGTTGACCTCGTTCCCGAAGACGAAGAGGACATGTGGCACGTCTACAACCTCATCTCCGAGGGAGACGAGGTGCAGGCCATGACGGACCGCAAAGTCCACACCACCAGCAGTACAGGAACGACGTCGAGCTTCCGAGTGCAGCTCAAGTTGACGATTAACGTCAAGCGGGTGAGTTGCGTGAATGGGCTCTGTGCGAAGGGACGGCTGTAGCCTTTGGCGACTGTAGCGCGGCAGCCCATACCCGCGAGCTCGTCAGATTGCTCCTCCAACCCGAAATCTGACACTGCAGACCATGTTCTCGGCTGCGGCGTCGACAGAGACGAACGGCGACAAGAGCGAGGCCCGCGCCGTCATGAGCATCACGGGCCAGGTCACCGAGGCCAACGATTATGTGCGCGTTGGCGCATTCCACACTTTGGAGCTTGAACGTGAGTAGCTGTTACTGTGGTCTCGGACAGGAGACAGCGTAGGTGGCCTCTTCACTTTGAGCATCACCTACGTGCCATGTTCGTGGTCTCAGACTACTAACGATTCAGGTGGCAAGAAGTTCCGCCTCACCAAGACCTCGGGCTGGGACAGCATCGCCCTCGAGCGTATCGCCGAGAGCACGCGCGAGGGTCGCGGAGCGGAGATTGGCGCCGTTGTCTGTGGAGAAGGTACCGCCGCCATCTGCTTGCTGTCAGAGCACATGACGGTGGTGAGGCAGCGTATCGAGGTGCCCGTACCGAGGAAGCGGAGCGGTACGAGCGCGTTTGACAAGGTGGGTGGGAAGCTCTGGACATTGCTCGCCCAGGACTAACATTTGCAGGCCATGGCCAACTTCCTCTCGACGGTGTATGCCGCCATCCTCCGCTTGATACCCTTTGACCAGCTGCGCGCGATCGTCATTGCGTCGCCTGGATTCACAAAGGATACGGTGAGCTTTGAAGCGCAGAGGCCAGAGCTAACGATTCAGCTGTATGATTACATTTTCCAACAGGCGACCTTGTCCAGCAACAAGCCTCTGCTGGCGTCGAGGACCAAGTGGATCAAAGTGCACAGCAATACCCCGCACGTCCACTCGCTCGTCGAGGCGCTGCGGGACCCGACCGTCACCAAGATGCTGCAAGGTGCCAAGTTTGCGCGCGAGGGTGTCGCGCTTGACAAGTGGGTTTTACCTCTCTCGAGGCAGCTTAGGTTTGCACCTGCCCTAGCTGCCTGCCTGTGCCCCAGTGGCCCCGGCATCTCGCTGACATGTCCAGGTTCCACAAGATGCTTGCCACCGACGAGCTGCGCGCATGGTACGGCCCCGACCACGTCGCCCTCGCCGTCGACCGCGGCGCGGTGGGCACGCTGCTCATCTCGGACGACCTGTTCCGCGCCGCCGACCCCGAGACGCGCAACCGTTACGTGCAAATGGTGGACGACGTGCGCACGCGCGGTGGCGAGGCCATCATCTTCTCGTCCATGCACGAGAGCGGTGTGCAGCTCAACTTGCTGACGGGAATCGCGGCCATCTTGACGTATCCCTTGGACATTGAGATTGTCGAGATGGAGGAGCGCGAAGAGAAGGAGAGGCTGGCGGCCGAGGCGGCCGCGCTTGCCGCGCTCAAGGGGACGGGGTCGAGTAAGGGCACGCCAGCGAGCACTCCCAGGAGTTCGCAGAGGGGCACGCCCAGGCCATAAGGCGACGAGTGTGCTGTTAGAGAGGGAGAGAGAGAGTATTGTCGTTATTGGGATGAGCTTGACATGTGCGAAATCTGGTTAGCGAGAGCCACTACCTTTTGACAGGTTACATTCTGCTTGACAGGCTACATTCTCCTAGAGCGTCCATCTACGGCCACAATCTACTACGACAGGCTATCACGCGAGATTCGGAGGGGGATAATCTGATTAGTACTGATGTGTCAGCTACGTTTGTCCCAGACGCTTCAACTCACGACGTAGGGAATGATCTTGTAAGGAACAAGCTTGCAGTACTTGTCCCAGTCCTTGCCATACTTCTCCTTGCACGCCTCGTCGTCGCGCATCTGGCGGTGGACAAGGAGGACGGCAAAGTAGACGACGTAGAAGTAAGGAACGGGGCTCTTGAAGCCCGTGGGCAGGCACCAAGCCCAGGCCATGATCCAGTCACCGAGGTAGTTGGGGTGGCGGGAACGACCCCACCAGCCCGAGGTGAGGAGACGGGTACCGCGCTGGGTCTCCATGTAGGTCAGGTTCTTGGGGTTCTTGCCGTTGCGGAAGTCGGACTTTTCGTTGTTGGACACGCGGAAAATGTACAGGCCAATCACCTCGAGGGCGACGACGGCAGCGGTAAAGTATGGGCCGAGGTGGACGGGCGAGAAGACGAGGTAACGCGCCTGGAGGCCGTATGTGAAGGGGAGCCAAGTGAGGTCGCCAAACGAGAGCATGAAGCCGAAACCGTCCGTGGTAATGTCCATCTGGTTGAGAATGACAGGCTCGGTGAGGAGGCAGTCGAACGCATAATATATCTCAAAGGCGAGGACCGACCACATGCTGTCCGAGACGTAGCCGTGCTTCTTGTACTGGGCGCAAGCGCACGAAATGTTGAGCACAACCCAGCCAATGATTCCCGGGCGGACTTCGTTGAACGTCTTGATGTCAAAGTTGGGGAAGCCCGGGAACGTGGGGTTCAGAGGGCGGCCGAGGAAGAACTGGAATGTGAGTACAGGACCGGGCGCAGCTAGTGGGTGATGAGACAGCTGATCATCTCTACTCACGTCATAAATGAAGACACCCGAGTTGCCGCCGAGAGCGAGCAGCTCGCCCGACTTGAAGCTCCAGACGTAGACCCAGAGAGCCTGGGCGGTCGCCATGACGAGCGAGGCAGAGAGGAGGGGCACCCAGTGCTCGTACACCCAGGTAAAGCGGTCGATGCCACCGGGGTTGGCAAGGACACCGGCAACGACACCAAGGGTGAGGATGAGAGCCCAGAGACCTGAACCAACGTCAGCTCAAGACGAACAGGCGAGCTGAAATCAAAAAAGCAAACGCGCGACGTGCGTGTTCGCACTGATTTTTCGTGAGGTGACTCACCGTTCATCTTGTACTTCTTGCGCGAGCCGTCGCGGAGGAGGTTACCCTCCACCCACTCTCCAGGCAGGACGGCCCAGCAGACAACGACCCAAGTGTACCACGCAAGGTAGACGCCCGCGGCGGTCCAGTCCCACCACTGGCCGGCGACAGTGGGCCAGTGCGCGAGATTGTCAAACATGGTCTGCCACCCAGCAGCGCCCGAAGGAGCACATCCGGTCACCTCATTGCAGGTGTAGAACAAGGCGTAGGCAGTAAAGGGAGTGCCGAAAGTGACGGCGGCGGTGCCGATGGGACCAAAGAATTCGGTGGCCTTGGATTTCGGGTTGAGCTCGGCGTTGGACCTGGGAGGGAGGGTGACGTGCGTCGTCGCCGTGATGGTCGTGGTGACTTCGCCCTTGTCTGCGGAAGACATGGTGGCTCACTGACTCTTGACGAGAGGGGGAGGAGGTGGGGAGGAAGAAACGGGGAGATGGGGTTGAAACAAGACGGAAACAACTGGTGACGATTGTTATTTGTGGGTTTCACTGAACAGTTCAGGAGACAGTCGCCGCCCATCGTACCACCACGGCGTACGGCGACGACGACGGCGACACGAACTGGCCGTCCTTGACGTTAACCGCCGGCGAATGACACCAAGTCCATAACAGGCAGCATGCACAAGGTCGCGGGCGGGAAACCGTTGCTTGCCCACAAAGGCTCGTACGAGATGGGATATGTCATCATGCATGGTATCGCTCTGCTGTTGCTGTCCCGCTCTGGTGGGACTCGTGTCTCCGTCTCCGCTCGCCAACATGGCACGACGCTTCTCCGTCTCGTGCTTTCCGTGCACCGCAGTACACGTCTACCCATTCATCTGCGTCTAATGGACACGCATGTGGGACGTCGTTCACTACTGCTTCCCCGCGGCCTCGGCAGCGAGCACCTCGGCGAGCCACACGCCAAGCTTCTTCTCCATGGCCAACAGCGCCTTGCTCGCGTATGGGTCGAGGCTGGGTCCCGCTGGGGCAGTGAGGTTTGACGGGAGGGAGAGGGACAGGTGGATCTGGTTTGGGGGGAAGCGCTTGGCTGGACAGATGTGTCAGTGGGTACGTCATGACCATGTGGAGAGCTGCAAAGGAGTACGAGGAGACGGGGCTCATGAAACCCCTGTCGCCAGCGACAGCGGCGACGTCTCCAGCAACAACCGTAGCCTAGCCGTCCGTCTATCTCACGAGCCCACATGTGGAGTACTCACCTAGCCTCTGCGCCATAGGCAGCGCCGTGTCCGTCGCGCCAGAGCGAAAGATCGGGGTGGCCGTCGCCGGGATGTTCTGCGAGTCAGCTGCTGGAACAACATGAGGCAGCTGTCTTTTCTCTCTCGCCGTACTTACTCCAGCACTTGGCATAGCGACAGCCCACTCGCTGGCAAGGCGGTTGCCTTCGCCCTCTTCCCTTGCCTGAGGACCGTCTGGCCCGTCGTCATCTGCGTCATCGCTGCCGGGAGCACCTGTGCCGACCCAGACGAAGAGCGTGTCCTTCATGCGTGTGAGCTGGAAGTTGAATGCGGGAGACGCGGGGAAGGGGGCCGGGAGGTGGGTGTAGTACACCTGCGTGGTGGGTTCGAGGTCGCCAGACATGGTGTTTGAGGTGGACAGGACGGATGATGGACGACAGAACAAGGACGCGTGGGTGGCTCTCTCAAAACACCGTCACTCGATGGCCATCATCAACCTCCACATTCTGCCTTCTCCCCGGTTGTGTCGTTCGTCATTCACCCAGTAACCCATTCGAACCACATGGTGACGCTCACCCCGCCGTCCTCCAACGCCAACACCCCCACAAGGCCACTCGCTTCCCCACCTCCCCCGGCCTCCCCCACCGACGCACGCATGGACGTCGACACCATCACCAGCGCGACCTCGGTCGCGGGTGAGAACCCCACACCTCCCGCGGGTCCAGGTGGCAACTCGAGCGGATCGGCGAGCAGTGGCCCAGCCTCGCCTATCGGCTTTGACGACGCTGAAGTCGGCGACCTCGGTATGGGCGAGGGCGGCTCGCCCCAGAGCTCGGACACGGAGGTCGAGGTTGACGAGGAGGAGGAAGCTCTCAACGTCGTCCCTGGTGCTACTCCCGTGAGTCGCGCGCATGTCAGCGACCAGCAACATCCCGCTGACGACCAGGCCAAGGCGACCCCAAAGCCCTCGCGCAAGAACAAGGATCAGCTGTACGAGTCTGACATTGTTGAACGCTGGAACGTCGGTGAGTAGCTGAAGACTCACTGCATAGTTGTCGTGGCCCAGCTAATGGACAGAAATCGGCGATGTGTTCATGCCCGTCGCCGCCCCTCGTCCTGCCCCCGCCCCTCCAACCAAGGGGTGAGCGTCAACGTCGACAGCGTCCACCGTCAACGTATTACGACCGCTCTCCATGATCCCAGGATCGACTCAAGAGCCAAGACCCCCCCCCCCCCCCGAGACCAAGTAGAGGACCCATTCGCTGTACATTCCCGGCCCTCACCCATCCCATCCCCAGCGGCAACCTGTACCCGTCGCACCGCCCGCATGCATGTACATATGAAATACTATGGCTCGTCTCTCTATGCCTTCTTGCTCTTTTCCTGGATCCATGCTTCTATGCGGTCAATCCAGGACAGGTTCTCGTCGTCTGTTGTTGTCTCTGTTGCTGATGGGTCGTCGCCCCTCGCGAGTGCCGCAGCCTCTTCCTCGGCCTTCCTGGCCTCTGCGGCCTTCTTCTCCTCGTCGCGCTGAACGCCAAACTTGTCGCTGAGCATTAACAGACCGCTTGTGGCGGCACCACCGCCCAGACCGAGGATGACGGCGCGGATGAGGACCGGGTTGGGCAGTCGGTCTGTGCAGTGTCAGCTCTGCTGTCCAACCTCGCGGCCTCCGCAACGCTTCCTTTTACACTCACACCACAGACTGAGCACCGTAGCAAGAGTTGCTCCTGCAACAGCTCCATCCTCGACATGCACGGGACCCTGCCTCCATCCCCACCGCTCGTGGGAGGGCGGGTACCCCGTCTTCATCGAGTTCGGGTTGAGGTGTTCGCGGGCGTAGGCAAACCCTTCGTCGGCAGCAACGAACAGGGCCACGGCAGAAGACAGGCGGAGCGAGTATCGAGACCCCTCGCGCATGCCGCCCCACAGGATACGGTAGTTGCGGGTCTTGTGGTAGAAGTACTGGAGGAGTGTGAGCAGGTCCCAGTTGGCAGGTGGAAGCAGGGAACGAGCGACGACGCGGTGTGGTCTGCAAGGCCGGTACACTCCTTGCTCGCTCGCTCGCTCGCTCGCGCACTCACCCATCCCTTGACGGTCGTCGGCTGGCGATGCGCATTCTCAGCCAAATACCTGGTCTGGGCATTCCTGGCACCTCGACGGGCGCCAACAAAGAAGCCGACCACGGCAGCGTTGCCGGCAAAGACGAGCATGTTCTTGGGCACGTGCTCGTACCATGGCTTGGGGTCGTCTGCGTTGTCGCCCGTCGCTGTCCACACCGCGGACGGTGATGGTGGGGGTGGTGGGGCCGCCACGGCGCCGGCGTCTACCATTTGTTGGTCGGTGGTGTGAAGGTGAACGGGGAGATGGAGATGACAGGTGACACCCGAATTTCAGACGATGCCTGTTGGCTGTTATCTGCTGCCGCCGCCCGACTCTTGTCAACAAAACGTCGTATACAGCACGAGGTCTCCCTGTCCAGCAGTCGTTGTATGTCAAAGTAAACCCATATGCTGCGGCGGGTTCGCGTGCATGGACCAGGGCACTTGCATGGCACTTGCGCGCTGTGCACAAGTGTCATTGTCAACCGACCAACCCAGGTCCACTTAGCTTCTCTCTCCTAATCTCCCGCCCCAGTTATTACAACCCATAGAAATAACAATTGTAATATCACCGCCCGCCGCGTAATCCCACCGGCAGCGCTCAGGCGATCTATTCCGCATCCATCTTCTCGTGTCTCACCATCACCCATATCTGCACCCACCTGTCAACCCAGCCAGAGCAACATGTTTGGCCGCCTGACACGCCTCGCCATCGACCTCGTCGCCGTCGCTACCATCTTGGCGGGCATCAAGCGTTCGACCGGATACGCGTGAGTCGTGCGCGGGCGGTTGTGTGTATTCTTGCAGTGGGTGGTGGTTGCCGCCGCCCGTGCTGGTCCATCTCGAGCGCTAGCTTGCCGAGATCGCATCGCTGGGTGTAGCACACTCCCAATGTCTACCCACTTGTCTTTGGATACGGATACACACCTGCCTTCAACGCTGCCGCAGCCAGTGCTCAGCTAACACACCTTTTCCTCAGCGTCTACACCGGCAAGGTCAAGGACTCGTCCATCCGTTCGTTCCTCGACACCTACCTCGGTGTCGGCGAGACGGTGTTTTCGTTCATGTGCGGCTTCGCCGTGTCGAGCAGCTACTTCCGCCGCCAGCTCGATGACTAGGCAGGATTCCGTTTGCCCCGTTAGGGCGAGTCAGCCCGGTTTAGGGATGATCCTCGACTGTCGCTGGATGCCACCTCCTACGACGAGCATTTACGAACCCCAACACCACGATAAACGATCCTCCCACTCCTGCCGTTTTGGCTCCTGGAGCCAGCAGACACACACACACGCGCGCGCGCGAACACACCTCGCACGGCCCGATACAGCCGTCTGCCTTTTCTCTATGAACACACTCGTACTTTTTTTTGGGTTGTTGTACGCCACCCGATACCACCACCACCACATACGAGCAAGACTCATTTATTCTCGTCTCTGTCTATCTATGTATCCTATATCTGGATACAACCGTCTCATGTTCATCTGTCGTATGGCTCTCTATTCAACATTTGTCGTAGGGTCATGTCAGGAAAGTGGCCAAGAAACATCCTCCCCCTTCCACATTGACATCGTGCCGTCTCTCTTCCCTCCAACATACACGCAGTGGGTCGTGGCGCAGCGGGCTTTGCCTCGCCTCGGCGCACTCGGCGCACTAGGCGTCGGCTCAACTAGTGCTCAATTCCACTCTCCCAGCTCTCCGTTTCGTCCCCGGTCTCCGTCTCCGTGGCGCTTCCCTCCCCCGTCTCATGGGTCCCCGTTCCCGTCGCCGAGCCAGAGTCCGTAGCCGTCTCGCCAGCAACAGAATTGGACACAGACACCGAGGCTGTGGAAAAGGTATCTCCATCGCCCGAAGCCGAGGCGGAGACTGAGGAGGCGGTCGGCGAGAAGGGATGGTCGGGAGTATCGATTGCGTGCTGTAGGTTGGCGGGGAGATGAAGTGTTAGGAACTGGAACTTGTTTCCCACCCGTCATCTCCTATCTCGTCTATCCAGTCGTTCCACTATGTAGAGTAAACTCTGCACTTTTGAAACCGAAACTCTCTGGACAGGACGGGGCTCTATGTGTCTGAAAACTCACCACTCGTGTGGGACTGACGACCCGAACTGATCCTTCGTCGTGCCGGTCCTCGAGATCGGCCCATGCTCTCGCGTGGTGAGCGTACTTTTCCCGATCCGACTCGGTAAAGCTTGTACGGCGGGGAGAATCGCGTGCCGAGTGGGAAGGCGACACCTTGGGCGAAGGGGATGCTTTGCCCTTGCCGTGTTTGGTCGAAGCATTCTTCTTGGCAGCACTCGAGCGGCCAAACCATGAAATGATAATGAAGCCAATGAGCGCCGACGAAATGGTAAGGGTGAGCGAGAGAGGCGGGAGGAGGATCAGAGGTGGGATAGGGTTGGAGGTGAGGAGCCAACGGATCCCAGTCGGGTGCGGGATGAAGCGGACCACGACCCACCCAGTCGTCTTGACCTCGTGGTAGAACCTGCTGCCCATGTCCTCGTCTTCACGGCCGATACTGACAAACGCCGCTCCAACAGTGTGGTCGCCCCGTCCTGGCAAAACAGTGGCGCCTTCGACAAGTTCTTTGGTCAAAAGCACCACCTCGTTACCCCGCGCGGGGGAGGCAAGGGTACCCTTACGCCGGCGCTCCTTGATCTTGGCCGTGGGGACCCCCGAGTATCCCAGCAGTCGCGAAGGGCAGAGCCCACGGAAAGGCCAAGGCAACAGGCATGGAGGAATAAGGCGCGTTGGCAACGATGGCACGTACACGACGCTGGGCGGAAGAGGTGGCGGTGGCAGGGACTGAACAGTTAGCAAGCAAGGATCACCAAAAGTACCCACCGGCTGAGACGCGCGGATGATAACCGTCTCCGGGGACCGGTGGCTGCGGAGCTCGAGCGTGACCATAAAGTTGCCTGCACCCAAGTCAGCTAAACCAGACACAGCGGGTCTCAGCTGTAAACATGCAGACGTACCCATGTCGTCGGAATCCCGGTTGGGTCGTACCAGCTCGAGCTCCACTTGCACGTCGTACGGCAAGTCCTCCTGGAACCGGTCCAGCGGGAGAGCCAGCAGCGCATGCGGTGTACGATGCGTGCGCGAGCCGTACACGAGCCATCCTTCCACTTCGACGTTTCCGCCTGTGCCCCATGACCACCAGAATGCGCCGACGGCGAGGAAGGAGAATACCGCAGACGAGACGACAAGGACCACTACGAGGACGGCCTTGAGGACGACCGAGATGGTAAGCGGGGACGTGAGAATGTCGCGGATAAGGCGAAGAGGGTATGTGATTCTGAGGCAAGTTTTAGCGTTTGGAAGAGGGATATGTATATGTATATATGTGGGACGACGCGTCTAGGAACGAGGCCGCGCGCGACGAGGGACTCACGGTGTGAATGCAATGTCGAGCAGCGAGTGGAGAAACTCGACAAAGTCCGAGTTTGGTGGTTGCGGGGTGCGGACGCGTCTTGCCGGTTGACGGCGCGGGGTGGCAGCGACACGGCGGCCGTCCCTACGCGCCGGCGACGACATGGCGAGAGGAGGGGTGGTTGGATGGTGGAGATGAATGGAGAGACGGAGAGACGAAGTGGAACGCGCGCGCTCAACAGACGTCACACACACAACAAGGCCCCCTGGGCAACCGCGTGCAGGTGAAGGGGGGGACGGAATAAGATATGGTAAACACCACAGCAACAGTGACGTCGTTGATGGTGGTGATGAGCTCGTTCGGCCACATACATTCTATCTACTACTCACCACTTGTCTCCACTGACCATGCCTCCGCCCATCGTGTCCGCGCTCCCACCATCGCCAGACTTGGTCAACGCCCACCATGGCGTGTCGTCGGCAAACATTACACTCGGACCGGACAATGCCACTCCGACAAAGTTCCACAACCCATGGCCGTCGTACCGCTTTGCAACGCTGTCAGACGCCTGGCTCGCGTACCAAAAGGGAGCAGCGATTGCCACTCCACAGCTGCCGACGCCGACCCCGTCTAGACCCGGGTCCCGCGCCGCCTCGCTCCATGCTCCATCAATACGACGTGCAGCAGGCGGCTTCCGCGACAACCCAGATCCGGAAGCCGGTACCGGCATCGGTAATGGTCGTCCGGAACGCCCATTGTCGCAGCGAAGGAAGTCGTGGCTCACCCCCGACGACCCCGACGATGCCGCCGACGAGGATGCAGACGAGGATGCAGACGAATACGACGACGAGACAGCTGCGATGGACGACGAGCCCGAGTTTCCTCTCCAACACCCGTACCTCAACGACGTGAAGGGATACGTCCGGCCAGCGTTCAGCCGTATCATGACCCAGGACGACACGGACGATTGGCGCGAACCACCGATCCAGGTGCAGCGTCCACAGTGGCCGCGCAGCGGCGAAAGGGGAGCCGTGACGTGGCTCGGACATGCCGGTGCGCTCGTGCAGATTCCATGGAACGACTCGGCGAGCACCAGTTCCACTGCACCCTTGTGTGGCGTTCTGTTCGATCCCATTTTCAGCTACCGGTGCTCCCCCAGCCAACTGGTCGGCCCAGCTCGCCACCTCGACCCACCATGTTCCGTTGACGAGCTCCCGCCCATCCACCTGTGTTTGATCAGCCATGACCACTATGACCACCTCGACTATAACACAATCTTGGACCTGTGGGCCTTCCACGCTGCCACTGTGCACTTTGTCGTCCCGATCGGGCTGGGAAACTGGTTCCGGACAAGCGGGATCCCAGACTCGCGCATCACAGAGCTCGACTGGTGGCACGAGGCCCTCGTCACTTTTCCCTCTGTGAACCGGACCCCGCCCGTCAACGAGCCCCTGTCGACCTATCCCCCCGAGACGACCCCGACCGTCGACCCGACCGCTGCCCTCACTCTCAAAGTGGCATTCACGCCAGCACAGCACCGCTCCGGCCGTGGAATCTTTGACCACATGTGCTCCCTGTGGGGCAGCTGGTGTGTCGGTGTCGTTGGGCCCGGTCGCGAGGCCGACGCCCTCAGGCCGGGCATGCTGGGCTGGACCGACTTCAAAGTGTTCTTTGGCGGCGACACGGGATATCGGTACGCGACTGCACCCGACAACGACGCTACAGCCGTGTGCCCCGCGTTCCAGGAAATCGCGCAGAAATACTCGCCATTCTCACTCGCGTTCCTGCCCCTGTCCACAGGCAGCAGTCTCCCGTTCCTCCGCTCCCTCCTCTCCCTCTCGCTCGACCAGTACACCCTCACGTCCAGCTTGCACTGTTCCCCCGCGGACAGTCTGGCCATCCACGCGACCGTCGGCGCGCAGCGGTCCGTCGGCATCCACTGGGGAACGTTTTGCGATGCCGCCGAGGCACGCGCGACGCGTGTAGAGTTTGGACGTGCGAGGAGGGAGCATGGCGTCAGTGCCGACTGGGATGAGGTCGGTGGCAAAGGATCGTTTGTGGTGGCGGATATTGGCATGGTCATGGAGCTGTAGAGCGCATATCGCAAACATAATATGGAAATGATGTTGGGATGTGGATGCGTTACCAATGGGCGCATGTGATCAATGCTGAACATTGGAGACGAGCGCCCATGGCATGCAGCACAGAATGTCGCCTGTGCAGCGATACCACCGACGACGCATTCATGCCGGCACCATTGCGGAGCCAGCCGAGAACGCGGCACGTATCTGCCAACCGCTCTCAGTGTTCTGAGCCAGTGGTCGTGCGAGCAAAGTCATTTGCCCGTGACGTCAGTGACGACGATGGTCCACCTCCACACCGACCAAACGCTCTCAACGACCCGCTGTTCTTGACATGACACGGAAACATGCATGGATGGTGGGAGGTATACAACAAACAGAAACGTTTATCTCTGAGAAAAGAAAAAAACACACCCCGTCTCAACGCCCCTTGCGCTCCCTGTCGCGCTTGGCCCTCTCCTTTGCCTCCTTGCGCATGTTCTCCTCCTTCTCGGCCTCGAGGTCTTCGCGGCGGGCAATGGCCAGCGCACGCTTCTCCTCGGCCTCGACATCACTCAAGCCAGCCTCCATGTCGCTTCCGCTGTCATAGTCGTCCCTGGGCGCCGGGCGGTGGGCGTGCGCGCGGCCGCGGTTGAACATGTCCTGGATCATGGCCGACACGGCCGACCGCGACGGCTCGCCAAACTGCGAGTCACCAGAGGATCCGCCCCGGTTCCGCTTGCGTGGTGGGCCGCGGCGCGAGTCGTCCGAGTCGGAATCCGAGTCGGACGACGACGGCTGGCGGCGGCGGCGCTCGCGCTCGCGGTCGGCGATGCGGTCGCGGGGGTCGCGGACATCGCGGTCGGAGGGGCGGCCGGCCGGCCTGGATGCAGGAATACGATCACGATCGCGATCGCGGTCGCGCTCACGGTCACGGGGTGTGGATGCGCCAGAGCCTGTGGAACCAGGTTTGGCATTACGCAGCTTGATATCACGCTGGATCTCGTCGAGGGTACGCCTGTCGCGCGAGTTGCGGTCGGGGCAGAGCGCGCGCAACTCGCCGACGTTGACAGACTTCTTCATCTGCGCCAGCGACTTGGATTTCGAGCCGGCACCAGCGGCAATCATCTTGGCTGCCGCTCCAGAACGAGGTGCGATCGGGGCCGACGAGCGAGACGTTGGAGCGCGACGTGGAGATGAGGCGCCCGACCCGGCTCCCGAGCCTGGACGACTGTCGAAGCCGTCCACGAGGGCGCGGACCGAGAACAGCGAGTCCTCTACGCTAGCCTTGGACGACTTGCTCGCGCGCTGGAGCTTGAGCGCCGCCTTCTCCTTCCTCCCAAGTACCGGTGGGGAGGGCTTGCGTCCACGTCCACCTGCCGACGAGTCCCTGCCGCCCGCTCGACTGGTCGAGCCCGAGCCCGAGCTCGACGCGCGCGCACCGTTACTCGTGTTGGTCGTGCCGTTACTCAGCTTGGTAGACGTCTTGGGTGTCGAGCGAGGCGGAGGCTATGTCACTGGTGAGCTTTCTAGACTTGGCCTGGGGGAATGGTGCAGGGCCCGAAAGCGCCACCCTACCCACCTTGGATGGACCCGCCACTGCGTCCTCTGCAAAGGGGTCGTAACCATCGTTGGCCGCCTTGGACTGGCTGCTCTTGTTGTTCGCCAGAGCAGCGTTCGCAGCCATGAGCTCTTTACGCCGCGCCTCGCGGGTCAACTCCTCGACACGCTTCCTGCGCTGTGCAAATGTTAGCACACGACACACAGCCCTTTTGTGGAGTGGAGACTGATGAAGGGAGATGTAGATGAGGACCCCGGAGGTTACGCCGTGGTTGCTCTGGTTCTCGCACCCATACACCGTCTCGCAACCCCCATCGGTCTCGTGCAGTGTAAACCCACCTCTGCCTCCTCCTTGGCCGCCTTTTGCTCCTTCTCGGCCTTCCTTGCCAGCTCGCGCTTAAGCTCATACTCCTTCTCCCGCTGCAGCTCGAGTGCCCGCGCTTTGAGGCGCTGGTACTGGTTCTTGTCAGCTTGCCATGTACGAGATACAAAGCTGCAACGTACCTCGGACATTGCGGGGGTTGTGGGAGAGAACGGGGGTGTGGTTTGTACTAGATGTTGGAGGAAGAGACTGCAACCTTGGCCGACGGTGTGCAGGCTTTAAGTGTCATCCATGGGCCCACATTGATGCGACGCTTGGTGGCGAGAGAGAATGTTGAGGTGACGCGCCTATTATTGTTCCCGCGCCTATGGCCGAGGCCGAGAGCGTCTCATTTGTTATTGACATTCCACCTCGTTCGAACGTCATCTCCATTCATCTCAAACACTCTCGCCAGCATGTCCGTCATGCTCGAGACGTCCCTCGGGGACCTCGTCATAGACCTCGAGGTTGACAAGTGTCCGCGCACCTGCGAAAACTTTCTCAAGCTCTGCAAGATCAAGTATTACGGCTTGAACGCATTCTTCAATGGTGAGTTACGATTGTCCTCGTGCAACAAAGCCAACTCTCCAGTGTCCAAGGACTTTATCGCGCAGACAGGCGACCCAACGGCGACTGGAACGGGTGGCGAGTCTCTCGACTCGTACCTCTACAACAAGGACCCAGTGGGACCGCCTGTTCCGCGCTACTTTGCGCCAGAGATCACCAACAAGCTCAAGCACGTCGCCAAGGGCACCGTGTCGATGGCGGTCGCGCCGACCGACCCGGCGGGCTGCGGTTCGCAATTCTTCATCACGCTCGCAGACAATATCGACTATTTGGACGGCAAGCATGCGGTCTTTGGCCACGTGATTGAGGGACTCGACACGCTCGACAAGATCAACGAGGCGTACCTCGACAAGGAGGGCCGGCCACTGCAGGACATTCGTATCCGTCACGTCGAGGTGCTGGAGGATCCCTTCCCAGACCCGGACAACAGGATCGTCCTGTCGCCTCCCCCCTCGCCTATCCGCCCCCCTGACGCTGGCGGCGATGTGGTCCGCATCGGCGACGACGAGGACGCATTCGCCCAGCTGGCCGAGGAGGAGGCCGAGGAGCAGCGCCGCCTGACGGCCGCCAACAGCTCGGCGCTCACGCTGGAGATGATTGGTGACCTGCCCTTTGCGGCTGTGCGCCCGCCCGAGAACATCCTGTTCGTGTGCAAGCTCAACCCCATCACGCAGGACGACGACCTCGAACTGATCTTTTCGCGCTTTGGCAAGATCCTCAGCTGCGAGATTGTGCGCGACAAGAAGACGGGCGACTCGCTGCAGTACGCGTTCATCGAGTTTGACCTGCAGGAATCGGCAGAGCAGGCATACTTTAAAATGCAAAACGTCCTCGTGGACGACCGGCGTATCTGGGTTGATTTTTCCCAGTCGGTCGCCAAGATGGGCTCGGCAGCGCGTGCGGGCTTTGGCGGCGGCGGCGGGAGAGGGGGAAGGGGTGGTGCGCGAGGAGGACGCGGTGGCGGTGGACGCGGCGGGTTCAGCGATCGCGGGCCACCACCGACGCGCGACTCGGGCTATGGTGCGCGTGCGGGCCGTGACCTGCCCGAGGGCTATGGCGAGCCGCGCAGGCGCAGCCGAAGCCCCCGAGACCGCGAGGAGAGGAGACCAGAACGCGACAGTGGACGCCGTGACGACGACCGATACAAGCGCGACGACAGGGACCGCCGCAGCGAACGACGTGAGAGGGACGACCGGGACGAGGACCGTCGCCGGTCAGGTGGACGCGATGACCGCGACAGGAGGGACAGGGACAGGGACCGCGAGCCTCGTCGTGATGACAGGAGGGACGACAGGAGGGATGACAGACGAGACCGCGAGAGGGACGACAGGCGCCGAGACGACCGTCGCGATGACAGGCGTGATCGCGACAGGGACTACCGTAGGGACCGATAGAGAAGTACTTACATACATTACAAAATCTGTAGCAATGCAATGGCCTGGACCTTTGACCTGACTGACCGTCAACAGCCGGCGTTAACATCTCGGTGTGTGCTGGTCCGGAACTGAGTGACGGGATTCCCGGCGCGCAGAGGATTGGCCGATGTCCGACTGCCCTGTCCACCAGGATACGGCACAGTGTGTTGTAGTACATGGCGGCCGATGGCGGTCTTGGCTCATGTTGACCCTTTGCTGACACCTTCGGCCACTACATCGGCCGCCACAACGCGTGCACGCGGCTCCCGACGGTTGCAGCAGAGGTACCGGGGTCGCAGCCGGTGTCACTGCCGGAGTTCAGGCGGTGGAGTGCCGGACTCGTTGTGTTGTGACAGAAGAGGTTCGTCACGGTGTACCTCTGGCCTCTGGGCTGTGTGCACAGCTCAAACCAACGCTGGCTGCACGGTACAGACCTGTGCGAGCGCAACTGTGGTCGCCACAAGCGACGTTGATGCGGAATGGAAACCGACGGCCTGTGGCCTGTGGTTTGCGCCAGTGCCACAATTGACGCGTCGCTGGCCCGTCGCAGCTGTACTGTACACCAAACACGAGACTGTCGCTGCTCCCCTGACATGCATGACACCTCTTGCTCCCAAACACAGTCTGTTTATGCATCACGCGCAGCAGGCACCCGGCCTGTGGCCTGTGGCCTGTGGCCCGTGGCCCGTAGCCCCCACAACCCCCGGTCCAAACGCATTTCTCATTCAGTGGTAGCATGAAGGCGCGTTTTTCTTTTGTTTGGCTGCCCCGACACGTGTTTCACGCGCACGCACACTGCGCACACCACCGCATACGGCGTACCCACGTACCGTGCTGTACAGTACAGCACAGTCCCACGTCGCGTCCCGTCGGTCGCCGGACGGGGGCGCGCACACGACCCGCGGACCCCCGCGGACCCCGCATGTCGGCGGCGAGCGATATAGCGACCAGTAACACGCCAAGACGGGGGTACGCGGGGCGTGCCCGACGGTGTGTCAACGTGCATCACGTCAGCGTGGCGCGTGGCGTCCTGCCTGTTGCGTCTCCCCTTGCAGAACGCGTGCTCGTCAGCGGCCAGGCGTCAGCAGCCAGCACCCAGCAGCAGAGGACAGACACCGAAGAGTACCATTGACCTGTCTCTGTGCATGCCTGTCCTCCCGGATCCGCATCCTCGGGCTCGGGCAGGGACATGGACATCGCCACGGACTTGGACCACCACAGACGCCGCCCCCATGCCACAAACTGTCACAGACATACTTGCCCAATGGCCCTCTTTGCGTGGGCGGACTGCTGCTGCTGTTGCTGCGTGGTGGGCATAACTGGGCCGCTGTACGGTGACAGTCGGTGTACACGGTGGGGCCCAGCGTCGTCGGGTCCGTGTTGCACCCAGAACGATGATAGCAAAACGATACCGTCCGAGTCCAGCCAGTCCCCAGATGGGTCACAAACGGGGCAGGCAGCGTAGCGTTGTGGCCTGTGGCACTGAGTCACACAGTCTAGTCACATTGGTTATTATGAGACCTCGTACAAAATACACTATGAAAAGGTGGTGGCACAGCAGGGAGGCCGACGCAGAAAAAGGAAAGGAAGGGGGGGGGCGAGCGGGCAAGGCGTGATGCGGCATGACAGTGTAGATGTTCTACAGATGCTCTTGAAGGAAGCTATGGGTGTGTGTTCCAGCCGGGCAATGATGCTGTATGAGGGAAGTGTGTGTGTGGTGAGTGTGGTGAGTGTGGGGTGTGGGGCGTGGGGGCGTGGGGTGTGGGATGTTCAGAGAGGTTGGCTCAGCCACGGATGTTGGCGACGAGACGCTGGGCCGTGTTGGATGCCGTGCGCACCGAGGCCATGCCTGCGCGGATGCCTTGACGCACGGCCGTGCGGCCAAACGACAGCAGGTCGAACATGTGCGGCGTGGGGGTAAAGTTGGCGAGGGACGTGGCGAGCGGGGACGCCGGGACCTCGTAGCCGTCGTCGCCGCTGCGGTTGTTGATGCTCGACATGTCGAGGCCCAGCGCCGACGGGGCCGAGTTGGAGGGCGTGCCCGGGATGGGTGTGGTGGAGGCAGAGTCGTCGGCCGTGGGCGACGAGCGGCGCTTGAGAACCACGGGGACGAGGGTGAGGAGGGTGAGGAAGACGAGCTTGGCGATGAGGACCGGGTCGCGGAGGAGCGAGGTGAGGGACTCGCCCTGGGGCACCTCGCCGTTGGCTGCCGATGCTGGGGGCAGTGCGAGACGCGAGAGAATGTTGCCGACCGAGGCGGTCACGTAACTCCAGCTCGCGCTGCCGGCGGCGGTGGTGAGCCAAAAGGTACGCCAGTCGACGCCCACGACACCGCACGCGACGTTCATGCCCGACCATGGGACAAAGCCCATGGCACGCATGAGGAGCAGACGGCGCCAGATGTTGGGGCGGTCTTCAGGCGCGCCGATGGCCGGCTCGGCGGGGTTGGACGACACTTGCAGTGGAGTAACACGCGTGCCCGACGACTCGGGTGCCAGAGCGGCACGGACGAGTGCGAGCGGCTTGGGGAAGAGGACGCCAATGAGAGGCGCCAATGGGCGCGACAGCGAGTAGGCGCCCAGGGAGCCACAAGCCGTGATGAGCGTGAGGAGGGCCAGTGCGGGCATGGGGTCAAAGACCGATCCAACGAGAATGTTGAGGACGACAGCTCCGGGGACACTCCATGCGTGCTTCCAGCAGCCAACGTAGGTGATGACAGCGACAGTGTGCCACCAGCCATAGTCGCCGCTAGCCATGTACTGGCGCATGTCGTGAGACAGGAGCTGCAGGTCGGTCGTCGATTTGGGCATCGACTTGAGCTGGGTGATGGGCAGGGTCTGCACCGCGTACAGGACGATGAGGAACGAGACGACAAACAGACCAGCAAGCAACGCGACGGTCCAGCCAAGCTCGCGAAGCGCCTCGGCCGTCTTGCCAGTGCCCGAGCCGTTGGACAGGTATGTGCGGTACACACGCACCCACCAGCCGTCCGAGGGCCCGCCACGGAGGTCGGTCGAACGGTTGCGGCGGCTGCGGCGGGACGAGCGCGACCCACCGCGCGAGAGGGACTGGGTGGACAGTGCCGGTGTGGGGAGCGAGTTGGGGTACGGCAGTTCACTCATGGTGATGCCCTCGTCGTCTGGCGGGGTTGGAGGCAGGCCAAAGTACGAGTTGTCGGGATCGCCGTCGCCAAAGAGACCCCAGTAGCGGCCAACGTTGCGTCCGACACCGACACGAGGTCCGTCATCCTCGTCGTCAAACGGCTCTTCCTCCTCGCTGCCGTCGAGACCCTTTTCAGAATCGTCGTCCGAGGTCCTGCCGGTGCGTTCTCGCCTGTGACCCACTGGCTGCGCCCACGAGAGCACACGTGTGACGACAGCCTCGCCAATGTCGTAGGCTTGGCTGAGGATCCCGCTGGGCGGTTGCTCCTCTGTTGGAGGCGGCGAAGGAGGGGTGACATACATGGACGTCCATGGTGGGGGCGAGACTGCCGTGGTCGCCAGTTGGGGCAGAGTTGGCGGATGTGTCAGCGTCTGCACTGGCACGGTGGGAGGTTCCGCGTCTGGTGCGAGGGTTTGCGGCACGACGATAGAGGTGGATGTTGACCGTGCGCGGGTCTCAAACACCTTGACGTTGGAGGCAGCAGACAGAGTGGGCTGAGCAAGGGCAGCGATCGGCTGAGCCTCCGCCTCTGTCTTCTTTTCCTCGTCTTCTGGCAAAGTACGCTTCGCCAGGTTGGGAGTGGAGATGCGGCGCTTCAGGCCGTTTCGTGTGCGTGCGCCAGATGGAGACTGGGTGCCGCTTGATGGCCCAGCCTCGGGCTGGAAGACTCGGTGCGACGTTGCGGACGTTGACAGTGGTGGCCTGGCGCCCGAAACGCTCTTGCTGCTTCGCCTCGTGCCGGGCACACGAGGTTCGAGGCGATCAGAGCTGCGCGGTGATTCCAGCCTGAACGTGCCGAGATCGGTGAGCTCGTCGGGCGTGCTCACGACAGGACCACCAGTGATGGTGCTTGTGCTGTTAGTTGCCACGTTCATCGGCTGGCCGAACGAGACAGTAGCGGTGCGGCTCCGCAGCCGGCGTGGTCCCCCGGGAGCGAGGGTTGGCGAGCTGAGCGCCGGGACCGGCACGGGTTGGAGAAGGGGTGCGAGGGACAGTGTGGATGGTGCCGGAGGATGGCACGAGGGGGCGAGATGGAGGTGATGGGGGAAAGGATGGGTGTAGAGGTGGTGGTGGTGGTGATGGTGGGGTTGGACAGTGGAAAATCAACAATAGAGAGATGGGGTTCGGGCACGGTCAGCGCCAGAACAGCTTTAAAACGAGAGTGGGAGGGGTGGAAGGAGTGGATGTGGAGTTGGGATGTCGATGAATCGACGAGCCGCAACGGTGGTGTGTAACGAGTGTGTGTGTGTGAGGGATGGCGATGGACGTCTTGGCGCTGGTGATGCGTGTGTGATAATGAGACGACGAGATGATGGGTGTGGTGTATCGTTTGCTTGACGCTCGGCAGACCGAGGCCACAGACGAGACCGACGGAGATGGCGGGCGGACGCTTGGACCTCAGAGAGAGGCAGTCAGGTAAGGGCGAGCGACGAGGGGATAAGGGCACACCACAAAGTGGCGCGCGCGGTTTGGGTGGTGGAGGAAAGAGGTCGTGTTCAAGGCGTTTGGCACGGGCGCTGGAGCTCTGGCAGTGCCATACCAAAGGTCGAGTTGTTGGCCGACGGTGCTGATGCGCAGCGACGATGAACAAGGAAGGAGGTGTGTTGGGAGGAGAGAGAGAAGGGGTGCAATGTGTAGAAACAGAAACCGAGACACTTACCTGCCTGGCTGCATGTTTCTGCCCTGTTTGGCTGCTGGTGCTGGGGGGGCGGTGTCGGAGGGGGAGATGTGGGCGGCGGGGGGCTGTAGGCGCTGCAGGGGGGGGGGTTGCAATGGTCGACGTATGCACTTTGTGTGTGTAGGAGAGAGCAAGAATGTGTACGGTGGATGGTCAACGAGTGCTGCTGAGCGAGAGGAAATGACACCCACACCCAAACGAGACCTTTCCGCCTCCGCCGCCGCCGCCCGTGACACCAAACCCACCCAACAACATGTGGCCACCCGCCGGCCGTTCCACAGGGTGCCCGGCGGCCGTGAAAACATACCCATTTACTTCCGTCGGGGACCCAAAGCTTGCGACAGACGTAGGCTCGGCCATCCCGGCGCTAGGCCTCGGGCAAAACCCACCCACCCACCGATCGACCGACCTTCCGGAGCAAAATTTGCCACATCCATGTTGCAACAACCTTCCGAATCCGCTTCAACGTGTCAACGAGCAGCAACAAGCATGTTGTTAACATCCTCTCTGGCCTCTTTTGGCTAAGATCATGTGTAGTATCTGTTCTTAATGCTGTGAGAAGCATTATCGGGCTACGGCCCCTTCTTCTCAAGCAATATTTCCTTGCCCGAATCACCTCTGGAGCTTGCTTCATGTGTATTCACGATGTCGCTGGCCTCACACTGCCGCCTTCAGATGTCAGGGTACCCAACATTGTCTTTTTGGGCCATGTTCGAGCGCTGGCACGACCGCTATGGTAATTGATTTGTATTAACAAGTGTTTTTCCGTATTTTGCCTGATGTTTGTCCTATTTAACCGTATTTATCGTAGCGGTGCAACGGCTTGGTTTGTAGCATTGCAACACGCGCCACCTTGTTTACAAGAAGCATAGTGTTTGTTCTGGGTTCAAAAAACGAGACGCGCAAGTGTCAGTGTGGGTGGTTCTCGGTTCGGCATTCCCGTGTGGCGGAAATCCCGTCCTGTCGCCGTGGATCCAAGCACTTCTCCGAACAATCAGCGCCAAACGACCAGCTCAAACCACTACCTCGCGCCACCGCGCAAGTTGTGCATTGGTCCAAGGCAGTGTAGAGGGCATGCATGGTGACATCGCCCCAGCAAAAGGCGGTGTGTGGACCGAGCGTGGCTTTCGCCAGACTATAGGTGGCTGTGGACACAGCGTTGCGACTCGTCGCTTGTTGACGACCAACCTTCGCGCGACCGCTTACGCGTGCGTTGTGAGCGGTTGATACCTTGCTTCTTGTCGGCATTGCGTCGTGTGCGCAGTGATCGGCCTCGGTAGCTGCTCCACCAGCGATGCATCTGCCGCACCCATCAGTGTGGCGGAGGGCGAAGCCGCTCGCCGCGCCGATCTCTGGTGCCACTGATGCCACCACCAACTGTGTGATGTGAGAGTCTGGGCGGGCCTGTTTACCGCCGCTAGCTGCAGCGAGTACTATCAGCAACGATCGCTCAGATATCACGGTACGCCCCCGACGCGACTAGCCGCGCCGATATGGCCAGCGCGCCGGCAGAAACCAGAAACAACCCGAGAAATCAATGTCGACGCAAAGCCAGAAATGGGCCGAATCTCGCCCGGTGGGCCGCGTCGCCCGGACCGATCATGAACCTTCGGCTTGCAGATTGCGAGCGGCCCCCGCGTATCCTCCACAACTGCCCCGACACATTTGCGGATCTCTGCATGCGGTGTTCGTTGCGCACAGAGAACACGACAAGGAAAGGGGGATACATCTCGTGGGAGGGGGCTCGGGGAAGAGAAGCGTCCATGGTCCAGGCTGGATTGTCCTGACGCTGGTCCCGTGATGAGACGACAACACGCCCAGAACACTCGCGTCAGGTCAGGTTTGACAGAGTTCCACATTTTCGAAGCACGTCCTTTTTGCGGGGTCACCTCTTGGCTGCGATGTGGAGGTGGCACCATCGTCGGACGATATCGGGATGCAGAGAGGCGATTAGTCGAGAAGCACGCGTCTTGGTGTCAACACCGGCGACGGCCGATGATGGCACCACCACTAGCGGTGGCGTCGATAGCGATGGTCGAGCGGAGCCACGGGACTCCGGCGAATGGTGACATCCGCGTGATGGGGCCCACAGGCGGCAGGTAAAGCGGGTACGTGCTGTACTAATACAAAATGGGTGAGAAGAGAAGGAAGACCATTTCATTTCTGTGGCGTTTCACATCACGACGCCAGACGCCAGGACACGACGCCGCGGCACACCCATCAAACCCTTGCGCGCTCCAGAACTCTCTGGTGGCTGACGTGGGGTGATGGCGAGGTCACTGAAAGAAGCATTGCGTCTCTGGCGACGTCATTCGGAATCGATCGTGGCATCAGTGCGCGCGAACGGGCGGACGGAGGTTGGCGTTGGCGGTTGGGGAAGGCGGGGGAACGGATGGACTGTGGAGAGGGGATGTGCCAGAACCCATGCAGCCGTGGACTGTGGCGACTGAATGGTTTGTGGCAGATGCAGGTTACTGAGGTGCGGACTGGGCCTTGTCAACGCGTTTGCATCGAGTGATGCTGTAGACGATGGGGGGCAGAGTTGTCGTTGTTGTTGTTGTTGCTTGTGGAGGTGACAGCTTTACGTGAGCCACATGCCCTAGTAGCTGTAAGTCCGCCACGCCTGCATACGATACACCACACGACGTAAACAGCTACCAGGCGTTGAATATCAGCTTTTTGATGCAAGCACACGTAAAGATGTGGCGGGCTCGAGTTGCACAAACCACGACAAACAAGTGGTGACGATTAAATCTTAATATTCAAGCATAATGCCCAATTACGAGTGCCAACCACCGCCGCTTGTGCACCACCCAGGCCCCGCATAAACCAAGTCTGCCACCGTCATGTGCTACACTTACCTTACTGTGCCGCACGCGTTGTTTACTGCTCCACAGATCCACAGAGCCAAAGCGCACTGTCATGCCGCAGTGCCGCGCATGGTTCGCCGGCCGGGGCATGCCATTCCACGGCGACGCGCATGTGCTCCAGGCTGCGTGCATATGTGTATGTTGTGCGCGAGCGAGGCATGTGCTCGACGGGAGATGCAGACGCAGACGCCGGACACCTGACGTGGGGCGTGGAGTTGCACGAGTAAACAGCTCCGCTGAACTAGCCCGAGTACATACAGGTCTTGTCATGTGCTGCCGATGCGAGCCCGTGTTGACGCGGACCAAAGGCAGAGCAAGCAGCACATGTCATGTCTCTGTGATCTGTGATCTGTGATCTGTGTCGTCATTTCGTCTCGTCAGCTGCTCGCTCCAGCTCCACCGTGTGCCCATGCCCAGTGACACTACGGCGACACCCCGCCCTGCCTGCACACTGCACCCAGCAGATACAGTACAGTACACAACCCATAGGTCCCAGCTGGCAGATGACATGGCACGATGCACGATGGGATGGCTGGTCAGGCCAGGCCCCGTTCACGATGACATACATGGATGGAATGTGAATGTGAATTTGTGAATACAACATCGATCCGATGATGGAACTGACTAGTTCCAGTCCACTCAAGTCACAGATCACACCCCGCGCTGCCCCTTTCCATGTCCGGACCGGCGTCTTCGCTCCATAGCTCCGCTGCGGCTCTCCTGGTAACTGGCGGAGCGATGGAGCAGCACGCCCACTACAGATACAGATACAGATACACGTCGACGGTCCGGGTCCAGACCTCTCTCTCTGCCAGTCTTGTCACTCCCGCGGCCACACCGCGGCTGGCCGCTGGCCGCTGGGGGCCCGTGACGGCGCTTTTCGCCACCCAGCACCCAGGCAGGACGGTCTCGCGTCGTTCCTGTAACTCACGACGATCACCCGGTCACCAGGTCCTCATCGAGTCATCGAGCGGCTGACGGCGGTTATGCAGCACAGGTGTGCGTGTGGGTATGACCTCATGGCACCACCCCCTCACCTCCCCACCCGTCCCGCCTCGTACTGGTTTGGCCCATTTGTGTGTGTGTCGTTTCGGGCCCGCTGGAGGGGGTTAATCCGTGTGCGTGTGTATGTACTGTACTGGTGTGCGCGCTCCAGGCCAACTCCATGATTCTGGACCCAAACGCAGGGACTTGCCGCTCATGACGTACAGATTGTATGGTTTCTGTTTGTTTGTGTCCAGATGCGGGCACACGGGGTAATCGATCGCCCCCGCGCCCCCAACCCCTCCCCCCCACACAAACAACGTGCCGTTCTGCTCGTGTGCCCGAAACACCATCAGCCCTCTCGTAAACGAGAATTAGCATCCTTGGCCCGTTGCGGCTCGGTTCCGGGAAAGTGCAGTCTTGTAAATGTGTGAATGTCTAAATGGGTGTGAAGCTGCGGGAAAGTGGAACAAAATGCTCGAGAAAACACCTGGCACTGCTGCTGGCTGGCTTCGTAATGCACTCCATTTCCATGCGTCGTACAACGGCAATACAGGATGCTATGGGATATGCTATGACAAATGCGACGTGTGTGCGGGGTATGTTACAGCCACGCCGGTGGCTGTGGTGCGAAAATGGTTGTGACGTGTGGTGTTGTTGTGTTGTGTTGTGGTCGTGGGTCGTGGTGGTGGTGGCAATGATGTTTAAAATGCTTAGGGGCGCGCCGTCTGCGCCCGACAAAAAACGAGGACAAGAAATAGGGGGGACATGAGAGAGAGAAGGAAACACAACTGTGGCGGTGAGGGCAGGTAGGTTTTACGCCTTGAAGTAGAACAAGCCCTTGTTCGGGTTGGTGACCACACCGGGGGGCAGGGCGTAGGTGCGGTGGTGCGAGCCAGAGCCCTCCCAGTCGAAACCGGCGCGAGGGATGGAACGCGAGGTGGGGGAGGCGTACTCGGGAGACATGACGGGGGCACAGGGAGAGCCGACGCGGAGAGCCGCGAGGTCGGGCAGCACAGTCATGGACGACGCGGCACGACGAGCGGGCATGGTGGTCACGCGCGACTGAGGGGTGCGGCTGCGCGCAGTCGACGAGCTGCTGGCAATGACGGTAGTCGCGGGGCGGGCGCGGACGGGGATAGGAAGCGCCAACGACGTCGCGCGGGTCTCGGGCGACTCGGGAACAGTCGCCTCGCGGCTGGCGGAGCGAGAGCGCGAACGCGACGACGACGAGTTGGGTGCGTAGCGGATGCACCAGCCACCGTTCTCGACCTCGAGGCTCTGCTTGGGCGTAGAGTCGATGGCGTGACGGCCACGGAACTGGGTGTGCTCCATCTCCGGGGTGGTGGGCGAGACGCGAGGGAGGGAAGTGGCGAGATCGGTGTGGCTGCCAGCGAGGTTGCGGCGGGTGCGCTCGCTGCGCTCGCTACGCTCACGGACCTCGGCCTTGCCAAAGGCATCCCAGGTGGCGGTGCCCGAAGCAGTGCGAGGACGAGCACGGATGGTGACGCTGGAGCGCGCGTTGGCAATGGCGACCGACGACGAGCGCGAGTCCGGGGTCTGGATACCCGAGACGGGCTTGAGCGACGGCGACACGCAGGCGTCACGAGCGGGGAACGCGTTGGCGTAGCGGCGCAAGTAGTCGTGCTGGTTGGGAGCACTGCCGACTTCGGCAAAGGTGCCCGGACCAGGCGATGCGAGGCCGCCGAGCGACGTGTGCGAGTATGTGTCGCGCTGAAGACCGCGCGATGCAATCTGGATGCCAGAACCATCAGACGAAGACGACATTGAGCGCCTCGCCGCAAGCCCCTCGGGGTTCATTGGGGTCATGGCGCGCATGGCGCCGCCACTCGAAGGTGTGCGGTGCACCGCCAGTTCGTATTCGTTGTTCCAAAGTGATGCAAGCGAATCCGAGCTAGCGCCAGCCGGGGAGCGGGGTCCCGAGGCCAACTGGCCAACAGAGCCAGCATGGTGAACGCCACCCGACTTTTGACGGGACATGACAATCTGGGCGGGAGTCGCCACCACGGGCTCGAGCGGGGCCATTCGGCAATTGCCCGCGGCGATGGAACTGCGGCGCTGGCGCGACAGGTCCCTCCATCCGGCATCGGGTGCGTCGCGCATCAGGCGGAACGAGTCGATGGTCTTGGGCGCAGACGCGGCCATGGGGGACACTGAAAGCGATGCCTCGGGGACAAGCATGGCAGCGGCAATCGAGGTGGAAGCGGCCGACGATGTGTCCGTGTCGCTACCCAGAAGTGGCGAAGGCGGGGCAAGGGGAGACGACTTGTTGACGGCGTCGGGGACGAGGATGGCGTCAGAGTAGGCAGTGTTGATGCCCAGGATGGCATGTGCCAGACCCTCGGGCGTCAACCCGGTGGAGCCCTTGTCCGTCTCCTGGCACTTTTGCGAGCAGTAGATGTTGGAGACGAAACGCGGTGCAACTGGTGTGGATTGGCACACGAGGGGAGGCGTGACCTCGCCACTCGATGGCTGGAGCACTGGTGACTTTGGCTTGTCGTTCGCGCCGTTGGTGGCAAGACGAATACCCGAACCCGAGCGGCGGACGGGTGGTCCTGCTGGGCGCGTCGTCTTGACACCGTTTGCGGTGCGGATGGTGGTGGAGCCATCGGGGTTCTTGACCTAAACAACAGTGTCAACCCGACTGATCGCGTGATGTTTTGTTTTCATGCAGAAAAAACCTACCCGAATGGTTCCCTGGGCCTTTTTCCTGCTTTGCTTTGCCACCGAGGGCAAACAGGCTGCGGGCTCTGGATCTTGTGGAGCCTCAATGAGGTGGTCGCACACGATGCAGTAGTTCTGGAACGACAAGTCGTCCATGGCGGTGGGTTATCCCGAGCGGGAAGGGGTAAGAGTGGCGTGCGATGGAGAACAGTTTTGCGGGGTGGGTGGTGTGTGTGATGCAGCGGCAGTTGCGACGTGTTCAACGGCGCCTGGAAAGTGTCAGGATGAGTGTTTGGGAGTTGTGGTGGGGGCCGACATGTGAGGTGGGAGAGAGGTATAGGTGTGTGTGCGGTTGAGAGTGAAGAGGCAAATGGTAAAACGGATGTGGACACTCACTCGGGTTTGCCACTACAGTACTGGTGAAAAGGTGACACGGCCGTTGGGTGCGGCCGCTGGGGGTGTTGGGCGCGGGGGATGCGCGTGTCTCAAAAGCGCGGGTGGTTGCGGGGACCACACGAGAGCTTATTTCAGAAGCCCTAATGCGTGGATAGCGGTTGGGTGTGCGTGTGCTCTGCGCAGGCGATGCAGCAGAGTATACAGACGCGAGGGGGGTGAGGAATGGGTGCACGTAACTCTATAGTCTTGCGTGTTGATTCAAACCGGCGGTGCTGCTGCGGAGGAGCAAAAGCGGAGTGCGGTGTATGGGTGTGTGAGTGGTGTGTCTGCCGCGGGAGTCCGGAGGGGAGCGGGCCGTCAGAGACCGCTCGTGCAATGAGCCGAAAGTCTGGGTGCTTTTCGGTGCACGTCTCTGTGGTGGGTTGGTGGTGGTGGCGATGCACACGAGATGCGTATCGCACGACCAGGAGGCAGTGATGAATGCTCTGTGATGCACAGAGCTGGGACGGGATGAGCGGCGAGATGGGGTGGGTGGGTGGGACGAGAGTAGACGCGGTAGAGATCGGCTACTCGTTTAGGTGGGGGAAGGGGGGTCGGGTTTTCGCTGGGTGGTGGTCGGGAAAACCAGGTTGTCACACTATGGTGGGTCACGACAAGGTGCACAGTGGTGTCGAGCAAGGATAATGTCGCTGTCGCGAACGCGGCCGCGCCGGCGCTCGATATGAGCTGGGTGGGGAGTAGGGGGGGTAATGGAGAATGAGTGGTGAGAGGATGGATAGATGGCGCGTGTAAAGGATGTGTTCTCCGGTGTCCCCCATTGCACAAGTAAGAATGTTTCCTCGTTTCCTTTGCCGGCCCCAGAGAGCACGCACCCACACACCTACAGGCCGACTGACCCGAAGGAAGGGTCTGGCCCCAAGCTCTCGCTTTCTCTGCCCCCACACCCTGTGGGTGAACCAGCCCTTGTCACCTTGCGATCCCCCGTTGGGCCCGGTGGCCCGGCACGGCCAGCCGACACACGCGTTCCCGCGCACCACGCCCACAGGCCAAAGGTCTCGCCAGCCAGTCCATATGGGACCCTTGCGGTCCAGCCTGGGCTGGGCTGGGCTGGCGCGGGCGGGCGGGCGGGGGGATGGGAAAGAGCCTACTGAACGGGTCTTCCATTATCCGTCCTCGCGCGCGTCTGGACCCCACCCTGGCCCCCCCCCGAGAACCCGCCGACCATATGGCTCGCGCAAGCGGTAAGCGCGGCGCAGCGGCATATGGTGCGTGTGCATATACGGTGCGCCGGTGCATAACCACGTCTCGCCGTGGGGCCCGCCTGTGCCCGCGAAAACCCAAACGAGTCACCACCTTTTTGCTCCAGCGTTATTCCGCCCGCATTAGCCGTCGTTTACCAAGGTGCCAAGTGACGTCTCTTTTACGCCGCGGGGCCCGGAAGTGTTCTCTTGGGTTGATCGCTGACGTGCTTGTGACCCGAGCTACATTGTGTGTGGTGTGTGGCCAGCCATTCGTTTGTTCTCTTCCCCGCACACACAATAGACTGTTCGCCTGCTACTGTTCTGTGGTGAAACACCACGAGCGAAGACAGCTCGGTGTGCTGGAAAGGCAGAGAGAGGTAGGAAAGGAAACTGCCAGCATCGCCTCGGCTGCACATACCGCCGCCGAAGAGACTAGCCGATGAGGGGGGTACACCTCCATACACCGCGCAGACCGGAAGAACATGACCGAGAGATGCTGATCGCCCTGTTGACTCCCCCGGTTGTGCTGCGGGAGGAGGAGCACGTGTGAGGGGGCCATGGGCCTATGCATCAGGGACGCTGGACCGAAGACTGGCGGCAAGGCCACAGGCGAGTGCTTCTTTCACTCCCCCAACAGGGACAGAAACGCTCACTCTGGGATTACGCAAGGCTGGACCACGCATCGCCCATGGTGAGCCCTTGACCCCGCACTTGTGGCCCTGCTCATGACTGTCCGGGCCGGTACACCGGGGCCTGCACCGCTCCAACGATCCAACGCACGAGAGGCCAGAGAGACTGCGCATTTTGACCAGCCTAGCTGCACAGTACCCGTCGACTGCCGGCGTGGTCGCCGAGAACGCTGAAAGGGCTGTCGAGCACAAGGACATGTGGCAGCTCCGTTTTGCCCAGCCCAAAACCCTGTTGATCCACCAACCAGGCCTTGGTCTGCTGCTCGCGTGAGCCCAGAGTGCCAGAGCGCTTGAAACTGCGCATCGGCCGGGCAGTCGGCGCCGGCGACCCTCCCGGCCGCATCGCTTCCTGCAGATTGAACCACTCCACAGATCTAAACACGACTCAAACCCCCCTGCAGCGGGCCGTTGCACCGAGCCCGGGCCGTTCCTTTTCGAGCGCTCTGTTGCTCCATGGAAGGCTTCATTCCGTGAACCCAGCAAGGCCTTGGCTTTGGGTGTAGCACGGGTGTAGCTGGGTGTAGCTTCGGCGTCATCGGCGCAATTCCCCATCAATATCCGTCGCTCGACTGCTGCTCCACTCGACATCCGTGTTCACCCGCTACCCCCCGCCGTACCGCCGATAAGGCGGGGCGACGACAACACCCCAACATCAGCCGAGCTCGCCGCGAATGTTCCGGCCTCCGGGGTGCTGATCAGCTGACGACCAGGTAACAAACCGACCCCACAAAACATGTTTGGGGTCGAGGAAAACGAGCACAGCAAGCCATTTGGCCGAGGAATCCACGTTCTCCCCCCCGGGGGGTGTCTTTTGTCATCCCCAGATGTTAACACTGTGGGGCCTACCTTGGCAACTTGGCGTCTCACAGGGTGGGAACGACGTCGTGGCCTTGGCACGCTGTCTGCATGTGGACTATTGTAGTCCGTGGTACTGGATCCACTGTAGTGGGGGGCGTGTCATTGGTGTGTTGCGGGTATGCAACTAGAAACGGGCATTTAGCGATTGTGCTAATATGGCTGGCTGTCTTGGTTCCATTGTTGATTCTGCTGTGGGAGGCACTTTGATTAACGCCCAGCCACCGCAATGGCCACCAGCGGTGGCTCGGTGCTATTGATGCGCGGTACCGCTACACCAGTCGTGTGACACTTGTTGAAATGGGCCGAGTGAGAGCCCGGCACAGCTCGGCTGTGATCGCAGTGACGCGGTGCGTGCATACGAAGGCCAAACGCGTCGTCGCCATTAACCATTCATTTACCTCGGTGCTTCATTGCGCCGAATTCACTCTCCCAGCACGCACACACATGCCCATCATCTGCGCGGTGTGCTGTAGATCCAACGAACATCTATCTCGGGCGTCCCGCAGTGGCGCTCACTGTTGCTGTACCCGTCGGCGGCCGCGACGGGTGACCGTCCCGACCCGCCGGTCGTGTACCACTCATCCCAGATCACCAGAACATGCTGATCTGATGCTGATCTGTTCTACCGCGCAGTTCTATTCTGTGATTCTGTGCCCACCCCGCAGGCGACTCGCTCCTGCGACCTTGCCGACAAGCGACAGCAGAGAACACTAGTACAGCCGTCGGCAGCCGCTCGTCCTGGGCATGTCTTAGAATCCTGCGATCCTGGGTAAATCCTGGACATTGTCTCGCAATTGCATACCCCGCACTTATGTGGCGCTTCGCCGCGTCTACCCCTGCTCCCCTTTCCTCATGCCCACTGCGCAGCCGCCGTCCAGATCCAGATTCCATCGCATTGTGCCGGATTCACTTCGGATCCATGTCCCTCTGGCAAACGCAAAGAGATGCTAAGGTGGATCAACGGCAAACCCCGGGTGGCGTTTTTTGCTCGGTCGCTGGGATAACGCGCAAAAGTGCGGCGGCGCGGCGCGGCGTGTGGGTGAGCATTGCCACGCCGGCCGAGGACACGACATGACATGCGCGCGCGCCGTCTCCGCGAATACTACGCGCACTGGGCCGTCGTCGTCTCGGTGTCTCCGCCCAGCAATGTCCGGGATCCCGGTATGCGTGTGCGGACCTCGGTGTACGCTGCGGGCATGTGTGGTACATGTGTTGCATGGAGGATCTGACCATGGTAGAGATCAGACCTCCCTCTGCCAGCGAATGCGTCACTGCCCGAAATGGAAAACCTGGGAACATGTTCCAAGGTGTTCTCACGCCCATGCTCACGCACGACACACGCACCCTCCCACACCCACGAGGCCGCCGGCGCATCGCGGGAACGCGCCGGTGGCTGCGTTCTCTGATCTCTGGCCTGTGAACGGAGCGGACGGCGCCCCTCCGCCGCCGACACGTTCGCGCGCCATGTCCCATTCAATCAATCAATATCCGCCGTCCCGGAGATAGATCACACGGAGAAGCGATACGCCCCAGTCCAATCACAACCCAAGAGCAGCAGCATGTAAATTCTCTGCTCAGCCACAGCACGGGCCATGGTCGTGGCACCTCACTTGCACTCGTTGTGGCGAGACGGTGAAGAGGTGAACGCTGGCTCCCTGAATGTGTGATCTCCGACTGCAGGAGGAAGACATGTGCGTCCGCCTCACTCGTGACCGCATGGCACACTGGCCGCGTGGTGGTAATCGTTCCCCCCCGAGAATATCCGGTATGTTCTATATGTGTTCTTTCTGCATGTGGTGTATGCTGGGTACACATGTTCCTGGGTACGCATGTTCCACTCGGCCCAGGTCAGCCGATGGGCCGAGGTATGGGTGGGCGGCTAGATACGACGATGTTGACAAACTGGGACACAAGGCTGAGACCATGTGGGCAGACACCGGGCAGTGGAGACGTGACGTGCGGGGCCATTGCGATGACCCGGCATACCCGCCGGGCGTACAGTCAGCACTGGTGACGTGCATGGCCGCCGACGACGCTGCCTCTTGGCGGCCTGGCGATAAGCGGCGCGGGGCACGTCACCCATGTGTGGTGGGCACCACCCGACGTGTAGCCATCGGCCTCCGCCGCCGTCCACACCCAGTGCGCTGCCTCGAATAAGCGGTGGTGGGCATCGTATCCATACTGGTACACACACTGATCGGCGCCACACGCAGCCGCCACCGCCGATCATCGCCACATCCGCCACCCAACGTCCCGCCTCCACCACCACCATCACCTCCGCCACGCCCACCACCAACAACCGACCACCTTCAACCGTCCGCCATTCTCGTTCCACCTGTCCAATGCATGCATCCAAAGACATCCCCGACATCGTCTCATGCAGGAGAACACAGCAGGGCTGGCAATGTGGCGGAGTGGTTAACGCGATTGACTCGAAATCAATTTCCTTCGGGAGCACATGTTCGAATCATGTCATTGTCGTATGATCCCCTTGAGAGCATCAAGGGTGGTTTCCTTTTGGTGCGCGTGGGTCTGGGTGGGTAGGGGTGTGTTTTTGGGAGTGGTTGGGGGGTGGGTTGGGGGGTGGTTGGGTGGGCGGATGGTGGTGGACAAGCGGGGAGGTATGGTGTGCGGTTGGAAAAATAAGGACAATTCATTGAACCGTCCAAGAGCCACGGATGTCATGGAGAGGGGTTGCTGTGACTGCCTATGGCAGTTGGGTGGTTCTCTTATGGGCCTTGTCCAGTTTACCTCGTCTTCCACGGCAAAAGAAACTGCGATGGCAGACCATGAGTAGCCCCGTCACCGCGGCCAGCCACCACAACGCATCACTCGACGGCAATGCCTGGACTGGAGCAGCCGCGCCTGCGTTTTATTATTCAGTGGCCGTATGTCTTGATGGCCTTGACACCCGACTCGACTATTCCTGGCAGCGCCATGTCTAACACCGCCTGCTCGTGGCGGCAGTCGTCGTGCAATATTTATATTATGAACCTCGGAAGTAAGTGGCAGCGTGAAAGGCGGGTCCCTTCCTGGGAGTGGGGGCATCCGTAGCCTCTATCCCGGTTAGCTGTGACCTGCCAGGTTACGACGATGGGCTGTTGGTACCGGGGGAAATATTGAAGGACATGCGACAGACATCAGAGTATATGACCAAATATAACCCCGTTAAACGACAGCAGCGGCGTTCACTGGACACAATGAGACCATGCAAGATGACACGATACAGGGCGACCCGGTGGTAGAGTACGACGGCGAGCAGTTGTAGTAGGGGTTACACTGTTGTAGTGCTAGTGGAGAGAACGTAATGTTGTTGTACAGGGGTGCATGATAAGTTTTTGACCACGCGAGTGTGCGATGACCTTGCAGGATAAGAGCAGTCATAGAAGCCAGCGGTGGGGCCATCGATTCCTGAGTATACAGTTAAACTAAACATGGTGTAAATATCTCCAGATTTATGGCTGTGCATGTACCAACCCATGAAGTAATAACTGCGACAGTTGGAAAGCGATACAGGTTCATGCACGAGGTCAGAGGGACATTTTATGTTATGTGGATTGCGTCCATGCCCGAATTGGACGAAGACTTACCGTACACCCCTGTAGACAGGAGATGATATATTCGCTAGATATTCGCTAGAGAACCAAGGATACAGTTACTGTGACCACGTATACTGCTCTCTAGCTCATGTACACAGGTAGAACCTTCATAGATAGGTTTGGTCCGAACCTCCAGGGTCCCGACGGCTCATATGACTGTGGCACTGCCTGTGAGAGACCACCAGACACCGGTCCCCACCGCAGGCGAGGGGACCAGTAGATAGACCACGAGAGGCCACGAGGCTCACGCTTACCCGAATGTCGTATACCTTACTACTGAGTCAGAGAAGGACAGTAACCCAACACGACAACGAGAGAACACGGAAGGCAGTCTGTTAAAAAAAATAGCCAAAATGTTGGTCACCTCACCGACTTCCTTCTACCAACGTGCACCCTCTACCCCGCTGTTATCAGGTCTCGAGGGGGCACCTAGCTAAAATCAAGCAGCATCCATCCTTCTCCATCGCTCTCCATTCCGGCACAAGCTCACTGGAGGCCGGAGAACACGACATCATCGGCGATTTAGCTCAGTTGGTTAGAGCGTGTGCTTAACACTTGGATCCTCCAGTGGTCGTTTGTTGCGCACAAGGTCGGCGGTTCGACCCCGTCAAACGTCATTTTTGGCCTCTCTGGCGTCCCCGGGGACCACGGGGACGATGTAGAGGTGTTTATTGAGCCCAGGGGACATGTAGACTTCACCCGGGGGGCCAGCTGCAGCTGCGGACAATTGAACAGAGAGACATGTCTCGTGCGTTCCTGAGGTTCGCCACGCGTCCACTCGTCCACCCGTCCACTCTTGCAAGGGGACCGGCGTGGTACCCATAGGTGCCATGCCCTCGTTTCGTCTCTTTTAGTGTACAGTCAGTACATGTCACCTGTCTCTACACCGCCCTTGGGCAGGTGCTGTTGACAGGCTCATCGAGAAGGTCCTGTCCAGTCGAAGACCAAAGTGCTGTGTCACCCCAGTTCAAGGTGACCAGCACGTCCGCTGCAAAGCTGTGTCCTGTTGCACGCCGCACAGTCTCCGCGCTCATCATCTGCCATATATCTTCGGCACCCCAAGCTATGCGCACCCCGCAAAACCGAGACGGCCGTACGACGACACGACCTCAACACAATGTACAGTCACCCCAGACCGACGCCACGCCACTGAAAGCGCATGTCCTGAACGTACAGGATGCCTGAGAGGAAAGGAAAGGCCATCCTAAACCTGATTACCTGGACGTAAAGAGAGAAAAGGAACGGAAAGATGTAAAAAAAGACTCTGCATCAACAATGTCAGTGTGGCGCGATCCGGGGCAGTCACTTGTCCTGAGGCGGTTTACCCAGATCTGTATGTGGCAAGGTGGAACATTTTTCGAGGGTTGCACGCGTGTGCATGGGTGCATTCCACACTACCAGGATCAGGTTATAGGTTACCACACATGCAGAGAGAGACATATTTCATCCTGACCACGTTGGCAGTGGCGTTGAGACTGGCAATTATACCTGACTGCAAAAAGGAGAACCTGAACAAAAACAATACAGCGCCCAAAAGGAAAACTGAAAAACCTATAAATCCTAATGGACCCCTTTGACCCTTCTTACCTGGACGATGACCTGGGATATGTCCTGGGTGCCGCAAAGAGGCACCCGTAGAGCCTGGCCTGGCGTTCTCCTGGACTGCGGCGGCGTGTCCTCACTCCTGCGGCCTCCTGGCAGTGCAGCATCCTCTGTTCCCGGGTAGTGGTCACATGGTGGCCGTCGCGGGCCTGCAGCGTCCACATGGGAATCCTGGGCGTGGGGGCGTGGGGGTTGGTTTCTCATGTCAGACAATGAAGTTGCGAGAAAAGGGTCCACAAGCATTAGCCTCCATTAGGGCGGCGGGCCATTAGCAAAGTGTAATGGGGTGGTGTTGTGACACTCTTTGGGATCTTGGTCTTGACGTCACCTCACTTATTGTCGCTTAAACAAAGGTACTAACCAGACTGGTCATGTCAACACAAGATTGTGACTGCAACCTAGCACTGTTCACCCATTCTCTTGTCCTTGGGCTCTGAACACACCCTTCCTGACATTCACGGTGTCCATAACATACCCCACTCTTCCTCAGACTCGGATGCAGCAAGGCAATCCAGCGCCGCCGGGCGTGATAGCGTTCCCCGCCGACGTCAAGAGGTTCCCGCGCGTCAACCGCCCCGAGTGGCAAATCCGCTATCCCAACTTCCATCCCACGGGGGACATTACGAGCAAGCTGTACTGGTCGGGGAACGAAGCGAGCAAACGCTGGAAGGCTGCCATCGATCCGCTGCTGAACTGTCGGACGTCGGCGTCGACTCGACCGACTTCATTGTCGCAGTGTTTGACAAGGTGGCGGAAATGTACGTGTCGGCTGACCGCAGGCTTGAGAATGCCTCTTGTCCTGCTCACGCCGTGACGAGGTCGCTGACTGGAGCAGGAATGAATCTATGCAGCAACGGGTGTTCGAACGCCCCATTATTGGCCCGGAAGGGTGGATAGGTGTTGTCGACCTGCTTATCGCCTTTTGTTATGAACGTGTAGGTCCTTTCAGTCCCCACCACATCCACTGCTAAAGCATCCTAGGCTCTCCAGAGAATTTGTGCACGCTTCCCCAATGCGAGCGAGGACGACATTGCCACCCACACCGCCCCGCTCTCAGCTGTCAAGGCGTTTGCCCAGGGTGCCATGGACTGTCTGTGGCGCGATCACTACAGTGACGGTGGGAAGATCAAGTACAGAGGCTTCAACGTCGATACCCTCAAGGGTTATCTGCCAGACCCTTGCACGCTCCCTCCGCGCGCCTTTGTCTGCATGGACCCGGACCGGCCGGACCTCCCAGCAGAGACCATCTGGCTCGACTACAAGTACGAGATCGTGCCCCCGCCCAACAACTCGCCATCCTGTGACTCGTCCAAGTCGACGTTCAGAGAGCGCTGGAACCGGCTTTGCAATTGGAGGAGCTCTACCTACACCGTCGCTTCCACTCTCCCCTCCAGTGCAGGCCCAGCTGGGGTCCCGGCTGGTTGGAGACGTCGAGCCCGTCGTCTGTGGCGCACTCGCGGCTGTGGGGATCACTGCGTCTCTCCGGCAGCCGCCGAAGGCCTCGTACCTACATTACGATGGTGCTGTTCACTCGGCCGCCCTGGACATGCGGACGACCGACCTGGATGAGCGGTGCGGCGCCGTCATCGAGCTCAAGCGCCAACGCCACTCCACAACGACCCGCTGCAAGCGCCTCGGCGAGACCACGGCACCACCCGAGGTCACCGAGCCCACGCGAGATTCTACGACATACAGGTATGTCGACCTCCGGTTCTGGCACCGGCGCCGCCTTCTTTGCAGTCTGTCGGCCTTACGCTGACGCTGTAGCGTCCAGCCCTAAACCCCACTGCACCACACCGCACACACGCTAGCCACAGACCACTTGCGCCTAGCCCCACTCAAAGATGGCCAGGCGAGGCCACGTATTTCGAGCCATGTTATTGTACCATTACCCACATGTAGACCAAGCCCAAACGGCGCTGACGGCGAGCACGGCGAGCCCCTTGGCATGCGGCATGCGGCATGCGGCATGCGGCATCCAGGCCTTGTTGGCGTCGGTGGAGACCCCCGTCGTCGTGGGAAGAGCGCGTAACCCCTAGAGAGCCCCCACCAAGGCCGGCGGCACTGCTTCCTTACCGCCTTGGCATCGATTTCCGCGCCGCTGGGGGGTGGGGGGGGGGTGTGGGTTGGAGGTGCTATGGATATCCAGACGGAACGGGACCCGGGACACTGTACAAACACCGCGGATGACAGGAAACAAGAAACGAAAGGAGGGGTATGTACAGTACATATGTACCAGAACAGCGGCCAGCGGCAGCGGCTCAGGCCCATCTCAGTCGTGACTGTGAGCACGATTGCGTGCCATGTCTTTCCCTGCACAAGAGAGTAAACAACACCACATGAATGGACGTGCCAAAACATCATTTCCAGAAGAAGGCAGTGGCATTTGGCGGAATGGAACGGTGCCTCCCGCCTTCTTCGCTCAATGGCCAGTGCCGGGACACTTACACCTGGTGCCGATACCTTTCTCTCGTACGGTGTCGTAATGATTTCTCGGATTTCGTCCCTTGCCCGCTCGTCGCGTCCGTCCATTGAGCTCACATTACTGTACCTCCTGCACAGTATTACCCACGTCAGTTCATTTATAATCAGCTTCTGCATCGTTTCGCAACACAGGCGCGTGCCGGGGGTTATGACATATGTTAACATTGCTATGGATGGGGGGCAGCCACAGAGGCACACACGCCCGGTCTACATACCAGTCCGTTCCGGGGGGGGGGGGGGGGGGTCCAGCTCGTGGCTGCTACTACTAAACGGCAATGCACACGTCCTAAAAAGCAACGGCTGTGCTCGCTCCTCGACAAAATACAACGCGCCTACACCGCTACGCACTGCCCTCTGGCGCCAGGTTCTTACAGACCTGCGCGCGCACGTTTGCGCGACGACGCGTCGGGAGAAAGACTGTGCTTGCCGAGGTTGCCAGAGGCACCGGCAGCGTTCCCGCTCCCGTTGCTGTGGCCGAACAGGAGTCCACGGCGTGGTTTGGGAGTCGCGTCGAGGTCTTCGTCGTCGTCACCTTCATCGGCGTGTTCAGGAACAAAGTCGTCGTCATCTGTCAAAGCGCCAGCGTCAATGTGCATGTCCAGCGACTGGTGTGCGGCAAGTCGACGGCGAGACGCGTTAGCACGTGGCTTGGGAGTCTGCGGGGCGGGCTCGTCATCGACAGTCGACTCCTTGGTGGGCCAGAGAAGCCGTGGTGGAGGGCAAGGGTGGACGTCAAAGTCTGGGTCGGTAATTTCCAGGTCGGCACCTGGGTGAGTAGCGTTGGGTGCAATGAACGGGTTGGCGAACACCTTTTTGGCGCCGCGGAAGACGTAGGTGACAACCGGGCGGTCCTCGCTGGTAGGCTTTGCGCGGACGACCTCTCCAGGCTTGGAAATGAAGGGGTTGTCGTCCTCGTCCATCATCATCATCTGCTGCTGCTTGCGGCGAGCAGCAGCCGACGACGACTCAGCGGCCGACGACGGGAAGAGCATGCGCGCCGGCTGGCTGCTGCCCTTTGCGCGGCCGGCAGACAGCGGCGAGAGCGAGCGCTCGACACTGGGACGAACAGCCTGAGGGATGTAGCGCGTCTCAGTGCCGGGTGAGCGGGGCTCGGACAGGGCAAAGGCGACCTTTGTCGTTGAAGTCGAGGACGTCGACTTGTGCTCGACAAACGGGTTGTCGTCGTGGTCGTCGTGCAGCAGGGTCTCGGAGAGCTTGCCGTGAGCGTTGCGCATACCGCCGCCCATGCCAACACCGGCACCGAGACGAGCCCCAAACTTGAGCGGCTGGCTTGTTGATGGTCCGGCACTGATGCCCATCTGCTGTGCAAAGAGCAGTCCCGGGCGACGGCGGGGCGGTTGCACCTGGGCTGTCTCTGCAGCTGCCGCGTGCGAGAGAAAGAAGGTGGTGTGGCCCGAGGGAGACGGTGGTGAGAATGGTGCGTCGTCATGGTCGTGGTCGTCGTGCGCCCCGGGGGAGGAGCGCGTGCGTTTCCGGGGCAGCGTCTGCGGCGTGGGGAGGTGCGTGCCAGACGTGGTCCCCGATGCAGTCTTGTGGCTGCGACGCTGCGTAACCGGTGTCGGGAGGTGGGTGTGGTCCGGGGTGGGGAAGCTGTAGGTGTTAGAAGGATGGATGACGGTGGTGGTGGGAGATGATGGCGTTTTGAACCAGCCTTCTCTCTCAGCCCGTTTTTTCCCACTTACCCCATAACGTCGACTGCGCGTCCCCGACGGCGACGCTCCGCAGTACGAGGAGGCTCGAGGTGGGTCGTCTTGAAGTGGATGGGCGACTGCATCGTGGTGGTCGGGAGTAGACAAGTGTGGGGCAAGGTGGCGAAAGGTGGAGGTGACGGGGGCGAAGGTGAGGGAAAGGTGAGGTGTATTGTCTCGAGAAGCACAGGGGCCTGCTCAGGCCTGAGGATCTGCGCGACGCCGAGAGTGACACGGGGGGGAGACGGAGCGGCCAGCGGTCCGGAGAGGAGGTGGAGAGGAGGATGGGATCCCTGCCAGAGGGATGTGAATGGTGGATGCACGCGGAGGGGTAGTGGATGGATGCAAGAAACCTTGTTGCGGGCGCGAGATTAACGTGTGTGATGGAATGGGGGGGTGTTTGTTGTGTGGGATGAGAGAGAAGGCGAGCGGCAATGAGAGAACCAGGGCGGACCCATTATTCCCACACCCGCGTTGTGCAATGTCTGCCCCAACGGAATCAAAATCGGACTAATGTGTGGCGCGCCTGGAGCTACCCACACGAGAACATTACAAAAAAAGAGTTATCCCACGGGCCAAAGTAAAAGCTTATTGGCATTAGGTGCTCGTCTAATCGCCCAACAGCCCCCCTTAATGCCCTCCCACCTTTTGGGCCGAGTCTTTTTGCGGCGCGCTTGGACCCTTTTGCCACGTGGCTTTAGAGTGGAAGGCCGGGATGGCTGGACGCGCTCCATACCGCTAAGGTCTTGGGTTGTACGCGTCCACGCGCCGCGCCCGCGCGCCACACCCAAGTGCGGGAATCCGCTGCGCGTCGAGTGGTTCCGGGCGGTGGAGCAGAGGATCCAAACCTTTTACAGGGGGTATCCACAAGCCGGTGTCCCTGTGTTCAGGGTCCACTGCACGCGTCTGGGTCCTACCGACGCGCTCCTGAATGGTATCAAACGGGAAGGAACATGGCAGAAGGCTGATACACATCCCCTGGTTGGGACAGCACTTTGCTGTTGGGACGGCGGCGGCGGCGGCGGTGCTTTGTGCGCTGGCTGAGCGTGCGTGCAGGTGATCAGGTGAGTGCGTATGCGTGTGTGTGGGTGGGTGTGCGTGCGTGCGCGGGGCGCAGCCCGTAGCCCGTTGGTGGCCCCCCGTTTCGCTCGTCGGGCAGTCTGGATGTGAGGCATCAGACGGGGGAACAACAAAGGGGTGATGGGGGTGGGGGTGGTTTATTCTGAGCATCGCCCTCCTTCTCGTCCAAACCGGGGGGGCCGTCAAAGAGGTGCCAGCCATTGCTGCCCCGCGAGCGCTAGAGAGAGACGGAGAGACGGAGCGTTCAGAGGGATCAAAGGGGGATCAAAGGCCACAAGAGCCGACAGACACACAGCCGTACAGATGCAGGATGCAGGAAAAAAAAACCCTCCCCAGCCAGAGGGCGCCTGGCGCTCAGGCGTCCGTCCACACACACACGGCCACACACGGCATGCGTGCACGCGCGCGCGTTTGGACCCTAACACACCCACCCACCCACCCACCCAGAGACTGACACACAACAGCAAGGGCGCTGCGGCCACCCCCCCCCCCGCCCGGTTCCCTGCTTCCTCCCCCCTCTCCCCCCCCCTCTCGCCCGGTGCCACCCCCTCTTCTCTCCCCTTGCTGTCAACCACCACTACATTCTTAGAAGCCCCTCGTCTCCTTTTCTTTCTCTTTCTCTCCTTCTCCATCTCTCTACTCGCTCGTCACCTCCCTTCTCCCTCAACCGTCTGCGACGGCATTCACACTCTTTTGCTGGCGTGCAGGACACCCAGGCTACACACATCGATCATCGACCGTCGCAACCTTGTCAGACCTCTACCAACCTAGACAACACCACCGACCTAGTCTTCCCCCTCCGCCAGCACACCACCCACCCACCCCCTCTCCCCCGGTTTTTCACCCCAACCACCACCATCCATCAACCCATTGAAGATGCGTTTCACTGCTCTTCTTACTCTGGCCGCCTCGGTCTCGTCAGTCTCGGCTGCCGCCATTCGCGAGGCCAGGCCAGTGGCTGCTGCCGTCAATGAGCGCCAGGCTGGTCCTGCGTCTCGTCCCGACATTGCAGCCAGGCATCCCGCACACGCCGCCGCCCACGCAGCCCGCCGCTCCCCCGGCCACGGCTCTGGTTTGCGCAAGGTCCGCCGCCGCCGCCGCTCGTGCAAGGCCAAGACTACCGTTGCTGCGACTTCTACGGCCGCAGCCGAGCCTGCGTCGACGTCGTCCGACTCGTGGGCGGCGTCGTCGGCGTCCGATTCCTGGTCGTCCTCCGACTCGTCGGGAGCTGCCTCTGCCTCGGATTCCGCGGCTACCGGTAGCCTGGTCGACGGCTCGCTATACTCCAAGCCCAAGACCACCACGAACTCCAAGACTTCGTCCGCCACCGAGTCCGAATCCTCCTCCGACTCGTGGGGCTCAGCTTCGACGGCGTCGTCGTCGGCCTGGGACTCGGCTAGCACCGAGTCGGCTGGCTCGTGGTCGTCGTCTTCCTCATCCGACTCGTCGTCGTGGGGTACCACCACTTCTACGGCCAACGGATCGGCTTCGACCTCGACCTCTAGCTCGGACGCCTTCTCGGGCGTCCTCGCCCAGCTCTTCCCCGCCGGTTCCGGATCTGCTTCGTGGACCACTTGCCCCCAGGCGGCAAACGTTCTGAGCTGTGAGTATTTCTGATCAACCAACCCTGAAACACAGGTGGTCTGTATCAGTTTCTTCTGTTCTGTGTCTGACATTCAAACCCAGTCTCGGACGCTCTTACCCCGCTCCAGTCCGGTAACCTCCCGGGCACCACCACCGACAGCGGCGAGACCGTCCACACCCAGACTTACCCTGCTGGCGGCATTGGTGGCACCACCGGTATGAACTGGTACACCCTCGGCCAAAAGGACAATGTCTCCCCCAGCTCGGCCAAGGAGCTCCTCTTCTCGTACTCTGTCAAGTTTGTCAACTTTGACTGGGTCAAGGGCGGCAAGCTCCCCGGTCTGTACGGCGGCACCTCGTTCGCCGAGGCCAAGTCGTGCTCTGGTGGTCGCCAGGACGCCCGCAACAACTGCTTCTCGACCCGTCTCATGTGGCGCGAGAACGGCATGGGCGAGATTTACAACTACCTCCCGCAGAACTCGGCCAACTCGGCATACTGCAGCACCCCGCCTCTGTCGGTCTGCAACGCACAGTACGGTGACTCGATCGGCCGTGGCGCTTGGTCCTGGCAGAACAACGAGTGGAACGTCGTCTCGCAGCGCATCAAGCTCAACGACGTCGGCTCGGCCAACGGCGAGCAGCAGGTCTTCATCAACGGTGTTTCGGTCCTCAACCTTTCCGGCCTCGAGCTCATCGTCGAGCAGGGTGCGGCCTTCTACGGCATCATGGCCCAGTCGTTCTTTGGCGGCGGCGACTCTTCGTACGCCCCGTCGTCCGACCAGACCGCGTACTTCAAGGACTACTCGCTCATCACCCTTGCTTAAGATCTTGATCTTATCAGTCATTGCGCTGTAAGACTGGATCTTGCAACCCCAACAAACTCAACTCCCGTGGAGAGGAGCGCTGGTCGCTTCTCCCTGCAAAACCACCCTCTACCCTCCGACACGTACATAGGCGCTGGCGCCGTGGCAGCGGCGCTGGTTCGTCTCTGTCAACCCCCCCCTCTCTCTCTCTTTATGGTTTCCCATTGTCATAGGTTCCCCCAGTCTCTCCTCTGCCTGACTCCCCCTCCCTCCCCACCACGCACAACATTTTGCGTTGCACCTGTCATATGTCGCCCTCTTATCTTTCTCTTTTCTCTCATCCCCGTCCGTCAATGCTCCCCTTTTGTACGTGCGTGCGGCTGAAAAAAAATCTGTGATATGTGAATGCATAGCGGTGCAATGTAAAAGGACGCGTCCCGCCTCTCCGATCCCAATGCTGAAGAAGGAAAGCCACCCCAAGAAGGAAGGCTGCTCCCAATCTTGTCTACGTATGTGTGTGAACGCCCACACGCAATCTCTCTCTCTCTCTCTCTCGCTCCTTGTCTCTACTTGACACGGTCGACGACCTTGACGGTGAGGCCGACGAGCGCGTCGCGCGCCGCGCTCTGGGGCAGGAGCTCGACGAGCGCGCGCGCCTCGCTGGCAAACGTGCGCGCCAGGTCGGCCGTACGCTGCATGCCGCGCGACCGGCCGACGAGGTCCAGAGCCACCTCGGTGTCGCCTGGCCCTTCAAACTTGCGCATGATGAGCGGGCCCAGCTCGGGGAACTCCTCCCACGCAAACAAGGCCGGGGCCGTGGCCAGACCCAGACGCAGGTCGGCGCCCGAACCGGGCTTGCCCAGGTCGGCAGAGGCCGGCAGGTAGTCGAGCATGTCGTCGACAAGCTAAGGCACATGTTGTCAGCACATGTGCGCAAGCAAAATCAAGCGAAATTAAGCGTCTGGTTATGGATAATGGAACATGACGCGCGGCATCGCCTCTTGCGTCGGGCACACATTACACACATTGTACACATTGCACACAGTGCAGTGCACACCATGGAAACGGTGCCCTTCCGGGACACGGCACGCGCCGCGGAGGTTCTTTTTGATGACGGCACACCCAAAGTTTGCCAAAGTTGCCAAAATAGCAAATATAGCGCCCGAGAATTCCGCAACGAGACAAACGCAAAAAGGCAGTCTCGTAGCGAGAGTGTGGGCGGAAGGAAGGAAGAAAAAAAAAGCAGCAGCAGAACCACTTGAAACACATACCTGGAACGCGATACCCAAGTTACGGCCGTAACCATAGGCGACATCCTTGACCCAGGCCGTCTCGTTTGCGGTGCAACCACCGAGGAGGACGGCGGAGCGCGCCGACTTTGCCATCAGGGACGCCGTCTTGAGGTACGTCTTGCGCATGTACTCTTCAAAGCCGGCGGCAGTGGGCTCTGTGGCGGGGTTGGCTGTGGCGCGGAGCTGGAGGACCTCGCCCTCGATGAGGTTGGCGATGGTGGTGGCCATGAGCTCGACGACCTCGCCGGAACCGAGGCGCGAAAGTGCGACGGACGCGCGGCCCAGGAGGAAGTCGCCCGAGAGGATGGAGAGCTTGTTGCCAAACGCAGCGGGCGCCGAGGGCTCGCCGCGGCGCAGGTCCGAGGCGTCGACGACGTCGTCGTGCAGCAGCGACGCGACGTGGATCATCTCCACAATGCTCGCGAGTCGGCGCTGCGTCGGGAGAATGGTGGGCGAGCCGGGACCGCCGGTGGGCAGGAGCTCGGCAAAGGGGTTCTGCTTGACGGCAGGAGGGAGGGGCCGCTGCTGTCCCTCGGCAGGTATCCTGTACGGCGAGGCAAAGACCATTTCACCGCCCTTTTCGGCACCCATCGACTCGGGGTTCCAGTCGTTGAGCACGCCGCCGTCGCTGGTCAAGGCGTTGTCGACGCCGCCGCTCCGTGACCGCAGCTGCTCCCGCGCCTGAGCCTCGACCGCGGCCCATCCCGGTCCAGCAATGCCGTTCGTCGCCTGCGACATGAGCAGCACAAGCAGTGGCCGCAGGTGCTTGCCCTCGGCGTTGAAGTAGTACTTTGCCACACTGTCGAGGGCCGGCGAGCTGCTGCCGAGCATGTGGAAGAGCGAGTGCTTGAGCTCGCCAATCTCGGCGGTGATAGCAGCGAGTGGGTCATCGAGGTTGAGCTGCTGCTTGGACGGGCCGGCAGGCTGCACGAGCACAGAGTGCGCAGACTCGGTCGCCGCAGCCCACGTGCTGCTGCTGGCCACGGCGGCCGCCGCAGCCGACGAGTGAGGCGCCGACGAGTGTGTGTTGCGGACAGCGATGGCCGCTGCCGAGCGCCTCGCAGCGCTGCTAACGGAAGTGGCATAGACCGTCTTGCGGCATGCGGCCTTTGCGGCGCGGGAGAGCATCGCAGAGATGGATGTGGCTTTTGTAAGAGGAGAGGGCGGGGCGAGCAGGCGCCAAAAGGACGGGTGCCGAGGTGAGAGGGAGGACGAGGACGAGGAGGGAGGGGGGGAGAGAAGGGGGAGGGAGATGAGGTTGAAAGGCGGTGCCTACGCCGATATGCTTGTGAGTGGTGCCGAGCAAAAGAAAATGTCGGCAAGGTGGTTGTCAGTGAAGGGGGCAGAGGGGGGGAGGGAGCGGGTACAACCGGCGGGTCCACGCTCCGTGTTTTTGATAACGGCCGCCGATCAAGCCCGGGCGTGTGGAGTGGGGGGGATCAAAAATGACACGGTGTAAAAACAGATCTCTCCCCTCCACCCGCAGCGGGCGGCAAAAGTTGAAGGCGAGCGTCATGTTGTGCAAGTTGTCATCCTTTTCTAGCAACAGCACGACACAACAATGGCGAAGAGTGAGCTCACCCTGTTCCCGAGCCAGCTAACATCCAGGCAAACACGCCACCAAGCAAAAGCGTGAGCCGACGCCCGCCGACTCGGCGTCGGACAGCGACTACTCGTCCGACTCGACGATCGAGGACGAGGACGGCGCCGAGCTCACGCCCGCCATGGACGCTGCCATCCTGCGCACCCTCGCCAAGATCCGTAACAAGGACGGCGTCTACTCTGGCGAGAACATTATTCAGACCGAGCTCGCCGCCGCCCAGGCCAAGGCCAAGAAGCTGGGTCTCCCGGCACGCACCGCCAGCCGCACCGCCACGGCCAAGCCCTTCCTCCTCAAGGACCAGCACCGTGTCAACGTCCTCGAGGGCGTCCAGTCCGACTCGGAGGATGACAACTACGACTACTACAACGAGCCCGTGACCGTTGTCGAGGCTGAGCGCCGCGCGCGTGCCAACGCCCTCAAGGCGTTTGGCGACTTTGCCGGCGGCGACAAGGACGGCAGCGACGACGACTCGGACGACGAGTTCCTCGCCAAGCGCGAGCACGGCGCCGACGAGGCCGCCGCCGAGGGCGAGGCGTACCGTAACTTTTTGCTCGAGATGGGTGGCGGCGAGGAGGAGGTGCGCCGTGCCCTCGGCATGGCCGATGCCGAGCCCACCGACTTCCGCGAGAGCTTGAGCGACGAGGACGACGCCACCGTCGTGGTCAAGGAGGAGAAGAAGAGCAAGAAGAGCAAGAAGACCAAGGAGGTCAGCGAGGAGGACAAGGCTGCCGCAAAGGTCGCCCGCCAAAAGAAGCGTGTCCAGGCCGACGAGGACTTCCTCATGGAGTGAGTTGCAGCATATTTGGACCTCAACTGACACCGCTCAGCTACATTCTGAACCGCGGCTGGATCGACCAGGAGTCCAGCGCTGTGCCCACATACGACCAGATTGTCGGCCGCCCCGTCGAGGACAAGGAGTCGGACGACGAGGCCGAGGCCGAGGCCGGAGACGAGCCATGGGGCGCCATCGACGACGAGGACGACTTTGATGAAAAGGCCGAGGCCTTTGAGACCGAGTACAATTTCCGTTTCGAGGAGCCTGGATCGTCGACCATTCTCACCCACCCTCGTGAGATCCCTTCGCTTGTCCGTCGCGAGGACGACACGCGCAAGAACAAGCGAGAAGCACGTGCCGAGCGCAAGGCCGCCGAGAAGGCTGCCCAGGAGGAGGAGACCCGTCGCCTCAAGGGCGCCAAGCGCCGCGAGATTGAGAAGCAGCTCGCAGCGCTCAAGGAGGAGCTCGGCGACGGCGTCGACTGGGAGCAGATGGAGAAGATTATGGACGGCGACTTTGACGAGGACGAGTGGGAGAGGGTCGTTGGTTCCATGCTGGCCGCCAAGGCCGAGGAGGTGAGTAGCAGCCATATAGCAAATGGCACGTTCACCGCTGACTGGAGAACACAGGACGACGAAAAGCCCGAGTGGGACGACGACGACCTGGGCGACTATGGAGAGGAGGATGGCGAGGAGTACCCCGAGGACGACGGCTGGGTCGAGCCTACACCCTGGGAGGACGCCGAGGGCGAGTTTGCCGACGACGACGCCCCAATCGACATGGATGCCGACTTTATCGGCCTCGAGGACGTGCCCAAGAAGAGCAAAAAGGACAAGAAGAAGGACAAGAAGCGCCGTGACGCCGAGGCTGCCGTTGCCGAGGACGACGCCAAGCTGTCTGTCACCGAGCGTGCCGCCAAGGTCAAGGCTGCGGCTGGCGAGCTCCAGGCCCTCCACGGCGAGGACCAGATCGGTGACCTGCGCACCCGCTTCAAGTACACAAAGTCGGCTCCCGTGTCCTTTGGCCTCTCTGCCGCCGAGATCCTCATGGCTACCGATGCCGAGCTGAACGGCATTGTCGGCGTCAAGATGCTCGCACCATACCGCCGTGGTGGTCTCGGTATCGCTGGCCGCGGCCTCGGCAAGCGTATTCGCGACTTTAAGGGCCGCGTCGCAGACCGCAAGTGGGGCGACGAGTTGCCCGTCGAGGACAAGAAGAAGCCCAGGAACAAGGCCAACAAGGCCAAGGGTCTCGGTGCCAACGCTATTCCTCTCGGCGAGGGCGTCAAGGGCAAGCGTATGGGCAAGAACGAGCGCGAGAAGCTCAAGGCCCGCGCAGAGGAGGCTGGTGGCGACGCGGCGCCAGCTGCTGCGCCCGAGAAGAAGAGGAGGCGCGACGACGACGACACTGCCGCTCCTGCCGCCGAGTCGTCCCAGCACGATGGAGACGGCGAAGGCAAGAAGAAGAGGAGGAAGAAGAAGGCGGTGAAGACTGAGGGCGTCGCATAGATGGGATAGTCTGGGCTACACATGCATACTCTGTACTGTTTTCGAACCGCACCAGGGAGGGGGAGTGCCACAATCAAACACCCTCTGCCGAGCCCCCCCCAGCATCAACCAAGCACCGTAGAGCAACGAGACAAGCATGGGCATGGCCGTTGGGACTCTACCTTGTACAATGTCGACTCTGTTGCATGCATGCATCCAACACCCTCGCTGACCATTACCCCGTGCTCTCGCTGGCCAGCTGGGCCATGTACAACGCGTGCCCCCTCATTGGCCCAAAATCCGCCACACGCTTATAACTCCGCCCCGCGTCCTCCGTCCTGCTCGCTGCTGCCTGCCTGCTGCCTGCCAGCCGCTCCTACGTCGACCTCATCGAGGACAGCCCTACCCAAGCAGCCTTGCTCGCTAGACACCACTCTATCCAACGACGGCCATGTCCCGCCCCCTCGCGCGCCTCGGCCTCACCGCCGCCCGCACCAGCCGCACCTCGGCGGTCGCGCCCGTCGGCATCCGCGCCTTCTCCTCGTCCCAGTCCCGCATGGCGTCGCCCGCACAGAACGACTACTCGAAGGGTCCCTCGGCCCTCGACAAGGCTTCCCAGCTCTTCTTCTTCTCCGAGATCGTCCGTGGTGAGTATAGCCATGTGCCGACAAGGAAGGCACACGCGGGAGGGCGCTGCTGGGAGAGTACGGAGGGACACGGTGTGCGGGTCACCCAGTTGGAGGATTGTGGATATGTGGTTCGGCCAACATTAGACATGTGGGGCTTGGCCGTGTATCCGAGAGCCGATGGGGAGTGAGCGTGGGTTGTTCGGTGTAGCTGGCAGTGTGCTGCTCAGGCAGTCATTGCTGTTGTGCTACGGGATACGCGGCCACGTTCAACGGTCCTATCCCCGGCAGCTCATCTCAACGCCACGGCCCAATCCAGCTACTCTCGTCCAACTGCCTTCCTCCAACCGACCCGCATCGTCCTCCTTTGTCTCCCCGGCGTCCTCTCGCCTCACGTCATGGGGTACTCCCCGCTGCGCTCAACGTTGCTCAAGAATGAAAGCGCTGACAACCCGCAGGCGGCTGGATCGTCCTCGAGCAGATGTTCCGTCCCCCTTACACCATCATGTACCCCTTTGAGAAGGGACCCCTCTCCCCCCGCTTCCGTGGCGAGCACGCTCTGCGGCGATACGCCAACGGCGAGGAGCGCTGCATCGCGTGCAAGCTGTGCGAGGCCATCTGCCCCGCCCAGGCCATCACTATCGAGTCCGAGGCCCGTCTCGACGGTTCGCGCCGCACCACCCGCTACGACATTGATATGACCAAGTGCATCTACTGTGGTTTCTGCCAGGAGGCATGCCCCGTTGATGCCATTGTCGAGAGTGAGTGGGATGAGATGGGAGACGGGGAGGTGGGCACTGGGTTGGAGCGGCTAGCTGCGGGGTCGAGAACCACAGCTAGCTGGCCTGGTGATCACACAGTTCCTTCTCCTGTCACCAGTCATTGCATGGTCGATACTAACGACCCCCACAGCCCAGAACTACGAGTACTCGACCGAGACCCGCGAGGAGCTCCTGTACAACAAGGAGAAGCTTCTCCAGAACGGCGACAAGGCCGAGGCCGAGATCGCCGCCAACCTCCAGTCGGACCACGTGAGTGTTCCCCACCACAGGCGGGAGCGGGGATGGACGAGGACGAGGACGAGGCAGAGACCGAGCTGTAACCTTTGGCGACGTCACAGCTTGACAGCGTGCTCCTGTCTCTACCTCCTCCCTTCCCTCCCCCGTTCCCTGCCGTTGCCATGCCGCCGCCTCCGAAACACCGTCGCTGACAATCTTCCAGTTCTACAGGTAATCGAGGTGACTGGCGTTCCATACCAAGATGCATTAGGCGATAGAAGTGGATTTTTAAAAAAGCAAACCTACATTCCTATTACACACACACAGCTGCAGCTTTCGGGCTGCTGCCTGGCAGCCGTTGCATGGGTTCGGGATGGTCGAGTTGAATGTCGTCCGTTGGTTACTTACTTGAGTGACGGATTCTGATGTCAACCGACGAAGGGGATTGGGCAGGGCACTAGCGCAATGGGTTGTTTCGGGTGTGGCACCTGTGCCTTCCTGGCGACTCTACTTTAGCGGCACACCATCATTAACCCGTAGACTGCCGTAACGAGCACAACCACGACCACTGCTGAAGGGGCACACACTCCATTACGCCATGCAGGTTGAATCTTGGGTGCATCTACTACTACAGATCTATTCTACTCTTTGAGATCTCTGACTGCCTCTCTCTGCCTCTGTCTTCCCTTCCCCCCTCTCACACAGCCGCTCTCCCCGCTTCAAAGCTTGGACAGAGCAAAGGTCTCGACGGGGTACGGCGCCTTGTTGGGCGTGAGACCGGCCTTGAACGCGTTAATGTCCTGGACATAGACGTTGCCGTCGCGGAGCTTGGCGTCCGACACCTCGGCAAGGGGCTCGAGACCGTCGACCAAGGCAGTGAGCTCGCTGGCCACGTCGGCAGCGGGGCTCGCCTTGGTGATCGCCGCGTGGGCAAACTCCTTGACGGCCGAGAGGTCCGGGTTGGATGCCATCAGGGTCTGGAGGGCGGGCACGTCGACGGCGATGGCATTCTTGGTGAATGCCCCGATGAGGAGCTGTGCCGAGGCCGGGTTGAACTTGGTTCCCTTGTACTGCGAGCGCATGTGGACCGAGAACTTCTTGCGTGTCGGTGACTCGGGGTGGACGTACTTCATGAAGAAGTCGAGGACCTCGGTCTTGGTGACCTTGCGCAGCTCCTCAATCTCCCTTTCGCGCTGGCCGAACGCATAGTACTTGTCCGAAATACGGCCCCAGTACCTCCGCGACTCCTCGCCGAGGTTCTTGGGCTTCTCCTCGCGCTTCTCAATCTGGGTTTGGCGGTGACGCTCAAACGCCTCGTCGGTCATCTCCTCAATGGTCGCCTTGAGGGTCACGAGGAACGACTCGATACGCGACTCAACGTAGACGGGGTCACGCTCAGACTGGACGAGCACGCGCATACCCGTCGGCGTGGCCGCGGCCGAGGTCACGTAGCCAAGCTGCTCCTTGGTGCGGAGCACGTTGAACGCGGGCTCCGAGGCAATCTGGCCAAGCATCGAGTTGCGGGCGCGGGCGACGACGTCGGTAGAGTCACAGGTCTGGGTGTAGTAGGTAACGCAGCTGTTGACCTCGGACGGGTTGGCAACGGGGATCTCCCACACGTTCTGCGAGCCTGCGGAGTTAGTCGTTTCGAGGCTTGTCTAACTCACTCTCAGGAAGAATGAGAACACGAGGGGGAATCTTCTCGGCAGGGGCAAGCGCGCGGGGGTTGAGCATGCGCTGGACCGTCTGCTGGATGGCCTTGGCACCCTCGGCCGAGGTGTTACCGTGGACAAGCGTCTCAATGTAGAGGCGCTGGAAAAGCTCGCGGCAGTAGGCCTGGACGTCGGCGGGCGTAATGTCTGAAGAGTTAGAGGCGAATGCAGTGGTCCTTGCGCAAACTCACGGTCAATCTCGGCGAGCCTCTCCTTCTGGGTCCAGATCACCTGAGTGGTGACGTACGATTGCCAGAAGCCGATAACGTGGTAGGGCTCGGACAGCTCAAAGTTCTTCCAGCGGAGACGCACACGGTCTACAATCTTGTCAAAGCGCTCCGGGTCGACCTCAAACTCGATGAGCTTCTTGAGCATGGCCTCGAGGAGAACCGACTGCTTGTCCGAAAAGCCAGTAACGGCCAGGTTGAACGAGTTGCCGCCGTACCACAGGGCAAAGTTGAGCTCTGCGAGCTCGGCGTCGTAAATGTCCTCGGTGACAGAGTCGTAGAACAGCTCGCACATGAGGCGGCCGAGAACGGCAGTGCGGGGAGTTGCCTCCAGGAGTGGCGACTGGACCTCAATGTAGACGTTGGTCTTGGGGAGCCAGAAGCGGTCGTCGCGCTTGTACCACAGACGCGAGATCTCGTTGTCGACGAGGAGCTCGGGACGCTCAGCGGGCTTGTCAACCGCAAACTTGTCAACGTCGAGGCGCTGGGGGACGAAGGGGTTGGGGCCCGGGAGGAAGATCTCGGGGATGGCGGGGCCAGAGTACATGTCCTTAAGGAACTCCTCGGGCAGCTTCTCCTGGTGGTAGTGGGTGCCGTAGATGGCCTCCTTCTTGTCAAACGAAGCAGTGACGTCCTTGGGGAGCTCCTTGCAGGTCACACCAATTGAGCCACGCGAAGGGTCAAGAAGCTGGAGAGACTTGGCCATGAGGGCCTCGTCAAAGTCGCCTAAGAGGTACGCCGAGGTCAAGATGTCTTCACGCTCGTAAGGGTGCTGCATGGCGCCCGAGAGAGTGGTAACATAGCTGCGGACCTTGCTACGCTCAGCGAAGCGGAATGAAATGTCGGAAAGCTGACGCATCTCGTCAAACGCAACCTTGGAAGGGGGCGTGTTGCGAAGCAGCTCGAGGTACTTGCCGATCGTGCGAGCGACATCCTTCCAATGTTCCAGGCCCGACTCGGTGAGCTCGCAGGTAATCTTCAGGAACCCAAAGCCGTTGGCAGAGTGCGAGGGGCCCGCACGGAGCGAGTTGGCCCAGCCCTGCTGCTTAAAGTAGGACAGAAGCGAACCCTTGCCCTCGTGACCAACAAAGTGAGAAATGTAATGGTACGGCTGGAACGTTAGCTTTGGACCAGCAAGTGCAGCTCACCTTGAGCTCCGGGAAGTGGTGAAGGTCGGGCACGGGGATGGACAGCTCGAGCGCACGCGCGTCGCGGACAGGCTGGACAAAGGTCACCACCTGGGAAACGTCAGTTGAGAGGCCGGTGTGGGAAGCCGCGCTAGGAAACACTCACGCCACGCATGTCCGGTCCGTAGGCGTAGTCGTCAAAGGTCACGCGCACACCGTCGGGGCCAGTAGGTGGGCGGCCCTCGGTGCGAACGGGGACACGGTCAAACTTCTCGCGAACCATGCGCTCAAGGGTGTCAAGGTCGTCACGGCCGGCGACGGCAAGCTTCATGCGGCGAGCGCAGTAGTGGTGCTCCCACCACTTGATGAGCTGGTCACGGGGGTCGCGACCGGCGGCCTTGGGCTGGTCCCACAGAGTCTCGAGGTTTCCAGTGCCAAACTTTCCATAAACGTGACCCGGCGTGGAGAAACTCTTCTCGAGCTGAAAGAAACGCCAAATGTCGTTCTGAATGTTCTTCTTGTGCTCCGAGTTTACGGCCTTGATCTCGCGCTCGGTGCAATCGTCTGAGAACAGTGGCTCGATGAAGAAGCCGGCGAAGCGGTCGAGAGCACCCTCGAGCGCATCGGGAGCGACGTCAAAGAAGTAGTTGGTCGACGACATGGCAGTCCACGCGTTGGAGCCACCATTGTGGTTGGAGAGGTACGACGAGTACTCGTTCTCGGAAGGGTACTGATGGCGGGTTAGCTTCGGATCATCAGCGGGGCCGCGCGGCTTACCTTCTTGGTGCCCATAAACATCAAATGCTCGCTGTTGCCGTCAGTGGGGTTGTTCTGAGAGAGGTGCACATACCAGAAATGAGCGCAACCAGGCAGGTCGTCGGGATCTGAGAGGTGCCCCACGCCAACCTCCATACTGGCCGCCGCCTTGTCGGCGTCCGGGTCCGAGACGAGGATCACCTCCAGGCCATTAGGAAGAACAATAAAGCGGTGGGGACGGTCCTCGGTAGGCGGGAGCTTGAGCGTGACCTCACCCTTGGGCTTTGGGAGCGGGGGGCAAGGAGCGAAGACTGGCACGTCAATGGTCATGTTGGTGGCGGCACGACCGAGTGGAGTGGTAGCGGAGAGTAGGGAAGCGGGGAGCTCGGACGACCTGTATACGAGGACGGCGAGGAGCGCAAGTGTAAGCGCAAGACAGATGGCCGGCCGACTGATGGCTGGCATGTGGAGTGGTGGACGTACAGCGAGGTGATGGGAGCTGTGGTCGTGCTTACACGCCTTGCTTGCTGGACGACTGATGCAGCTGCCCGCGGAGCCGAGATGGAGGAGAGGGCAAAAGAGCGGCGAAGGGCGCAAGGAGAGGAAAGAGAGAGGGGCGGAATGCGATTCCTTGCGAGTCGACTAGAGACTGATGCGAGCATACGAGAGGGGGATGGGAGCAAGACAGAGACAGAGATGATGGGGGGGCGGTGGGACAGCGGCGGGGGGGCAAGGTGGGGAGTCGAGTGATGGAGATGTCGCATTCGGGTATTCTAATCGGCTCAGCCTCCGGAACTAAATCGTTTGTTCAATGCCTGCCTAATGTAGGCAACTCTTGGGTTACATTCTGACGGTCTACTGAGACAGCCACGCTGTCCTAAGAGAGAGAAACGGAGCATGCACGGGTTCCATGTACTTGCTGTTGATAGAGAAGCCAGGCAAGATCGGCTGAATGCGAGACAGAAGTTGCTGCTCGAAAGGAAGGAAGATATGGTGTGGTCGCGTGGCGCCGCCAAGCGAGCGCGTGAGCGCGTAAGTGCGTGCGTGCTGGACCTTGCGTACCTTCCTTGACTCCACCCCAGTGTACCGGCGTACCCAGAGCTCCCAACTGATCAAGGAAGAGCTATACGATGGCTGTTCCCGTCCCCTCGACTCGGGCTTCCACAGGTGGCGAACAATATGGGTGCGAGACAAGGGTGTGTGTTGGGTGCGGTGCGTGGGTGACGACGTGGTTCACTGTGCGGCACACGCCCACGACGAAATGTCAGAACAGTGAACAAGTGCGAAGTCCCCCTAGACGGTGTGCTGGAGATAGAGGGTAAGCAATTATGAGCAAACCAAGTGCGGCGGTCGTGTATGAGTATGTTTCCAGTGCTGCGCTGGCTGCCAGAAACTAACAACGGCAAGCGTTCAGCCGACAAATCGAAACATAGTAGCCTATAGTGGTGTTCTCATCCCCCTGCTGTAACGCCCCCCATTAACATTCCCACGGCAGGATCTGGCCCATTTCTAATTGCAATTTGAACGGTGCCTGGCTGTCCCCAGTTGACCCGAACCCGCCCTTTACGTGTCGCGGGGCGTGTGCTGGCGCAGTCGCTCACCAGCGACACGACCATCCTCTGGAGCGTGTCTCCTTTGCTCTCCATCTGCACAAACTCCCTATTCACCTATTCACCAACATTGTGCAACCACCATGGCCGAAAACTACCAGAAAAAGGAACTCCTCACTCTTATGAGCACGGGCGCCAACAAGCGTGAGTACAACTGGGCCCTCTCAGGTTCAAAGTTCAAGATGGCCGCGACACGGTTGGAGTCTCGGCAGGTTCCACGAACACGTCGGTCTGCCGGTCGTGCGCGCGACGCAAGATGTCGAGGGCTCTCTCTGTCCACCACCCATTTTTCTCAAGCTGACCACTCCAGTCTGTGTCGACTGCAATGCCCCGTCTCCCCAGTGGGCGTCTGTCTCGTACGGCACCTTCATCTGCCTCGAGTGCTCGGGTGTCCATCGCGGTGAGTTCTAGGTTCATCGTCCCCAGACGACTGCTGTCGGACCCATTTTCTGACGGCGGTGTCACAGGTTTCGGTGTGCACATCTCGTTTGTGCGCTCCATCACGATGGACAAGTGGTCCGATGACCAGCTCAAGAAGATGACCCTCGGCGGCAACGAGGCGTTCAAGACCTTTATGGAGAGCTACGGCTCGGAGGGTGGCTACTCCAAGGGCATTGGCATGAACGAAAAGTACAACTCGTGGGCTGCCGCTCAGTACCGCGAAAAGCTCGCTGCTGCCTGCGCCGACCCGCCTACCGACTGGGCCAAGTCGTCGCCTCCTGCCAACTTTGGCGCTCCCTCTCGCCCAGACTCGGGCCAGGCAACCCGCAAGTCGCGCGCTCTCGGTGGCAGCTCGTTGGGCTCCAACACGCCGTCGCGCACCAACAGCCCGTACCAGGACGATGTGCCCTCCAAGGTCGGCAACGAGGCGTACTTTGAGCGTCTCGGCAGTGCCAACGCGTCGCGTCCCGACCACCTCCCGCCGTCGCAGGGCGGCAAGTACGGTGGCTTTGGTTCGGCCCCGTCGCCTGACCCGGCCAGCTCGCACCCGAGCTACAACCTCTCGTCGCACGCGGCCCCTACGCTCGACGAGTTTCAGCGCAACCCCCTCGGCGCTCTGAGCAAGGGCTGGGGCCTGTTCTCGAGCGCCGTCACCAGCGCCGCTGGCGAGATTAACCAGACGGTCGTCAAGCCCGGCATGTCGCGCGCCCAGGAAATGTACGACACTGGCGCCAGCGACGACTGGAAGCGCTACGTCTCCACCGCAACCACGCAGGCCAAGACAGCCGGTGGCTGGGCCGCTGCCCGTGCTGCCGACGGCTGGGGCCAGGTCAACGACGTGGCCCGCACCAAGGGCGGCGTCGACCTCAACGAGCAGTTTGGCAAGCTCGGCCTCGGCAAGGGCTCGGCCCGTGACCAGGGTTACGGCCAGGTGGGCCAGCACGGCGACGACTTTTTCGACGAGTGGGACGACCACGGAGCCCACGCCTCGGGCTCGGCTGCCTCCCCAACGTCGCCACTCCGGCCCCGGCGCGCTCGTCGTCGTCGACCCCGGCTCCCGCCAAGCCTGTCAAGAAGGACAACTGGGACGAGGACGAGTGGAAGGACTTTTAAAACGTAAAGTCCTGGCTGGGTCGTGGCATTTTTCTCTTGGCAGTGTAGTTTATAGATTAGATATACAACGGGGGCCTCTAGGCCTTCTCCTGAACCTTTTTATCCAGTGCAGACGCCTTCTCGTCGACCTTGTTCTCATTGACTGATGCCTTCTCGTCAGACACCGAGTACGGCGGTGCCGCCTCCACCGGTGGTGTGGCCTTGCCACTGGTAGTAGCTGGTGCGTCCCCCTGCACGAGCTCTGGCAGCAGTGTGGCCACGACGGCATTATACAGCGTACCGACCAAGTGGGCGTTACACCCGGCGTTTGAGAACGGGTCCACGAGCGCGTCCACGCTGTCGCCGTCCACGGGTGTGACCCAGAGTTTGAGTCTGCGCGGGACGAGCTCATCGACGCGTTGCCGCAGAGCGCTGTCCAGCGCCTTCGCCTCTTCCGGTGTCGGGTCGACGGGGGGCGGGCCCGGGTATCCGTTCGGGAACAGGATGCGCTCCAGCAGGTCCACGACCTTGATCCCGAGCTTGGCGTTGAGGTGCTGCTCAAGGAGATACGGGAGGAGGCGGTCGAGAATGGGCGCGAGGAGGGCAGTGACAATCTCGACGCTGCCCCAGGCGGTCCTCACGGACCACGACGGGCGTGCGAGACCTGCGCGTCCGTCGGTCCCCAGCCAGGCGGCGGCGACGGCAAGCCATGGATCCATGACACGGTTGTGCTTGGGACTGGCCGGCGGGCACGCTGACAGAGTGGCGATGAGCCATGTGAGGCCAGACCACAGGACAGTGATGACAGTCACGAGGGTGCGGTACGTGCGAAGTGCAATGTGCACTCCTCGTTGCCAGCCTTTGTGTGGTGGATAGGGTGGTGGCTGGTTGCCAATCGACTTGCCCCTGCGCGGAGTGCCCGGTTGACCCAAGAGCTTGAGTACGATCTGGGCATAGAACCACGGCTGGGCAAGTCGTCGGCCCACAGACACGAGAACGGCGCGCGCGACGACTTCACGGACGACGAGACGTTCCGCGTCTGCAGCATACTCGGACGGTGACAGTCGCAGGGCGAGGAACGACTCGACGAGAGCCGAGCAGTAGCGCGGCGAGAGGACATACGTGTCGTTGACGCGTTCGGTGATGAGGAGCGGCGCGCGGGCGTGGTACGCTGTGGCCAGGTCGTCGTCCCCCGCTAACGTCACGGCGGCGCGGGCAGCCCAATACACCTGCAAATGCGTGGCCGCCAGTGTCGGGACGTGGAGAAGGATCAAGTCGGCGAGCGGCGCCGAGTCGCTATGCAGGTCGGCGAGGATGGGGCCGAGCAGCGGGACAAGAATGTCGCGGTTGATAGCTGGGAGGAGTGCGCGATCCCGGGGCGAGAAGCGCGAGTACCAAGTGAGAATGTAGGCGCGGAGCGCGAGCGCGCACAGGTTGTAGACCTTGTCATGCAGTACGATCTGGTCGTTTGTGTCGGCGGGGAAGAGGGGGTGGGAGGCCAGTGTCGCCATCGGCGAGCAGCTGGACTGCAAGCGGTTGTTGCGTGTCCCGCCGCCGCGGCATGGTTAGTGGGTGGTAAGAGGGGCAGATGGGTGGGGGGGGGGACTGTTTGTTAACGGCGGCGTGGCATCAGATGGCTTGTGGCACGGATCGGCGCAGCAGTTCGAGTACGCCGAGACGCTCTCTGACACACTCGTGCAGGCGCATTGCTAACGGGGGGACAGGGTGACGAGGAAGGGGTAAGAGTATAGAGTAGAACGCGATGGGTGCAGGATGCATGCGGAGTGACACTGGCGCGGCTGGCTGAAGATGGCAAACGATGGCCTCATGCTCTCGCCCCTGTGTGTGTTGGTGCTGGCGGGGGGCGTTTGTTTGGGCGACGACCCGCTCTGGGCACAACAAACGAGGATGCAAGATCACTGACTGATTGATCAAAGTCACGTGACTCACGTGACCCAACGGCCCAAGATCAATGCGAATCACGGCGTTATGGCCAGTGTTTGCGTCAGACGCCTGCCCCCTGCCTTCCTGGGGCCCTGCGGTGGCGCGGGACCAGATCTGCACCAACCCCTCCCCGTCACATATAAGACCCGGCTCCCCACTCGGTCTTATTCCCCATCCCAGCTCTCAATCAGCAAACGCTCCTCTCCTCTCTCTCTACACCAACCCCCCCAACAACAACTTATATCAACAATGTCCGGTCGCGGAAAGGGTGGCAAGGGTCTCGGCAAGGGTGGTGCTAAGCGTCACCGCAAGGTAAGTCCACATCCCCCTCTTCCTGGTGTTTGGTTCTTCTTGCACATACTTGCACGGCCAACACTCTCATGCTACCTTTCTTGTTGCTGACTCTCTCCTCCAGGTGCTTCGTGACAACATCCAGGGTATCACCAAGCCCGCTATCCGCCGTCTCGCTCGCCGTGGTGGTGTCAAGCGTATCTCGGGCCTCATCTACGAGGAGACCCGCGGCGTCCTCAAGATCTTCCTCGAGAACGTTATCCGCGACTCGGTCACCTACACTGAGCACGCCAAGCGCAAGACTGTTACCTCGCTCGACGTCGTCTACGCTCTCAAGCGCCAGGGCCGCACCCTCTACGGTTTCGGCGCCTAAGCGATTCATCCCTCGAATCAACACAACAAGTCAAGCTCGCGCGCGAGGCCGTCGCGGTCGTCGCCGCTGAGGAAGGGGGAGGAGATACTTTCGTTTTCGCTATACTTCTTTTTTATACCGCCCGAGGACGTGGGCGATGCACTTTCTTCTTCTGTTTTCTATCACTATTACTGCTGCATGGTTGGGTTTCTACTGACTGGCCTGGTGTGTGCGGTGGCTGGTTTTATGACTGGGTGAGGGAACGGTGCGGTGGCGGGGCGGGACATGCGCTGGGGGAAGAAGGGCCCTTCCAGCTGTGGGTGGCGAGAGACCCCCACCCCGACGCCGTAGATGAGCGGAGGTGACGTGTGCAACGCAGTCTGAGCTGGGAGCGACAGTGTTGCTCCACTCGCGATTCACAATTCCGGGGTGCAAACATGAGCTGAACAGGAGTCGTGCAGGACAGTCGTACAGTGGCGCTCCACCAACGGGCGGGCAACTATGACACTGATGCACCGTTGCCTGAGCCCATGTCGAGGGTGAGGAGCGACGATGGGGTGGGAGAGGGGCGGTGATCACGAGAGGGCCGAGAAGGTGAGCAAGGGAATGGGGGCGAGTCGAGGCGGTCAAGGCGGGCGTGCATAGATGGCGAGGTGGCGAGCGGGAGCATGTCCCTCAGCCCTCTTCGTCAAGCTCCGTGACTTTCATTTGTCAACCACTGCCAACACCACTCTGCAAGAGGGATGTGGGTATGTAGGTGACACACATGGGCAACGAGGGGGCAGGTTACAGTACAAACATATGTCAGCTTTTGGAGTGCCAATAGTCAATGCACTAGCACCCTGGAGAAGTACGACGACGTCGACCATGGACAAGTCTTCCCACCGCAGCAGAGTAGCGCTGTCGCTGTCACGTTAACGCATTTGACAGGGGGATCGATGGGTGAGAATGTGTACACCCCCAGATGCTAAATTTCAGTACAGCAGCGAAGAGAGCGGCGCGATGCCATCCCGGAACAATGCGACCCATGCACCACGACCACTGATACACTGAACCAGGCCCAAACGGACAAACAGGGAAAGATGTGGCCCCAAGCCTGACAGACACAGCTACACCCAGCCTGGAGACCATCCGATGAATATGTCGAACCCAGCTTGCTCATTATATGGCTGGAACCACATGAAGACGGACTCCAGCCGCAAAGCGGGCCCTAGTGACCCCCAGACCCAACACACACAACACACCCCACCCAACACACCATGGCACCACCACTGGCTTCCGTGCAATGCTGATACATTCGCGTTGTCGTGGTCTTTTTACATTGTTTAGAGAACGACAATGGTGCTGGGGGTATACTTCTTGGAGTTGTAGGCGCTCTTGCCGACCTGGAACTCGTTAGCCACCGCGCTCTCGTCACATCCATGTCTTGAGCGATAGGCGGATGGTACACGGCCCGTTCCCTCCGCCGCCCACTCCTGCCCTCCTGCACTCACCTCCCAGCCGGGGACGTCCTTCATAATCTCCTTCTCGCGGGCGAGGGCCGCCTGGTTCCTGCGGTAGACGTCGCGGTCCTGCTCGGCGAGCATGGCGGGGACGAGGTTGATGCGCGACCAGGCCTTCTCACGCTTGAGCTCGCTGCAAGGTTAGCTTGTTCCGTGCGTCTCGGAAGTGAAGGAGCAGCGGGATGAACGCAGGAAGAGTGTCCGAGTGGGTCTGAAGGGAGCATGCCAAACGACTGAATTGGCAAGGACGTCAAAGCAGTCGACATGCTGTCTTCCTCCTCGCCTCGAGGTGGCCACGACAGCCCACAACACGTATCCCCTGCTCCGGTCCAATCGCGCAATTCAGGACTCACCGACGCTCGAGGTTGCCCTCGCCGAGACGCCAGAAGCCAAGAGCGCAGATGATGGTGACAGCGCCAAAGACGACGGCACCGCCGGGACCGCGGGTGGGGAGGTTACGCTTGTACTTCAGCGACTCGTAGCCTCCAGGAGGAGGCATGTCCCTAGATGGAGCGTCAGCATAGTTCCAGTGCACACGCGAAAGACGACTGGCGGCGCGGCGTGGCGAGTCAACAACGACATGGCGGACGGCAACGGAGACCGGGATGACGCCGACATGGTCGAGGATACGTTGGACCTGGTCCCATTGGGGCACAATGGGCCCAAACGCTGTCCTTCCCACATCCCCTCGTCCATGTACAGCCTCCCGCACGCCGTTGCGGCGACCATTCTCGCTGCGCTCGTTGCACGCGCCAGTCGACCTCATCGGGGTAAGTCGACGTACTGCCTGAAGCCGTGGAATCCGCTCGACATGATGGGCTGGGTCGTCAGCGTCGGTTCAAACTCTGAGGCAACCTGGAAACACGCCTTGTGGTCGTCGTGACCGTGTCGAGGCTGCTGCTGCCGCCTGCTGCTACTCACTGTATGCTCTGTTGCGGGTGGTCGATATCGAGGAGCCAGGCCAATGGACGAGGTGAGGACGGTCAGGACGGCTCAGAGGTCGAATATTTCCGAGGCATTTTTGGCGCATTTATCCCGGTTGCCAGTCGTCCGCCTCCGGCTTTGACCTTTTCTTGTCGTCGCTGTCTGCTGCTCCACAGCTGGTGCACGACCTTCTGAGCTGAGGATACATTTAAAGTAAAAATGCAAGTGCTTGCATCATGCTTTGAAGAGCGCCAATTTTGTGCCCAGGTGGACATGCGTCTACTTCCCCTGCCACAGTGGTGCCACATCATCTCCCTCTCCCTCTCTCCCTCCCTCTGCGCGAGTCGTTGTCCTCCGTCCCTCTTGCCTCTGTGGCGTCTAAAAATGCGGTCCCCGCCCATCCATGTCACTGCAGATCTTTGTAAAAACGATGCACGCCCCAAGGAATGCCATTCCCCTCCGCCGATCGTGCCACACTCGCCAACCCACCTCCTACACTTCTTCCAACAAGGTCAAAAACTTGTTCCTACACCTCCAGAAGCTTCAGCAAGCTCCCCAGGCAAAAGATAGCACGTAGCGGGCCGCTCCGGGACTCGAACCCGGGTCGAATCCAATCTAGAACAGTTGTTCTGGGTGCAAAACCCGAAGGATCCATCTTACCCCTGGACCAAGCAGCCTCTGATATTCTCCAGCTTCTCAGTGTCGTGCCAATGTTTTCGGATGCAATGTAGAAGAAGAATTGGATGAACAGTGGACGTTCGAAGTTGGTCGGTCGGGTCGGCGGAATCCGCCACTCTCACACTGACGTGGTCCCCGTTGTTCACTTCGGGCACCAATTTGGGCCCGAAATGGTCTAGCGTGATCGCGTGGACCTCGGGCACCCCGTGGAGCTCTCGCATTTTGGATAGGAGCGAAATTGAACGAGCAATGAGGGTTGAAAGTCTTCCGGCCATTTACGGACTAACCTCGCCAGTTTCGTTTCCGACCCTCCAGATCGGCATCCACATATGCAAGCGCTCTGAACGATCCCTAGACCATGTACGCAGCATGGATACCTACCCCAATCGCCCAAGACATCAGTATGCTCAGAGAATCGAACGGACTGGAGAGGCGGTCGAAAGGTGGCGGACATGAAAAATGAGGTGGACATGCCGTTGTTGGTTGGAGGTTCTAATCTCCAAATGTAAATTAAGCCGTAATTTATTACAAACAGTTTATAAGGAATTTCCGGCAATTGCTTCCGGGGAAAAGTCGATCAGGGCCATCATTCAGGGTCCTATATATTCAGCCGAAAGCTTCCCCTGGATTCTCACCTTCATCCATTTCTCCATCCACCTTCGATTTTTGATAACTTAGCTCCCGCATCCATCCACCTCCACTCGTCCTTTACGATGACGATCACACAGCGCAGTAGCTCCTGCTCGCACTGTTGAGGACATGTTACCCACTGGTAAGGTGCACCGCGGGGGTTACCAATGATCCAGTCATCCGGTGATCCGGTCATCTGGTGATCCAGTCACATCTGGTAATCCAGCGATCCAGTGATCCCAGTGATCCTGGTTGGTGAATCAGTTTGCATGCTCACAAGGATCGCCATGATATGCCGGAAGCGCAGAATCTGACTCATGTACTGATATCGCCTCCCAGGCCGTGCAACTCGCTTGACTGGAAGTCCCTCGCCACGCTTCCACCGGGTTCCTTGGTCCATGTCCACTACGGTGGAGAGAGCGTTGCGAATAGTCCACAAGGACGACTCGAAAACGACGCCAAGAATGCAAAGCACTCGAGGCTGGCTAACGATGCGCGTGTCATTGGCGAGCTGTTGCCCGACTCGACATGGTCGGTGTACCGTCTCGACAGTGAGTTCAATGGGGGACATGAACAACACTGACATGTGCCAGTCAATGCCATCGATGTCGACATCTACGAGTACCGATCGCGCCTCGATCTGCAGGCTCTTGAGCGCGCGTTGATCGCTGTCGGTGACCCGCTCTGGCTGAACTCTGCCAAGGACGGCCTCCAGCATGAGCCGGACAGCTCGTTCTTTCCCCCATCCAACCCCATCACTACCCCGCCGACTGGGGGTGCCAGTGTGCAGCTCAACGTCACCATTGAGCGGCTCATCCGCGGCTCGGCCGAGGTTTGGGGGCAGCGCTCGTCGCGGCGCATTCACCCGAGAGCCCTCAATGCAGTAGCCGACGCGGCACTCGTTCGTCGCACCTGGCACGACAACCCCCACCCAGTCTGGGTTTCCGCGAGCAAGGACATCACGGTCGAAGAGTTCGAGTTCCGCGCTCCAGGTATCGACTACCGTGGCGATAACGCTGGCCCTGGTACCACCTACGCCAACTGGAGCCAGGCCTACGCCCACGGAGTCGTAGCTAACGACCGCGACACTCGCATGCTCGTTAACGGTCCGTTCTTGGATCTCTGGGCCCTCGACCTCGACCACTTCGAGATCATCCTCGCCATCCTGTACCTCTGCCGTCTTATCTACTGGTACCGCCCCCTAATCGTTCTCTGCGAATCGCAGCAAGTGACTGCTGTCTTTATCAACCTCGCCGAGTTCTACTCTGCGATGCCCGGGGACGACGAGTTCTTCGACGGCCACACACATGTGCCCAATGCCGAGGTGAAAGAGCACGGCAAGAAGTTTGCGCGTATGAACAAGATGACCGGCCCCTTCCTCCCATGGGTCGGCACCATGTTCATCGCCAGAACTTCACCGTCCACCTTCGCCATTGTGTCGTCGCCGTTCACAGGGGACGGATCAAGTACGACAGTGACCTTGCCGACGAGCTCATCGAGCTGGACGCGGTCGTGACCGCCATCGGTCAGGCATGCCTCGTGACCGCCACCTCGCTCCCGACGCGTCCGGACGTAACCTCCCTCTCCGACATGCAGGTCCTCCTCGCTGCGTGCCGCACCGCCGTCAAGGCTCGCGGCCTCGACCTCCTCCTCGAAAAGGCTCGCAGACAGCTGCGTGTCCAGGAGGAGTATCTCATCGCGAGTCGGATGTCTACTGCGACGCCAGGCCTTACCACCGAGCAGCGCTCCGCCGCCGCCGTCTCCCGCCGTCTGACCGCCATCGCCTCGCACGAGAAGGTTGCCGACGTAACCGACTCGCCCGCTCGCCGCGTCCTGTTTGACGGCATCTGGCGTGCTGCAGAGTTGCTTGTCGCCCTCGGCACGCCCGAGTTCCACCGCCACCCCCTTCTCCCCGCCGGTGTGACCAAGGAGGAGACCTGGGCGTGGTTTAACAGTCGCGAGGAGGGCGTCGAGATCGTCATCGCTGCCGCTCTCTACAAGCGCCACCCAACGTACGGCATGACCCCTGCCGAGACAGCCGCATACGCGCAAGCGCGGTTCGGTGCATACCTCGACACGGTTCATGGCGACAAGACACGCAACTTCAACTATTGCTATGAACCATGCGAGATTGTTCTCCTGAAAGTGTTGGAAGATTCATTCATTCCAACAGCATCCGGTCTCTTCTCATGCCGATTGTGCCCCGGCAAAGGGATCGACAAGAGCAACCTTCTACACAACTGCCCGAATGACCCAAGACATTCCACTACCTTGGGCGCTCGTAAGACTGCCAACCGCTTCCGTGGCGACAGGACGACGCTCGACCTGGACGGACACATCCAGTTCGGTTTTGACGCCCTCGCACACGTCGACTATTTTCCCGCCGAGCTCATCGACGACCTGAGCATAGTTGAGCTTGACGACCTCCTTATGCGGGCCAAGCGTGGCGACCTTGTGCACCTTGGCTTCGAAAATGTCACCCCTGCCGAGTGGGAGTTGAACATGATTGACCGCATCCTTGTCGACAACTCGCCTACGGACGTGTGGCAGGTCAAGAATGCCATTGCAGCCTTGTACTTGAGTCCCGGCGTGCACGCCTACCTCGAGGTGGTGGACGTCTTGAGCCAGGACGCTAGAGCTCTTCGCCAGGTTGTCGACGCCATCAATGAGGCAGTCGCGCTCGAGTCCCGTGGCGAAAACAGCAGTCCTATTCAAGTGTACGCCTGCAAAAAGACCGACTGCATATGTGCCCGTCTCCTCGAACCCAAGAGCAACCACTACTGCAAGACAGTCGGTAGTTCCAACACCATCAAGAGGCAGTCGGGCATGCAACTGACCGGCGACGTCATTACATCGTTCGTTCAGCTACCCGCCATCGTCAAGCGCCGCTTGTGGGCCGCATTTATTGGCGGCAGCGACGAGTGTGAGGATCTTACCCTCGAGACCTTCACGTGGGGTGCGTCCAACCCGATTCCGGCCTCAGTCTCCTCGACCACCCCCTCGGCCAAATCGACTGAAGGCTTCGCCCAAGTGCTTCACGGCTTTGCCCAAGTTCTCCCGGTCATCGCCCAAGTCCTCCAAGGCTTCGGCGAGATTCTCCACGCTTTTGGCCACAACGGCCAAGGTTTCGCTCAATGCGCCTGCGAAGGTTTCGGCGTCGTCCACCAAGGCTCCGGCCTCGTCCAAAAAGGCTTCGGCTTCGTTACTGAAGGTTTCGGCCACCCTCAAGGCTTCGACCTTGTGCTCCGCGCCCTCGTTCTCCAAGGCTTCGGCCTCATTGTCAAACGTGACGATACGGTCAATCACGTCGCCTCAGCTGTCGATCAAGGCGCCCTTAGCACCACGTCTTCATCAACATCGCCTGCTTTTCAACAGCTGTCACTCGAGTAACCACCTTGAGTAGGCTGAGTGCCACAGAACCGTCGTCTGCCACTACCTCGCCCCTTTACCGTCAACGGACCCCCTGCCGTCAATAGAGCCCCAAGAGGCCGGGATTAAACATTTGTGTTAGTCATTGTATCCAAGTCACTACATGTATCGCCGCATTTGCGCCCCAGCGTTGAGGTTGGGATTCGGTTAGAAGTTTGATCTGCCCCATCAATGGGACTGTTCCCAAAGCCACCAGTCAAACAGTTGCGACCGTGGTGGGTGGTGTCAGATGTCAGCAACTGCAAGCTAGCCCTCGGCGACACTAGAAGCTCAAGGATCGAGACCCAATCCTCCTCCACACTGCAACTAAGGGGATGTAGATGCATGGGGCGGGACGTAGTCTGTCCTCGTGGGTGCAATTCAGGCGGGGTATTGTCATAAGCTTGTGAGCTTGTGGGGGTTATGGCGGACTGGCGGGTCGTGTTTGAGATTACTGCTGCTGCTGGGCACGCTGCTGGCTGCGGAACTACGTGAAGCGTCAGCAAAGACTGGGTTTATGAAAGTAGTCCATGTCCAGCACGTCGGCCCGTGACACATTGTCCCCCTCCACTCTCCACTCACAATGTCACGCAGCTGTCCATTGGCCTCGTCCATCTGCTTTTCAAAGTACTTTGCCTTCTTGGTCAGGTTGGAGACGTCCTCGCCGAGTGCCTTCTCCTGCGCAGTGTGCTTGGAGGTGATCTCGGCACGGGGCTGCGCGATGAACCTAGCGACGTCAGCGATGGGTAACGTCACGGGCTTGCCGCGGCCTGTGACCATTCGGTCACTGCACCTGACCGCGTTCGCGACGCTGGGTCACTGGCCCTACCAACTCACATCTTGCCAACACCCCTGTACATCTTAGTGTCGTCGCCAGGGATAGTTGCCAGCTCGCGCATGGTCAGCTCGAGGATCTTGCGCTCCTTCTCCTTGGAACCGATCTGAGCCTTGACCATCTGCAGCTGGCGCTGCGAGGTGATGGCCTGGGTCTGGATCTGCTGGAGGATCTGGGGCAAGAAGTTAGCAAAAGGACATAGAGTCGCGTTGAAGGGGCTGTACCTTTCGCAGGGTGTCGTCGGAAAGGTTGGACATGGTGGGTTGTCTGGAAGGTCGAGTGCCCAACGCGTCGCGAAGTAGTTGTTGCCGCTGTGGAATGGTGTGGAAATAGAAACGGGGCAACTTGTAATGAGGGATTAGGCTTATGTTAATCTTATTAGAAATCGGACATTGTAATGAATGAACCCCGCAGCCATTGGCCTGGGCGGCGCCCAAATGCTTGGCGACCGCTGTGAACCGCATGGGATCGAGAGAGTGGAGGTGGTCCTACGCCGATCGTGTCGGAAATCTATGAGCCCACAACGCTCGTGCAGATTGTTTGCCTTCTTGTCTCTTCCTCTCTTCCCCACTTCCCACCTCTACTCACAACAATGTCCCCTACCATTGTTGACCTCGACGTCTTCCTCGCCGACCCTTCTTCCCCGGCCGCCGCCGAAGAGGCCCGCAAGGCTGCCGAGTCTCTCATCCTCACCGGCGCGCTGGTGGTGAAGGACTCGCGAGCCGACGCGTCCGCCAACTCGCGCTTCCTTGACCTCATGGAGGACTACTTTGCGCTTCCTCACGAAGACCTAGAGAAAGACGAGCGCCCAGAGCTGGGTTACCAGGTCGTAAGCTGCGATCATCGCGCGGTCCCAGCTGACACACCTAGGGTGTCACTCTCGAGAACACTGAGAAGCCAAAGTGTGGCCGCGATGCCGAGTGCCAGCAGGTCATTGCCTCGCTCGACCCAGCCGAGCGTCCTCTGGATCTCTCGGGTGACCCCGCAGACCCCAAGTGCCGCTTCTTTCACCGCATGGCCGAGCGTCCCCCTTACGAGTCCAAGTTTCCTTACTCGACCGCCCCAAACGTCGTCCCCGACGAGTTCAAGGACGTCTGGACTGACAAGCTCACCGAGTGGGGATCGATGATGAAGCAGTCGTGCGTTCAACTTGGTTTCAGTTGAAGCTTCTATTGACGCCACAGTGTCGAAGGTGTCGCTCGCATGGTCGCTGTCGGTCTCGGCGAAGACGAGAACAAGTTTGTTGAGGCTGGTCGCTATGGGTGGGTGCATCTCTAGTTCCCTTGTCGCTAACCCACCAGCGCTCACCTACTTGCTCCCACCGCCACTGACCTCGTCAAGTACGGCGAGCTCAACACGTAAGCGGTGTCGGGTTCCTTGCGTTGCTCACCCTCCAGCATCTACGCCGGCTTCCACACTGACCTCAACTTCCTCACTATCCACGGCCAGTCGCGCTACCCCGGCCGTAAGACTTTCTCAGATGAAGGATCATGACTGATTGTTAGTTCACATCTGGGCCCGTAACTCTGGCAAGCGTATCGCCGCCAAGGTTCCCCCCGGATGCCTCCTTGTCCAGGCCGGCAAGCAGCTCGAATGGCTCACCGGTGGTCTTATCAAGGGTGAGGCTTGATGATCCGGGCGAGAGCTAATGGCAGCCGGCTTCCACGAGGTTGTGTGCACTGAGGCTACTCTTGCTGTAGGTATGAAGCGACGCACAGACAGCTCACGTGCCAGGCTGTTGAGCGCCGCAAAGACCAGCTCCCCGACCGCCCCAGCATCCGTATCTCGTCCACTTTCGTGAGCTTTCAGTACAGCTCGACAGCTGACCCCAGTTCTGGCACCTCACTCCCGACTTCCACCTCGCTCCCCTCCCCGAGCTCCGCAAGGAGGCCGAGGCCCGCTTCGGCGCTCAGAAGGACTACGGCGAGATGTCTGTTGGCGACCAGGTTCGCCAGGAGCTCGGCCTCATTGCCCTCATGTCGTAAAGAGGGTATCGTATTTGTACCAATGGCTTCAACGCCTCGGTTTCTGCCTATTATAGTGTTGTCAGTTTGGGTCTTGGGTGTACCATGTCTTAAGCTCTTTTGTGCCACGTATCACATGAATACAACTATAAAACAACCCCAGAGGCAATCCCTTTCTAGTGTCTGCTGCTCTCCATCTCTTCCAGCTGGGCGACGAGGTCGTCCATCGGGTCTGCGGGCTTTGGCGACCCTGGGGCCTCTACGCCACCCACACCGTTCTCGGCCCCACCTGCATGTGTGGGAGTGAGGACGCTTGCGGGATTGTATCCTGGAGCCAGTCTGTGCAGAGCGGCCTTTTCGCGCTGCTCCTCCTCGACCTCGCGTGCGTGAAGGATGGCGGCAAGTCGTGCGCGCCGCTCAGCAATGGCAATGTGTGGGGGCGGGGTGAGGCTGACGACGTGTTGTTCAAGCGTGAAGGGGTAAACGAACTGGAAACGGGTAAGAATCTGTTACAGTTCCTCTTCTCACATAAGCAGTGATGTCGTCAGGGAGGGGGTGGATGTCGGTGGGCATCTCGACCTGGGGTCAGCTTGTGGAAGCGAGAGGTTGAGCTCACTAGCGGGGGGAGCCAGAGGGACGGCGACTTGATGAGCGGCACTGTCGCCGCTGCTGCGTACTGCTGGGGCATGGGCCCTTATTGTCAACTTGGGAATCCGGTTGTGCAATCTTACCCAGTTGCTGTGCCGAGCTCATCGCGAGAGACAGATGGTAAAGAGTAAGGAGCCAAGAACACCACTGAACGCGCGCGATGACGCACACATCCGCATCCATTAATGCTTAGCCGGCAAATTATTAGCGGGATCAAAATACGTCAATTACATTTAGAAATATGCCACGTGACTTGGGCGACTCGATCGATCAGACTTGTGCGCGACAAAAGGAGATCACTTGGACATTTACAGAAGTAGGTTGCAATCAATCAAACAACATGGCCGCAGACCTTGTGAGTAGAGACTGCCAGTAACGGCGTTTACTACCGCGATCTCCACCATATAGCAGCCCCCATACTCACTCTGCAGAAACCCGACCCCAACGCCCGTCTGGTCGACGCCCTCGTCGTCCGTCTTCGTCGACGGTAAGTCGCACACGTTCCCAACATGACAACTAGCACTGACCTCTGCGTCACAGTCAAATTGTCGGCTCGCGAAACGTCGCGCTTGCTACTGCCGCTCTGGTGCAGAATGTGGTCCGCAGCGCCAAGTTTGCGACCATTGACGAGCTCCTGGCCATGATCCGTGCCATCGGACGCAGGCTCGTGGATGCCAACCCAAAGGGCGAGTACCAAGCTGTGTGGGTGAGGAGCAGAGCTCTCGAGTCAGCCTCTCCCTCTCGTTTGGAGAGTGCGAAACCTTTGCTTGATGGCTCCCACGTGCCTTGAACATTGCTGACCTTGCATTCCAGAGCTCGCCGCTGGCAACATTGTGCGCCGCATCATCCGTCTCATTCGCGAGGAGTACCGCGCCGCCGCCGCCGCGCACATGTCCCAACCCCCCAGTGTCCCCGGCACGCCTGGAATCTCGACTCCTCCCGGCGGCAGCTACTTCACCGGCCCCGGCAGCGGCCCCGGTTCGGCGAGCGCCAGCATGCCCAGCACGCCCATTGCGCGCCAGGCGTCGCTGTCCAACTTCGTGGCCATGCGCCACTCGCGCGTGCAGGGCGAGAGGAGCGGCAACGTCTCGGTGGTCCCAGCCCAGGGGGGTACGCCTGGTACTGCTTCTTCCACGGGTGGTAGTGGCCTGGACGGCCGTGCTTCCAACGGTCTCGACTTTTCGGCTTCGACAAACGCCCTGTTCGCTCCTCCGCGCGTGGTGACTCTGATGGCTGCCGACCAGGAGGCTGCGTCGGCGGCCGAGTTTGCGCGTACGGCAGGCAAGCTCAAGCCCGTCCTGATCCAGGCTATTGACGAGGTGGTCAACGAGCTCGAGACGACACACGAGGACGTGGCCCGTGGCGCAAAAGAGCACATTCACAGCTCCGAGGTCATCCTCACGCTGGGCCACAGCCGCACTGTCGAGGCATTCCTCAAGGCAGCCTTTAGGGACCGCAAGTTCACCGTCATCGTCCTCGAGAGTGCCCCTTCGTACTTGGGCCAGCACATGGCCGCCAACCTCGCCCACCACGGCATCCCTACCCTCCTCGTCCCGGACAGCAGCTTGCACGCCGTCATGCCCCGTGTGACAAAGGTCCTCTTTGGCGCGCACAGCGTGTCGGCCAACGGCGGCCTGTTCGCCCTCGCCGGCTCGCTCGCGTGCGCTTTGGCCGCTCGTACTCACGCAAAGCCCGTTGTGGTCACGACCGGACAGTTCAAGTTCGCCCCCGTGTGGAACTTGTACCACGAGTTTGACGCGCTCGACTTCCAGGGCCCCGGCCCCGTCATTGGCTACGACCACGACGGCGGTGGCGGTGGCTATGAGGGTGTCGAGGTCACTGACCCCCACTACGACTACATTCGCCCCGAGCTCATCAACCTGTACGCCACAAACGTCGGAGACCACCCTCCGTCGTACATTTACCGCATCATCAAGGAGGCATACGACGACGAGGACATTGAGCTGTGATCGGCTGTGTTTCCATTTCGTTCCGTTGATGTTCACCTCTGTCCTCTCCAGACCAGTATATGTATGCAGGGTATATATCTATGCGAGATATTCTAGACCACGTCTTCAATGATGCTGTTCTCCAAGACCCAGCACGTCGCGCACTTTGCGGATCCGATTACTCTCCTCCCAAAACACCCATCCTTCCGGGTTTCCAGGGCCAAACTTGCGCTCCATGTCGATAAACGCCTTGGCCACCGCCTCGGGATCGCCGTTGGTGACACGGGACCAGCCAAGGAGGGTGCGGAACACCCACTGGTGGTGCGGGGCACGCGGGACGACCTTGTGTCCCTCGGGCGGGGACACGGACATGAACGCCGGCCACAAGTCATGGAGTGACTCGAGTGTCCAGAGCGTCGACCACCGAGGGTCCTTGACGGCCAGCTCTGCGCCGTCCTCCCGAAGAGACCACGGGTTGTCGACTGTGGCGAAATTGTTTGAATAGTCGGTGAGCGGGGGGAAAGCGTCGGCCGCGGCACCCGATGGCACCGATGGAATCACACCGTAGCGCGCAAACCCGTGGAACAAGTTGAGATAGTCCTGAACCGCCAGGTTCATTTCCGACGAGACAACCATCTGGAGGACCTCAAGACTGCCAGTGAGGTCTCCACGAGCGGCAAGGGCGTGCGCGACAATTGTGTAGGTGTACCGGTCGGGGTGAACAGAGGCGACCAAGTCGAACAGGGCAGGCGGCAGCGCCGTCTCGGGCACATTCATCTCGTCCAGCGACACGTTCCACTTGAGTGCGTCCCAGAGCATCACGAGGATGTCCATTCGGTTCTCCTTGGCCGCCATGGAGAGGACACAGTTGATGAGGACGATGGCATCGCTCTCTTGGACGACTTGAAGCCCAGTCTGGAGATGCGGCAGCATCTCGTCCAGCTCCTTTCCACGGCCCTTGCCGACCATAATAAGACGGGCAAGATGCGCATAGCTGTCGGTCGGGATTCCATCAGCGTGACGGCGTTCCCACCAGGCCTCGAAAGAAGCATAGTCGCACGTAATAGCAGACAGGTAGAGAATGTGGTTGACCGACATTGTGTACAGCTGACGCTCCTTGGTGCCTTCTGGAACAGAGGCCCAGAGGCTGTTGAAGTGGCGCTGAGCACGGCGGAGGTCGATGACGGACGGCTGACGCCTCTTACGCGCCTGGGACACAAGGAGGGGAAGCTCCAGACCCAGCTTGCCTTGCGGTCCCACCAAGTCGCCACGAGCGTGGTAGATGGTGTCCAGGCGGTCCTGTGCGGGTTTCCTCGCGCGACCTGCACGGCGGTCAAGAGTGTGTACCGCGAGAGCAGTGTTGCGCAGCTCTCCCGAGGTAAACATCGGCGAAGATGACGAGAGGTAGAGCTGGGTAAAGTCGGAGAAGATCTCACTCGAGTCCCAGCCGTCGGGTTTAAAAGTCTGAGACTGGAGATTGGACATCATGGACGAGCGCTGTCCTGAGGTGAGCGAGGGACGTGCAAGAGGTGGGGGAGGCGTGTTGAGGTCAAACGACCGGGGAAAGTATTTGAGTAGCCAGTCGTCGTGTTCTTGCGGCTTGTTCGAACCACTGGGAGGAAGAGGGATCGCGGCGTCCATCCCGTGCTGACCTTCGGCCGAGCGGCGGGCACAAGTGGCAAAACCCCTCGGACGCGAGGAGAGGACCTCGTAAAAGGCCGTCTGGGGCACGCTGATGTTGCCTGCCAGACTCTTGAGACGCTTCTTACCCTCCTTTTGCTTGTTCAGGTGCTTCATCTTGCGCTCATAGTGTCCACCATAGAGACCCGCGGTGACGTCCTTGCGCATGGCGGAGAGTGTCTCACGAGCAACAACCCTTGCTCCAACGGCCGCCTGGATGGCGAGCTCGAAGAGCTGGCGCGGAAGCACGTCCCTGAGCTTCTTGACCCATGCCTTGCCAATAGTCTGTGCAGCGTTGCGGTGCACAATCATTGACAGGGCGTCGACGGGCTTGCCGTTCAGGAGCATGTTGAGCTTGACAAGCTTGGACTCTTCGTAGCCGGCCTCTTCATAGTCAAACGAGGCGAAACCGGACGAGGCGCTCTTGAGCTCGGAGAAGAAGTCGGTGACAATCTCGGCAAGAGGAAGAGAGTATTTCAAGATCGCACGCTCAGAGCCCTCCATGTACTTGTACTCTTGTTGGACACCGCGGTAACGCGCGCAAAGGTCCATCATGTCGCCCAAGTAGTCGTTGGGCACGAAGATTGTCGCATTCACCATTGGCTCCTCGACACGGGTGACGCGTGTCCTCGTGTCGGTCGTGTCAGGAAACTCGGCAGGGTTCGAGATGAACACTTCCCTTCCGTCGTGGTAGACCACCTTGTACGGGACAGTCGGGGCAGTGACAATCACCTGTGACTGGTACTCGTCCTCGAGACGCTGGCGGAAAACGTCCATATGGAGGGTTCCCAGGAATCCCAGACGGAACCCTTGGCCCAAAGCGGCGGAGGTCTCGCGTTCAACTGACACACTGCGGTCGTTGAGTGTCAAGCGGTTGAGCGACTCCTCCAGCTGCACAAACTCGGACCCATCCAGGGGGAACACACCCGCATAGACCATGGCCTTCATGGGCTGGAAACCGGGAAGAGGCTCAACGGTATCGTTGGCCAGGCAGACGGTGTCGCCAATGAACGCTTCGTCCGAGTTCTTCATGTTGCAGACGACGTAGCCGACCTGGCCTTCGTTGAGCGAGTCGACAACCACCTCCTCCGGGTTGTACACGCCAACGTCGAGAATATCGTATTTTTTACCGGCTTGGATGAAACGGACCTTGTCGCCCTTCTTGATCGATCCCGAGACGATACGAACGAGCGAGACAACACCACGGAACCGGTCGTAAAAGGTGTCAAAGACCAGAGCTCGGAGCTTGTTGTCGCCTTGCCAGTTGGGTGGGGGCAGGCTGTCAATCACACGGTGCAACACATTGTCAACACCCAGACCACTCTTGGCCGAGATGCGCATGTGGTCCTCGACGGGGATACCCAGCGACCCGGCAATCTCGTTGGACGTCTCCTCGGGGTAGGCGTGCGCGAGGTCGACCTTGTTGATGACGGCGAGCATCTTTAGATCGGCTTCGAGCGCGACGTGGAACACGCTCAGTGTTTGCGCCTGAATACCCTGCGTGCAGTCGACTAGCAAAAGAGCACCTTCGCACGCTCCCAGTGAACGCGACACTTCGTAGCTGAAATCAACGTGACCAGGCGTGTCGATGAGGTTGACGAGATAGTCCTTGCCGTCAGTGTGCTTGAGGATGATGGAGACGGTCTGTGCCTTGACGGTGATACCGCGCTCGCGCTCGACTTTGAGCTTGTCCAAGAACTGAGGCGACGACTCTGGCGGCAGGGTGTTGGTCATCTGTGCGCGCGGGTCAGCACAATTCCAGTGACAACGAACCCACCTGAAGCAGACGGTCCGCGAGCGTCGATTTGCCGTGGTCAATATGGGCGATAATGGACAGGTTCCTAATACGCTCGGGAGGGAACTGGTCCATGTCTATCTTTCTCCTCTTGCGTTCTGGGACCTCGTTGAGGATGCGAGCAGACGAGGAAAAGCCGCGGACGGGGCCGAGATGAGGCAAGGCGGAAACAGCCGATGAGGAGGAGGCGACAGTAGAACGGGACGAGGGGCCGGAGCGGGCTGCAGAGAGGGATAACCGCTGCAGTGATGCGGATAGCACCCTGTGCTGTGGCAGTGGGAGCCTGGAAAGGGCCCGGACCTGCCTCATGGTGTTAATGTTGGTGGGTGGAGTGGACAATACAGAGTACAGAGTGGTAGGACAACCTCTCTCTGCTCTGAAATCGCAGGTCTCAGAACACGGAGTTTCTCAATCTCCGCGTTGTAATCACTTCCAGGCACATTAATCCCCACCTATTCAATTGTAATTCCCATTACAAAAGCGCTTGACGGACAAAATGCTTGCGTCATTTGTTGCGAGCACGCAACTTCCAGATATTCGGAGGCGGCACTCTACGCGGCGTCTGGCTGGGTGCTGTTCTCTTGTCAGCGACAACGTCTGCTTGCTCCTTCATCATCATCATCCCCCCATGTCGGTGCTCAGGTCAGCTCTCCGCCCCCTCGCCAGGACCATTGCCACTCGCGCATACGCCACCGAGGCGCGCTCGCGCGTCGTCGACGGCTTTGTCGGCGCGGTCGGCAACACTCCCCTTGTTAGTAGCCGGAAACGCAACAAAAGTCGTAGCCTGGCGGGGGTCCCGTGGAGAGAAAGTCAAAGAACAAGACGGCCTGTTTGCGTTTTGCTTTTTCTTCTCTCCTTTTACGTGACCTCCAGAGACACGATGAAGCATCCATTGTGATTAACGCGATACCCACAGATCCGCCTGAACAAGGTGTCTGAGGAGACTGGCGCCAACATTCTCGCCAAGGCCGAGTTCATGTCGCCCGGCGGTTCGATCAAGGACCGTGCGGCGCTCTACCTCGTCAAGGACGCCGAGGAGCGTGGCCAGCTGCGTGCCGGCGGAACCGTCGTCGAGGGCACTGCGGGCAACACTGGTATTGGTCTCGCGCACGTCTGCCGTGCCCGTGGCTACAAGTGTGTCATTTACATGCCCGACACTCAGTCGCAGGAGAAGATCGACCTTCTCCGCATGCTCGGCGCCGACGTCCGTCCCGTCCCTGCTGTTGCGTTTGACAACGAGATGAACTACAACCACCAGGCCCGCCGTTACGCCGAGTCGCTCGACAACGCCGTCTGGACCAACCAGTTTGACAACACTGCCAACCGTAACGCGCACATTGTCTCGACCGGCCCCGAGATCTGGGAGCAGACCGGCGGCAAGCTCGACGCGTTCGTCTGTGCCACCGGTACCGGCGGCACCCTCGCCGGCATCACCCGCTACCTCGTCGAGAAGTCCGAGGGCCGCGTCGAGTCGTACCTCGCCGACCCCCCCGGATCGGTGCTGTACAACCTCGTCGAGAACGGCAAGCTCGCCCGTGAGGGCAACGGCTCCATCACCGAGGGTATCGGACAGGGCCGCGTCACCGAGAACCTCAAGCCCGACCTTGAGCTCCTCTCGGGCGCCGTCTACGTTCCCGACGCCGAGTCGATCAAGATGATCTACCGCCTCCTCGACGAGGAGGGTCTTTACGTTGGCGCCTCATCCGCCCTCAACGTCTGGGCTGCCACCGAGGTCGCCAGGAAGAAGGGCAAGGGCTCCACCGTCGTCACTGTCATCGCCGATGGTGCTTACCGCTACCAGGCGCGTCTCTTCTCGCGTGTGTGGCTCGAGTCGAAGAACCTCATCCAGTACATCCCCGAGCACCTCCAGAAGTACATTGTCCTTCCTTAAAAAAAAAACGAAATCTCCGGAGGATAATAAACTTTAGGATCCGTTCTCTTAGTCACCGCAAGAACTCTCCATTGTCAACCAGAAAAAGGGAGAGGAAGTAGCAAGCAGGCTCCCCACGTACAGGGGGGGTGAGAGGTCTGTGCAGCAGTGGTATCAACATGCATTGTTTATGACACAACTACTAGCAAAGAGTACGTGTGTGTGGTGGTGCAGCGTGCCAGCGCCCAGTTCAGGAAACAGCCAAAAGGAGGACGAGGGAGGAGGGGGGTCGTACGGTGGGTGGGGTGTATTATGCTAATTAAAAAGGAGGGGAAGTCGGGTTATGTGGTGTCTCTAGTCCTTGCCGCCCCACTTCATCTTGAACCGACCCTTGAACGAGTCCTTCTTGGAGGATCCCTGGCCCGAGATGGACATGTTCTCAAACTGCTTAAGGTTGACGACGTTGGGGTTGCTGTTGGTCTGCTGCTGCTTCGAGTTCTTGCTAGAGTTCTTGCCTGCAGGCTGCTGCATCTGCTGGCCCGGAGGAGGACCAAGAGGTGGTGGGCCGACAGGCGGCTCCCAATGGCGAATGTCGAGGATCCTCTGGTACGCCATCGGCTGGCCCGGGTTGCGGTTTGGCCTGCCCGGCGCCTGGGGGTGGAGAGGCGCCGCGTTCGGGGGGTTGCCGCCAATGCCGCCGCGGCCAAGTGACTTGAGGTCCTTGAGAAAGCTCTCCGGGGTGACAATGTGGGTAGAACCGATAAAGATCTCCTTGCCAAGCTGCTTGCTGAGGACGTATGCCTGGCGAATCTCCGAGTGTGTCACGCCACCAGCAACAAAGATGATGTAGCGCTGCCTGTGCTGGCTGCGGTTGTCTGCACGTGCCGATGGCGCCTTTTGCCATGTCGGACGAGCAGAGCGGAGTGAGGTACCCGAGTTTTGCGCTTGAAGACCCGGGTGCTGAACGTAGCTTGAGGAACGGAGTGAACCGGATCCTGTCACGTCTGCTGGCACGTCACGCACAAAGGGGAACTGGTTCACGTCGAGGCGGTTGGCGTAGTGCTCCTCAGACATGATGCCCACCACTGGCTTGTACCGTGACAGCTCGTACTGGTCATCGCTGTTGACAAACTTCTGCTTGATGCGCGATCCACGGAACTTGCCGTCACCCTTGATGACCTTGACGCCGAGGTTGACGAGGTTGTTGATCATGTCCTGCTCGGTAATGGACAGGTTGGCGTGGCCGTACAGACGACGACGGTCCTCATCGGCGACACCGTCGCGGTAAATAATGTACAAGGCAATGATGCGCACCTTGTCGAGCGAGCTCATGTTCCGGTCATCGAGGAGGGGGACCATTTGCTCGACGACAGTCTTGGGCGTCTTGCCGTCGCCAGTGAAGCCAGTTCCACAGCATTGCTCGACGTTGGCGGTCAGGTTGAGGTGTTGCTTCTCAAAGATGGACATGCACTCTTGCGCCATGTCAATGTGGAGCGAAAACTGCTCGCGCTGGGTCTGGAACTGGGGCAAGTTGGCCAGCATGTCCTTGAGGTCGTTGACCTCGACGTTGGCCGCGTTACCGCGGAAGCCCGCGTGCTCTTGCGCAAACTTTCCAAAGTCGGTCATGAGGCGGTCGATAGCGTCCTTCATGTGCAAGTGGCGGACAGACACCCACACCTCGTCCTGCTCGGAAAGGATCGCCTCGCGCTCCTCCTTGACACCGACAGTGTTCTCAAACTTGTAGTGGTACTTTCTGCCGTCCTCAATCTTGAGCAAGTCGTTGACCATGGCCTGGTACCAGAACTCGTGCAGGAGTGGAGCGACGGGGTCCATGCTACGGTCCACGATAAAGAGCACCGCACGCGAGCGGTCCTGGTGGCCCGGCCAGTCGGGGTTGGAGGCCATGTAGGCATCCAGCTCGTTCTGCACCTGGACAGCAATCTTCTTGGACAGGTAGTCGCCCTGGACCTCGGGAGCGCGCTGGCCGCCAATGCCAGGCATGTTGCCCATGGCCGATCGCCAACGAAGCGAGTTGCCGCCGGCCTGCGCCGACTGGGAAGGTGCCGCCGCAGGTGCAGGCGACGGCGTCTGGAGCGACAGAGGACCGAGTGGGGCGTGGTGTGTGGGCTGGTAGTAGCGGATGTACGGGTTCTCGCCGAGCGTAGTGAGGACGTTGAGGATCTGCATTGTTCATCGTCAGTCTCAGTCTCCTTTCAACGCGCAGCAGCCGTCGTCCTTGCCCCTTTCACATACCGTGCGACCAGTGACGGTCATGTCATCGTGGAACGCCTCCAGAGCCAGGTCGCGCGCCACAGTACCGCCTGGAGTGCCGAACATGCTGTAAAAGGCCTGGGGGTGCTGCAGGCCGAACACGCGGTCCTCGAGTGCTGAGACGTCAGCTCCTGGTCCCCCCCCCCATACGACGACCCTAGCCCGACCGTGCCCCTCGACGGGTGCCCGTTCGACGCTGGAGCTCTCGGTCACTCACCCCAGAAGTTGCAGTACAGCTCGGTGAACGCCTTGAGCACACCAGAGGGACCAAGCGTGTCCGTGAGCCGCTGTGCTGGCCGGTCATCGATGCCTGTTGTCAGCTCGTCTTGCGTAACGTTGCGAGCTCACCATCGATGAAGTAGAGGTGTGCCGACTTGTACGTCTGGCGGCCCTGGAAGTCGGCAATGATACGCTCCACGTTCTGCGCTGTCGGAGTGAGAATGTAGAGACCGTCGACGGTCATGGGCTGGCGCGGGCTGTGCAGCGGCTCGACAGCTGAAGGAGGAGAGACACGGTATCAGGACGGGCTGTCTTCGGGAGTGGATGGCTGGTGGAGCCGACACGAGCAGCAGTGACCGCGACGCGAATGAGATCGCCTGCGCTCACCACCACTGGGTCGATCTCCATGCCAGACCTTGAACTCACAGGTCACGTTCATCTGCAGGAGCTCGGGGATGGTGTACACCTCATCGATGAGCTGCTGGCTGTAGTGGTCGGTGACGAGCGCCTTCCACGTCCCGGGAGGGATGGAGTTGATGGCGCTCGCAAAGCCTGCCTGTCAGCGACGGCATCGCAGCGATGGAGAGGGGGACATTGGATGCGCTGGTTGGGTCTGCATTCGCTGATGAGGTTGCAGCATGGCAGTATGACAAGATGCGGAGACGAGCACCGCCGCCGTCGGACGACCAGTGGCCGAGACGCCACGGCCGACCTGCCAGCTCGCGGGATGGCTAGAGCGACACCAGTGTTCACAGAGGCAACGTGCGATGGACACTTACGAGCGCGCAAGAGGTCCTTGAGGGGCATTTGAGGTGAATGGTGTTGGTGTTGAATCCAGTTGCAAAGTGCACAGATGGCGCGCGTCGACCCCCCCGGCCCGTTCGCTCGTTCACCGGCGTCATTGTGTCACGGCCATGGGCACACACGCCGCGGCACGGCCGGCCAGGCGGTGCCAGGGGCTCCCAACGTTGGTGCCGCTCCCCCCCTGGGTGGGCCCACTCCCAACGTCCATCGTCCCTGGTGGTTCTCCCCAGCCTGTGCTGCCACAGATGCGCACACAAGTCGACCGTGGTTACATGCATACTCCCCAGCCTTGGCCACCATAATCTCTCTCTCGCCCTTCCTGTCGTTGTGTTGTCTACATGAAACCTATTGACATTGTCCCGATGACGCATCTCGCCCACAACCCTCTCTCTATTCACAAAGGCTTGGTGTGGCACGCTAACGTCAACTATTGAAAGCGTGCGAGGCGCGCGGCACGAATCTCCTCTGTTTACAGTCAGCGCGCAGTCGCATTCGGATCAGTCGAGGCAGCTCGCAGCTCACCAGGCGTCAGGTCTTCCATGGGACCATCATAGTCGTCGTCAGAAACAATCTCCTCCTCTTCGGTCGCTTCTGGCGCAGGGGCAGCGATCACTGGGGCAGGCTCTGCAACAGGCGGTGTTGGTGTGGCGGTAGCAGCAGGGACAGGGAGCGGCTGCAGCGGCTTGAGCTCGGGCATGATAAAGTCGTCGGGAAGGTCGGCCATGCTGGCCTTGAGAGCAGCCTGGAGGGCCTCGTCCTCGTCGTCATAACTGCGCGAGTTGAACTGGAAATCGGTGGGCCCAGCGTACGCGTCGTGGCGGGCGGCGCTGAAGAGATGCTCGTCCTCGTCATCCTCACCTTCGCGCTCGAGGGGATAGTCGTCGTCGTCGTCCATCTGGGTCGAGTCAAGCATCATGCCAGTGCCGTCAAACACGTCCGCGGCAACAGGGCGAACGCGGGGGGTACGCGAGCGACTCGAGGGCTGGCTGCCGATCATGTCCTGCTCCTCGACATACTCGGACGAGAGGTCTTCCTGTCGCCGACGACGCCTGCCGGAACCCGCGGTCGCACCAAGGCCAGCCGCCTCGGCTGGCGTAGGGTCATCTGGGATGGTGTTGGACGCTGCAAGAGTTAGAACGTTGTGAACGGATGATGAACCAACTCACATCCTGGCTCGGCCCACTGCTCCCACTCGTTCACGGCAGCACCGGGACCTCCTGCACTAGAACGGCGGGTGGCCCCGCCGAGCTCAAGCGCCATGTCGTCGGCCGCAGCGGGAGGGAGGATAGCCACACCACCGTCCTCCCAGCCGGCCGCCTCGCCAGGGTCAATACCGGCAGTCTCTCCTGCACCTGTGCCGGCCTTGCGCACAGCAAAGACCGAGTATCCCTCAGCCTCGGCCTGCGTGATCACCATGTGGAGGTAGGTTGGCGAGATCCACTCGGGCGTTGGGAGGAACGAGTTAAGGTTGTACCACCGCGTGCGGGCGCCAAAGCGACGGAGGGTGAACCAGTGGCTAGCGAGGTTGAGGATGAATCCTGCCTGTTCTCTGGTGGGTGTTAGAATTGCAATGCCAAATAGTACCCACTCGGGCTTGTCCTGGAACGGCCTCATGGCCTCGCCTCGCCACCGCACGAGGGTGAGGTCCCACACCTGCAGCGCCTGCCCATTAGCTCTTACTCCAGTGATGGGTCTAAAACGCACAGTCTCGAGGACCGAAATGGAGAAGAAACCAGTGTCGTCATAGTTGTAGCTCTTGGTCGGCGGGGCGCGGTATGCGCTGGCCTGTTCGGCTTGGTCGAGTCTGTCGTCAGCTCACGTCAGAAGCCCGGGACGTCAACTCACTTGCGGGCAACGTCGGCAAGGTCAATCTCGGTATAGCACGGCTGCTGGAGGAGGTTGTTCAAGCAGTGTTGGGCACCTGGGCCATTAGTTATCGCTTACGCGGCACAGAGACAGGTTGTCCCTGTCGTCGGGAGTGGAACGGGACGCACACAGCTGGGACCCGGGCTCTTGCAGCTCGTGAAAGATGTCTGTGAACCAGTTCAGCAGTGTGTTGCAAACCAGGTGATATACAGTACGTACATGGTACGAGGTCCATGCTGTGAGTGATGGGGTGATGGGCGATGATAACAATGCAATGTTGAAAGAACGTGCTGGTTACTCGTGCACCTCGACGTCACCGTATCTGGGCTTGGCCTCCACCCGGCCATTTAGATCCCGCTGGCTGGTGTTTCGGCTCAAATGTCAACAAAACGGGGGGACGAGATGAGAGATCCAAGCTCGATAGCTCGATGATCGATGACGAGAGAGCTCTATGCATTAGAAGAAGACGGGAGAAGGGATTGTCCTTGCGTAAGCTCACGTTTATTCTCTTTACCATTGTGACAAGAGGACGACCGCGTTCTGACGGTGGTGCACTACGGGGCCTGGGCCGCGGAGCGGCTTGTCGGTCTGCCACAGCTGTGTGCAAGGAGGGAAGGTGACAAGGAGGACAATGAGCAAAGCCCTAACATTCTCGTCTGACTCCCTCGTGTACATCCACCACGCACGTTCTCGCCGTCGACGCAACGTCAGTGCTCGTCGTCGCTGCCGTAGTCCATCACCACGCCGCCGCTCATCTGAGTGATTTGCTCCCGCTCCGAGCGCCCACACGGTGCTTTCCGTCGCCGTTGCCCGATTCTCTCCATCTTCACTCCCTCCACCACAAGTCACACCCAACCCACACCCGTCACCATGACCTCACCCATGCCCGCCGACAACCCCGTGGAGCACAAGCCATACACCTACTGGCAGCACGGATGGGACAAGTGCAAGCAGCAGCCCTTTGTCCCAATAGGCGCGGCGGCCACGACCGTCGCGCTCCTCGGAGCCACTGCGTCGCTGCGTTCCGGTAACCGTCAGCGGTTCCAGACGTTCCTCCGTCTGCGTGTCGTGTGAGTTGCATAACCTTACCCATTCTGGAGCCCAACTGACACAACACCCAGCGCACAGGGTGTCACCGTCCTTGCCATGGTCGTTGGCGCGTACTTTCTCACAAACAAGGCCGAGGAGGCAAAGGAGGCTCGCCACCGTGCGCTTATTGGTAAGTCCACCACCAGCGTCCATCCGCCCCGGTCCGCCCCCAAGCTCCAGAGACTAACCTGCAGGCCTGCCACCCCCAGAACGCCCGGTCGTCGACGACAACGCGCACCTGTACCCGACGCGTAACAAGACCAAGGTGTCCGACTTTACCAGCCGCCTTCGCGACGCCGAAAAGCAGCAGGCGATCGACGACGCGGCTGCCACCAAGGACAAGATTGCCGCTGCCAAGAACGAGTAAACAAGCAAGAAGTGGGGGGAAAGAGCCGGAGAGAGCTCAGTGTACTCGTAATGTCGTTCCATTTCTTCAATGCATATATCATTCGGCCGCACGGGGTGGGATGGGATGGGATACGATGATGACCGATGACCCGTTTCCCATGTGCCCGGCGGCGACGAGCGTCGTCGGCCCTGACCGTGGCGTTCAAAAGGCGACTGTCATCGACCTGTGGTCTACATCTATATGGTGTGTGCTAATATTCATACAGTAAATAAAATGCCCTCTAGTTGTACCCGTTGCACCACCTGTTGCCCCAGATGTCCGTGGACGGCCACCCCGTGCTTGTAGTCCCGTCCGGGTCACTGTCTTCGCTGCCGATAAACGCATAGCTCTCGTTTGCGTTGAAGTGGCGGTGTGGACAGATAAAGCCCAAGTTGTAGTTTGGGCACGCGCGGTCCACGGCCGTGCACACCGAGATGCACGGCTGGAGCTCGACGTAGTCGTACTCGTACGCTGGCAAGGATGGGTTTCGCGGTTCGTCGACGGTGCGGTTGACCGTAAATGGCCCTTGGGGAGCTGGGGAGGCGCCCGTGTCGGAAAAGTTGGACGGGTTGGTCGGCGCGCACTGCGGTAGCATGATCCTGCAAAGCCAGTCGCGGTATGCGGTGTGGCAGTCGAGACAGGACGACACAAATGAATAATAGTCTCGCCCACAGACGAGACCGGTGGCCTGTATCGAGGTCTGGAACGAGTTTAAAAAGTTTGTCAGGTTGCCCATGAAGGCGTCAGGGATCTCGGTCACAGGCGAAGCGCTTAGCGGTGCGATGGGAGATGCGTAGCCGATACCGGGACACGTGTCGGTGGGGAGCACAAGAGGACACGGAAAGTCGTCTGTGGCGGTCAGTTGTGTTTTCCTGCTACAGCCTCAACTCACTGCTCTTGGTGACAAACCACGCTGGCGATGTGATTGTCTGTGTCTCGTCGTCGTACACCCAGAAAGTGTAATTCGTGTTTGCTTGCAGACCGTCGACGACAAAGTACGTCCTGAACCCTTCCACCCCGCCGATACGCAGCCACTTGGTCTCGGTGAGGAAAGCCGAGGCCTCGATGGTGTTGTCGAACGCGAGGGCTATGGCTGCAATCGAGTTGCCCAGGCCTTGGTCGATGGGTGACTTGTCGGTCGGGACAATCGCGACAGTCAAGTTGGGTGAGGTGCCAAAGTAGGACGTGTCGTTGTAGTCTCCTGCTGCCCAAATTGGGTCCCACTCTGGTCTTGACAAGGTGGCCGGGGGAAGAGTGTAGTTGGGATACGTCGGCTGGATCATTGGGTCCGCATACAGGAGCGGGGAGAAAATGAGAACCGAGTCGTTGGTCGAGTCTCCTAGTAAGGGCGACGAAGTTGCAAGGCCAGGGATAATGCCGGACTCGTCTGTGACGTTAGCTGCGTTTCCAATCAACCCAACTCACAGTCCTGCACAACGTTGAGGGTGATTATGGCGTTTCCACCATAGATGGACGAATTGTCTATTGAATAGTCACTGTCGATTCCCCTTCCTATCAAGAACGAAGGTTGCACTGGGTCACCAGTTTGTGTATCGCCCGTGTTGATGTTGAGCCCATATGTCCAGTTGGCAAACCCTTGGTCCCAGACCACCTCCCACGTAGTGCCAGATTTCAGGTTGTATCCTCCAGAGCTAGTACCACCACTGGACGAGTCTCTGGACGTGCGACCCATGGAATAGTCGTACGGCTTGGCAATGTCGACAAATACACTGGGGATCTCGCTGGTGTTGGACCCCAACTGCGCAATGTTGAGGGTCACTGCCACGCTGGTCAGGTTGGCCGGCCACTGCACCACGACGACGGGGTTTGTCTTGTTCAGATATGGCAGAGTGAGGTTCCCGTTGAGCGTTGTAATGTTCACTGTCGGTGCGCCTTCCCAGGCTGACTTGGTCGTGCTAGCCACAGACGAGGTCTTGGCGGCTGACGACGACGACGACGACGTCATTGTGCTGTTTGTCGCTGTTGACGTGGCCAACGAGGTGATGGTCGAGGACGCGGCAGACGCTGTCACTGTTGAGGACGAGTCCCCAAAGCTGGACGCGCTCGCTGTCGCTGCTGACGTAGCGTCTTGTGCGGCGACGAGCGGGAGGGCCAGCAGCAGCAGCAACAATGCCGCGACGAGCAGACCCCACTGCATGCGGAAGGGGGTGTTGGACGCCATGCGTCTTTTGTGTGGGCGAAAGGGTAGTAGTCGTGGGTCGTCCGAGGCCATTGGGGGTGCAGACCTAGGCCCAAGTCATGGCCAATGCTGAGTGAGAGGGGAGATTTGTGTGTTGCATGCAGTGCACATCGTGACCACTGGAGGCGCATGGATATGCACAGCCAGCGAGGGTGTGAGGCTGACACCTGACAAGACACGGAGATTGATGTGTGCATCTCCGTGTCAGCCTGACACTTGTTTGCCTGTGGTTGTACGGGGCACTCTCGGGGCACACCGTGGTGCATGTGTTGGCCCCGGGCCGCCGGGGGTGTGGGTTGGGTGTGTGGTGGGTTGGATCTGTCTGTTGTCTTGTTTCCTCGTCGGCAACCCATCATTTTCCCTCTGCTCGTCGCTCGCATCAACACAAACACATCCACCGGCACAGCACTCGCCCCAAGCAGCAGCCGCCCCCACCGCCTACCGGATCGCACAGTCCCACCACGCGCCCTCTGCCCAGCCGCAATCTCACGCCTGCATAGGGAGCCCACCACGACCTTGGCCTGTCCCACTGGCGCTGGTTCTCGTGCGATCCGCACCCCCATCCTGCCCCCTTCTCTCGCCCCGCACGTTCCACTCTCAGTCGCATCCTTCCCTCGTCCCAACAGCTTGAGCACTGGCCCCCGCGCCTCACCGCCGCCATGCCGCGCACACGGAAACAGCGCACGACCACGCTCTACCTGCCTCCGCCAGACCTCGAGTCGGCAGAGCGGGCAGCAGCATCAACAACACCCTCTCAACCACCTTCACTCGAGGTCCTCCTCATGGCACAGCAGATAGCTCATTCACGAGGCCATACGTTTGACATTGACTCGTTCCTCGCGCCCGAGCAGCGCGACGAGTACATTGCGCTGCTGGCAGAGGAAGGAGCCAGTGCCCACACGGCTCCCTCCGTCACTGAACCGACAGAGCCCGCCGAGCTGCCAGACGCCGACACGGCCGCCGAGGCCACCGACGACGAGTTTGACGAGCCCAACGGACGACCATCCAAGCGTCTGCGGATAGGACCGCATACCCCTCTCGCTCAGGTGTACTGGAAGCAACGAATGGATCGACTGGGGCTGGCAGGCCATGCCCGTCGAAGTGCAACTCCAGGAGGACCCAGTTCCGCCACGCCAAAGGTCAAGGCCGATCCCGATGAGCCTGGAACAGCAGCACCGTCTCCAGCACCCACTCCAGGAGGTACTCCTTCACGAAAGGACCACTCGGCACCTCCTCGGCCACTGACCGTCGCCGAGCGTGTCGACATCCAGGGCTCTGCCTCGTACTGGTGAGTTGAACGGGCACTCTTGTCAATTTCTAACTCTTTAGGAACCACCTCCTTATCCAGGCGCGAGCATCTCGTGGTCCACAATGGGACTACAACACCCAACTCTTGCAGTTTGACCGGGGTGCCCCCGAATACTACAGCCAGGGAATGTCACCACCCGCGACTCCACCTCCGCGCTCGCCCAAGAAGCTCCCAACCGAGGCAGCTGGGGCTGGCCCGTCGGGGTCTGTACCAGTACCTAGCCGTGAAGCTCCCAACGGTACACCAAATGGAGAGGCCAGCCCTGCTGGCAGCGCCAACGCAGCACTGCCGGGCGCCACTCCTGGTAGCGGTCGTCCGTCTTCCTCTGGCGGTCGGCCGCCTGGGACCAACCAGTTCTTCCCACAAGGCGCGTCACCCCTCGCCAACTCGCAGCAGCTGCAGATGAACCTCCGTCTTGCACAGGCCCAGCAGCAGGCCACCGCCCAGGCCCAGCAACAGCAGGCCCAGCAACAGGCCCAGCAGGCCGCCGCGCGCTCGGCAGCTGTTCAGCAACAGGCCCAGCAACACGCTCAGCAACAGGCCCAGCAGGCCCAGCAGGCCCAGCAGGCGCAACAGGCTCAGGCCCAGCAGGCGGCCCAGCTCGCCCAGCAGCAACGCCTCGCTCAGCAGCAGGCCGCGGTACAGGCTCAGCAGCAGGCCCAGCAAGCCCGAGAGCAGCAGGCCCAACAGCAGCAGGCCCAGCAACAGCAAGCCCAGCAGGCCCAGCAGCAGCAACAGTCCCAGCAGCAAACCTCGCAAGCGCAGGCTCAGGCCCAGGCGCAAGTCCAGGCCCAGGCGCTCGCCATCGGCCAGGCAAACGAGCACGGGTTCAACCTCAACCCGTCAATGCTGCACATGCAGTCCCCGACACACACGCACATGAGCGGCATCAACCCCATGGCCCTCATGGGCGGCGGCGGCGGCGGTGGTGGTGGTGGAGGAGGCGGCGGCGGGATGCCACAGGGCATGAACATGAGTCCCGGGGCCGCTGGCGCTGCGGGCGGAGGCCAGTTTGGCGGCGGGGCAGGCGCGGGACCGATGATTGGCGGCGGGCCGATGTTGGCCGGTGGGTGGGGTGAGGGGACGTTTACGTCGTGAGCCGGGAGGAGAAGAAAGAAGAAGAAACTAGTCGAGAGAAGAGCCAGGATCGGATGTGGGTGTGGGTGTGGGTGTGGGTGTTGTGGAAGCTCATGTTCATGGACCAAGTCAATTCCTCATGGGTCATTAGGTTGTTCGCGTGTATCGCATCATATGCACGCTTTGTGGATTGGAGGGGTTGCTGCCAGCGGCGGTGCGTTGTTGCAACAGACGGGTGCTGATAAAGGGTGGACATGATCGTTGGGCGCCAGTCACCGACACTGACAGGTTGTTGCCCCCGTGTGCCTTCCACTGGCCACTGGTCATTGTATGTATGCATTGTCTGCAGCTTTCCGCTCCCATGCATGGTATCCTGCTCCATGAGTGACCTTGGGGCAGTCTGCCGCCCCCGCCGCTAGCTGCGCGGCGCACTTGGAAGACCCACTGCGGCGCCAACAACAACAAAACGCCTCTTCTCTCCCCCTTTGTGCGTTTTCACTCTTCACCGCTGCGCCGATCAGTATATGACCGCACCCGTTCCCCCTCATTCATCAGCTGTCAAGGCTTCGGGAAGGTGTTTACTCACTCTCACGGAACTCCTCGCTTCAGCGCGCCCTTTGTACGCCTCTTGTCTCCTCTAGCACCAGTGTTCAAGCCCCACCAGAGTCTCATGACTTTGCCTGTTGGTTTAACTGTTCTTGGTGATCAGGCTGGTAATCCGATTGCGAAAGTAATCGGCGGATAGGCCGGAAACGGATCAATCTGGCCAGTCTGGCATTGGTGCTCCAAGAGAATTGGACGGGCGTAGGCGCGCAGAGCGAGCCGGGTAGTCACCAACTTTTTGCGGTTTGTCGCGTTCTTTTATTTATTTCTTCGTTTTTGTTTGGGGGTTGAGCGGTTGTGTCAGGCTACTTGACGATGTCAATGTCTGTCTGCTGTTTGTTTCACGGATTTATTCTTGGTCATTGGAGTCAGTTCAGTGTGACAGTGAACGCAAAAGTGACAGCCAGCAGTTGGCACACAAGTATTGTTTGTTTGTTTGTTTCGGTTGGTTAATGGTAAACAAAAAGTATGAAGGCCTGCCATCGAGCGTGCTCACTGACCACACACGTTGACGCAAATGATGCCAACAACAGGCAACGGCATAACAGTAGGAAAGACTTGACAGCCGTATATCAGTGTCCCGTGACACTTTCCGAGCATGAAGCGAACGATCACGAAACGGCTCCTGGGCAGCTGCAGACGATTGCATCGTTCGTCATGCTAAACACATTACGGGCTCTACGTTTCTCAATGGTACAATGGGGTCTCTGTGGGTGTGGGGGAACTCTGGTCGCTGTGGCAAAAGCGGTGGAGAAAGAGGAGGGGGCACGAGAATGAAATAAATAAATGGAAAAGAGAGAAATGGGACAATGAAATATGCACATTAAAAACGGGAGAAGGGGGCATGAGGTGGACGTGTACGTGGTCTTGGCGTGGCGTGACGTGAGGTCTTTTCTTACAGGATCAGACCGAAAGGGCGCCGTCGGAACGAGAAAAGCGCGAGGGGGCGGCGAGAACCATGGCGCTGACGAGGGCGGGGTACTGGAGGAGCTCGGCAAAGGCCGCTTCGTCCTCGGTGTCGAGGCTGTTCACATAGTCGCGAATGCAGGAAAGCAGGCGGCTCTTGGGGCCCAGGGAAGGCGCCTGTATTGTCAGTTACAACAACCTCGGAACATGCAACTCACGACCACCATTTTGCCCACACGGCGGATGAGCTCAGTCTTGCTGGGCTGGTTGAACTGGTGCCAGCCGGGTGGCTTGGCGAGGCTGAGCTTGTCGAGAAGGTGGTCACCACCGCGTGCGAGGTGGTCAAGAACCTTATTGGGCGGCATGGCAGCCAGCGTCGTGAGAGTGAGGTCGTCGAGAGACATGGCGTCGAAGAGAGCAGACGTCACGTCCTCGTCAATCTTGGGGAGCGGACGGTCGGCGCGGGACGAGGGCGAGGGTGCCAATGAACGCACACGCTGGTGAGGAGGCGTGTAGACGAGACGCTCAACACTGTCGTACCTAGCCTTGTCAACTGGCGTGGCCACGGATTCAGACTCGGAAGAGCTCTCGGCTGTGGACGAAGCTGTCCTCTCCATCTCTGGCAAGGCGGGTTCCGACTTGGACTCGTCATCGGGCTTGACGGTATGCTCTGGCTTGGCGGGGAGCACTTGTGCGGAGGGACCGTGCGAGTCGGGATGGCGCCTGTTCATGGGACCACTCTGGTTGGGGGCCTGACCACGTCCACGACCGCGACCACGGCCGTTCTTGACCTGAGCGTTGCCGATAACACGAGGAGGTGGGAAGAGGGGCTCGTGGTAGGACACGGAGAGAAGGCCGTTGCCAAGCGCGACACCGTTCATCTGGGCGAGAGCACGAGCGGCTGAATGAAGTCAGCGCGCCATTCTCGGATAAGCACGTACCTTCAGTAGGCTCGAGGAAGGAGACAAAGCCAAAGCCGCGCGACCTGCCATAGCCGTCGCGCATGATGCGAGCGTTGATAACGTGGCCGTACGGCGCAAAGACGCTGAGCAGGTACGGTCCAGCAATATCGGGGTCCAGGTTCTGGGAATCAGCAGGTGCCACACAGGGGGCAGACTCACCTTGACAATCAGGTTGCAGTAGTCGACCAGACCAGACGAGCTGCTAGAACCGGGGCCCATCTTGGGCGCCGGCTGGATCTGCTGGCCGGGGCCATGCTGGATGACTGTGCCGTCCTCCGACACGATCCCACCTGGCACCTCCTTCCAGCGCCTAGACGACTTGCTGTTGCGGCGGGGCTTGGACCCGAAGGGACCGCCGTTGTTGCCCCCATCGCCGGGCAAGCGCTCCGAGACAGCCCATGGAGGCGACACGGGGAGAGTCGCAGCACGGTTGTGCATGGCCCACGGAGCAGTGAAGCGCTGAACACCGGGCTGAGGCGGGGAGGGAGGTGGCACCATGTTGACGGTACCGCCCGTGGCGGGTAAGGTCTGACCAGAGCCAGGGGCGAAACTGCCTGGGTGAGGCACGTACGTCGCGTTTGCAAGCTGCTGGCTGGAGGTGGTTGCTGGCGAGCCCATCTGCGAAGGGGGACCGGTAGCCGCGTCGCCGTCGAGTGGGGTGCCGGCAGCCTGCTGAGGGACAGGGGTGGCCGAGGTAGGACCAGGCAGCGGCGATGGCGATTGAGCCTGGGCAGGCGGACGGTGAGGCAACTGATGCACCTGGCCAAAGTGGGGCCGAGGAGGAAGGCCTGCCGGGTGTTCGAAAGGCGTTCCAAGGGGAGGCATGCCATGACCCATCACAGGCGAGCCAAAGTGCGAGTTGAACGGGGCAGGCGACATGACGGGGGAACCAAGTGGCATAAGCGGCTGCTGGAACGGAAGTGGCGCCATGGTGATGTATGATGGGTCGCGGCGAATGTCACTGAGGGTTAGCCCTTACTACAGTCAAAGAAACTCACACTTGCCAGCCCATGAGGACCTGCGAGTTGGCAAAGCCAGCTTCAAACCTCTGGGCTTCGTCCTCGTACCAGAACTCGACCCTGGCCCTCCAGCGCATCTCGCTGGGGGGACCGGACGCGTCTGGCTGGCTGACTTCGAGGATGACGGAGACCTCACGGATTGAGCCCCATGGGCGAACACAGTCATAGACCTGGCCCTCGGTGGGGACACCCCCGCGCCCGGCAGGGTCAACAAACTTGACGGGACGAATAAGCCGAGGTGCAACAGGTGCAGGAGGAAGTGGGTGGCTGTTGGGCGGCGAGAACGGCGACACGAGCACATTGCGGTTGCCAACGAGGTATGGGTGGCGAACGAGAAGCGAGAGAGCCTTTTCGGCTTTCCTGTCAGCAGTCGAGTCTCGCAAAGCGCGGCTTACCATCGTACGCCGAGTTGAACTCCACACAGCCTTACACGTCAGTCAAGTGTCCGTTGAGGTGTGCTCTCACCATTCTTCGTCATCCACGTGTAATACGCGTCAGGCCAGAGACGCTCGACTGGCTGGACAGCGTCTGGAATGCCGACAGAACCAGTGGGGATGCCCTGGCGCTTCAAGACTTCAACAATGTCGTTGTCACGGATGTCGGTCGGGACATGGCTGAGGTACAAGACGGGGTGCACCTAAAGCTGTCAGCTGCCTGGCTGTCGTCGTCGTGGGTCTCCCCTGAAACGTACCAAGTATGGGTGCGGGCGAGGCAGGACCTGGCCGTTGGGGGTGACGGGCGGGGGAGGAGGAAGATGAGAAGGTGCGCCGGGGAAGAATCCCAAAGCAGTGGGTGGGCCGTTGAAGGCGTCCATGGTTGGGTGATGAGCGAACGGAGGACCAGGATGAGGAAAGGGAGGTGGAGGGAGGGGGAAGGCGTCACCCCAGGGGGTCTGAGCGAGGCCATGGCCCATGCCATGGTCGAGTGGGGCAAGCGGGGGTGGCTGCATGTTGCCACTGCTCATAGGGAAGGCCGAGGGGTGAGGGAAGGCAGAGCCGACGGGATAAGAGAAGGGACGAGGCTGCTGCTGATCGGCGGCGGTCATGATGTGGGGAGGAGGAGGAGGAGGGAGAGCAAGTGGAGGACCAGGCTGGTGCGCATTGATGGGGAAAAGGGGGTCGGTGGTCCACTCATCCGTCTCTGTCGAGCCCGTAGAGTGAGGAGGAGGGGCGGTGGGGAGCAAGGCAGGCAGATGAGCAACGCTCGTCGGTGCCGCCATGGTGGTCGAGGGCCAAGGAGGAAGGAGGTGTCACTGTCGTGTCAGCACAAGCCGGAACGTGTACGGAAGGGCAGGGGGAGGAGGATGGAGGGCACGCGCGACCGTCATGCAGCTGTCTGCTCCGAGCAAGAGAGGACGAGAAGGGGAACTCACCGGGCAGTAGTGACTCACACGCACAGTGCAGGTCGAGCTGGTTTTGGGTGGCCAGTGGCCAGAAAGTGGGGGAGTGGAGGTGGAGGCCTCGGGAGAGAGAGAGCCTGAGGGGGCCGTGGATGGGTGCAGTTTCAAGGACGACGATGGACGTGGGAGAGAGCGAGGAGGAGACGATGTGGAAGGAGGGAAGGTGTGAGAGAATGGCCAAAGGATGATGGAGGGAAGGGAGAACGAGAGTGTGTGTGTGGTGTAAGAAAAACACAGTCAACCGTTTCCTCGGTCTCTCCACCGCCAGCGGCTGCGGTGGGCGGCGGAACGGCGAGACGGGGGCGTGTGTGGATCGGCACACATGCAACAGATCACTGGCACACAACACCACAGGCCACAGGCCACACATGCAACACACATGCACACAGCTCCAGCCCCCTCCACGGCTCCTGGGACTGCGTCCACGAGTGCAAGGAAGACGATGGCCTGCTCGCCCAGGACGACGACGGCCAAAAGTATGTCATGACGGCTATGCCCGTACGCGAATGATAAGAACGCGTCTCCAAGGGTTTTGGCGAAACGGCACGCGTCGGCTGTCGCGGATGGCGGCACTGCTGCGCCAATCCCCCACCTCCTCGTTGTACTCCCTACGCGTGCGCTGGTGGCCAGCAGAGTGCACCCCACGCACATCTATAGCCCACCGGTGGGCGCTTGTTCGTCGTGTGGCCTGTGGGGGTCCGTGCGCAGACACACAAGGGGACGTTGTCTTGTCGTCCAGCTCATTGCACCAGGCCGGAAGCTTCACGATCTCTCTCCATTCTCCGCCTAATTCTCCGTGCAATATCCGCGATCTGGCTGGGACCAGAGAACTGCACTGAGGATATCTGATCACCGGATCACGGGATGACTGGAGCACAAGGCACTCAATCCACTGGCTACAATGCTACGACATGCAGAGGCAGGCCGTGGTGACTTGCTTCTCGCACAGTACAACAGGGATATTCGGCAAAGGCTGGCTAGCGAATGTTATACGCGGCTCTCAAGCGCCGCGCCTCGCCTCGTGCAAGCCAGGACCACCTCCACCTCACCACCCTCAGCCCCACTCGCACCCACGTGCACCCCTCCACGTCTCGCTTTCTGGTACACACCCTCTCACGAATACGTCTGCTCCGGGCCAGCGACAGTCTCGACAGCATGGTGCCCCTTGCTTTGGCGACTGCAAGGGCAGTGTTCTGCTCGCTGCTCTGCGCGGCTGGGCCACTGAAACGGTGGTTGATTTCTGACGAGCTGCAGCTGCTGGATGCCAATCACATGTAACGCGACTGCACGACGACGGGCTAGTGGGGGCTTCACTCTCCATTACATTTCACACCACATTGTACATGTGTAGCGGCTGGGGAGGAGCTTACTGCTCGTAGACCCACTTGGCGGAGTCGAGCTGGTACTCGGTGACACCGTTGGGGAACCAGAGGTCGATCTGTTGGCAAATGTTAGTATGGGGGGTACTGGCGCTCGACCTATCGGCATCTCATCTCGTCCACGTACCTCCTTCTGGGCCGACTCCTGGCTGTCCGAGCCGTGGATGAGGTTGGAGCCCATGTCGATGCAGAAGTCACCACGGATGGTGCCGGGGGCCGAGGCGGTGGGGTTGGTCTGGCCAAGGAGCTGGCGGCCGAGCGAAGCGGCACCGCGGCCCTCCCAGACCATGGCGACGACGGGGCCCGAGGTCACTGCGCGGTGTCAGAAGAGGCAAAACTGGCCAAAAGGAAACCCCGCATGCATGTACGTACTGTACTTGATGAGCGAGGGGAAGAAGGGCTTCGAGGCGAGGTCCGAGTAGTGCTTCTCGAGGTGCTCCTTCGAGGGCGACTCGACCTTGATGGCGACGAGCTTGAGGCCACGACGCTCGAAGCGAGAGATGATCTCGCCGACGAGGCCGCGCTGGACGCCGTCGGGCTTGATCATGATGTAGGTGCGGTCGGAGACGGACATTGTTGTTTTGGTTGTTTTGGTGGTGTTGTGGTGAAACCAAGAGATGCAAGATGCTGCAGAAAAGTTTGACCCTTCCGCGACGTGGCGGGACGCGGCCAGCGAAATCAGGTCTGGACGGGATCGAATTGGGTCTGCACCGTGGGGAAGGGCTGGGCCGGGACGACAAGAGCGGGGGGGGGCGACCGTGGGAGAATGGACTGCTGGTGGAGCGCGGGGACTCCACAACTGGTTATCGTCGGATATAATAGTTTCCGATTTGCCGGCGGCGGGGGACGTGTGCCTGCTTCGACGGACTGGCGACTGTGCGACGGAGAGCGGTGAAGGGGAGCGCGGAGATGACTTGCTATGGGGGGTTGATGTCGGAGAGCCCCCAGGAGACCGTCATGGTCGTATAGTGTGTACAGTATAGTGTATAGGGTTCAGAGTCCAGCACGGCCGCCAGTGCTGCCAGTGCCGCTCTGCCTGCTGCGCTGCGAATCGCGGACGTGTGTCTCCTGAACGCCAGCCCGGAAAGACTAAATGGGTGCCTAACTTCTATTCTATCGCACATGCCGGAGCCTCCAAAGATCCAAAGATTGCTCAGTCGCCATGTGTGGGGGTGGGGCCTTGCGCCGTTGACGTATACACCTTTTGACAGAAACAGAGATCAGAGAGCTGTGATATGCTTTGTGTATTCGGAGAGGTCTCGGTTCTGTGCTGCGGGCCGACAGACGCGCCCGGCGCGTCGGCCTATGTATAATAAACACGGGGTGCTTTAACTCTGTACTCTGGATGGGCCATCAGGGGTGGAGGGGGAGATGAATTGTACCATTCTGGCGACTGACCTGAATGACTGCGCCAAACGTTGACCACCAGGAGGCTAAAAAAGGGATCCAGCCTCTGCGCGCCTCTGCAGAGCCTGACGACGCACACACAACTCTCTGCAATTATCTGCAAACGCAACATTGCTGCTCTCCTGTGCACGACAGGGGGGGGAGAGAGAAGGACACAAATGGGCTTTCAGGAGTGAGACATTCTCGCGGCATTTGACGCACACATCCATTTTAAAGGCGGAAATTAGGACACATTCCCTCTCCGGGGGCGCGGGCGTCGACGTCCTTGGCCATTGTGCCCATTTGGCGCCTCGCTGCCTCTGATCCCTCGGAGGATCTGTGGCGAAAAGGGAGAGATGAGAGAAAGGATCAGCATGTGAGCACACATCCCTCTGGCGTATGGCCTCTGGCCTCTGCTGGCCTACATCGCCTGGAGAGCCCAGGTAGAGCCCCAGGCAGCTCACAGCCTGCATGCAGCGAGCTCCCAGCGTCAAAACAGACTGGACGCGTTCACACATCCTTCCTCTCACTCCTCTCCACACTCACGCATCATGTTCGACTCGCGAACGCTCGCCAGCATGCTCCGGTTCAACCGCGTCGGCAGCTTGCTCGTCGCCGTCGTACTGATCTTCGTCCTCCACACGGCCCTCGGTCCATCCTCGATTTCAGAGAGCGCGTCCCCTCCCGCCTCGGACATGGCACCCTCTGCCGCCGTTGTTCACCAGCAGCAGCAACCAAGGAGCCTCGACAGGCCGCAAGAGGTCCTTGCCGTGCCGCAAGAGTCGCTCGAACACCCACTACGCACCGCCAACCAGGATGTCGACTTTGAACACCTGGACATTAGTACCGAGGGCTTCGTCACCTATGACCCTTCCCAAACGGCACACCCCATCCAGCTCCTCATCGACCGCGGCAAGCAGCACTGGGCTCAGATCAAGTCTCGTATCGACAAGGTCCGTTACCTCGACGATGCCACCGCCGACTATGAAGCAGCGTACAAGATGAAGCCTCCCCTCGGGTTTGATAAGTGGTGCGTGCACTGGTGCCTCGGAGAGATCACGCTCCGAGATCCAAGATCTCCCTTCCGGCACGCCACCTGCTGACTGCTTGTGCGCAATGTAGGTTCCAGTACGTCCAGTCCAACGACGGCGTCAAGGCCGCGTCGCTGTATCCGATGGCCCAGCTTCCGTTTGTCCAGTACCTGTCCATCTCGGGCAAGGAGCTACGCAAACGGATCAAGGCGCAGAACGAAAAGCCCATGATGTACACCCTCATCTTTGTCCCCGATGGCCAAGGCGACCAGGGAACCCAATGCGACGAGGATGGACAGTGGTTCCCCGAGGACGGCAAGACCCGCGGCCGTGGCCGCGTCAAGGTGTCTGGCCCGCTCGCATGGTCGTGGCGCTGCAAGTGAGTGCTATGCGTGTCTTGTTGCGCCCCCGAGGTCATGTCATGGTAGCTGACGCACGCAGCAACACTTTGAACCTCATGCTGCCAATTTTGCCCAAGTTCCCCGACGACTTCTTCAACCGCGACCCCCCTCTCGAGATGCTGTTCAACACCGACGACGGACCCCGCAGCATGGTTACGTGAGTAGCCTCCCTTCCCTTTGCACCAATGTGCCAAAAGCTTATCACTGACGACGCAGTCACGACTTTAGGGAGCGCGCTGAAGTTTACGGCGCGTCAGGCAAAAGTAAGTTTCATTGACCATTGCACGACTTTGGCATAGCCGGGGGACTAACCAATTTCCAGCCTGGCCCGATGCGCAGCTCAAGGCCGCCGAGCTGGCCATGGAGCACACTCACGGCTGGTACGTTGTGCACGAGGAGGGCGGTGGTGGTTTGTTGGGCATGTGCTGACGTCCCGCGCAGGCAGTGGGTGTGCCCCATGGACAGCCCCTTGAAGCAGCAGACGGTCACGCAGGTCTTGAACGAGGACACCACCAAGCTGAGAAAGGCTAGCGACAGGACCTTTGTGGCCGACCAGTACAAGAGCATGGACGTCTGCTACAACCCAGAGATCCGAGACTTGGTAAGTGGTTTTGTGGGGTGCCTGGCGAGCGCGAACGCGTCGTGCCCGGCAAATCCAGAGCTGACTGTCATCGCTAGCATTCCGCGGCTCTTGACGACCACTTCCTCTCCAACGGTCCTCTTACGCCCTCCATCTCGGTGTCTAGGGTGAGTGCTCTCGGTGCACGGGAACGCGTCGTTTTCTGCGCTTGTCGCGTGAACGCGTCCAACTCTTCGTGAATGCGCCACTGACAAGGAACAGACACTCCGACACAGCGATATTACCATGGTTCCCCTGGATGCTCAATACCGTAAGCCCCGCCGCGTGGCTGATATGTGTCTGTCTGTGCTGTATCCTGACACGAATCGCAGAGGACGTGGCCAAGATTAAGTGGTCCTCCAAAAAGGACGCGAGGGTGTTCTGGCGTGGCTCCACGACCGGCGTGTCGCAGAGCAACGGACACCAGTGGCGCAAATCCCAGCGCCAGCGTCTCCACTGGTTCGCCAACAACCACACCGAGGCCAACGTGCCTGTCCTGATCGAGCGCCCAGGCAAGGGAGTCGTCACTGAAGAGTTCCCTCTGCAGCAGATGAACGAAAAGTGGTTTGACATTGGCCTCGCGGGCGGCCCGCACCAGTGCAGCGTCGCAGATGGTACCTGCGAAGAGGTCCGCCAGGCCGTTGACTGGAAGGACCCCGTTCGCGGGCCCGAGGCCTTGATGTACAAGTATGTCGTCGACGTCGACGGCAACGCCTGGAGCTCGCGTTTTCGTCGTCTCCTCAAGGGAAACAATGTCGTGCTCAAGAGCACCATGTATGTGAGTGTCAGCCGAGAACTATGCCACGAACAAGCTGACCCATTTCAGCCCGAGTGGTTCTCCGACCTCCTCGTTCCGTGGTACCACTACGTGCCCATCCGCTTCGACTACAAGGACATGCACGACATCATGGCCTTCTTCACGGGCGCTCCCGACGGCAGCACCGAGGGCCGCGACGACCTGGCAAACGACATTGCCGAGCAGGCACACCAGTTTATCAACCAGCACTGGCGCGTCGAGGACATGCGCTCGTACGTCATGCTCGTCTTCCTCGAGTACTTCCGCATCTTCCAAGACGACCGCAAGGGCGCGTCCCTTGGCGGCGGCCGCTAGGGACTGGGGTGACTGGTGTGGCCTCTGGTTCGTGACTCTCTCTTTCGTGTTCATTTTTCTTCTTGTCTTTTGGGCTTCTGTTTTGCATTACTGTGTCTTTAGACGACGTGTGCCGGTGTGTGCATCGCGACCATGTTACCTTGTGCTATAGTATAGCTGGCGCTGCTGTCACCTTTATCCTCTCGCTCACTGGCCAACGGCATGAGGCGGCAATGTCCGATGTCCGGCACGACGCTCGGAAAACCGCGCCACCCAAAATGCACCCACATGGGTTTCCTGCGGATCGCCTCAATCTCTGGTGGAGGCGCGTTGACCATCTATGCTCGTCCGCTCGCATCGGGGGCGACGGATGGCCGCGCGTGCACCTCGCTGCTATTGTCCTTCGTCCTCTTCTTGGCCGTGCTACTCCATTAACCTAGCTCCATCTCACTCTCACTCTCAGCCATGGGCGACGTCGCTGGCCCCGCTCCCGTGCGTATCTCGTACAAGACGCTCCTCGACGATCCGGCCTCGGTACGCGCCGCCATTGAGGCTGGACTCGGCAGTGGCCCTGGTGCGCTGGGCCTGGTCGTCATTGGAGGTAAGTCTGTATGGAGGAGCTCTTGCAGTCTCTTGTGCTGTGCTTCCTTGTCGCTGACGCTGTGGTATCGTTCCTTGTGCCAAATCTCGACATTACAAAACCCCACCCCCACCCTCCATGACCGTTTGACCGATTTCCCCACCCTCCCAACGTATCTCCTGCAGACCTCCCACCCGAGTTTCCCGCCGCGCGCGAGCGCCTCTTCCGCCTCGGCGCGCAGTTTGCCTCGCTCCCCGAACCCGAGCGGGAGGAGTGTGCGCGCCCCGAGACGTCCTACTTCTTTGGCTGGTCGCACGGCAAGGAGGTTATGAACGGCGTGAGTTGGGGCCTGATAGCAGCAGGAAGCTCCCCTCGGCGGTACCCTAACCAGTCCGCTCGCAGATCGCTGACACCATGACCAGAAACCCGACACGGCCAAGGGATCGTTCTACGCCAACCCCTTGCTCGACCGCCCGGCCGTGTCCGACTCGCAGCGCGCCGCACACCCGGAATACTACGCCGGCAACGTGTGGCCTGCCAACCCGCCCGAGCTCGAGCCGGCGTTCAAGGCGCTGGGCAAGGTCGTCGCGGACGTGGGGCTGGCGCTCGCGCGCGCGTGTGATGGGTTCGACCTGGCTGCTGCTGCTGCCTCCACCAGCAGCAGCGACAAGATTGGCATCGCCAACCTCATTGCCCACAGCCAGAGCAACAAGGCGCGCCTGCTGCACTATTACCCGCAGGCGGGGGGTAGCGACGGAGCCAGCGACGACGCGTGCGGCGTGCACCTCGACCACTCGATCCTCACGGGCCTGTGTTCGGCCATGTACCTCGACACGGCGAGCGGTGCCGTCGTGGGGCCCAACGCCGGCGCGGGGCTGTACATCTACCCGCGCGGCGTGTCGCCGCGGGACGGGCAGGCCGTCAAGGTGTCCATCCCAGTCGACTGTCTCGGTACGTGCATGACAGCTGCAACTCGTAGACCCTCCATCCAACTGACACGTCGCAGCCTTCCAGACTGGCGAGGCGGTCGAGATCCTCACCGACGGCCGGCTGCGCGCCACGCCGCACTACGTCTCGGCGGGGCAGGACGGCACGGGCGTGTCGCGCGAGACGTTTGCCTTCTTCCTCCAGCCTGACGTCGACGACGTGATTGGCAGCGACGGCGAGACGTTTGGCCAGTTCACCAAGCGTATTATTGAGCGCCACTATGGCGACGAGAACGTGGGCAGTATGTCAAAACATCATTAACGGAACTGAGGGCTCTCTCTCCCGCAGGCTCGACTATCGACCATGCGGATGCATTGTGCTAGATAATGAACCATTGGGCTATGCTATGCATGATCCTTTGACTTCCCTCGCGATTCCCCTTCAGCCTTCCGACGACGACATGTTGAAATTGAAATGTCTACCTGCCCGCTCTGCTGATGTGCTTTTTCTCTAGTCCTCGCTCACGTCTCCAAACTCAAAGATGCCCAGGCGGTCAGCCTTGGCGCCCTCGGTGGCCTGGTCAATCTTCTTGACGACCTGCGGGTACGCGCCCAGGTAGCGGCACGACTTGTCAACAGTCGCAAGACCTGTGTAAATTGTCAGCTGAGGATCCATGGCGGACGAGCTAGCTGAACTCACCGTCGCGGACGAGGTCGGCGTTGATGCACGCCAGGGGGTCGGTGGCGGCGTTGGGGTCCGAGGGGTCAATGAGACGGAGGTGGAGGAGGTTACCTTCCTTCTGGTCAACGTTGGCGACGAGCTTGACGCCGTCGGTGAACTGGGCGAAGCGGCGACGGGCGTCGGGGCCGTACTCGCTGTCCTTGGGGGGAAGCTTGACAAACGACAGACGAGCCTCCTGAGCCTGGCCGGGGAGCGACTTGAACTTGGCGTCAAGGGGGCGAATGCTCGAGAAGGGGACAGTGTCCTCGTCTCCGTAGTCGATGAGGGAGACGTGGGCCTCCCTCTTGACACCGGAAGCCTTCTTCACCTTGGCACGGTACCAGCGGTTGTCCTGGCTAAACTTGGCAGACACAAGGTCGCCGACACGAGGGATAAAGCCGGTGGTGGCGTTGGCCGGGCTGCGGTGGTACAGCGAAAAGTCGCTCATGAGCTTCTCAAGCGAGGCGACCGACTTGTCGTCCAAGATCTGGATGGAGAACTGGAAGGGCTCCTGCTCACGCACGGCGGTGACGTAAATGTCCAGGTACTGGGGAGCAAGGGCGGAAGCACCATTGTCGGTGGACTCGGCAACGACAGTCTCGCCAGTGTATTCGGCCCAGAGCTGATGGGTTAGCAGACTGCGACAAGTTGGTACCCACATTCTTCTTCTCCTTCTTGGCCTGCTCCTCAGCAGCGAGCAGCTCGTTGCCGTAAGGAAGGGCCTGAGCCGAGTACTCGTGAACGGTAGCAAGACCGTTGCGAACAAGCTCGACAGCGACGTTCTGGCCACCAACAAACATGGCACCAATGAAGCCACCCTGCTTGTCGGTGCTGTCAAAGCTGACCTCGACGTCGCGCTGCATGAAGCGCGAAGCGAAGCGGTGAGCTTCGGGGCCAAATGGCTCGGGCTTTTCGCTGGCACTGCGGGCGGTGCGGGGAGCCTTGATACCGGCGAGGACGAAGGTGATCTTGGCGTTCTCCTTGGGCATGACGACCTTGAAGCGGTGGCCGCTGGAGACAAAGTCGACAACAGCGGCGTGCTTGCCGGCACGCTTCCACGAGGGAAGGTACTGGGCGGCGCGGCTGGCGCTCTCGGAAGCGTCGACAATACGGGTGGGGACAACCTCCTTGGTCGAGTGGATGCCGCGGGTCTCAGTAGTGGCGGCCTGCTCGGCGACAATGAGCTTGTCAAACTCGGCCGAACGCTCCTCGTCGTCACGGCGGTGGCGGAGAGTGCTGGCAAGACCCTTCTCGATGAGCTGCTCGGCAACGTTCTGGCTCTGGCCACCGTAGGTAATGGTCACACACTCGCGCTCCTCGTACTCGCCGTCCTTGGGCTTGACATAGTCGACCAGGACGTGCACAACCTTGCCAACCAGACGCTTACGAAGGAACTCCTTGGCCTCGGCAGCCCAGTACGTGTTCTTGGCGTCCGAGCCACGAGGGCCACGGACAGAGGCAAGCTGGACACGGCGCTCCTTGTCGTCACCCTTGGCGACAATGCTCAGCTGGTCGGGACCCCAAACGCGAACGACAGTGGCGTCAAAGGTCTGGCCCTTGGTGGTGGTCGCAGCAATGGCACCGGGGTGAGCGCCGGCACCGTTGGTGGCCTTGCCAGTCTCGCCAAAGCCCTCCCAGAGTGCGATGCGCTTGGCCTTGGCAGTCTTCTCAGCCGCACGGAGGCGGTCAAGGCCGCCGTAAGGAGCGAGGATACCGGCGTGCCAGTCAATGACCTTGGCAAGACCAGCTGCCGTGAGGAACTCGGAAATGTGACCGTTGGGGTGGATGGCCTGGCCGATGATGAAGCTGGCGCCGGCCGAGGGGGCAGGAAGCGAGCCGTCGGGGTTGGGGCCCGAGAGTGGCGATGCACCGAGCGAGACAGGGGCCGAGAGGAGGCGGACCTTGATCTGGCGCTGGAGGAGACGAACCTCGGTGAAGAACTTGGCCTCCTCACCCCAAGCCTCAGCACCCTGGGCGACACCGTCGCGCATGGTCGAAGCACGGGGGCTCTTGGCACCGGCAACGACAAGGGTGATGAACTGGTGGTTGGAGTCGTCGAGGAGAAGACGGACACGAAGCTGGGTGCCATCGCGGACCTGCTCGACAATGGCTGGCTGTTAGCCTGCAACTATACAGCAACCCTTACCATCAAGCTCCTGGCCCTTGTGCTCGGCAATGAACGCGTGGGGGTCAGAAGGCATCTGGAACGAAACGGTGCGTTGCTGCTGGGTCAGCGTTCACTTCCATGGCGAGCCACTCACAGTCTCCGGCTCGGGCGACCAGACGCCGCGACCCTCAGACTCAGCCTTGGCCGAAGCGTCCTTGAGGGGCTCCGGGGCGTTGTCGCGGGCCTTGGCCCAGCCGTTGGCGACAATCAGAGTAGCGACATCCTGGGGAGGCTGTCCGGCGGCAGGGGGAGCCGAGACAACGTTGGCAAACTCGCCACCGCTGGGGATAGTGTGGGTGACGGTGAAGCCGACCTCCTTGCCCACTAGCAGAGTACGGAGGTACTCGCGAGCAGCAAACGCATGTGGCTACGGTGTCAGCTGGGCAGTGTGCGCAAGAGTAGTAACAGCTTACCTCGTCCTCGCGAACCGATGAGCCGACGCGAGGGGCCGTGATACCAGCAACGTGGAGAACACTGCCGAGTCAGGTGCCTGTTCTTTCTGGTTCTTTGTTGCACTCACCGCTCCTTGGCAGGCTGACCCTTGGCGGGAACCTCCTTGGGACGCACGACCACCGTGTCGCCGGACAGCACGGCTGCAGTGTGTGAGTATTATTCGTGAGGCGGGGGGAACGTTGTTTGCTAAACGCGGCCGGGCCAACCGAGCCGGCGAGGACGACACTTACACTTGACGATCTGAGAGAGGTCAGCAACCTGCCTGGACCGGCGTTATTTTGACCTACCGCGCGCGTGGACATTGAGCCGATACGATTTGATTTAGAAGGAGCGGCCGAGCTGGAAAGAGAAAGGGAGGAGACGGGAAGCGGGACAGACAAGTGGGGGAGAAATGTGGCGATGTGTCAAGAGATGGTCGTGCTGGCATCGGCCAAGTGCACACGCGCACACGCGCACACAACCGAGTGTGTGGTGTGCCTGATTGAGGGCCCCACACCGCCAATTACAATCTGGGGTCTTGCTAATTAATCTGATTTCGGGTCGATTTGCATCCGCTCCTAATTCCTCGGGATATAGCCACGGGGAGCCAACAGACGGATCGGCGTCTGGTTTCTGTCAGCTGCTTCGCTGCGCCGCTGCGTTTGGGTTCGAGTCGCGTGCTTCGTCGTCACCCCCACCCATCAACATCTTTCCCTTTTGTCGTTTCTCTCGTTCTCGCGTTCACATCAGTCACACCCTCGACTCGCCTCAACACACTTGGGAAAAAAGCCTTTAAAAGCTGCCTGTGTGTCGTCGCTTGACTTCTTGGCTCTGGGTTCTTTCACCTATCGGCATCCATTTCGGACTCTTGCGACTCCAACAGCGAACAGCCCTCCAGCCTTCTTACCAGGCCCGACCACCTCAGCCACTGCTCACGGGCTTCATATTCTGTGTCAAAGCGCACCTCAATAGACCTCGTGGACAACACTCTCAATTCTTCTTCTTTAAACCAGCACTCCCCACGCAACATGTGTCGCTTTGTGAGCATCGTGGTTGGTCGCCGGCGATTATCGAGCTCACAACACTTTCAGATTGTCTACAAGGGCGCCGAGCCCATTCAGCTCTCGCACCTGGTCACTCGCCCACGACACAGCATCACAAATCAGGCGTTTGAGTCAAAGCTTCGCTTCCCAAGCAGCCGTCCTATGAACGTGAGTTGATACGTCCCTGCTGTCAACTGACCCCAGGCGGACGGCTTTGGTATCGGCTGGTACGACCCCGAGATGTCTGATATCCCCGTCACTGCAGTGGCGGCTCCCGCCCCTCAAGAGGCCACCGATGCCAAGGGACCGCTCCCTCCTTCTATTGCAGGCCCCAGCATCCTCCGGACCGGTACTCCAACCGCCCCGTCACCGAAACCAGACGGGGCAGTGGTACTGACACCCGAGACGGTTGAGGCGATCGCGGACGAGGCTGAGCGTTTGCGTGCGGTGGAACTTTTGCGAGAGACAGAGCGTGAACAGGAGACAGAGAGGCCGTGTATCTTCAAGTCGATTTCGCCCGCGTGGAGTAACGCCAACCTCACTCGTTTGGCGGAGAAGATTCGTTCGCCACTCGTGTTTGCTCATGTCCGTGCAAGCACAATGGCCGGAGCACGTGAGTTAGCATGTTATCTAAGCAGTAACTGACAGGCAACAGCGAGCGAAGATAACTGCCACCCGTGGATCTTTGACCGCCTCATGGTGCGTTGGACACCCCTTATCTGTTGCTGACGGTCAGTGGATGCACAACGGCGAGATCAACGAGTTCCCAAAGATCAAGCGCGCTGTGCAGGCGTCCCTCTCAGAGGAGCTCTTCCTGTACCCCTCGGGCTACACCGATTCCGAATGGGCGTTTATGGTGTTTCTTTCAATGGTGGGTGCCGCTGTGGAGGTCTTGAGCTAACCCCTCAGCTGGAGGACCCGCACGCCCGCTCTTTTACCCACATCGAACTCCGCGAGGCCATGATGAAGACAATCAAGTTTATCAACAAGCTCTCCAAGGACGCTGGAATCGTGCGTTAAAAATCCCTTGTTGCCATCTAACGCTTCCCCAGACTGGCCCCAGCTTGATGAACTTTGTCGTCACCGACGGCCACACCGTGGTCGCCACTCGCTATATCTCGTCGCGTACTTCCGAGGCCTCGTCCTTGTTCTTCTCCTCTGGTACCACGTTTGACGAGTACGAGCCCGCCGCAGGCCTCTATCGCATGACCAAGGCCGACAAGCGCGAGCGGATCATCATGATCGCCAGCGAGCCGCTGACGTTTGAGCGTACCGACTGGATCGAGGTCAAGACCAACATGATGGTCGTTATTACGCCCAAGGTGAGTCACAAGAAGCTACGCATTTTGCCGATCCTCTAGCTGTGCTGACTCTTACACCCAGATGAACCTTCTCCAAATCCCAATCATTGACGAGCACTGGGTCAGCCCCCAGGACCCGGCCAGCCACACCCGTTCGCCTGACTTTGCCATTAAGCTCGGCTTTGGACACGGATTTGCGTATGACAGCGCCATCGCTGCCTAATTCACCCACTCGTCGCCGCCCCAGTGCGCCCGTCGTTGTCCTTTCGGTATTTCCCGAGGTCCGAAATGAGGGGGTCCTGTCTGTCCTCTGGGCCTCTGGGCCCCTGCGGAATGGAACTGGGACGCGCGTGTGTGTTATACACAAAGCGACGGACTTGAGGAAAGATCCAGGAGGAGAGGAGCTTGGGTACCTTGGCCCTCTTCATCTGCACCTCGACGATATGCCCCCTTCCCAATGCACATTCCCCACCACCAACACCACCACCACCACCAATCACCAAACCTAGTTATTCATCATCTGCGCGCAACCAAGACAGTGTTTCGATATAGATAGACATAGCCAAGCGCGCAGCGGCATGCATATGTGTCTGTCATTTCACAGGGGGGTGGTGGAGTGGGCAATCGTCTAATCTACAGGCAGCGGCGGCAAAACGTGTTCCCAAATGTTCCTCTCATACACTTTGTCTCAGCCCCAAGATATCGAAAAGGAAGAAGGATAAGATTGGTTGGTACAAGAACAAGATAAAAACAAGATCTCTGAGTTTCGGTTGGTGCACGCCCTAAGCGATCACGAGGGCCGACACGCTGTTGAGACGGTCCTCTGCAGCCGCAGCGGCGACGGCATGGGCCTCGGCGTCAATGTCAATCTTGTTGCCAGAGGTCGGGGCGATGGGGGACGAGGGGGCCGTGACTGTCGGCAGGGACGTGCACGAACCAAGGTCCACAACAGGGCCAGCGACGCCGTGTGCGTCGCCGCTGACCTGAGTGCTGACGTCGTTGGCGTTACCCTCGACCTCGTCCTTGATCTCGCCCGTGAGGGTGACATCCTGAAGCTCGGCGGCGGCGGCGGCGGCGTCGACAACAGGCACAGGAGAAGGTGCTGGGGGAGGAAGGTCCGGGAGGTTCTTCATCGTGACGTCGGGACTGAGGCGGGAGACAGGGCGCTTGGAACGCTTCGAGGCGACGCTTTTGCGGTTGCGCGGGTGGGAGGGACGAAAGTCACCCACGGGACCCTCACGGCCAGCAAGGAGCCACGCCGCCACGCGGTCCTCGGGACGCGCAATGGTGCCGCCAAAGGCAGTACGTGGAACACCGAGCTGGGAAAGGATGGCGTCGACGAGGAGCTGGCACTCGCGCACACTGGTTGCGTTGTCCAGAAGGTGGCGGATGGAACGAGGTCCGCCACAGGGACGTAGCCCTCAGCGGCCGACGCATTGGAGACGGAGGCAGTAGACACACCCGAGAGGGAGACAGCCGTGGTCGAGCGTGTGCCACTCCGAGGCGAGCTGTAGGGAGATGCGACGCTGGGGACGGCCTTGACTGTTGCCAGGTCGGGCGATCCCATCGGCGTCGAGGTGGCCGACGTGAACGAGGCAGCCGAGACCGCCGATCCAGACTCGGACGGTGGTGCAAGGGCGACGGGAGCGGCAATAGTGGAGGGAGCCGATGTCGCAGCGTCATCGCCCTCACGCGCCAACTCGAGGACGCGCTGGTGGAGTGGCGAGTTGCGGAGTTGCGGCGACCCACTAGGCGAAGGTGAGGTGAAGGGAACGGGGACCGGAGAGGCGATGGGCACCTGATGCAAGGATCCACGGAGAGAGCTGCTGCGGCTAAGGCGAGGCGAACCACGAACGCTGCCAGCCTTGCTGCCACGCGCAGTCGTCGAACCGTTGGTGTGCACAAGATCCTCGAGCTCCGGTGTCCTAGCCACAATGGGGCTGTTCTGCCTCGAATTGGCAGTGAGCTGCGCCAGTGCCGCCTCGCGGTCTTGGCCCACATCGGGGTCGGATTCCACCTCCTCAATGGTGCGGAATGAGAACGACTCTGGAACACCTGGGCCAAAACCGAGCGCTCCCAGACCGAGACCCGAAGGACCAGTGTTGACTTCAAGGGACTGGTGTGAGGGACTGGTCAAAGTCTGCGACGCAATTTCATCGTCCTGGACCGGCGGGAGGGACGAATTGATACTGCGTGGGCTACCGCGTCGCCTGCCGGCCGAACGTGACGGCTCGGAAGTGACCTGTGTCGCCCACTTGCGCACGAGGGACGGCTTGCGAAGAAGTTCCATTGGCTTGGTCTTGGCTGGTGGGACATTGTCTTCGGCAACAGAGGGAATGGCGGTCGAGTTGGACGTGAAGCTGCTGGTCGACCGTTGCGAGCGCAGCGGACCGCTGGGAGAGGGAGCGCGGAGGCTCGAAGAGGCGCTGGGGGCTTTGAGACTCTTCTTGCTCCCATCCTCCTTTTTGGCAGCACCGCTTTTCTTCATGTTGGACATGATATTCTTAAACGACATCTTGCTCTTGGTGGTCTTGAGCACGGGCGGGAGGTCATCCTCAGCAGCGGGAGCAGGGGGAGGCGGGTCGATAGGGGGTGTTTTGAGAAACTGTGCGAGGGCGCGGGTGTCCGACATGCGGTTACCAGTGTCGATACGGGCGGGCCGTGCACGCTGGGACGTATTGGTTCCATTGGCAACGACCTCTGGGACGGCCCCAGCACCGCCGACGCTGCCATCACGCTGGGAGCGAAATGGAGGCTCTGGTGTTGACTGTTCGCTGCGACTCGAGGCAACATTGGGAAGAGTGCTGACAGAGGCGCGTGGTGACGAGCCACTGTGAGCCGACTGGATGGGCGAGCCGAGGATCACAGCAGGGACGGTGCGAGCGACTTGCGCAATCTGCGGGGCTACCGGCGTCTTGGGCTCAGTCTTGAGAAGCTCCATCACCGACTGGCCAAAGGGTTCCTCTTCCGACTTCTCCTCGATAGTCGCGTCACGAGGCAAGAGCTTTGCAGTCGACTGCCAACTGCGGCCCGCGGTCTGGCGGTTGGTTGGGCCCATGCGCTGAGACTCGACCGTGCTGGCCTGCGTGCTGCTAGACAACAACGACGACTCGCTCGATGAAGGCGCTGAGAGGTGACCTTGAGCACCAACCGTCCGCTCAACAGTAACCCGTGGAGGCGACGCCGTAGGCGAGGTCTTGGTTTGTTAGCCACATGCACAGCTCGTCTTCAAAACAAGGAACCCACCTCAAAGGTGCTGAAGCGGCTGGGAGTCAGCGAGACGCGCATTGTTTCTCCAGAGCGTAAGAGCGCGTCAAAGTCCTCGTCGTTGGAGGCACGCTCGTTGGAGACCCGCTGTTGTTTACTCGTCGTGTCGGCTGTTGAGTCGGTGTCGGCAAAGGCGCCAATAATTTGTCGTGTTGACAAGGAGAGTACGCTGCCAGCTCGTTTGTGGCCGTTGGTGACAACAGTCGGAGGTGCGGACCCCTTCTTATAGAACTGTTCACTCGAGGGTCGCGAGCCCGTGCTCGTGGCACTGGCCTGCTTTCGATGGTCACCGTGCGCGGCTGGATTGGAAAGCGAGGTTCGCGAGCCGTATGGGGACTCCAACGTGGCGGGGGGAGAGGACCGTGGCGGCGCCGACATGTTGTACATGCTTGTCACTCGTTGGGATCGGCTCCGGTTCTGGGGTGCTGTCTTGATCGCCTGTTCCAACTGGGGCTTGGCTACCGTATGGGTCAGCAAGGTGCAGCTCACATCTCCTCCCCCCGCCACAATTCCGCTCCTCCGGCCGGGACGTACCGCCCATACGCTTGAAGAACGTGTAGACGCTGTCATCCTCGCACAGGGCCGTATACAGGTCCTGTATCCTTGCGGCCGTCAAGGACGAGTCGCGCGCGACCACCTGGGACAATTTGGACAGGATGTGTTCGCAAATGTGCCTGTTGGTTAGCTTCTATACATGACCGTGCGAACCCCAGGTGAACCCCATGGTGGCTGCGCGTCCCTGGGTGCGAGACGAATCGAGGGGTGTGGACCGCGGGGCTCGATCTGGATCTGCCAGCAGTGACTCACTCAAGAACGGCCGTGAGCCACAGACCAGCAGGAGCAATGGTCTCTTCGGCGTCGTCGCCGCCAACCAAAATCCACGCGTCAAGGACATCGTCTATCTGCTCTGTGGGGGGTGACTGTGGCGCAAAGGTCTGCAAACTGTTAGCCGGGAGCGAACATCACGTCGTGGACAACGCGGTGGTACGCGTGGGTCTCTATCGGGGCTTGTCCGGCTTGGGAGGAGACACTGCCAAACGCCTCGACGCCACCTGGCCAGGCAATGCCTCTCAAGGGGTGAAAAGTGCGTGCGTGCCCTAGGCCGGTTGCAACTGGCCCGCCGCCGCCACCACCGGCCACGCCGGTTCCAACGGACACGAAACCACTCTCAGATATCGGCACGCACCGAGAACATTGCGACCTTGAGTCGCATGAGCTCCACCGCTTCACGGGTGGGGAATGCGCCGTCCGCCTCACGGCTGACAGCGAGGCCTGTCCCCTCGCCGTCAGGGGGGAACCCGGAGACGCCTTTATTTGCTGTCGGATGGCCTTCGTACCATGACCGGATCTCCACTTCTGCCTCGCCAACGGCGGCGCGTCCTAGGGCGCCGAGGGACAGATGGTCGGGCTCGTCGCGTTCAGCCAGGACGGTAGCCACACCCCGTGTCCGAAGATCTGTTGGGTTTATGGACCGCGCGGCAGTGACGATGGAGACCAGGAGCTCGTCGAGAATGGCATTGATAAACGCGAGCGTTGGCTGCGTGAGAGTTGTGGGGCGCACGTCCGAGATGAGCGCGTTGGCTGAGGTGGGCGAGACAAAAGGCAGCGCTGGGGTCACGTCAGCGACATCGAACAGGCAGGTGGGCGAGGACACGGTTACACGGAGAAACGGAGATTGAGATGAGGAGGGTTTGTGCCGGGGGCACGTTGGAGCTTGTTCACGGACGATCCCAGCTACAAACTGTGGGACGCGTCATGGGCCGTGCAGTGGGCCTGGCGTCGCCGAGACGGGTAGACGGGACAGACAGCGCAGTGGCTTCGGAAGACAGATGGACATGGGGGAACGGGGGTGTGCGGCCCAAGCGCTGGACGTCTGGCTGTCTTTGCTACGCAACTTCCGAGTAACATGGGAGGGCGTGCTGATGGAGATGCGAAACGGGCGTCCCCTTTTCGGTCTCCCCACCGTTTGCACCATGTAAAGCCCATGTGATCGGGATGGGTGATGAGAAGAGAGAGAGAGAGAAGAGAGGACGTACGAGGCATGGCTGCAGGCCGGCCGAGCCGAGCTTGAGAGCTGGAGCTAGTGTTGGCCGCGCAACAACAGGGATCCCAAGGACGGAGCGTGGCCGAGATGAAGAATGCAAGTTCGGAGTTGTTTCCAGCGGCGGAGAGAGTGTGGTTCTCAACGTCGTGTTCGCAGTCGATGGCAAAGGGTGCCGAGCTGGGCTAAAAACAGGCTAGCGACCCAGCAGAGCGGTCCCAGGCGCTGTTTGGGGTTACAGAGCGGCGACGCAACTAGGCCCAGCAACGTGATACGGAGCGTGTAGGGTGCATGGGGCTGCCTGCAGGCGGTGCGCAAGGGAGAGGGAGAAGCACTCGGTGTTCAGAATGTGGGGCTTGTTTGTGATGACCCAGGGTGGCAATGGCGAGAGGAGCTGAGACTGGGGGTCCAGATGGGTTGCGAGATAGGACCTGGCGTAGTTGGGGGGGGTGTTACGTTGAAATGTGTAGTTTTGATTTTGAGTAGGGGAATGTCTGGTTGCAAGTGGGGGGGGGTTGGGGGGTTGGGTTCTGTACAGTACCACACCATCAACCGCGCGGCCATGCACCTGCAGCGACATTGAAGCTTCATGTGCGTCCGGCGTCTCGCATGCCCCCCTCTTCCTGCCTGGAACTTCTTCGGCCTGTCAAACCTGGGGGGGGGGCTTGGCCTGGCGCTTGGCCTGACGCCTTTCCTCTGGCGTCGGCACTGGCGTGAGACATGGCCGCCTCGCTCGCTCGCTCGCTGCAGCTGCCAAACAGAACCCGTTTTTTTTTCTTCATTTCTTTCCCTGGCCTGCGCGCGTTGACGTGGCGTTGCCGTCGACCTGACAGACGCCTCCTGGAGCATGGCGCCCATCAAACCTGAACGACCCGGCGACGGTCTGGGTCCTGGTCACAACGCTGACGGCATCTCGTCTTGGTCGTTCGTCCACTCGGTCAACGTGACCTGACAGACGTGTCGCAATATTGGCTGCCGTCGCGCTTCGGCATTTGGCCACACGGCGGAGCGCCAGAAACCGACGTCGTGCCAGGTCTGCGGGCCATAAAACGTTCTCCCTGGACATCAGCCAAAGGTCTCTCTCTATCAGGCTTTCGGACGCTCCCGTGGTTGCCTCGTCGGTTGTTCCTCGAGCTTAAACTGCCCAGGCCATGTCCATTCCCGACAACCAACGGCTGCGACAAGTCGCGTCTGGTGCCTGGCAGAGTACGTTGACGGCACAAGCGACGGCAACGTCCCGGTGGCCGGTGCCACGATCAGTGACCACGTCCCCATGTTGTAACCCACTGCCCCGTGGCTGCACTTCCAATGAGACCCAGACGACTAGCTCGGAAGGCTCCAATCGCCGGAAGCTCCCTCCCTCCGGCTGCTTTTGCAATTGGAACCCAAAGAACACCCGCGGACGCTCTCCAACCTCCGCACCGGCCGTGCGGTGTCTCGGCAACCAACTGAGAAACTCAGAAGCAGAAGGGGGAGTGATTGAGGCAACGCCGCTCAGAAGAATAGTCAAGCTGGTCGGTCATGTGTGGCGCAATAAAGTGGTGTTCCATCGATGTGTCAATGTCAGCCCCTCAACTGTACTGAATTGAATCAAGTTACATCGCTAAAGAGAGTTTGCAAGCCGCCTGCTCTGCGGGTGCACATCCACACAGTCGGCAGGGACAGCGACGGAATAACACATTGGCGGGATGAGAGCGACTAGGCGCCAGGTGATCAGGAAATGTCCAGAAATGGGAACGTGACAAGCGCGTGTCTACATGACTTTTAACAGCCCGTGCAACCGGGAACCGTGTCTGCTGGCTCAGGCAGCTATGCTGCAGCCACTTCACCAGAAGGCTGTTGGCGGCGCAGTTGGAGGAGGCGCTCCATGTCCTGGGTCACCCACAAACCCGAACATGAGCCGCTTCTGAGGCGCAGGAGGAGGAAGTGGTGCCATGTCGTCGTCCTGGTGGGAGAGACCGGGCGCCGACCTTGTCGGAATACGTACCGCCACTGGAGGATTCGGTTCATCTTCTTCACCAAGAGACGTCCGCCATGTAACGCAGAGGCAACTTCACACATAGGGTCAGCAACTTGTGAATCGACCCTGACCCAGTTCATGGCAGCAGCAACAACTCACCCTGCCCGGCAGCACCAAACCCAAAACTGGACACTGGTGGGGTATCGTCAAAGTGGAGCTTGATCCGACGTGCCAGTGACGAAACGTGAAACGAGTCGTCCTCGTCCATCGGAGTCGCTTCGGCAGCGGCATTGGTAGTAGTGGTGTCTCCGGTTCGACACACAGAGAGCGTTTGAGGTGGCCAACCGCTCGGCTACTTGCGCACAGAACTTGTGGCTTGGCGCAGGGAGACTTGCAGAGATCCAGAGACTGACTGAACGGGAGGCGCAACAGGACACCAGCCAGCCGCACAAGCCAGCGTCGACCACAGAACCGAAACCGCAGTATGGTTATGATGGTATTTGCCCGTGTCAAGGTCCATAAAGGGACGTCCGGTCACGTCGGCGGCAACCCGGTCGTGCGTCAGGAGCTCGTATGGGTCGGCAACGCTCATTTCGACCAGGTCGGCGTAGCTTAGCAGGGCCCGAGGTTGGGCTTGCCACGTCCGGTTCGGGACCACGACTACAAGGTAGATGGTCTCGTCCGATTCCGAGTAGCAACTTGAATCCGAGTCTGAGTTCAGAAAGCTCTGTTGGTCGAATGGTTCCAGTTGCTTATGCAGGTGGACCTTTTTCAATGTCGGACTCCAAGCTTGCGTCTCCCCCCACCAACGTCGTCGTGAAACGGAGGGTTTTCGAGCACACAAGGCGGGTGAACGGGCTGTTGGTACTGGCAACTGCCAAGAACGCCGCATTCCATCCATGCATTGGGCAGGTACGTGGCGGCGCATGACACGGCGTCGATGCGCAGTTGAACGCCTTATCGGTGCTTTGGCTGGTCGCACGGGTACGAGAGTCTAGAGGGTGGTGAAGGATCTCGGCGACGAGGCTGAAGACGGTGGCGGCTTTCGTGGGGGCCCTCAATACGATCAATACCAGCTGGGGCATGAGTCTTGGCTGTAACCACAGACCGGCTGCACCCGTACTACCGTAGTGTTGTTTGCGTCTTCATCGCCACTTGCACCACTTGGGGTGCGGATTTGCTCATCGTCAATACCGCTTTCTGAGTCCTGTACAAGATAGTTGAGGTGTCAGTAGTAAGCAACTCCAGTCTCAAAGGACCGTAACCATAATCGAGGGCCGTGGAAGGCCAGGTGGTCGGCGGGGAAAGGCTCCGCAAGCTGGATCACGGCTCGGCGCCGTCAGACCACGGAGCAGAACATGTTGACTCGGCGGGACGGATGAATGCAGGATGGAGGTCGGTGACAAGGGTGGTGCCTCCCTTGGCGATGCGGTTGAGGAAGGCGTGCAGCTCTTGGTAGAAGGGGTGGGTCTCTGGATTTCCGTCAAAGCGTGGAGGGGGGAGTTGAGTGCGAAGATAAGTGCTAAAGAGGATCACCGCGTGTGGTGGGCCCATGACGTGGGAGGAGCGGTCCCCGGGACCGGTGGTGCGGGAGTCACAGGAGGTGAATAATACATGAGAACGCGGCGTGGAGGGAAGAAGGGAGAGAAAAGTTGGCAAGAAGCCTAAAGATTAGGGAGGGGAGAAGAGATCCAGAGAATGAAAGAGGCCAGGAGGCCAGGAGGGCAAAGGACAACAAAGACACAACATGAATTCATGAACACAACATCAAGAGAAACAGCGCATGGGCGAGTATGGCCGGAAATTTGCTTCCGTTCCATCGCGTGACGCCGTCCAAAAGTCGTAACAGGCGCACAGAATTCGCCATTTGTCATTGTCATACACCCTCGACATCCACTTCACCCACCATGCCTCGCCTTCGCCTGCCCCCGCTCCCAGGCCCCGAGCGCTTTGCTAAGGCCTTCCCAAGGACTTCGTCGCTGGCGCTCGAAGAGGGAAGCAAGGCTACTGGCGGCGGCAGTCGCGAGTCCATACGTCGCATGACTCTGGCCAACTCGACAATTGCGAACAAGTTTGTTCGCGACCTTGGTATCCGAAAGAACGAGCTTTTCATCGATGCGTACGGCTCGTGCGGTGTTCTCACCCGTGCACTCCTTGCGGGCGGATATGACGAGACCAAGCCAAGTGATTGGGCCAATGTGGTGAAGGAGATTGGCGAGGAGAATGTTGGTGTCAAGGCAGACGAGACCATGCGCATTATGATGGGCAAATTCGACTTCCCACCTTGGAATGTGGACGAGGCCCCCACGACCATTATCCCAGAAGTTCCAAAGGACCTCAACTTGCCCGTGGCTGTGGTTGCCCAAGAACCATGGGTATCAGCGCTCGCACGTGGCTTGGGTCTGCACCCCGACATTGTCACTCCTTCCAAGTACGAGCGCGAGCGACCCCTCTCGGCGGAGCGCGAGGAGTCCCTCGCAGAAGAAGACATTGTGTACCAATCGCACCTCCAGCCCAACCTGCTGCTTTCAACCAGCAGCCCGTACCACTGGACTTCCATGCCCCAACTCCTCTCTCATCCCCTTGTGGCTTCCAAGATGGAAGTTGTGGACCCCACCAAGGAAGGCCCGGCCGCCACCCAACGGTCGTGGGATGCCCCGACCCCAAACATCACCATGGTCGCCACTCTGCCCGACTCGGTATACGGCGAGCAGATTCTGAACCAGTGGGTCTGCAGCGCCATCGGAAGCGAGAACTACCCTCGGTCGTGGCTCTGGTCGTGGGGCCGCGTGCGTCTCGCTTTGATGGTCCCCAAGGCAATGTACGACGTGAGTTTCATATAGCCGTTAGTCCCAAGTCTTGAATGCTGACGGCTTTCAAGCGTCTGTTGGCACAGCCTGGAGAGACTTGTCATGGCAAACTCAGTGTCATGGCCCAATCGCTCTACCATATCCGGCCCCTTCCGCCATACCACCACGTGCCCGACGCCGACAAGCCCTGCAAGAATACCGACACCACGTATGACCCCCTCGGCATGAGTACCGCCCTGAAGAACAAGAAGAATAGGCAATATTCGGTAGCGGCGCCTCCGCCGATCAACGAGGTCACACAGACGTACAATGACGACTTCCTCCAATTTTTCTCAAAGACTGTCTACACGAGGAAGGAGAACCCCCGTCCACCTCTCCTTGGCGTCGAACTTGTTCCCAGGCTGCACTCGGTCATCAAAGCTGAGCAGCGTGACCTCTGGGACTTTGTCCTGCGCAAGTCGTTTCTCCGCGAGATCACCTGCTTGTCCGACAACCTTAGCAAGATGGCGTTTGGCGCCGAAAACCTCGTCGACCGCTTCTTTGAGCCCGCTGGCGGACGTTTTGCCGGCCAGCCCATCAACCCTTACACGGCGCTTCCTCGCGAGATGACTAATGAGCAATGGTTGCGCGTCGTTGATGTCTTTGACAAGTGGGCGTTCAAGCCCGATAATCTCCTTGTCGACATCACCGCGGCTGAGGCCTCGCGCGAGATTGGCCAGTCGTAGGCCTGGCAACCGGGGTGACCCCACACACATATCTAGCATTAAAACATTACCCATCCCCTTCTCGCATGATGTAACTCTACTCTGTCTACGGTCTTGTCGTCTGTTGCGGGTGCGCAGCCATCCACTCTCGAATAGCCGTACTGCCCATCTTGAGGTTCTTCAATTGCGCATCGTCAACCTCCCCAAGGTCGACGGTGTGGAGCACATCGTCGCCGTCGCTCGCCACTGTTGAGCTAATGACGTCGACGGAGAGAATGTCCAGCGCGCCAAGCCCCTTTTCAGAGCGCACGCGGTTGACCTCCTTTCCACCCGTCATGGTCTCACGGCTGACTACGAGACCCGTGAACGAGGGGTCCCAAGCCGTGGGCCCCAGCCCGTCGTGGATTTCGGCCACATCAGGAAAGACGTCACCTGGTCCACACCGTTGCAGGAACGCCTTGACGTCGGCGATGCGTCGATCGAGCTTGTCGACCAGCTTGGCGTTGGACTTGGACGCCAGGAGCGAATCGCTAATGACTCCGACGAACATGCGCTTCTCCGTGACAAAGAGCTGAGTGTTGATCAAGAGCTTGTGGGCGGCGTGCAGGTGGTCAAACGTGCCACCAATCGCGGTCTCGGGGTATCCGGGGGCCGGGGCGGTCTCGGACAGATCGCCCGCGGCGGAAGGGAGCTTGGGAGTGGGCACCAGGTGCTGGGTGACACCGGCTGCGGCGGCTTCGATAATCGCAGGTGCTAAATCGGCATAGCCTGGAGGGTCAGTTCCTAATTGCCTAACACACCGGACGCGTACCATCGAGGAAAGCCACTACATCTGGCTTGGCGAGCAGCTTGTGCTTCCAGTCTCCGGGCTCGCCGTCAAAGCGCACCTCGACGTCGACGAGGATGTGGCCCGCACCCCAGTGACCAGCGGCCAGGGCTGCATAAACTTTGCCGAGGAAGTGCTGGAACGCGTCCCAGTGCACGCGCGGGGCTGCCCGCAGAGCCGGGTACAGCTGGGGGCCAGAGGGAGTGGAGAAGACGACGGTGAGGGTGGAGGTGGCGTGGTGGGCCGCCTGGTAAACCGTAGGGAGGAGGGGCCCTGGGTCCTGCAGAAGGGCTGGTGTCAACGGGAGGACCAGGAGAGCGTTTTGGGTATCCGGAATGGTGCGCATGGGTGAGCGAGTGTGTATGTATGACAGTGAGTACAAGAGCACAAGAGAGGCGTACAGGTGTGTTGTCAAGGCAGCCCACTCGTCGGCAGTCGGCAATGCGCGCTCATGTTGGGGGATGCGGGGTACCCCGGATTGTCAGCTCGCGTGGCAAAGTGCCACACCGTTTGGTAAAACGCCGCCAAACTCCGAAAACGACTGCTTACGAACCCAGGCTGCCACCGGAGCCGTGCGACGAGTCGGCGGGGGGCAGTGGTTGCCCGCCAAAAGCTTGCCGTTCACTCTTGGCTTGGTCTTCCAACCCTCAACCCCCTTTAAAACAGGTGAGCACCCACGACCATGCTCCAACCAGCAAAGCACAGCACACAGCACGACCCGGGAATCGCGCACTCGTGAAGACGCATCGCACGCTGCGCAACGCGAATTTCGAGAGCGTGGGAAGCGAGCTTTGGGAAGAGGAACCGAGATGTCGCCGCTGGGTGGGGATTATTCAGCAAGCTGGACATCGCAGTGGCGAGTTTGGTGATCACCCCAGCGGCAGTTTCGGTCTCTGCAACAGGTGTAATGGTGGCATCGAGGCTCGCAAGCGCATGGAGGGCGCGAGTCCGTCCGCGTTGACCTGTTGCCGCCACCACTTTACACTCCAAAGTCGCCATCCCGTCGTGCTTTGTCAGATTGCTAAGCAAGGCTGGAGCTCGCGTCTACAACTGGTCACACCGGATCCGAATGCTGACTGTCTTCTTCAGTCAAGATGGGTCGCCGTCCCGCTCGCTGCTACCGTTACTGCAAGAACAAGCCGTTCCCCAAGTCGCGCTACAACCGTGGTGTGCCCGACGCCAAGATCAGGATTTATGACCTTGGTCGCAAGCGCGCTTCGGTCGACGACTTCCCCTTCTGTTGCCACCTTGTCTCGGACGAGTACGAGCAGCTCTCGTCGGAGGCCCTCGAGGCCGCCCGTATTTGTGCCAACAAGTACATCGTGAAGACCGCCGGTAAGGAGGCCTTCCACCTGCGTGTCCGTGTCCACCCCTTCCACATCGTCCGTATCAACAAGATGCTTTCGTGCGCTGGTGCGGACCGTCTTCAGCAGGGTATGCGTGGCGCTTGGGGTAAGCCTTACGGCGCCGTCGCCCGTGTCAACATGTGAGTTTGAACAAGCAGTCTCGGTTACAAAGACGGCTGTGCTGACATTTTTTTCTCAGCGGCCAGGTTATCATGTCGATCCGTTGCCGTGACGCCAACAGGGCCATCATCATCGAGGCTCTCCGTCGTGCTCGTTACAAGTTCCCCGGTCGCCAGAAGATCATCGTCTCGAAGAAGTGGGGTTTCACCTCGCTCGACCGCCCCGACTACGAGGCCCTCAAGGCCAACAAGCAGGTCGTCAACGACGGTGCCTACGTCCAGTTCCTCAAGCCCAAGGGCAACCTCGAGGCCAACCTCCGCATGGCTGCCCGCGCTTAAGCGTGTCGTGGTATGGGGTTTGGGATGTAGACTACTGGTCGCATAGCGCATGCATGGCTAGCGGTACATTGGATATTGCAGCTTCGTTCTCTGACTGACACTGTTGAGGGAGCGCCATCGTTGATTGCACTGTGGTTGTTCGGTTACACCTTGGTTGCATGTTGCATGTGCTGTGCTTGAGCATAGGTCTGTGGCCCACACACACACGCACGCAGTGTGACGTGTGGACCCAAATGACCATGTAATCGTGTGCGCGGTTTGAAGTCCGACTTGTAGCGCGATATGATGCTTATAACAATTGCGTCACATGCCGCCAGTTGCTTCTCTCGCCACCACCACTTTCATCCATTCACCGCTTCCCATTCATCAGTTAACACTTCACCCATCACGCCACGTAAAGAGCACAGTGCGGTAACCACTCCGCTCCCTTCTCCTTTGCACCCATTTACACGCCATGTCATGTCGTTCTCGCGCGCACGGACCAATGCCGAGGTGAGCAGAATCCTGGTTGGCAACCAGACGGCTCACGAGACTACCGAGCCTGTGAACTGTGCTGCAGTCAAGCGTACATTTACTAATAGCGTAGCTGGTCGACCGCATGGTCGGCAAGGGCCTCATAACTTCCCTCCGTGTCGCAGAGGTATGCACTATTCTCCATCGCTGGCTACTGCTGACCTTGGCCTCCAGGCGCTGAAGGGAGTTGATCGCAAGAACTATGTGCCTTCAGACTGGGCCGCCTACGAGGACTCGCCTCAGTAAGACCAGTCGAATTGAGACTCACGGTTCTGACCACAGCTGACGGCCTGTCCAGACGTATCGGCTTCAATGCCACCATCTCCGCCCCTCACATGCACGCTCACGCATGCGAGAACCTCCTTACGCACCTTGACGCCGCGAATGACACAGAAGGCGGCGCCGTCCTGGATGTTGGTTCGGGAAGCGGCTACTGTGAGTCACCCGTGTGCTCCATTGCGTCTCGCTCACGCCTCGTTTCGCGACCTTGTTTGCACACCTATCTCACGTTCACACGAAACACTCCTTCTCTCGTGCAACGTGACACGTTCTTGCTTCCTGCCTGTTCCTCACCTGGGCTCGCTCATGCGCTCCATTCGTGGCTCAATCCTTCCCCCGGGACTCCTTCCACCTTGGCCCCTTTATCCTCCGCCTCCTGTCCTCTTGACATCTGCGATGACCACCGGCCACCTTTCCCCTTTCGTCATACCTTCTTATGGTTCTGCTTCTTTCTCGGTCTCTCAGTGACGGCGGTACTCCATCGCCTCGCGCCTCGTGCCACGGTCATTGGCATCGACCATCTCCAAGGTCTTGCGGACCTAGCTCGTACCAACCTTGCGAAAGACGGCGTGACTATCGGCCCTGCGTCAAAGATTGACATTGTTTGTGGCGACGGGCGCAAAGGGTGGCCTGCTCATGGTAAGTAGCAAGCCAACAACATGGCAAACGCAGAAGAAAAACACTAAATGTTGCGTAGCACCTTACCAAGTGATCCACGTTGGTGCTGCAGCACCTTCTATTCCGGACGCACTCGTCGACCAGCTTGCTGCCCCTGGGCGCATGTTCATACCTGTTGGCGTAGTGGAGCAAGGTGAGTGCGGCGGAGTCGCGGCGAACAGTGATCGGTGCGAAGCAGGACCCCATTGGGGAATGCTTCTGTCCGCTCCATGTCGTTGCTTCTCGCAGATGACACCCTGTCGTCATTGGGCCGCCGATGCTGATGCGGTAGACATCTGGCAAGTCGACAAGGACGCGTCAGGTGCTGTTATCCGCAAGAAGCTCTTTGGAGTCATGGTACGTTGTGTCGGAGTCCCGTTCCCCACTAACGCATGCCAGTACGTTCCTCTGACCGACAAGGAGAAGCAGTGGACCGAGTAGCCCGCCACCACCACAGCTGGCGACGAAAGGATCCCATGGTTGTTGTCATTGACCCACGCGTGTTCACCCTCCAACCACGCTCCGCATTCTCGATCATACGCACATCCACGCACGGCATATGGCAGCTAGCACCAGCTCCCTCAATCCCTCAGACGCCCTAGCCTTCGCTCAACGACCTTCCGCACCGTTTCAGTTCACGACACCACCCTCTTCACCTTCCACCACCCTCTACCCTCATTGACCCTCCACTCGCTGCCTCTATTTTGAGTTTCCACACCACACCGCTTAGTCTGCTTCTCGGGCACGTTTGCACCGGTTAGCGCTCCCCCATTGTAGGGTGTGAACCTGGCATTGTGTCGTCATGTATTGTACACGAATACTATGCACGCGTATGGCAGTGAAACTGCGGTTGAGAGGGCAATCTGAACAACAGCCGTTGCTCTGGTCCGCCTCCACTCCGCCCTCAGCTGTGAACGCGCCGTTTTCTGAGGGCCAGAGCCCCCCACTGTCCCTCGCAGCAACCTGTCATCTTCCAACGTAGTCGCGTCATTGCAGGCTCAGGTTCGTGCGCTCGTGTGCACCAAAAAAGGTCATCCAAATGAGTGTGCATGGGCAAATGAAAACAGCGAGGAAGAGTACAGAAAGATGTCCACCCGTCATGAAACCCCGTTTCGACCGTCTAGAATTCGGACGCGGGGCGATTAATGGGTGGTAGTAAGGCTTGCTCTCCGCAGCGGACCTCAGCCGCCCTTTTTGGTAGCAAGGGACATAACCCCCATACTCCAGAAAGGTCTGGTGCAGGGGTTTGGCGTGTGGGTCGAGCTGCGTGGAGAAGAAGTCCAAAGACACGGCGCGCGGCTGGCTTTAAAGGGGGAATCGGCGGCGGGTGCGAACGACAACGGCCGGCTGGGCGGGGACGGCGTTTTGGGCCGTTGTGGCGGAATGGCGGAATGGGTCTCTCGCATTTGGCAGGCGCGCAGTTTTAGTTTTGGTTTTGGGTGAGGGATTTGGCTTGCGGTTCGCTGGGTGCGAGGGTGCGAGGCCGGGCCCCTACGAAAGGCGGGGCATCTGGCTAGCCTCAGACTGAATTTCAGCGCGCGTGCACGTCTCCGTTTTCTCCATCGCATCAACTTTCAAGGTGAGTTTACCACAGACGAACATTTCCCCTCCCCCCCCCCCCTCCCCACTCTCAAGGCCGCTGCTGCTGTCTCTGCCAGCGTGCCTCGCTTAATATGACGAAATCATCTGTGAAAAATAGGAAGTGCCATCTGCATTACGACCCATAGTCTATGCTGTTTCCAGGTTCTCTGAAATCTACCTCTCCCCAACCCGCTCTCTTCGCTCTTCCTTACAGAGATGCTGACAGGAAATAAGATGGTGCCACAGAACAACGACATGCTCACGCCACGAGCGTGACGACGCGGTGTCGACTCTCTCCCGCCATCGTGCGTGCTGTAGCGGTCGTGCCGTGCCGGAACCGTGCCTCCCAGCGACCTACGTCGCGTCGTCAACCCGATAGAAGGGTAGCTGGACATGGTGACGGACGTTTTGGGCTGTAGTAGTGATCAGATATATAATGCATATGGTGTTGTATCTCCTTACCCTACCGTCCTCCTCTCCGTCGGCTTCGCCGTGCATGCGCTGCAACCTGCCTGCTCTCGCCGCATTTCCTTATTCTTACTTATAGATACTTACGCCAATTTCGCTTCCACATCTTTATACCGAGTATACGCTCGGCCGGACCACAAAGGCCGTGTTACCAGCCAAGACGCTGACGGGGACTACGCACTCGACTGTCTCGGCACGAGCCTCGAGCCATCCCTCCGATCCCTTGGAATACGGGGTAAGAGTTGGCCCGGCCGTAAACGTCACATTGTCCGTGTCGCCTTCAGCTGGCAGGAGGTTGATCATGGTGTTGGCACTCAACAGGTGGGCGGCCCCCGCAGCCTTTGCAGGGATGGCAGGCTTGGTGTCCCCACCGGGCCGGCCGTTGAGTGGTGAGTCGGCCCCCTGGGCTGCCTGAGGGGTCCGTGGGGTGTGGGACGACGATGGTCCGCGATGCGCGGGCGGGGACGCAACGAGGAACGCCAGACGGACGCGCCACTCGAGACCACCGGCGCGACCTTCGCCTGCAGCAAGTGCAAATGCTGGTGTGGCATCGGACGGAATGTCGAGCGAGAAGGGCATACGCGCTGTATGCAGAGCGTACGAAGTACGGTACTCGGCGTGGGTGCGACGAAGTTCTGGCTGGCGTGCACGGCCCGACGAGCTGGCAGATTGTGGGAGGAGGGGCTCGGGAATGACCTCGTGGGTTTCCAGAAACGCGGAAAACTTGAGTACGCGGCGGTCGCACGCCCCGTCGTTGAAAGTGACAACGCCAATGACCGTCTCACCGAGACGGTACGTTGTCTTGATAAGCGTCAAGACAGCGACAACCTCGTCTTCCTGACTAATGTCGTATGATGCCTTTGGAGAGTGGCGGGAAAGAATCTCCACTGCCTCGCCACAGCGCTGGGCATCCTCAACGAGCTCGTCGTCGCCTGCAACGCTTGTGGCGCGTGGGCGGAGTTTTGGCGGGTCCTCGGGGGCTGCCAGGAGGAAGTTGCGACCAGAAGGTGACTTGGTCATACCAGGACTCTTCACCACCACTGGGTCCACTGAGGCGACTGGTGACAGAGGGGTGAGGGACTTTGAAGGAGAGGGGGGAGGTGCTAGGCGGTGGTGTCCGCCGCCGGACGGGATCGGCTCCAAAGTGTTGATCAACTGTCGCGCATACGATGCCAACGAGTCCACATTGGGCTTGGGGGCCTCGTGTGGTGTCTGCTTGCGCGCAGCAGGCGAGAGAGGCAACGGCTCGCGCTCAGCAACCGATCCAAGCTCCGTGTTCTGGATGACGGGCTGAAGCACATCATATGTTCTCAAAGGCTGGGCGAGAGAGACGTTTGGCCAAACGCGCACTGGGATGGTAATTTCCTTTGTTCTCTGTGCCTTGGCGGGCCCAGGGAGGAGAACGGTCAGAGAAACGACCAGCTCGTATGAGAACCGCAGAGCTTTGCCCTTGAACGCTGGTGGTAGACTTGAAGGAAGCTGAAGAGTGTACACAACTGGAACGTTAGCCGCGCCCAGATCACAGTAACTCACATTCCCTTGACTGGCCATCCATCACCTTGATGTCCACACCAAGGAGGCTGCGAGCAGTCTCAAGGACAGGGAGATCTTGCGTGTTCCACACACGTTTCCGCTCTTCCTCCAGCGAACCGCCGGCACCACCATACACAAGACCTTTGGCCAGTCCAAAGAGGCTGCCGGTCAGACTCGGCTGTGCGTCACGGCCGATAGATCCTGTGCCAAAGCTCAGCGCCCATCGTGATGTTGAACGCTTCGCCTTTTCGGTAGGAATTAGCGATCCAGATCCAATGGGTTGATGCAGGAGACGAGACTTGAGTGGGAGGAGCGGATCAGGTGGGATATGTTGGTGCGAAGGAGTAAAGCGCGCGACAAGTCGCGTCTGGGCCCATAGAACTGTCGTGCTATTGCTGTCCAGGGGAGGCCGAGCGCGTATGGATGGATGTATCGGTGGAGGGGAGAGGAGCGATGTGCCGTACGCGTTGTGATACGATGGTGCCCGGACGTGTAAGCGTCGGCCGCCGCTAACTGAGCGACGAGGTGAATGCCCGCTGGACGAAGTGGATCCCATCGAACCCGCTGACGAGATGCCAGGGGAGCGAGGCGGTGGTGAGCGAGCTCCTTCGGGCCATAATCCAGACTGATGCGGCTCCTCCGCAACGTCTGGTAACGCTGGCGATGGAGAGCGTCCAGAAAGCCCAGATATGCTGTTGCGCGACGGACCAGCCTCAGGAGTAGAGATATCCTCCATGTAGGATTGGTCTGGCTCCGAAATCACAGGCGTGCCTTCCATATTGGACGACGTATCAGGCGACAGAGGCGTACGCTGTGGTGTGTAGGGCCCTGCATTGTCACCTTGGGGGGGTGGGGTGGGCAAGGTGGCGGGCGCAAGTGGTGGAGGAGAATGGGTGAACGCCGCCGTACTTGCGATCGATATCTTGCGTGCATGAGGGTGCGATATTGGGATAGAAGAAGCGGATCGACGTGCAGGCAGCGGTGGTGGTAGTTGAGGCGAATGTGGCCCGGTTGGAGGTGCTACACTTGTCAGCACTTAGACGGGTTGTGTTGCGTCGTAGTAAGCTCACTGTCACCGCCGCCGAGAGCCCAGACCATTTCCTGGCTGCTCAGTGTCCCCTTCCCAAGCGCGAGACTCTGGGAACGACGGGAATGTCCATGTCCCGATGGGCGCCTAGCATGTCCCCGCCATCCCTGCATGGTACTCGGTGAGTACGGGCGGTCTGGGGTGAGAGGCGAGTTGAGATCATATCCACCTGGAGTACTTGGAGAACGCGGCTGTGGGTTGTAGAGGTGCGGCGTATGTACGGGGTTGGGCGACGCCGGCTGCGACTGTGGGTACGGGGACTCTGGGGGAGAAGTGTGAATGGGTACTCTTGTGTTGCGTAGGGTGATGACGGCCGAGAAGACTTCTCCGGCATAGAAGGCCGACGCGCTTGGGGTCACCGTCACCTCGAGGTGAGAGTCGAGGGTGGCCGTGTCTACAGACACCGGGGGTGTCGCGACGGAGAACATGGTTCTGCCCAAAGCGCTCTCGCACACCTCCCTGCAGCAGTGGCGAGGAGAATGTGCCGAGGTGGTATGCACAATCGCGCGCGGTGAATGGAGAGAGAGAGAGAGAGGTGGAGGTTGGTCGTCGAGGACGACGTCGATGACCCGCTCTCCGTCTCACAGGTGTGAGCTGACACGTTCTGGGCGCGCGTGCAGGCGCGCAGGAGTGTGGTGGGATAGTGCGGGGCCCTCAAAACACACCCTGGCAAAGCACGGCCGGTGCGCGCCGGGTGCCACACGCGGCGAAAACTGGCCCCCTCTCAACGCTCACTTTTCATCGTCTTTCTCACTCCATCACCACTACTCAACACGTCTATACCGCCCAGCGGCTGTGCATCCACCCCACTTTTGCTGCGCGCATCGATACTACAGCCCCGGAGCTGCATTCCCCCGCTCGAACAGCCCCGATCCGTGTCCCACAGCCCGCCCCAGGCCTGGTGGCGAACACCGCACCCAAGAACTGTCGCTTCCACGCATTCCACCCACCACCCACGACCTGCGAGCGGAGTCAATTCCAGTAATCACAAAACCCCCGGCGATCAAACATGGTGTCCACCCCAGCTTCCAAAGGTGGTCGCTCCGGCAGCGAGTCTCCTGCACCGACCGTGGCACCCCCAGGGTCCTACACTCTGGCCGTGAGTTGTGGTGGAAGGAACACGGGTGTGACAGAACTAATATAAACAGGATGTTGTCCCCGGTGTCAAGATCTTTGTTAGCAAGCCGCTAGGCAACGGCCAGGTTGAGCATCGCAAGGCAGAGGTCTTGTCAACAAGACCTCGACCGGTGTCAGCCTTTGCTCCCAAGCCCGGACCCAACGACCCCAAGCCGGATCCGCGGGACGACACCGAGTATTATATCCATTATGTCGAGTTCAACAAGCGTCTCGACGAGTGGGTTGGTGGTAGCCGTCTCATGACCGACAAGGAGATGGAGTGGCCCAAGGCAAAGGAGGAGAGCAAGAAGAAGTCGACTGGAAAGGCAACTCCAGGCAAGGCTACTCCTGGTTCTGCATCCCCAGGCCGTCCCTCCAAGGCAGGAGCCACGCCCAAGAGTCTGCTCAAGAAGGCTGCCACAAAGGCCGCCTCCCAAGTTGGTAAAGCACCGTCAAAGGCTAGCAAGAAGAGCAAAGCCAAGGCCTCGGCCGGTGCCGACGAGGAGGATGACGACGACGACACCGCTGAGGGCGACGACGATGCCGATGCGGACGGTGACGTGAGCATGTCATCTGCAGAGGACGAGACCGAGATGGTGGCCAGCGACCCGACTGCCGGCCCGGCAGTGTTCTCAAAGAAGCAAGAGATTGAGAAGCTCCGTACATCGGGTTCCATGACCCAGAGTCACAGCGAGATTTCGCGTGTCAAAAACCTCAACAAGCTGCAAATCGGCAAGTCTGAGGTCGAGTCGTGGTACTTTTCGCCCTACCCCGCCGAGTACGCCTACTTGCCAAAGCTCTTTATTTGCGAGTTTTGCTTGTTATACTATCCCTCAGCCACCCAACTCACTCGGCACCGTACAAAGTGCACCCTCATGCACCCTCCCGGCAACGAGATCTATCGCCACAACGGCATCTCGTTCTTCGAGATTGACGGAAGGCGGCAGCGCACCTGGTGCCGTAACCTGTGTCTGCTCTCAAAGTGTTTCCTCGATCACAAGACGCTCTACTACGATGTCGACCCATTCCTCTACTACTGCATGACCGTCAAGGACGAGTACGGCGACCATCTCATTGGTTATTTCTCGAAAGAGAAAGAGTCCGCTGAGGCCTACAACGTTGCGTGTATTCTCACCCTCCCACAATACCAGCGCAAGGGTTACGGAAAGGTCCTAATCGAGTTCTCGTACGAGCTCTCCAAGGTTGAGGGCAAGCTCGGATCCCCCGAAAAGCCGCTTTCGGATTTGGGTCTGCTCTCGTACCGCGCCTACTGGCAGGAGAAGATTGTCGAGCTCCTCCTCGAGTCGGAAGACGAAATCTCGCTCGATGAGATTGCCCAGCGTACCAGCATCACCCACGGCGACGTCATGCACACGTGCCAGGCTCTCCAGATGATCAAGTACTACAAGGGCCAGCACATTATCCACCTTACCGACGCTGTTCTTGAACAGCACCAAAAGTCCCGAGCCAAGCAGCGTAACCCCATTGACCCCACCGCTCTCAAATGGAAGCCGTGAGTTACACCACCAAGTGGCCAATAAACTGACATCACAGACCCGTGTTCACTCGTTCCCAGCTGTCGTTCGGCTTCTAAACAGGCTCCTCCAATTGCCACTCTTCTCCTTCTTGGGTCTTCTTGCCGTAGTTGCAGTGTGTAGCATCATCAATTGTATCAGGTGCGGCCCCATGGGTCCACACCATAGAAAACACGTAGATCAAAACAAATCCAGAAATGCCATCCATGAGTAATACACCGACCACACCATGCCCAAGTGACAGTTTCTCTCTCCTCCTTGCTCCGTGTGCTCCGAGTCCGGGACCAGTCTATAGCCATGCATGGTGGTACAATACGGGCAGTGCAATTGGGATATAAATGTCGCGAGCTGTCTAGTTGCGCTTCGACTTTTTGGACTTTGCGATACGCTTGAGTGCGCGAGTCTAGATTTTGTCAGCTGCAAATCCTCACCTATGAGAGAAACAACTCACCTCCTTGCGCATGCGTGCGTCGACAATCTTGTAGTGACCGCGGACACCCTTGGGACGGCCCTTGACACCCCTGTTGGCACCACGGGCGACAACGTACTTTGTCTCCTTCTTCTTCTCGCCCGAAGCAGCGCGGCGGAGAAGCTGGGCGACCTGGCGAGCCTTCTCGCCGTCGTTGAGGTCCTCCGTCTCCATGACACCGTCGGCCTTCCTCTTGGCACGCTGGAGACGGGTGTTCGCCTTGATCTTTTTACGCCACTTGGCCTCGGCCACCTTCTTGATCGGGCGGGCGTCGAGAGCACGCTGGCGCTCCTTGAGAGCAGCGACGGCCTCCTTGGTGATGGGGATGTTGGGGCGGTAGTGCTTGGACTCCTCGTCAAGGAACCACGAGGGAAGACCATCCTTGTCCTTGTAGCCACGGTTGAAGCCCTCGTCGATGAGCTGCGAAGCAGTGATCTCGCGGTTGACGAGGCGAGTGGCAAGCTGGACGGCTTCGGCAGTGTTGAGACCCTTCTCTGATAAGGGTTAGTAGTGGTTCATTATGATGTCCAACTCACCCTTGATCTTCTCCTGGAGCACGGCGTCCTGGTCCTCGTCGTCGACATCCCACTCGGGGTCGTCGTCCTTCTCTTGGGGCACAATCTCAAAGTCGTCGTCGTCGTCGTCGCCCTCATCCTCCAGAGTCGACTCGAGGCTCGAGCCCATCTCAATGTCGCTGTCCACCTCCTCCTCGTCATCCTCATCCTCATCCTCATCGTCGCTGTCCATATCATCGTCACCGTCCTCCTCGTCCTCGTCGTCGCCGTCCAGAGCAGCAAGGTCACCAACGTCCTTGAAGATGGACTGGTCGAACCAGACCTGGGCCTGTCGGCTCATCTGGGCGCGCTGCTGCTCAGCAGAGAGGGTGGTGAGGAGACGCTGGGGCTGCTGCTCAGGTGCGCGAGCGTCGGGGCGGATCTTGATAGCGGCCCGCTTGGCCTTGGGCAGCCGGGGGACACCCTCCTCTCCGCTGGCGTCCGAATCACTGTCGTCGTCCTCGCCAAGCTTGGCCTTTTGCTGGGCCACAAGGTCCCAACCACCGTCCGAGCTTTCTGCCTCCTCCTCATCGGGGGCATCACCGCGACGGGGCATGCGGACCATCTTCTGGTCACGGTACCCCTTGTCGACGCCGTCGTCCTCGCTGTCGCTACCCTCACGGATACCGTGCCACGAGTCGTAGTTGCGGTCCTTGAGGCGCATTTGCTTGACCTTCCACTTGGCGTCGCGCTCGGCCATACGGTCCTTGTAGTCGTCGTAGAGACCGTCAAGCTCGCCCTCGAGGGCACGAGTACGGAGCTCACGCTCCTCATCCGAGGACAGAACCTCGTCGTCGTCCTCCTCTTCAGGCTCGCGGGCCTCGTCCTCAGACTCAGACATGCCGTCGGCGTCGCGAACAGCATCGCGAATGTTCTTGCCGCCGGCGCGCTCGAGCTCGCGCTCACCTTCGCCGAGGTCGAACATCTCCTCACCATCGAGAGCGTTGTCGCCCATGTCGAGGTCGGTAGGGGCGGTCATTCCAAGCTGGAGCTTTTGGATCGTCTTGGTCTTGATCTCGTTCTTGCGCTTCTTCTCACGCTTCTGCTTGGACGCCTTCTCCTCGTGGAGCTTCTTGAGCTCCTGGGTGATCTGCTCCTCTTCATCAATCTCCTCAACCTCAACCTCCTCCGTGGCGTCACCGGCAGCGCTGGCCTTGACGTCAAGACCAATCTCCAGACGAATGGCGAGACGCCACTTCATGAGCTGCTTAAAGTCGCTCTTGCCGAGAACCTTGAGGTCCTCGCAGTTGACAATAATGTCAGGCGTGGTGTGGCGAGACTTGAGCCAAGCCTTCTCCTCGTCGGTGACAAACTCGATCATGTTCATGCTTCCGAGGAGCGAGACGGGGTCCTGGGTGCGGATAAAGTCGGCCGCAGTGGACTTGTGGAAGAGCATGGTGTCGCCATCGGCGTAACCTTCACGCTGACGGCGCTTCTTCTCGGGAGCGTAGACGTTGGCGTGAGCGTGGTTGCTGGCAGCCATGCGAGCAATGGCGTTGGCGGCAGCCGAGGTCGAGGCCTGAGTGGCAACGACGCCAGGGATGCCAGACGCAGCAGGAGCGTCGGTGATGGTGGTGGGAAGGGAGGCAAGGTCCTTGAAGACATGCTTGGGGTCGAGGAACTTGGGGTCAATGTGCTTGGGCGCAATGAAGTCGCGGCACACGACGAAGATCTCGGCGGAAACGTTACGCGACGATGGGGGCTTGGTGGCCTCGACGTGGGTGAAGAGCTGGCCAAAGACCCACATCAGGTTGTTGTAGTCTTGCGAGCGGAAGACCTTGGTGACAAAGCTACCACCCTTGGCGAGGAACTCGGTCGCGAGCTTCAGCGACTGGAGCACAAGCTCGTTCTGGGTGAAAGCGTCCTGCACCCACGCGGCACCAACGTTGGGGGCACCGTCGTGGAGAACAAGGTCGGCCTTCCAGTCGTGCATGTGCTGGCGCAGGGTGTTGCGACAGTGGGGAGTGGTAATGTCGGCCTGGAACGAGATGACATGGGGCAGAGGCTTGATGGGGACAAGGTCGACACCGATGATCAGACTGCCCTTGGGCATGTACTTTTCGGCAACCTGGAGCCAACCACCGGGGGCCGCACACAGGTCGATAACACAGCGCGATTTGGAGAGGAGGTCATACTTGCGGTTCAGGTGCACAAGCTTGCTGTAGAGGATGTCAGCAGACGTAGATAAAGGTCGTCGGTGGAGGAAGGGAGCATCCCACTCACAAGGCTGAACGGGCACGATAGCCCTGCTCCTTGGCGAGACGATAGAACTTGTCAAGACGTCCCTTTCCGGACTTCTTGTCGTGCTTTCCCATCTTGTCTGGATGACGAGCGGGGTATAGGTTGTGGTGGCAAGAGGAGGGTTGTTGGCAGTGCTCGCGTGAACGTCTCTGTGCTGCCCCTTCAAAATCTGGGAAGATATTTTAGGTCCCGTTGCCACCAGCAAAAAAAAAACGAGTTCGAATCCGGGGAGCGACAGACCACTTTTGCGCGCACCAAAAAGGGCAGGGGCCGACGTGGGCGGAAGCAAATCAGCGCGTGTGATTTCACAGCGTTAAAGAGGGGGTGACAGATAGACGGACAGTAAACACGGCGCAACCATCACAAACAACCGTGACCACCTTTCCCTTCTCGACAACTCCACTGTTTACCTCGATCCCCTCGACGCGACAAGCCCCGCCTACACCACACCCTCTTGTCTCTTTGCGGGTCTCAACGCTCGGCCGCACATGTTCATCTAGTACCGTGCACCGTACCCTTTGCGACCACTTTCGACACTGTACCTCTTCACAACACAGCAACCCTAGAGAACAAACCGCACCGTCATGGCGGACGGCGACCACGACCCAGCGTCGCCACCCAAGAGCGACGTCCAGTCGACCCCTTCCATTTATGCCTACCGCACTCGCTTGCTGAGTAAGCAGGACGCGTCCCAAGATGTCCAGTCATCCTTTGCAGGCAACGGCTCCTCCCCATCGCGAGCTCCCACGGTATCGCGCATGAACTCGCTCCGCGAAGAAGCCACTGTCGGTGGCTTGAGGCGTGCCGGCTCTGGCGCGCGTATCGGCTCCCATACTCGTGGTGGCAAGTCTGTTGACCTTGTCCGCAACCAGTGGGAGGCCAAGATCGAAGCCGCCGCCGTCATCGAGGAGCCTACGCCGCAGCCCATTCCTCGCCCTCGCTCAATGTATCTTGCCTCTACGGCGACTGCGCAGGCGTCGCAATCTACGACCCCACCGCCTGCTACCACCACCCCCACCAAGGTGACACCCTCTGCGGCTGCCAGTGAATCTTTTCTTGCACACGCACGGAGCACCTCTGCCCTTCGTCCAAAGCGTGCAACTGTCGACGGCGTCCCTGGGTGGAACCCTCCGAGCGCCGGCGCTGGCAACAAGGACGTCAAGTTCCCTGGTGCCGCCGAGCAGACGAGCTCCCCTGTTGAGCCGGAGGGCTTTGTCGGCGAACTCCCTCGCTTCCCGCGTGACCGCCCGTCGTCCATTACGTCCTACGCGACCATCTCACCCAATGTCACTGGCCAATCGACCATGTCGCTTCGGAACAAGTCCTCAGTCGACACGCTCGCTGAGGCTCGCGCCAACGCACTCCGTCGGCTCGAGGCAAAGAAGAAGGCTGGCGTTGTTGTTCAAGAGCCCCAGTTTGACCTTCCGCCCGTACCGCAAGTTCCCCCCAAGGTGGAGATCAACCTCGAAGACTTTGCCCCTGTGCTGAGAACTGTTCCGTCTTCTCGACAGAACAGCATTACTGAAGCAGAGAAGCAGTCTGTCCTCCTGCCCAAGACCTCACATATTATCAACCAGACTCCATCGAAGGCTCCCACCCCAACCAAACCCACCGACAGATCGGTGATGACACTTCCCACCCCAGCGCCTTCTCAGGGTTCCTCAGACACCGCTCCCAAGCCCTCGCCCTTTGGCGAGCGTTTGCGTCCTGCCCCCAAGTCTCTCGTGGCAGTTCAGCCAGTAACCCAGGCCGGAGCACCGGCTACCTCGCCCACGCCGTTTGGTGAGCGACTAAAGGCGGCACAGCGCCGGGAGCCCGTGGTCCTCCCCAACGAGGTTTCCAAGCCGGAGCCCGAGTTGCCAACACTTCGTAAGACGAAGAGTATCAACCTCGGGGCCCCAAACAAGCCACCCCCTCCCACCCTGGCCGACAGGCTTGACGCGCTCAAGCTGGCGGAATCGAAGCCAATCGAGCAGACGAAGCGTGTCCAGACTCGCCGCTCAGTGGACGAGATTCGGAGGTCCCTCAACACCCCTTCCGAGATTCCAAAGACGGTTATCGATCTGCCCAAGCGTATTGTATCCGACTCTCCGATCTTGGCTGCTCAGAGCACTGGCGACGAGGCTGCCCCTTCGCCCAAGGCTGCCACTCCCAAGCCCAAGCTTGCTGGTCTAGGCTTCCGTGCGCCTACTGGACCTCCCAAAGGAACGGTTGTCGTCGTTGGCCAACCGCTGGACGTCTGGCGAGGTCGGTGCAGCGCCATCTCCCCGTGCTCGTGTGCCTTCCCGCAGCCATGACGGTCGTTCTCTTGGCAAGCACCTCCCCCGCATCGTCTCTGGTGACATGGGATGGGAGGGTGACGCCGTTCGCGGAGCCAGTGCAGCCCGCAAGGCGTCTGTGAAAGGTCGCAAGACATCTCTCAGCCGCTCAACTCCAATGCCCCTGACTGAGGTGAACACTCCCCCCAGACCAAGGGCTGAGCCGCCCGTTGAGGTTTTGCCTGTACCCTCTGTGATCCCTTCGCCAGCTCGTCCGGCCGAACCGCTTGCCCCTCTGGCTCCCTCTGCGGCCATCAACACACCGACTCCCACCACCCCCTCGACGCCCTCCAAGAAGTCGTCCAAGTCCAACCTTTATGGGTCTTTAACTCCTCGTGCCGAAGTCCACGGAGCCGAGATGAAGGGACTCATGAGTGCCATCTCGGCTGCCCCCGCGCGTCAAGGCAATGACGATGGCGGTGAGGGCGTCACTGGCATGTCGAACCGCGTGCGCCTCTCGCAGCGTCTGCCTCTTGCCGCTTCATCGGTCAAGGTGGCACCTGCGCCTCTTCCATCTCGTCGCTTGGCTGGTAACAACAACTGGATGGACCGCCAGCGTCACGCTCTCGCGGCGTACGAGTACCTCTGCCACATTGGTGAAGCCCAGCAGTGGATTGAGGGTTGCCTCGATGAAGAACTCGAATTTGGTGTCACGGAGATGGAGGAGGGCCTGCGAGACGGTATTGCTCTGGCCAAGCTCGCCCGCGTCTTCCAAGGCGAGCAGGTTGTGCGCCGTATCTGGACCGAAGCCAAGCACCGTTTCCGCCAGTCTGACAACATCAACTATTTCCTCAACTTTATCCGCTCTGTCGGCATGCCCGAGACCTTCATCTTCGAGCTCACTGACCTGTACAACAAGAAGAATATCCCCAAGGTCATCTTCTGTATCCACGTGCTCAGTCACTTGCTGGCCCGTCTTGGTCGTGCCGAGCGCATGAACAACCTTGTCGGCCAATTTGAGTTTACCGACGAGCAGCTCGCCGCTACTCAGAAGGGTATCCAGGGTGTGGCCATGCCCAACTTCCAACAAGTAGGCCAAACTCTTGCGAAGGAAGCCAGTTGGGAGCCAGAGCCTGAAGAGGAAGTTGAGGAGGAGACCGAGGACGAGCGTGAGTTGCCGGACCGACTTCCGGAGTGTTGGCTAACCCCACAGGCCGCGACCGAGAGCTGCTTGAATGTGAGGGATCCATCATTTCTCTCCAGCAGCACCTCCGTGGTGCCCTTGCTCGCCAGCGTGCCACTCGTGTCAAGACACAGCTCAAGCTCGCCGCCCCCATCATTGTTCAGCTTCAGTCTCAAATCCGTGGCCACAGGTCTCGTGCCGCCGTGAAGACTGAGAAGAGGGGTCACCAGAAGCTCCGTGGCTGGGCCACGTCGTTCCAGGCAGTTTCTCGCGGGTACCTTGCCCGCAGTCGCTGGAACCAGCATGTTGGCGATGTGCGCAACATGGAGCGTTCCATGGTCGGTGTCCAAGCCCAGGCGCGCGGTTGTACTTGCTCGAATGCGCCGTTCGGCCCAGGACAATGAACTCGACCGCGCTCAACGCGCCTTTGTCGGCATTCAGGCTACCTGCCGTGGTTGGCTTGCCCGCCGTGACCGCAAGGAGGAACGCAGAGCCCTTACCAACCCCAAGAACGTCCAGGCCGTCACTGCTATGCAGGCTATCCTTCGTGGCCGCCTCTCTCGCCAGGCCATGGTCAAGGAGCACAAGGCGATACAGATCCACGCGGCTACGTTCACCAAGCTACAAGGTCACCTCCGCAGTGCCCTCGTTCGCCGCCAACACAAGACCCGCGAACAGAAGATGGACGACGCCAACAGCTACATTGTCGCTATCCAGTCGCAGGCTCGCGGTGTCCTTGCTCGCCGTCGCAAGAATGTGTTCACCAAGGCTGCTGTCACTGTCTCGGCGTCTGTTTCGTCGTTCCAGGCTCTTGCTCGTGGCCGTCTTGCCAAGAAGACTCACGACAACATGCAAAAGGCACTCGCCAAGGTTGAGGTGGCCGGTTCGGTTGGCGGTCTGCAGGCCTTCCTTCGCACCCGGCTCGCCAAGCGCCACACGGTTGAGCAAAAGAAGAAGCTCGAATTCGTTCAGCCCGACGTTATCGGTTTCCAGGCCGTGGCGCGCGGTTACCTTGCCCGCCATGAATTCCGCGAGTGGCGTGACTACCTCGTTGACCCGCACACTCAGGGTGCCCTCGTCTTCCTGCAGTCCCTCTCGCGCGGCTTCATTGCTCGCCGTCGCTTCTGGATGCGCTGGTGCTACCTTCACCAGAACATTGACAAGATTGTCAAGGTGCAGTCCATGTGGCGCGGTCGCAAGCAGCGCCAGATGTACGAGCGTCTCATCACTGGTGTCGGAGTCGATGTGCCAACAATCCAAAACTACATGCACCTTCTCGACGACACGGAGACCGATTTCCACGATCAGCTGCGTATCGATACTTTGCGCAAGGAGGTTGTTGAGCTGCTGCGCACCAACCAGACTCTCGAGACGGAGGTGAAGGAGCTCGACACTAAGATTGCCCTCATTCTCAAGAACAAGATGTCCTTTGAGGACCTGGTCCGCGCCAAGCGCCGTCACGGTGCTGCTACTGGTGATGACGCGTTCCACCCTCCCGGCGGCGGCGATCCGTTCACCAACGTCCACCTCGACCGTGCCAGCCAGCGCAAGCTTGAGTTGTTCGAGCACCTCTTCTTCACGCTCCAGACGGACCCCAAGTACCTCTCCCGTCTTTTGCACAAGCTCGCAGCCGACCCTGAGGCCGACAAGGATCGTCTCCTCGTCGAGGGCGTCACACTCATCCTGTTCGGCTTTGGCCACGATCGCCGCGAAGAGTACCTCTTCCACAAGCTCTTGCAGATTTCGGTGCACGAGCAGGTGTTGCGTTCGCGCTCAATCGAGGAGCTCCGTGACAGCCGCTTTGCGATCATCTCCGTCGTCACGCAGTACGTCAAGCCACTCTTGACTCCCTACATCCAACAGGTGCTCGCGCCGCACATTCAGCGCATTTTGGATGACCACGAGCTTGACCTCGCAACCGACCCCGTCGAGATTTACCATCGCATCATCAATGCCGAGGAGAGTCTTACTGGCATCAAGAGCGATCTTCCTCGTGACGTGGATGCCGACAAAGTGCTTCAAACTCATACTGAGTCGCGCACCACCTACATTCACAGTAAGTCACACGAAACACGAGACGCCTTGGTCTTAACTGACCTCTTGCAGACCTTCAGAAGCTCCACAACCTCACTGCTCCACTTGCAACTGACCTCATGGGGTCAACGGCACAGATGCCCTACACTGTCCGCCTGATTGCGCGCGAGGCTCTTCTTGCTCTGCGTGTACGCTACCAGGACTATGACGACAGCGCCCTCTGGCCTGTCATTGCCAAGGCTATTCTCTTGCCATTCATCCTCCCCGCTATCATCGCACCTGAGACGTACGGTATTGCCGACAGTGTCAATCCCATCCAGAGGCGTAACCTCGCTGCCATTGGAAACGTTCTTGGCTACGTGGCTGCTCAGGATGAGTCGCCCAGAGAGAGTGACCGTCTCGTTCGTGTGCCACTCAACGCCTACATCAGTGCGGAAGGTCAGCGTATGGGCGATTGGGTTTTGGATGGTGAGTAGCAACCGCATGGTAGTTTGGTGATGCGGTTACTAACGGATTCAGCGTCCGAGGTGGACTTCCAGGTTCAGGAGATGCTCGAGTCGACGTCGGAAGCGACACCTATCGCTATCACGCGTTCCGACATTTACGGCCTTCTGTCGATCCTCATACAGTCCATCCCGGCTCTTACGGCTGGCAAGACTGGCGACCCCATCGAGAGCGTCTTGAACGAACTCGAGGGTCCACCAGTGGAGTACGACAGAAGCAAAAGCACTGTTCGCGTGCGCCTCACCAACCGCCTCGCCCAGCTTCAACCGAGCGATCCTTACCAGGCTCAGGTCCGAGAGCTCGAGGTCCAGGCCAAACGTCACGTCATCGCCGTACTGCGCGTGCAGACCGGACGTGACTTGTACGAGGTTCTCCTCAGTCACCCCAGTGAGGAGGACGAGGAAAAGTGGATTGTGGAGGTTCACCGCGACATTGCGCTCGAGCAGGCACGAAAGGAGCGCCACGATCTGCCGCCTACCCCCGTTGAGGCGGAGTACCAGATGGAGAGCATCCGATCACTACCCTTCCACGAGGTCAAGTCGCGTGCCATCGAGTTTTGCATGCTGTTGGTCGAGACTGGCAGGCTATCCCGCGAGGACAAGTTTGAGGGACTCCTCGTCTCGATCGCGTCCGACATCAAGGAGAAGCACCGCTTGCGACAGAAGCGCAAGGTCGACCTGCAATCCATGTCCGAGGCCCATGCGCACTTGAACGAGAAGCGGACCAACTTCGAGGAGCAAATACAGAGTTACCACGACTACATTGACTCTGCTATGGCTGCCCTGCAACAAAAGAAGAAGGCGCCGTTCATGTCGAAGCAATACTGGCACCAAAAGGGTAAAAAGTCCAAGTTTGGATCGTACAAGTACACCGCCGAAGACTTGAACAAGAAGGGCGTGCTCCTGTCGGTCAACCAGGTGTCGCCACGACAATTCGGTTCAGTACACATTGTCATCTCGTCAGACAACGTGGGTGTCTTCACCCTCGAGATGTCCAGTCCGTCGGTCGCTGGCCAGGAACTCCTGCACATGGAGGACTTGCTCCAGGCCCAGTTTGACAACAATGTCCGCCTTGACCTGTTTGACGGCCAAGCGGCTTTCAACCTCAACATGCTTATTCACCAGATTAACAAGAGTGAGTCACACACCTGTGTTTTGTTTGCGTGTATCTAGACCCACTAACTCCGCGCCCAGAATTCTACGCTTCCTAGAGCTCGCGGATGGACCTAAAGGATACGACAAACTACTGTATACCACTATAGCCATCAAATATTGGCACAATCTGTAACGTCTGCTAATGCAATATTGGTTTCTGCATAGGTCCAAGAAAGAGTGAAATAAACGAATGATATGGAGAAAATCTAAGAAATCTAGACCCCGAGGCGGTGGCGGTGATGGTGGTTTAAATGCTGGTGCGTCTACCGGTCGCTCTATTGCTTTTGCTTGGCCGGTTCAGAGGTGGCTGTTGCATCTGATGCAGTCGTCAAGGTACGTCCATCTTCACCCTGTCCAAGGCCGAGAGGGCATCCCGTGGTGGTCTTGGATGCCTTTTCGTCCCCGATAGTGGTCGCCTCAGTTTCGGGCTCGGGGCTGTCGTCGGGCTTGATCTCGGTCGTCTTAGCCACACCGACATTGCTCTCCTCCTCAGCCACAAGTGCGGCCTCGTGCTCTCTACGGCGCTGAGCACGTGGGTTGAGGATGGGCTTCAGGACCACCACAAGGCCGTCAAGCAAGACGACAAGAAAATATTGCACGAAAGCAGTCTTGTCAAATTCCTCGCGGAAGAAAAGCGACTAAGTATTGTCAGCACCGAGCACAAGACACGTCCGATAAGCTCTGGCAAGCTCTCTATACGTACCACGCCACTGAAGAGACCGCCGAAGATATCCACCAGCATGAAGGTGATTGAGATACCAACGACCTCCTTGGCCTTGTAGATCTCATAGTATTGAGGAAGAAGGCCGATGATAAGGAGCGCCGATGTGATCCAGCCGTACATCTGCTGCGGCCATGTGACGCCGTTCCTTTCGCCAGCCCAGAGGGCGAAGACAGATCCAGTCTCAAACCCAGCAAATACGCAGTAGAATGCGAGGAGACAGAGCGTGGCCTTGAGCTTGGAGTAGCCCTTGCCATAATAAAGACATTGCGCCCATGAAACCGTACAGAAGGCGCCGAATGCCTGCGGTTGCACCTAGATTTGTTAGCCCTTGATCTTTCAGCATGCCACAGTCATGGATATGACAGTCTTCCTAGTCAAAACCTGGGCCAGTCCCCTGGTACAGGGTGGACATTGCTCCGGAACGTCACTCACCTGAAGAGGTATACTGGACCTCATCGACACCAGATAGGAGCCCTGGAAGATTGTTGCGCATCCCCAGATGCTACGCGGCGTCAGTATCTGCAGTGCGTGTCATGGAGATGTGCGCCAAGCCAGGTAGGCAGGTTGGATAACCTTCTAAGACTTCCAAGACTTCCAAGACTCACAACATAAGGATTGGGGACAGGCCCTCGGTAGACTTTGTCCTGTAGCTCTTCACGATTTGTGGAATGACCTGGACGGACCACAGGACAGCGCCTATGGTGGCCAGCGTCTTGTCGGCGGCCGGAATCTCCCTCATGGTGGGACAAGGAGGAGTGGTAACGTTGAGAGGGCGAGGCGGAGGAGCGGAACAAGAGGTTTCGAACTAGAAAGCAATAGCAGAAGGGCGCTGGAGTGGAGGTTATGTTGTGAGATGGGACAGGGGGGAAGTCTTGGCGGAAGAATCCCGTCGTCGTTCGTCGTTCTTCTACTGAACGTCCAAGGCTACGTGGGTGGGAGGAAGAGCAACGTAGCGAGTCACGCGCATGTCTACTCACCACGCGGGGTGCACTGGTACGACTAACGTCGAGTAGCAAAAAGATACGGGGAGAAGTTTAGCCAGTTAGTCATTAGTAGCCGTCGGCCCGACCGGGGCACTTCCTCCGAGGAGCGTCCACTGCCTAATGAAAACATAATAACAACCAACTGCGACAGAGTCCGCCTCGTAATGGCTGTCGCTCACTTGTAATAAGCACCGCGTCCCCAATTCAAAAAAGTTCATCCACAGTTGAGCCTAAATCATTCTTGGAGCTACATCCCCCTTTTACATCCGAGGGCTCACGTGAGCCAATTTAATGGGCCACCGTGGGAGATGCAATGCCTTCCAGTGCCACGCGACAATACTCCCGCCATTTCTGCATCCGCCTAAAAGTCCCCTTTCCAACCGCCTGTTCCAATGGACAGCATCGAGAGTCGACTTGCTCGACTTTGCCTCGAACAACACACACACATTACAAACAATGTTCGGCGCGTTCCGCCCCTCGAGCGTGTCCCTTGGTGGCCTTCTGTGGAAGAGCCCCTACCGCCTCTCGCCTACCCGCAAGGCCAACCTCCGCAAGCGTCTGCGCCGTGTGGACGACGTTATTGCCGCTGTCGCCGAGTCCGGCGTCGAGCTCAAGAGCCTTAACAAGGCCCTGGCCCTGCCAAAGGAGAACGAGATGAAGCCAAGGGGTGGGTATTTGTGTCAATGGGAACTGCAGATACAGTGGTCGAGGATGGGTGATGAGCCAAGGCGGGACGCAAGTGTCTGGTCCATCGTCCGGTGTTCTCCGAGCTGTCGTCATCTAGACAACTTTGACGTGTTCTGTACTTCTGCGACAATGCTGACCAGCACAGACAAGTACACCACCTTCGACCCCAAGGCTTCAGCGCGTAACTACCGCAAGAGTGTGCACTTTGTTCCCAAGTGGACCAAGGTAAGTGATACTGTCGAAACGGGCGACTGGGAATTGTTAACGAGGGAACGGCGACCGTCTGCCGTTCTGCCTCGTGCTCAGCAGCTCCCGTTTTTCCTCTCCTGGTACTGCGAAACTGAACTAACATATACAGTTGACATTACGCGAGAACCCCAAGGGTTTCTAGACCAGCATATGTATCACCAATACCTCTCGCCGCACTGACTTTACAAGAACGGAGAAACAGAACAGACAACTCGCTACAGAGCTGCGAGCTTTAACTACTGACGATACACTATGAACATGACGCGGTGACAGGAGACTGACAGATCGGGTTGGGGATGGTGCAGGCTAGGTGCCTCGCCCACGAGAAACGGAGACTTGCGACTGGGACTCTGGCGTTGAGACCTTGTTGGACTCGACCTGATGCTTTACCTCGACACCCAGTACCCATTCGTGAACTGTGGGGGAGGCATCGGCCCTCCCCAGTAGGGTTTGGGGGTCGGGTATGTCCCTGGTACGGCAACGCCATACGGGACCTGCTGGTACTGTGGTCCAAAGTCGATACCGACGGGGACTGGTACGACGTTTACGACCTGCTGTGGAGGCACGCCCATCGGCGGTGGCATGCCTTGGCCTGGACCCGGTCCAGAAGGGTAGGACTGGGTTCGCTGGTGGCCTTGGTGGCGGTGGTGATGGTGGTGGTGGTGCGGTTGAGATTGAGGCTGAGCTTGCGACTGAGAATGGGAGTGATGGTGTCGTGACGAAGAAGATGTTCGCGGGAGCACTTCGTCCTTGTTCACGCTGCTGCCACCAGTGGATGGCTTGCTCGAGGAGTTGGACGCGTTGACATGGGAATGGACGTTGGTCCGTGACGCGCCCTGCTTCGGCTGTAGAGTCGAGGTGGAGACCTTGGGAGGCGGATCCACTCCGTTGGTGGTCGCGGCTGCTGCTAGAGCAGTGGAAAAGTCGTTGCTGAACTTGTTACTGAGCGATTTGTCGGCCTTCTCTCTTGCCCTCCCCCTTTCCCTCTCAGCCCGTTCCTTGTCCTCCTTGATCTTCTTCAAATGGGCAATGACCTCTGGCCCACGCTCGATTTCCATGGCATTGGCGTCCCACGCATCCAGGATCCACCCGACAAGACATTGCATGACGCTCAAGCGCGATGCTTGCCGGCCGACGACGGGCGAGACAACGCCCTCCGAGTATCCCGGCGTGAATGTGCCAAAGGCCCAGAACTTGATTGTGGTGAGGATGAAGTGACGGGTGGAGACATAGCGGGTGGCATGCTGCGTGCACTCGTCGTACATCTGGACCTGTTAGCACATGCGGGAAAGGGCCGTTGTACACTACTCACCTGCGCCTGCAGCAAGACTGCCTGCATCTGCTCCTCACTCCTCCACTGCTCGGTCCAAGGCGTCCGTGGCGAAGTGAATTCGCGCATAACCCCAAAGTCGACAAAACCGGGGGGTCGCAACATGACGACCATGAGAGTGTACAGTCCGTCGGTGAGCGCCAACGAAGCGTACCCATCGACCAGGCCGTTAGAAGGGTTACGGACGCCCTGGGGAGCGACGAGTTCCCAGTTGAACGCCGTGCTGCCTGCCCTGAGGATGTGGAGGACCGAAAGGGCGGTCTCGAGCATCTGCAGCAGTCAGTACCCTCCTGGTGGGAGTGACACTTACGGGCGTGAGACGGCCCCACTTCCCGTCCTCTATTGGCGCACCGACCTCGAACCCTTTCGCTTCGAGGGCAAAGTGACTCTCCATCAGCACCGCCCACCCATGTTCCAGGACTCACTCTCTACGCCGAATCGCCACATCGACGGGCGTCTTGGGCACATCACGATCCAGTCCTGCATGTTAACCTCCAGTCAAAATACTCTGCGACACCTACTTTCTCGCAGGTGACTCCTCCACCAGTCAGGCTGGCGCCACTTGACCAATGCCCTCGTACCGTGATGCTGTTCCGCGGCAAGCTTGCGCTGGATATACTCAAAGTTGTTCCCCCGACCACTCCCCAGTGTTCCACCGGCTTCACGCCACGGCCAGCGAGGAACGTCACTGTGTGCGAGGTATCCGAACAAGTTGTCCGCGGGCTTCGTGAGAGGGCCACGGTCACGCGAGTGGATGTACTTGCTGACTGACGAAACGGGGTATATGGGTCGTATTCGGGAGTGGTTGTGGATATGGGAGAAGACGGACGAGATAGTCGGGCGCGAGGGCTTGGAGGGGTCGTCAGGCAAGCGACGTGATCCAAATGTGCTGAGAATCCGCCTGCCGATGCCGTCTGGCCTCGGCGTTGCAGATCGTACGCGACTAAAGTCACCAGCCGGGTAGGCGTAGCCGTAGCCCATGTCGTGGGTATGCGGTTTGTACGACCACCCTGTGGCTCCGGGGACCGAGGCTGAGCGACGAAGCGCAGGCCGTGGGGGTACGATATCGCTCTTGCGATGGTTGGGTTTCCGCCGTCCGCCATTTGTCGGTATAAACTCCCTCTCCTCGCCGTTCGGCCCCACATCGCAATCTGGAGACGAGGCCGAGTCGGAGGACAAGCTGGGTCGTGGACCACGAGTACCAGAATCAAACGACACGTTGCGCCGGAGACGCCCGTTGGCGCTTGGTGACCGCCGTCTCTCAAACGACAAGCGCTTCGTAATACGGCCACTTGAACTTCCTCCGCCGTCACTCGCCACTCTCCCATGTCCCCGCCCGCCTGCGCCCCTAGTCATGGAGGCTGACGCCGCCAGCAAGGTAGTCGATTGACTGCCTGCTGCGGCCGGCGTTTGTGCCAGGGATGGCGCTAGAGTGGCGGTTGTTGGTGCTGGGACCGACTGCTTGCTGTTGCTGGCGGAGTTGTTCCTGGCGTTGTTCGAGTTCGAGTTGGCGCTTACGCTGGCTGCGTTGCCGGCTGATGACTGGGTCGGGCTCGTAGTTGCTGGGGTTGCCGGGAGGGATTTCGACAATACGGGGGGCGGCGGTGCAGCACGGGCATCCTTCGATTCTGTATTTGGTGCCCTCCGGGACTGGCTTGTCGTGGTGCGGGTATTCGAGGAAGGCGGCATTGTCTGCTGGGGCTTGAGCTCGGTCCGCGCTCCGGGTGTGTCTTTCTCACGAGCCATCGCACGTTGCTGTTGAGCTTGTTCATCGCGTTGTTGTTGCTGTTGTTGTTGCCTTTCCTTGTTCTTGCGCTCCCGTTCGGCTGCCTCGCGCCTCTCGGCCTCCCTCTCCTTCTCCCTCCTCTCCTTCTCCCTCCTCTCCACCTCCTTCCTCTCCTTGTCCTTCCGCTCCATATCTTTTCTCTCCTTCTCCTTCCTCTCAGCCTCCCTCCTCTCTGCTTCATAACGCTCAACATCACGTCTCTCTTTGTCCTTCCGCTCAACCTCCCTCCTCTCCTTCTCCTTCCTGTCAGCCTCACGACGCGTCTTTTCTCTCCTCTCAGCCTCCTGTCTCTCCCTCTCTTCTCGTCTAACCGCCTCCCTCCGTTCAGTCTCCTTCCTCTCTTCCCTGGCCTCCCGGGCCAACCGCTCGGAGCGAGCCTTGGCCTCGCGAGCCAGCCGCTCGGCATCGGCACGCTCCATGATCTCCTTGACCTCACGAGATCGGCGACGAGCAGCAGCCTCCTCCTCCTCCTTGGCCTTTGCCACTTTGGCCCTCTCCTTGGCCTCGGCCTCCTGCTGGGCACTTACGCGGGCCTCCCGCTCGACCTCGCGAGCGAGCCACTGCTGGCGCTCCAGGTCCATGCGGGCGGCCTTTTCGCGCTCAGCACGCTCACGTTCGGAACGAAGGACGCTTTCCGATCGCCGAATACTCGCTCCCGCTGCGCTGCCCAAGCTGGTGTTGCCGGTCAACTCGGCGCGCTCAGAGGCGAGCTTGTTCTGCTGGCGGATAGCTTCGGCGGCCCTTGCGCGCTCCTTCTGTGCCTTCTCGGCGGCGAGTTGCCCAGCAATGTGCTTGGCGCGCAGCTCGGCCTCGTCGAGTTGAACTGGGGGTTTGGGACTCGGCTTGAAAGTCAGTCAATGCTACAGATGGAGGGTGGCACGACTCACCGAAATGTCGAGACTTGGCCGACTGCGAATGTGCGATGAGCCGCCACCTGGCCGAGAGACCGCTACCGAGGCTTCAGAAACGGATCGGGAGTGATTGCTGTTCCTGCTCTCGGAGCGCTGGCTGCTGCTTGGAAGCGGAGGGATGGCGATGGACATCCGAGGCCGAGTGCTCGTGGCGGGTACGTTCGAGACAGTGGTTGAGCCAGTTGGGTTGGGCTGCATGGGGATGGCGCGGGGGGTTGTCGATGACGCTGGGGATCCCGCGGCAACGGCGTTGCGAGGGAGACTTGAGGCTCCGTTGCTCGCGTTCGAGGCCGAATAGGGAACGTAAGTAAACGATTCCCTAGAGGAGGAAGCTGTAGGCTTGCTCTTTGATGGCGGGAGTGGAGCCGTCATCACCGCAACGTGATGGGCTGGCGGTGAGCAGCAGAAACGTTTGCCGCCAACGCCTTTCCAGCCTCGCGCAAAGGACCGACGGCGTAGGTGTATGCACTCGATGGAGGTGCAGCTGTGGTTATCAGTACCAAAAGTACCAAAAGGGTCGTTGATGGAATGGAATGATGGGACAAGTTGCTGATGGGAAGGCGAGTGTTCGCCTGACAAATAACTAGAGCAGGGTCACGTTGCTCGGCAGAGCCTGGGGCGGAGGGTCACATTCGCTGCCCCTCCTGGCTATACCGAGCGGTGACGTTGGGCCATGTTGTGCTGCCCTGCGCGCCGGTGGCCGGTGGCGTCTCGCCACTTGGTTTAGACCACAACGGTGGGGGGAGGCTTGAGATTCCAAAGCCCACGGAGTCGCAGGCGTTCTGACGCAGGTGGCGCGAGGCCCGACTGAGAGTGCTCCGAGATCGACAAAATGGCACTCAGGCTGGCTGCAAGTATACAACCCCCCCAACCATCGCTTGGATCGTTTGGATGGAAATACTCACTGGCGTGGTTGTAGTGATGGAGGAGTGGGTGGTTGCGGTATGTGGTTGCGATGAACGGATATGGATCAATGGGGGAGGCAGAGATTGCCGATCGCCGTGTGGATCAGAGGGCGGACGGTCTTGGATCTTGGGATCGTGGATCGGTTCGACTCGGTAACGTCGGTATTGCTCAGCGCCCACAGGCCGCAGGTCAAAGGGGAAAGGGGGGGTGTCTTCGAGGATGTAGCAGATATGAGGTCGAGGGGGGATGGGTGGCAAATGCTCTTTGGTCCACGAGATGTGTGATGTCAGTCGCGAGTGATGCCGTGTCTTTAAAGCGCCGGGTATTGGCTGTAGGCCCAGGCGACTCGTCGAAAGGACAGGCGCGACTAAGCGTGAAGAGAAGTTTGGAGCATGTTTGGGGTTGCAGTCGAGTTCTGTACGTGCGCTCGGCACCGGCGGTCCGGAGCGGTTACTGGCAGGGTCCAAGACCTTCCCTCTGGTTGTCTGGAACTCGCAAGATACCGGTGAACGGCCGCGGTTTCCCGTTGTGCGGTGCCGTAGGTGACCTCGTTGCTGTCAGCAAATGCAGCAAAGCACAAGACCTGCGTGTGTGTGCACTGTGCAAGAGGGGGGCGCTCCACTACTGCCCTGCCGCACGGGCACTGGGCGTTTTTGGTTGCTTTTCGTGACAACTGACGACCGCAGGACTGACTCGCAAAACACGTGTTGGGCGCCGGGGAGTGAACCGCCGCATCATTGTACTCGCGTGACTCCATGGATCCATGGAGAGATGAGATGCCAAGTTGGAGCAAGTGCGCGAGTTTCTACAACTTGCACCTTAGGGGACGGACCGAGTGTCGGCAAAACGCCACGATGGGCAAGGTTCGCTGCGGGGGTGTGCCACATTCCGCCAATGACACACTTGCCCCAGTCTTCTCTGCCGTACGTCTGTCGTATTCATCAGTCTCTTCTCGACCTACGTCCATGCACTGTGAGTCGGTTGTTCTTGGAAACAGAGTGCAAGGCAACCACATGGTTAGAACGTAAGTGGGGAGGCGGTTGCACAGAACATTGTGACTACATGCCCTACGAGAACCACTCCGTGAAGAGAAGGTTAAAAACAGAAGTAGAATGACCCGCGTCCGAACCCGGCCAACACCCATTCGGCCGCCCAGCGGTCGGAACGAAAGGGATGAGGGATAGGGGAGGGGAGAGGGGGGCGGATGTGGTGAGTACATGAAAAAGGGGACCGGCCCAGTACATAGTGGTGGTCTTCATGGGGTCAGACGACGGAGAGGGACCGGCTTGCTGAAAACATCTTGGAGGTCATGTTTAGGCCTTGATGGCCTTCTTGGGGGAGCCATTCTTGCGGGCGGAGCGAGGCGAGCGGGGCTTGCGAGGCGATTTCTTAGAAGGGGTTGAGGCCACCGACTTGGGAACAGTGTTTTCCTCGTCATGCGAGCGCTTCAGGTGCTTGCCGGCGCCTGGGGTGCCTTTGGCGTTCGTCGCCGAGTCGGTCTTGGTGTGCGCCTTGGAAGCGCCCGAGCGGCCGCGGCGGCGCGAGGAAGCCTTGATCGGTTCCTGGATATTGACCTTGCCTCCCGTACTCTCAGAGAGCGTCTTGGACGGAGTCTGGGTAGTGGATTTAGTAGTATCGATGTCGCCCTTGCGAGAAGACATGGCGGGTGACATGTTCTCGAGCGCCTCGTTCTGAAAGTCAACCCCTGGCCCGAGGGTGCAAGTTGCTCACCTTCTTGTGTCCAAACTTCTCGTAGAGATGCTCGACCGTGAGAACAGGAGCACCGGAAAGAACATTGGGAGGCGAACTGTTGGCCGATGGAGGGGGAACAGCAAAGATGGGGCTTGGGTGGAGGGGGAAAGGCTTGGAAGACTTGTTGCGCCAGTTGATGCTGGCGTCGGCCTTGCTCGAGGCGTGAGCAGGGATACCGAGCTTGCTGGAAAGGGTCGAATCGCCAGAGACAACACGGGACTCGCTCTCGCCCTGTTGAACGACACGCACAGTGTAAGCCTGGTTGGTGGTCGGGTCCACAAGAGTCATAGTCTTAAACTCGGGCTTTCCCGGTGTCCACATGGGAGCGCTGGCAGAGTGAATGGCTTCGTCGTAACGCTGCATAGTCTTGGAAGGAGAACCAGCGATAGGCATGAGAGGCTGGCCAAGACCGAGACGGGAACGGCCGTCCACAAACTTGAGAGCCTGACAGTTAGTCAACGATGTCAAGAATCTGACGAGAACCCACCTCGTTGGCCTTGGCATAATGAACAGGGTCGGCAACAGTAGGCTCGGGAGGAGGAAGAAGAACATCCTTCTTGATGCCAATGACCTGGTTGTGGTCCCTGACAACGATGGGACGCCTGCTGGAGCTAGCGTAAGAGATCCCAGAGGCAGCGGTGTTGTCGCTCGTGGCGCCACTCGAGACATAGCTCGAACTCGAAACGGTACGAGCGGTAGTCGAGTCAGAGGCGTTGCGAGAGCGAGGTCCAGTCGAGCCCTTGACCGAAGACTTGCCGCCAGGCGAATTGGAGATACGGAGACCAAAGACATGAGAAAGGTAGGCGCTCTGGTCGGCAACGGTAGCATCAACACCGCTGGGATGGAGTCAGACACGACAGAGCAGTACGCAGTCACGTACCTCGGATTGCGAGCATAGGGGAGCGAGAGAGGACCATGGAGCAGAGGGACGGGGCGCTCACGAGCGCTAGCGACGGGTTGAATGTTCTTGGGCTTCTTGAGCTGTCCCGTGCGCCACTTGGAGAGAACCGGCTGACCAAGAGCGGTGTCCTGGTGCTGCATGTTCGTATCACCTGCCTGGCCGGGGACAATGGCAATTCCCTTGTGAGTTTTGAGGGGAGGCTGTTCGACACCCTTGGTGCGGCAGGGAGACGGGTTGTACTCCTCAAGGAGTAGACGGCGACGGTGGTGAATGAAGGGAAGAGGCTGGGGACCAAGGAAGATCTCCATGGAGCTGGTGCTCTGGGGAGCAGTCGAGGGAGTGTTAAGGGAGCGGTCACCCGACGAGTCCGTGTGAACAGGAGTCGAGAACGGATCGTCATCCTCGAGCTTGACATCAGAGACGGATGAGAGGTACTTGAACGACATGGGCGTCGAGTTGCGGACGGAGGCGGGGAGAAGGGGCATGAGGTCCGAGAGGTCCTCCGAGGTGTCGGCATGAGGGATGTCTTGGACTGATTCACACTTGAGAGGAGACGAGTTGCTGTTGAGGAGGGTGCATGGGTGGGGAAGAGAAGGCCAGGTGAGACGGATGGAGGAAAGCAAAGGAAAAGGAAGGCGAGGGAAGGAGAGGAGGGAAGGTCAGCAGGGAAGGCACCTCCGTCTTTCCTCCAGGCAACTCACTGGATGTCGCCGGCAGACGCAGAGCGCTGGTGGCGAAGAATCACCGACGGCGAGCGGAGTGCACCCAGCATGGAGGAAGAAGGCTTGGGGTTGTCCATGATTGAGGAAGTGGTGGATGTCAGTTTGCTGTAGAAGCGCTGGAGAAGGTAGAGGAAGGGGATCAGAGTAATGTGTGTAAGAGGAGGGAAGGTGTCGAGCAGTAGAGAAAGAGTGAGGTCAACGAGGAGAGCGGGGTAAGGCATAGCCTTAGGGGGGCATGGAGGGAGTGAAGAGCGGGGATGGTATCACGAAGGAGGTAACGCAAGTAGTAAAAGGAGGAGTGAGGTGTTGCAGGACAGAGAATGGGTGAAAGAGAAGAAAGAGGGACACAAACGAGCCAATATAACCCGCATCCCATCGTCATCCACAGATCGGTGCCCCGCAGTGGCAACAAGCGCGGAATCTTTTAGAAAAAATGTCCCTCTGTGCTGCAACCCAAGTGTTGCAACGGGTATTGCTTCAACTGTTGTCCAAAAGCACCAGCGTAACAAGCCCTGCCCAGCATGGTCAAGTCACGCGTCTCGAGGGGTATGCTCCTCACCAACAATCTGCCCCAGCTGCAGAACCTGGTCAAGGTAAGTTGCAGCTTCTTCAAACCACGTGAGAGTCTTGGGCTAACACCGTCTCAGCGTGACCCTGTCGCGTACAAGGAGGAGTTCCTTGTCCAGTACAACCACTACCAGTCGCTCCTGCGCCTGCAGACCGTCGCCCCTGTGGCTGGTGCATCGACGCAGAAGGACAACAAGTCCACAGAGCTCTTTGCCGACCTCATCAACTTTGTCTCGCAGACTGCCCAATGCTACCCGGTCGAGACCAAGGAGCTCCCCGCGCAGCTCAGCGCACTCCTCCTCGGTACTGGCGGCATCATGGCCGTGAAGGGTGACCTGCGCGAGACCGCTGTCAAGAACCTCATTATGCTCCGCAACAAGGATGTCATTGACTCCATTCAGTGGGTTCACAATGCGTAATCCAAGCTGACCCCTGCCAGGCTTCTCCAGACTCTTCTCCCTCTCCTTCCTCACGCGGGCAAGGAGCTGCGTTCTACCATCCGCAAGACCATCCTCACGGATCTCAAGGTCTCCAACCAAAAGTCCAAGAACCACCGTCTCAACCGCGTCGTCCAGGGCCTCCTCTTCAACATTATTGAGGCCGGTATGGGCGCAGAGGTCGTCGGAAACAAGGGCAAGGGCAAGGGCAAGGAGGTCGGTGGTGAGGCCATCTGGGCCGTCATGATGGTGCGCGAGCTGTGGCGCAAGGGAGTGTGGACCGACGCCAAGACTGTGTCGATTGCCGCCCTCGCTGCGTTCCACCCCAACACCAAGGTGCAGTCGGCTGCCATTCACTTCTTCCTTGGCTCGGAGACCGACGACGGCAAGGAGGACGACACCACGGACGAGGAAGACGCGTTCCGTGAGGCTCGCCGTAACATCAAGGGCATGGAGCACCGTGGAGGTGTCAACAAGAAGACGGGCAAGAGGAGACGTGAGATGATCACTGCCAACAAGAATGCCAACAGGAAGAGGAAGCAGAAGGAGGCTGCCGTTGGCAACAACGCCAACTTCCCCGCTCTCGAGCTCCTCCACGACCCCCAGACCTTTGGCGAGAAGATGTACGACAACCTCAACCGCCACGACAAGCAGTACTCGCTCGAGCACAAGGTGCTCATCATGCAGCTGCTCTCGCGTGTCATGGGTGTGCACAAGCTCTGTGTCCTCGGCTTCTACACCTACGTCATCAAGTACCTCACCTACCACCAGCTGCAGGTCACTCTCATCCTCGTCTCGCTCGCCCAGTCGGTGCACGACCTCACCCCTCCCGACGTTCTCACTCCTGTGATCCGCAAGATTGCGCAAGAGTTTGTCCACCCCGGTGTCGGTGCCGAGGTTATCGCCGCTGGTATCAACGCCATTCGCGAGGTGTGCCGCAGGCAGCCGTGGTGTATGGAAGAGGACCTCCTTGGCGACCTTATCGAGTACAAGAAGTCCAAGGACAAGGGTGTGGCCACCGCTTCCGGTGGTCTGCTCCAGCTGTTCCGTGAGGTCAACCCCGGCATGCTCAAGCGCCGTGACCGCGGAAAGGCGGCAGCAATGGGTCTCGTCAACGGCCAGGTCGCGGCTTACGGTCGCACGCAAGAAGGTGCCGACGGTATCGAGGGTCTCGAGCTTCTCGAGGAGCACTGGGCCCAGCAGCGCAAGGAGGCGAACGGCGGTCTCTCGGACGACGAGGGCGGCGATATCGACGAGGAGGACGAGGGTGGCTGGGACAACTGGGATGTCGAGTCGGACACTGGCTCCGAGTCGAGTGGCTGGAACGACGTCATTTCGGACGACGAGGACCTCGTCATTAGCGACTCGGAGGACGAGGACGGCAAGCCCAAGACGAAGAAGAAGCTCGGTCGTAAGGCCCAGGCTGCCGCCGACGCAGCCATGGACGCCGAGGACGACGTTGAGATGGCCGACAACGATGACGATGACGCCAAGTCGGTCGTGTCGGTTGCCACTACGGCCACGTCTGAGGCCAAGAAGATGTCGCTTCTCGCCCAGCAGAAGATTCTTACTCCTGCCGACTTTGCACTCCTCAACGAGCTCCGTCTCAAGGCTGCCCGCGAGGCTGCCGAGCAGGGTGGTGGTACTGCTGCCAAGCGCAAGCTTGCCCAGCTCGAGGCCGCCAAGCGCAGCTCGTCGAACGACGAGCAGTCGCGTTTCCTCACCGAGGACGAGATCCTGGGTGCTCGCAAGCGTACAAAGCAAAACTACGAGGAGCGTATGGAGAGCATCCGCAAGGGTCGCGAGGGCCGCGAGAAGTTCGGTTCGGCCAAGGGCAGGAAGACTGGCACGCCCAGCTCGACGACCAACCGCGAGAAGAAGCGCAACAAGCCCCTCATGATGGCTGTTCAGTGGGTACAGATGTGGAACGACAGCTGCGTGTTCAGTTTGCTAACAACCGCCCAGCTCGAACAGTGTTGTGCAGAAAAAGAAGGCGTCGCTGCGCGACAAGCAGATTCGTCTGCGTGCTGCTATCGACAAGCAGAAGAAGATGAAGCACTAGACCTAGAGTGTACGATGATTGGGATGGGTGATAGACTTTTTCTTTCTTTTTGTGATCTTCTCGACATGCAACGGATATATACCTTTGGCGTTTGCCCCCCGTGGTCGTACACCTTTGTTTTGTTGGCCATTCTCCGGGCGGCGTAGAGGCCGTGTGGTGTGTACGTGGTAAAAGCGTTCCGGCCGTTCCGGGTTGAGGCCACAACGGTGCAGCTGGCCAGCTTGTAAGCGTCCAGGGACGGAGTACGCACAGGGTGACGCTGCGCGGTCTCTCGCTCGTTGTAGTAAAAGGGAGGCTCTAATATTACCGTTTGTGGGTTTTGCGCGAGTGGAACAGCCCAGGGCGGCGGCTCTCGGGCCCTTTGCAGACGCCATGGGTTGCCGCGCAGGGGCTCTGGCCCACCAAGCGCTCGCTCGGGGGGTTGCATGGAGGAACGGGGTGGTCGAGAGCGCGTCTGGACTGGGCAGGTTGGCACTGGTGACGAGCAGAGTGGCCTTTGCGGTGGCGGGTGTGGCCCAGAGGACCGGGACGACGGACGACAAAAGGTACCACACGCTCACCACAGCGAGCCGCTCTCTCCGCCTGGCCGCCGTTAACGGGATCAAATTCCCACCACCCGGCAGACAGAGAGAGCGCCAGGGATGAGAAAGGCGGCCGCGCGCGCGCTACGCTCAGGCGCTCTGGCCACCACCACACACACCACACACCACTCGCTCTCGCTGCTCGTGGGTGCGCGCTGCTACGCTCAAGCATCACTCTCTGCACATCAACCATCACCCATTCAGCTCGCCTTTTATCCATCCATCACACCCACAATCCACAGCATACGACACTCGTTCCACCCTCCTACCACCACCACAACCGCCCACCACCCCAGACACAAACACACCACAAGCACAGTCAGCCCTCTCGCAGCATACCCAGCAGGCCTCCAGCCACTCTTTACCCTCTCACTCCCCCCCCTCCCCTTCCCAAACACCCGGCCGCCCCTCGTCCGTCAATGTCTTCGACGACGACGAGCACAGCGCCGGCACCTACCGCGCCGCCTGTCATTCCCGCTCCGGCCGTGGACGTCGACGCTACCCCCGCCGAGTCGAGCACCGTCCCAGACTCTGCTGTTGAACCTTCGGCACCCATGAGCAGCATCACCTCGACGGACACGGCTGCCGAGGTCGCGAGCGACAACGTTCCTGCCACCGCAGTGGAGAGCAAGGTGGAGACTGTTGCGGAGGTGGTGCCGAGCACGACTGGTGAAGCGAAGGCGGTCAAGGCGGAAGTCAAGGACGTTGGCGCCAAGGCTACGACGAGTACGATTGTGGCCGATGAAAAGGCGGCCGCTGGGTCGTCCTCGTCGACCGCGACCCCTCGCGCGGCCAAGCCTGCTAGCAAGAAGAGGCGGAAACGCACCGGCATTGCTGCCATCTTTGTCGCACTGGGATGTCTCAGCCAAGACGAGTTTGAGGATGACGCACCCAACAAGGCGACACCTCCTGCCCACGCAGTCAAGGCCAGCAACACAACAAAGGTGGCAACTGGAGTGGCAGGTGCTACTGCTGCTGCCGCTGCCGGTGCTGCCGTTGTGGCAGCCCGGACTGACACCTCGGCCAATGCCTCGGCGAGCAAGGACAAGGACGGCAACAGCGGCGCCCAAAAGGACGGTAGCGCCACTCCCAGTGGCAGCTCAGACGTCGTTGTCCGCCCTAGCGAGCCGACCACCGCCCCATTGGAAGAGGTACGCCCCTCTCCATCTGTCCCCAAACTCTCCTCTACTCCCATCACCCCCTCTGGAAATGGTCAGATGCTGACCAACGACCAGACGGCAGGTCTCACGTCGAGCGCAGTTCAGGCCCCCGGCTCTGGATCCGAGATCGTTCACCAGCACACCCAACACTTGCAGCACCGCAACGACTCGGAGCACCACCTCGCTGGCGCCCACGCCGATGCGAACCGCACTACAGACTCGGCAGGATACACGGACCTGAGCGAAAGCGAGGGTGGTGACGTGGGCGACCAGACCGAGCTTCTTTACGGCGACGACGACTACGAGGACGAGGAGGACCGTCTGATTGCCCAAGGTGGTATCGGCATTCCTCTTGACGAGAACGGAAACCCTGCACCGCTCTTGCCGCCCATCTATGACATTGACACTGGTCGCAAATGTCTCGTGCTCGACCTCGACGAGACCTTGTTGCACAGTAGCTTCAAAGTACGTGATACAGTCGGCCGCAGCACAGCAGCACTGACCACCACCCGCAGATGCTCCCATCCGCCGACTACATTGTCCCCGTCGAAATTGAGTCGCAAACCCACAATGTCTATGTCATCAAGCGCCCCGGTGTCGACCACTTCCTGCAGGAGATGGGCAAGATTTACGAGATTGTTGTCTTCACCGCCAGTCTGAGCAAGTATGCCGACCCCGTTCTGGACATGCTTGATGTTGGCCGTGTCGTGCGTCACAGGCTGTTCCGCGAGAGTTGCTACAACCACAAGGGCAACTATGTCAAGGTGAGAACTTTTTTGTCGTCCCCAGTGGCACACAGATGCACAAGCTGACGCCCCGTGCAGGACCTGTCGCAGCTCGGACGTCACATCTCCACGAGCATCATCATCGACAATTCGCCTGCCTCATACATCTTCCACCCCAACAACGCAGTCCCGGTGTCGACATGGTTCAACGACCCTCACGACACTGAGCTCACCGACCTGTGCCCCTTCCTTAGTGACCTCGCGACCGTTGATGACGTCCGCGGTGTCCTTGACGGCGGCATCTAAAGTGTCTTCGCTTGTAACCCCAACACTCTCCCACACTCCCTCCCCAGCTTGTGACCCCGGTCTGGACCTTCTCGACACCACCTCCATTGCACAGTGATCCATGGCACGCACAACGATACCCGATACCCCCAACCTCCTGCCTCTGTACCATGTCTGCTCCCAGTTGCCCGTCCTCCTTTTCACGCACCAATTTTTAGTCTGTTACTACGAAAGCTTTTACTAGTCATTCTTCCCCTCCCCCGCCCACACTCGTTATCAGCACACGCGCGCACGTTGAGACGGGCATCTTTGCACAATGCACGTCCTACCTTCGGCCAACAGGGTTACTTTCAGGCTCACTGACTGGACGCGCTAGTAGATATGCATGCCCACGCGAGTAAATTCCAACAAGACGCCGCCGCGTCTCCAAATACCGAACAGCAAGTGGCTGATAAGCGCGCCCGGTTGGCTGGGCTGGGCAACAGTGGATGTGCCTGTGACGATTTCCAATGACGAATTCAACCACCCGCCCAGTCTTGGAAAAGACGATGGTCCGGCGTGGAAATAGCTGCTACCAACCGGGCTCCGTTACTGGCCATCACCATCGAGCAGTTGGAATTAGAGAGCACGTCCCCGGCAGTTCTTGCCGCTTTATCTTGGCCTCTCTCCCCATCTCTTCCACTCACCTCTCTTCCCATCACTCTTCCCCCCTTCCCCCCTCCCACACCCCGACCGGACATCATGTTCGCCGTGCGCTCCGCTACCGCCGTTGCCCGTCCGGGCCGTCTCGTCCTCCGCGGCCTCTCGACGTCGGCCCCCGTCCTCTCGGCACAGGTGAGTGTCGTCTGCACTGTTGATGGGGGACACGGCTACCGTCTCCACGACCTGGTGGCCTGGTAGGAGCCTTACCATTGCGTGCTCGAACTGCCTTCGGCTGGAGCATGCAGGGGAGGGTATCGGGCCCCACAGAGGGCGGGATGGTTCGGCAACCTGAGACCTTGTCTTCGCCATCCATCACTCGCCCCTCGCCAGAGCAAGTGCTGCGCTTCTGCGCGGTACCAAGCCGCCATGATAATAGAAAGCTAATGAATAGCTCAAGAAGACCCCTCTGTACGACCTGAACGTCAAGAACGGAGCCAAGATGGTGCCCTTCGCCGGCTGGGACATGCCTCTGTCGTTCGGCGACGTCGGACAGAGTACGTCCAGGCATCCAGAACCGTGCCATAGCTAACGTCCAGCGACTGCCCACAAGCACGTCCGTGAGGCTGCGGGTCTCTTTGACGTTTCGCACATGCTCCAGCACGAATTCTCGGGCGCCGGTGCCCAGGACTTCCTCCTCTCCCTTACGCCCAGCTCGCTCGACAAGCTGCCAGAGCACGGCTCGTCTCTCTCGGTTCTGCTCAACAAGGACGGCGGTATTATCGACGACACAATCATTACCAAGCACGCTGCCGACGGCTCCAAGTGGTATGTGGTCACGAACGCAGGCCGTTCGGACGAGGACGTTGCGCACATCAAGGAGCAGCTCGCCGAGTGGACCAAGGCCAACCCGGACAAGCCTGTCAAGTGGGAGATGCTCGAGGGCTGGGGTCTCGTTGCTCTCCAGGGCCCCAAGTCGGCCGCTGTGCTCCAGGCCCTTACCGACGTCGACCTGTCAAAGATCAAGTTTGGCCAGAGCGTGTTTGCCGAGGTGGGCAAGGACAAGGTCCGCTGCCACATTGCTCGTGGTGGTTACACCGGCGAGGACGGTTTCGAGGTGAGTCGCTTGCGGATGGGCTTAGCTGTGACATAGTTCCATCTCACAACCAGTAATGCCGCAAACCCTCTTCATTGACTTTTGCTAACGTCAGATCTCCATTCCCCCTGCGTCGGCCGTTAGCGTAACCGAGCAGATCATGGCCAACACCGACGTCATGCTCATTGGTCTTGGTGCCCGTGACTCGCTCCGCCTCGAGGCCGGCATGTGCCTCTACGGCCACGACCTCGACGAGACCATCTCGCCCATCGAGGCCGGTCTCACCTGGCTCGTCGGTGAGTACTTGTTGGGAACGCCGTATCGGTTGGATCCAGCTGGACGTAACCAAGACCAATGCCATTGCACAAGTGTCAACAGCCGCTGACTATGCTCCACAGGCAAGGACCGCCGCACTGAGGGTTCCTTCCCCGGCTCGTCGCGCATCATCAATGAGATTGCCAACGGCCCCTCGCGCCGCCGTGTGGGTTTCGAGATCAAGGGTGCCCCAGCTCGTGAGGGTTCCAAGATCTTTGACGCCGAGGGCAAGAAGGAGATTGGTGTCATCACGTCGGGTATCCCTTCGCCTACCCTCGGCGTCAACGTCGCCATGGGTTACATTAAGAACGGCCAGCACAAGAAGGGCACCAAGGTCAAGGTCGAGGTTCGCAAGAAGCTCCGTGACGCCGAGGTCAAGCCCATGCCGTTCGTCCCGGCCAAGTACTACAAGTAACAAAACGGCACCTAGGCCTGCTTGAAATGGGAGAGGGAGAGAGAGTCTGCTCAACCAGTTAGACAAAAGGGAGGGAGAAGCAAAGCAAATAGCTATTAGCGAATCGATCATTTAACATGTACTTATTGGGCATTTATCGCACACGGGAACCACAGTGTCTGCACATACCCCATGTTTCTGCTTCATATGTCAGTGTCTGGAATTGACTGTGGCTCGAGACAGAGCCCAATAACAGCGGCAAACCGCGTAAGTACGACAACATGTTGTTGTCTGTGCGCCGAATATAGAAACCCAGTCCACCCGATCGGGAGGAACGGGAAGTGCGGCCCGCGTAGAGGCGGTTCTTCCTTCGTTGCTTTGCTGGAATGTTGCGGGAATGTTGCGGCAACGGCTCGTCAAGACAAGGACGCTGCATGGTGCTCGCCGTGTTGTGTACTCTTTCTGGCTAAGTACTTGTTGGGCTGCGTATATTGTTTTGGAGGGTATTCGTATAAGATTTCATGAAAAGGGGAATGTTGACGTCGACTATAGAAAGAGTCCAGGACTATACCGAACGGGATGTGGCCATACTTACTACCAAGCTACTGGATACTATAAGTTTTGTCTCAAACTTACTACACCTGCTCCCATACCTGTCAGAACGAGATTGATACTTAAATCTACAAGAGGGCAGCGACGCCAGCGGCCATCAGGGCAAGAACGGCAGCAGGGGTGGTGGCGATGGACCGGATACCACTGCCACTCTTGTTGACAGCCACCTGTCCAGTGACTGCTGCGGTCTTGGTGGCCGACGAGTCGGAATCAGCGTTCGAGGGGCTGGGAGTCGGCGAGGGCTTGGGAGGGAGAGTGATGTTGTTGCTGCCGACGAGACCGACACCGTAGGCCTTGGTCGAGCCGCCGTCAAGAGTCCAGGTCAAGCCGCCGATGAGGTGGTCCATGAAGATGGGGTCGTGCCAGGCTGTTGTGGAAATTTGTGTCAGTCATGGAGAGCTTGGACAAGGGGTTTCAAGACTCGAAGCGAGCTTGGCTGGACCTGGGACCTTACACACGGTCCCAGAGCTGCACTCACTCTCGTTGAAGTGGCCGAGGGCGGTGTAGAACGAACGGCCGGTCTTGGGGGCACCGTCCAGAAGGGGCTTGGCCGAGGTTGGCTCCTCAATGTACCAAGCAATGGGGTGAGGGGAGCCCATGGGAGGCCAGTCGCCAACATTGTCTTTTGTCTGTTAGCTGAATGACCTATCAATGAAGGAGGGTAGAATGTTTTGGCTTGTGCCTCACTCACTGACGTAGCTCGAGTCATTGACGGTGACAACGACCTTGGCACCGTTGGCGCGGGGGTCGGTGCCGAAGAAATAAACCTCCTCCATCTGCGTGCGATGTCAGCACACTGTAACCGCGGCTGGTTGGTTTAGGGACAACGAAGTGAATATGCCACATGACCCCGCTGGCTGGGACGCCACCGAAAGCGCAGCCGATGGCTTCCGCATTTCCGTACCCGTCCGCCTGTTGGGGACACGAAACCTGCAATTCGGCCGACACCTCAAGCAACGACTCACGTAGGTCCACTGGTCGGGCATGTTGGCGGTAGAGGGGTGGTCGTGGGTAGTCGGCATGAAGGTAGCATTCTGCTGGTAGGGGTGGAAGTCGAAGTATGCTGAGATAGGGTAAGCATATGGGCAACAGTAGGAAATGTGGGCAGTGTGTTGCGAATGAATGCCACACGCCGTTTAGTTAGTGGCACTCACCTCCGAGTACCTGACCAAAGGCGGTGTCGTTGTAAAGACATGAGGAGGAGGCGTGCACGCCGGTCCAGCTACCACCGGACTGGAAATAACGGGCCAAAGCGGCTTTTCCACTGGTGTCGAGGACTGGGCATGTGGTCAGCAATGGAGGCGAACGAAAAGTGTTTCAGGTGCCATCGATCGTGCCAAGACAACGCGAGCCGGGGGAGAAACTCCGAGACCTTTCTTCACGTCGCAAAAGCCACAACAGCGCGGTGCAAACAACAAAGACTTACCCTCCTCGGTGGTGTGGATAAACATGATGTTGTCAAAGGCCGACAGGTTCTCATCGGTGAAGAAGTACTGGTCCCTTTAGGATGTCAGCTTTCATATCTCAAGATGGTGTCAACAAGACTCACTCGGTAAAGGTAAAGTCGATGCTGTAGTTGGCAGCGTTTTCCCTCAGCACGTCGATGGCAGTGGGGATCGAGTCGTGACGGAAACCAGCAGTCATGGTGTAGACGAGGACGCGGGGCATGTGGAGAGCCTGGTCGCTGAGAGCCTGTGCCAGTGGCACCCAGGTGGCGCCGATGGCAACGGCGAGGGGAGCAAGACTGTTGAACAGCATCGCGCGTTGTTTGGAAAGAGAGTGACTAGAGTTGAGACGGGCGATGCGAAGAGGGAGGACAAGGGTGAGTTCCAATGTGTAGGAAGCGCATTGTCTTATACATTCTGGCTGACGGACGGGCACACCTCAGTGCAAGGCGACTGGGCAGCCACCGTTGTGTCTCGCGCGAGCGAGTAAGGTCGCAAAGGGGACGACAGGCCAAGGCACGGGGGAGTCAACAAAGACATCCTCCATTCCTTGGCGGAGGTGGGGGCAGACGGGGACTCGAGGCCGAAGCGCTGCAGGGCAGGCGACGTACATGCGGCCGAGCGGGATAAGGGGCTGCGGATTCTGCGGATTGGATTGCGATCTGAACAGGCTCTCTCGAGAGCCGCGGCGGGGCATGTCGGCGGAATCCCCAACAATGCCGGAGCTGACTGTTTCCGAGCACTGGAGCACAGCTAAGCGCTGTTGAACCGAGGATGTTTGTTTCATGCGAGTATGCGTTTGTACCCAGGCACATGCATGTGTACGTACATTTGCTTGCAATTGCTTGCAGCGGTGAGACACTGAAGCCCCAACGGCCGCATGAGATGTGTCCAACGGCCTGCCGACGAAACACTTTGGGCTCATGTTTGGGGAGGCACAGCATGGCTGAGAAAACAGCAGACATTTCGCACACTCTCTCCGTAGGGATGGCCTTACTCATGGACACAGTACGTTATCGGCTTTCACTGAATCACTGGAGTCCCAGCCTGTGGAGGCCGCCTGGTTGTTTACATTCCATTTATCTGTTGGGCACCTCGCCTGGCTCGCGTGGTGCACCAGTCACTGCGGATTACTGCCCCAGCCAAGAGCCGGTAGATGCTGCAGATCCTTGCCGCCTATGAGCGCCATGCTCATATGTGTGACCTGCAAAAACTATACACTTCTGAGAGGTAACACGTCCATTGAGACACCCGCACGCTCTTCACTTCACAAAATAGGCGTGGCTGGCGGGAAACGTGGTGGTCGTGCTCTGAGCGATCTGAGCTAAGTATATCGTCCTGGGAACACAAACGTGCCTGTCATCTCTCGGTCCGAGTCTCAGCCCCCAATTGTTGATGGCAGTGGACCTGGTCGGCAGCCAAACAACACTGCATGTACAGTAAAGTACAGGCCAAACAAACAAGACACAAGTGGTCCATGTACACTTGGACGTTGGTCCTACCCAGACTCCCGGTCAGTTGGTTGACCTTGGCGACTTGGCCAGCCTGGACGGCAGTTGACACTATGCCGCCTTTCGTCAGAACCGACATGCGCGGCAGGCGGGGTCCGGGACGCGATGCGCGGTACTTGCGGCTGTCCGTTATTCTCGCTACCGTAGTGTTGATTGATGTCGTTGTGCGGCTCTGTACACTCCTCCACACCGCCTGTGGCGACAGCCAAAGGACACAAGATGGCCTATTCACAACCCAGTCGTGAGAAGGTGGCTTGCCCAGCCCCAATGACACCATAGTTGTGTTGCATGCGTGTCAACAACACGGGTGTACTACACAGTAGTATGTACGTCGAAGGACGGTCGTCGTTCTCATCTGCGCGCCACCAACTTCAGCGCGGGTGGCTTAAGAGCCCGCCTCAAACTATCCCGGCCTCATGAACAAAATAGATCTGATCCCAACCTGCCGTGTCTTGTGCCCCGGACGCCATTAGGTCATGTAAGCGGTATAAGGGACAATATCTGTCTGCCGGATCTCAGGCGTATGAGGGAGCGAAAGAAGTCGGTGTTTGTGAGACACAAGAACAACAAACATCCCCGCCATCTGCTCGCCAACATACAACGACCTCGATGAGTGTGGAGAACAACTGTCCTTGAATTGTAGGCCCCGTGGACAAGGCCGGCCATGGCACGCCCCCCCATTTCAGCATGGAACATACATACCGCCTTGACTGGCCAACATATCGCGTGGAATGGGCGATGGAGATACTGTCCTGAACGTGTGGCGTCGGTGGATGTTGGTTCACTCAACGCCAAGTCGTTGCTTTTGGTGTTGTGGCAATGCTCTCGGCAGGGAGTTAGGACCTTCTTCCATAGGAAAGAGGGTCACGCCTCTTGCTGGCAGCCCCCGCACACGTATGTACCATGCAGTACATATGTACCAGCTTGTGTCAGGTTCATGTGCTCGCAGAAAGCCGCCATTTCCGGCTTTGCGGCCAGGGAGAGAGAGGGGGTGGGGTGAGAGCCACGCGCCTGCCCACCCTCTCTCACGGTATCAGGATCGCATCCAGGAAGGAATGCTTTGACCCCAAGTGGACTACAAAGACTGCCTCAGCCGTGTTGTATGTATGGAACAGCACTGCTGCGTCCCTTTCCCATTAGCATGCGCGGCACGGCAAGGACATCACGTCATTCCGGGGCCCAGGTCTACTCAAGAGCTTTCTGCAGCTGCAACCAAGTGATTTGGCGTATACCCAATACAATGTCATCTATGCTATGTAGCCTACAGGAGTACCCCCTACAGGGTGGTGTGAAGATTGATATGAACAAGAAGCGCTGTCCCGTGAAGACGGGTCATTTAAAGAAGGCCCGACGACTCGAGGAGCATGACAGCCGAGTGAACAATCTCAGGGACGGTGTCGGTGCGGAGGTCGCAGACAAGGTCGGCGTCCACGGGAGCCTCGTAGGTGTCGTCGACACCGGTGAAGCCCTTGAGCTCACCCTCGCGGGCGCGCTTGTAGAGGTTGCGGCGGTCAACCTTCTCGCAGTACTCGAGAGGGGTGGCGACGTGGATGAGGAAGAAGTTGCCACCGGGGCCGGCGACAGCGTTGCGGAAGGCCTTGCGCGAGCGCTCGTAAGGAGCAGTGGGGGCGGCAATGACGGCGGCACCGGCCTTGGTGAGCTCCGAGGCAACGTAACCGATGCGGAGCATGTTGAGGTGCTTGTCCTCGGGCGAGTGGCCAAGGTCGTTCGAGAGCTCGGCGCGGACCTCGTCACCAAGGAGGAGCGAGACCGAGCGGGCACCGTGCTGCTGGAGAGTGACCTGGAGGGCACGGGCGATGGTGTCCTTGCCCGAGTTGTGAAGACCGGTAAGGAGGATGGTGAAGCCCTGCTGGGGGCGAGGGGGGTACGAGTCACGGAGGACCTTCACGACACCAGTGTACGAGAACCAGTCGGGGATAGCGGCGCCGGTACGGAGACGCTTGCGCAGCTCAGTGCCCGAAATGTCGGCGGTGGGGGTACCCTTGGCAACCTCGTCGACCGGCTGGTACTCGTCGGTGCCAGGGAGGTAGGTCATGGCCTGGAAGGGAACCATGTCGATGTGGAGCTCGTCCTTGAACTGGGTAACAAGCTCCTGGGCGTCGTAGGGGCCGTAGAAGTCCTGGCCCTGCGAGTTCTTGCCGGGGCCGGCGTGGTCACGACCAACAATGAAGTGGGTGGCACCGAAGTTCTTGCGGATAATGGCGTGCCAGACAGCCTCACGGGGACCAGCCATGCGCATGGCAAGGGGGAGGAGGGCGAGGTGGGCAAGACCCTCGGGGTACGAGGGCATGAGAGCCTGGTAGGCGCGGACACGAGTGTAGTGGTCGACGTCTCCGGGCTTGGTGAGGCCGACAACGGGGTGGATAAGGACGTTGGCGCGGTGCTGGCGGGCGGCACGGACGGTGAGCTCGCGGTGGGCACGGTGCATGGGGTTACGGGTCTGGAAGGCAACAACCTTGCGCCATGCGACCTTGTTGAAGTGGGCACGGAGCTCGGCGGGAGTGTAGCGGAGAGCGACGTAGTCGTAGTGGGTGGGGGCCTGGACGGCCTGGACCTTACCACCGACGTAGAACTCCTTGGTCTGGTTGTGGAGGTACGAAACAGCGGGGTGGGCAATGTCGTCGGCACCCATGACCTTCTCGGCCTCGAGCTTCTTGTCGGGGCGGTAGACGTCCTCGACGGTGAGGATGGCAAGAGCGGCGTCGTCACGGAAGTCACGGAGAGCGACCTGGACACCAGCCTTGAGGCCGAGACGCTGGACGTCCTCGGCGGAGACATCGAGGGTGATGGGCATGGGGAAGAGGGTGCCCTCAGCCTGGCCATCCTGCTTGGCGAGACGGAGCGAGTTGACGACCCTGTTGAACCGTTAGCATGGTGCAACACGATTGATAAGAGTGGCAGCGGTGGCGCGAAAAGCCGCCAAGAGGACACGGACGACCAATGTCGCCATCATCCGAAAGTGGCGTTCGGCATAAAAACGACAGTGCACCGCAGTAAAGCCGGTTACTCACGAAGTGTAGTCAGCCTCGTTCATGAAGCCCTCGAGGGGGGAGAAGCCACCGTTGAGGATGAGCTCGAGGTCACAGAGCTGACGCTGAGAAATGTCAGCTGCTGGTCTTTTCTTTGTTCATTCTGGTGATCACTACGCACCTCGGTGAGGAAGATGTCCTGGAGGAGGCGAGCCTCCTCGCGGAGCTGCGACTGCCTGGGGGCATCGCGAGCAACAAGGTCCTTGAGGACGCCGCCGTGGGGTGCGTTGGCCATTTTGGATAAGATTAGATGGAAGGGGGGTAGAGGAGGAGTAAAGGAGGAGGGGTGATTCGGAAAGCAGGTGGGTGGGTCGCTGATGATATATCAGTGTTGCCGGCACTGTTGGCTTGGCTTCTGTCGCTGGCGTGCTCGATAACTTTTCTGCACATGACGCAAGTTGACCATTATTCCAGATGGTTTTAGGGGCTCCCACGCGGGATTCACGCGTTCCCGGCGACATGTTCGGCCCCAGTCGGCGGTCTGGGCATGCTGGGCAGCCCATCGACGTCGCCGCGCGGTTGCCGCCCCACTGGTTTTGCGCTCCGGGGCGAAGACGACAATAAGGCCTTCTGGAATGGACGGGCAGATGGGATCATCAGCACGCCATCGGTCAAAACTGCCACATTGACACCGTGGGAGACTTTCCCAATTTGGATTAAAGTAGACAGACCCCCCACTTTACCTCGTGGCACTCGGTGACGCTATCTCGGCATTTATGTTGATCGTCTGGAATCCGGATGCTATTACAACTGGAATACAAGTTGCTCATCACGTCACACGTTAATCACAGCAATCACCGGTACCTAGGCGCCATGGTTGGCATGGTGACGTCCAACACCATTCGCCGCTTCACGTCACCCCAAGCATTACATTTCACGAACAGATAAAGGCAGACTTGAAGTTATGGCCAAGATGTCAACCCCCTCGTGTGCGGTGCGAGCGCTCGGCCGTAAAGAGCTGCGCCTTGACGGAACATTCTCGGTGACTCTACCACAGAGGTCGTGCTGAGCAAGACACATTGTACACACGCTGTACCACACGTTGAAATCATAACCGGCGCCCATCGACCGGCGGTCATGAACCTGAATCGCTGACGTCGACAGAGCTAAACGAGCCTCACCCTTACCGGAATTATTCCTCCACCTCCACCTCCATGGAGCGGATAATGTACAAGATGGATTACCGACGAACAATTGTCCCAACAACTCTTCATCAACATCATGTCTGTCCCTACTGAGCAGAAAGTTTGGATCCTTGCCAACCCTCCCGCGGCTGAGCTCCTCCCGGACACCTTTTCGCTTGAGACTCGTCCCCTTCCCGACCTCCAGGAGGGCGATGTCCTCATCCAGGTGGAGTACCTCTCCAACGACCCGGCTCAGCGCGGTTGGATGCAGAAGGATGTCGACCCCGTGCGTATACATATACAAGGACGTTTTGGGCTCAAGCTAACCTTTCTACAGAAGCGTCTCTATGTCCCTCCCGTTTACAAGGGTGACGCCATCCGTGCGACCGGTATTGCTCGCGTCTTGAAGTCCAAGTCCGCCAAGTACCCCGAGGGTTCGCGCGTCACCGGTTCGTTCGCTTGGTACGACTATGCGGTCGTCAACGAGAGCAAGATCACTGGCGCTGCCATCGAGCTCCCCAACAAGCCTTACGCGAGCCTCTCGGTCTTTGGCATGACCTCTGTCACCGCCTACCAGGGCATCTTCGACGTGCTCGACGTCAAGCCCGAGCACACGGTCATTGTTAGCGGAGCTGCTGGGTGAGCCGGACGAGGTCCGAAACTGTATCGCTTACTTCCAGTGCCGTGGGCTCCACTGCTGTCCAGTTTGCTAAGAACGTCATTGGCGCCAAGCGTGTCGTCGGTATCGCCGGTGGCGCTGCCAAGTGCGCCTGGGTCAAGCAGCTCGGTGCCGACGAGTGCGTCGACTACAAGGACCCCAACTTTGCTGCCAACCTGAAGGCTGCTCTCAACGGCGAGTTCGCTGACAGGGTTTTCGAGAACGTTGGTGGCGATGTCCTCAACGCGACCCTCCCTCTTGTCAAGCGCTTTGGCAAGATTGCCTTCTGCGGCATGATTTCGGCCTACAACGGCGAGAACCCCAACGTGTCCAACCTCTTTGAGATTATCACCAACCGCATCACCCTCCAGGGTTTCATTGTTATCGACTTCCTCGGCAAGTGGGCCAGCGCTGTTCAGAACGTTGCCGGCTGGATCAAGGAGGGCAAGGTTGCCATCGACGACGTCGAGACCGTCGTTTCCGCTACCATTGAGGATGTCCCCGAGAAGTACAAGCTCCTCTTCACGGGCAGCAACCGCGGCAAGCTCGTCACCGCCCTGGTGGCCAAGACCTCGTCGCTTTAGGTATAGGATGTACAGTAGATGTATGTGTGAAGTCTTATAACATGTCGTCATTGGCATTGTTTGTGGAACAACACGCCAAAAATGGTGGCTGAAAGCACACCAACCGGGCTGTTCAATTCAAGCCCCATCCCTCGAGCGTGACCATAAGCAAGTAGCCATGCGTTCGTTACTGCAATGACCTCGTTGTTGAGCCTTGCGACGTCTGTCTCGAACTGCCGGCGGCGGGTTTGGTCCATCTTGAACAGCGATTACAACGTGGCACACCTCCTAAGCGAGGATGCCAGAAACACATTGCTACCGGTGACCGGTGACGACGTTGGAACGTAGTGTGTTTCTCTCGGGCTCAGGGCGATGCCACGTTCACGACGGCCCACGGACCTCCTGGCGCGCATGGGGACGGAACGTGACTGCAGTGACTGAACGCCTCCTGCATCCTGGCTCACCCCATGACTGACTGGCTGACATCAGAGCCTTGTGGTGGTGATCAGCGGTGTGTGTTTGTGGCAGGACCATCCCTCCCGGCTAGTCGACCTGGGCACTGACGGCCACGGACCGAGCACGACGATGGCACCAGTGGGCAGACAGAGAACACCTCGCCATGTACAAAGCCACTTTCGGGTCATGGGGTACAACGAGGACGGGGGTTTGCTGATGGCCGCCCACCTGCACCCCCCGTCCCTCCACCTCAGTCGACTGCCTTTCGACCATCGTCGAGCACGAGCAAGGTTGTTGGAATGCCTGCTGGTAGTATTTGAAGGCCCCACGATTAGGATATTTTGTATTGAACGGAAGGTCAGCGGAACTATTTTGCAATCGCTTACGTGATTGTACAAAGTGGCGACACGTGTGGCTGTCTATGGCACCCTACACCTCAAGCTCTGTCCTCCACTTTGTTTTCAGACACAGCTATTCTCGCCATGCAGAGGTCAGAGAGACTCAGAAACACGAAGAGCGCGTAGGGGATACTCTGGGGGACACTGTGTCCGCCTTCCGCAGCTGCCAGCGTCAAAAACCCGCACAGGGCCGCACGGTTGGGTCCCGATAGACGACGCAATCCCGCCACGACGCCGGTGACAAACGGTAAAACGCACTCACATACTGCACTATGCCCCTGGTACCACAACAGTCCCTGGTACGAAGACGGTCAAGCTGATTCTGAGGTCCTATGGGCGTCTTTTCCGTCGTGGGCAGCTGCAGCTGGCTGCTGGAGGCGCAAGACAGGACGCTAGTCCATCGTCGTGACTTGCCCGCATCGGGCCTACAGGTGCCAGACTATGGACATGGAGCGCCGTTGGCCCTAGATCCCTCATCGGATGCCAAGCGCTACACGCACTGTTCGTGTAGGATATGCTTATCGTAGAGCCGCTCGTTGCCAAGCCCTATGCCTCTCCGGCTAGGTACCCGATTGTGTGCGCAGAGGATGGTCTTTAGGCACACGTGTCTCAGCCCGCGTCTGTGCAATCTGTTGCCAGACTGCAGATAACCGCGTTTGCACATGCCGGTGTTGCTATACGTCTGCAACCACTATCGGCCGAATTGGGCGGCCGATAGCAGGAGCTGCTGCTGCTGTTTGGACGAGAGCCGTATCAAGACACCGAGGATGAGGTCTTAAATTAGCTCATTCAGGCTTACACCTGCGCACCACCTAAATTTCTACTACGCATTTCGATGCCACGGACTACGTAGCACTAGGTATTACATGCACTGCCGTGCATATCGGCCGATAAGACACAGACCGTAGTGACGCCTGGCCAGTGGTGTTCGGTGGCCTGGAAACTGTTCATAATCGGCCGAGGTACTGGTCACGGGGATGGTCGCGAAGCTTCATGGTCATGAGAAAGCTTGGGACAAGGCACTGAAAATGACTGAAATATATATAAAACCGCAGCCACCCCTAGGAAACTGGGCAAGCATCGCCCACCTAAAATCGTTCGCCTACCATGCAGCTGTCCAACCTCGCTATCGCTGCCCTTGGCGTTCTGCCACTCGCCTACGGTACCAACTCTTCTTCCTCGGCTTCGGGAACCGCCACGTCCTCGGCAGCCGCCACAGCGTCCTCGTCGGCGTACACTCTCGACGTCAGCTTCCCATCGACAAACGACTGGTGTGCGTGAGCCCTTTCTGGCCGACATGTTATTTGCGGGAGGTGCATTTTCTGACTGGCAGGGGTCCTGGGCATGGAGAACACGGCCACATGGACGTTCACCCCAGAGGACCAGACCATCAACTTCACCATTGTGCTCACCAACCCATCGAACCAATCGCTTCTGTCGCTCAACGGGGACGTTACGGGTACAGTGTGGAGCGTGGACATCGGGTCGTGGCTGGGTAGCTCCACCGACATGGGTGACACCTAGTAAGTGGTTCGGCCGTCGTGGGGGACAAGGGAACGGGAAAAGGAGAAGATGTTGACCAACAAAAAGCGCAAATGGTCTCAAGTACTTTGCCAACCCCGGTGCCGGGTTTGTGCTGAGCTTCCGCGACGCTGAGAATTCTGGTGAGTGCCTATGAGTGTCGAGGTGAGACTCCTAACAGCTCCAGTCGAGTACGGCACGTCGCAGCCGTTCGAGATCAAGGCCGCCAACTCGACGACGGACCCGGCCGCTCCCACCTCGGATACGACCAGTGCGAACACCACGTCTACGTCAAGCGGACGCGAGACTGCGGGCGGTGCACACGGTGTCGGCCTGGTGGCGGTCGGGGTCGCGGGGGTTGCTGCTGCCATTCTTGTTTGAGAAGCGTAGGCAGGGCGAGGACCAGGACCTCAAGCATCGCAGAGCCGGGGAGGTTTGCTCCTTAGCATGCTGCAAACGTAGACAAAAGGTGACTTCAACATACATAGTCGGCATTATGCTCCCTCGAAACAGTTGAAGCCACATCCAACCAGTATTATACATGCACTCTCATATCATCAGACCATCGAGTTCTACCACCCCAAGGCCGCGTACAAGGGTGCCACTCCTCGGGTCCGTGGCCGTGGCGGGTGCGTCAGCAGGGACTGGGGGCCCCAGAACAGTACATATACACCTCACATTGACATCTATGGCACAACATATCCTGCAACACCTCCACACCCGTCATCGCGTAGATTATAGCTGTACAGCGGGCTGTGGTTGCCACCACTTTTCCCGTCCTGACGGCGTACAGTACATTCCAACCACTGCGTCTGGCTGCTACCAGTCAAAAGTGTCACAGGAGGAATGCCAGAGTGGCTGTCTTTCTGCTTGGTCTTCAGCGCCGAGAAGGTTTGACATGAAGAAAAGGAATAGGAAAACAGAAGGCGGTGGGTGCACGGGGCTTATGCGTGGAGCGTGTGGGTGTTCTGGCCACTGCCCCCTCTGGTATAACATCTTCGCAATGCCTAGCAACAGCACACGGTCATGTCTTTGATCTCTGCTATAGGTCGGTGAGATAGAGCAGCGCAGAGAGGAACGAGTATGGCATTTAAAAGCACGCACGGCGCCATCCAACAATTTCCAGGTCTACGGATCCATGGTTCACAGATGACCACATCCCAAGGCCCCGGGGACGGCACCGGCGCCACGCACATGAATTGAGACCGTCTACGGGCGTTTGCTGCTGTTGCTCGGCAGCAGCCGCTTTCACCATTGACATCCCTCGCCAGCAAATGCGAAAAAAACAACAACGCCACAGCCAAAAGAAACACAAGTACGCCGTCGGGGCCCCAAGGCCCCGACCTCGCAGGCCAACGCCATGCCCAAGTCAGCCATGATCAGCGATGAGCCTCCGTTCAGCCATGATCAGCCACAGGCCACAGGCTGATGCGAGGCGATGTTGTGACACCCAGGTGCCGTTACGTCACACGTTTAACGACTGCGGCCCCCCGTTTTGTTTGGCTGACCCTCGCGTGTAGAGGGGTACTCAAAGCTCAAAGTGCGAGAACATGGGCTTCAGCGAGAGGGAAGGTCGTTGGGACACAGCTGTGGACATCACATCAAGTTCGATCTTGACAGCAGGTGTCCCTGCAAAGAGCGCATGCCAGATGGCAGGACGCGCTAGTCTTTGGTACTCTTGGTGTGCTATTGTGTGCTGTTCGTGCCTTCGCACCACAAAGGAGATGCTTTGTTTGTGGGGAACCTCTACGTCACCTGGTCCCGGTCGCGTAAAACATGTGGACTGGTTCCGCCTAGTGTGCATCTATGTGAAAGAGGGTACCAACGTGCCAAACGGTGGTGGGGTGAATCGTCTCGGGTCTCGATGGATGACGTTTGTGCTGGATGGCGGAGCGAGGTGAGAGGCATGAGACGGGGGTTCCTCATCGCGCGCAACGCAATGGCCTTGGACTTTCTGGTCCATGTCGTCTCCTCGCGCCCTGTTCCTTGAAGGCGATGCAGATGGGCCCTTGCTTCGATCTCGTCAGATCGGACCCGAACGACGGACGTAAACTCGCGATGTCGTGTTGTAGGTTGGACACACCGCGCACGGCTGAAAGCTGAATATGTCGAATGTCGTGTCTTCCCACGAAAATAGCATCATTCTCTGGCACGCGTCTCCACAGACAGTCGAAAGTGCGACTCCTGGTCACCAACGTCAGTTACCCAGTTATAACAGTTACGCTCGACCCCCCCTTATTACATGCTACATGGAAGAATCCTTTCCGTGCCGTGCGTGACTGGGGCCAAGCATAACAGTTGCAAGTGTCTCATGCATGCACCCGCACAAAACAGAGCGACAGTGGTAGCTGTTTGACCAAACTGATAAACACCTGTCAACGGCGGCCAAGATCGCGCCAGCATTTATCAATAGCCCCCCCAAGCCCCCAAGCCAAGGCATACAGGCGGCCAAAATGCGACAATCAGTGCGTGCTCAGACGCCACCTAGCGCCACTGGGTGTGCATCCCTGATTCCGGACCCACATCCAGCGTGCGGAGAGCGCGCGCAGCGCGGCAGGCGGGGGGGGCTGTCGGGTGTGTGTGCCGCACGTTTTGCACCGCCACAGAAGCCCATTGACCCTGTGCGTGTGTGGTCTGTGTGTGGGGTGTGTGGGCGCGATGTGAAGCGGGGGTGCAGGGTGATGCAGGGTGAAAAAGAGGGAGAGAGCGGTCTAGACGTGTTCTCTTACACGCCAGTCCCTTTGGCTGCTTGGGCGCTTGGGCGTCCCGCCTGCGGATCCTGGGTGTTGGAGCGAGACCCAGTGACCCAGGGCCCCCCCATTGCGCGCCACCCCTAGTTGCCCACGCCACCCCTGCTGCGGATCGGACACACCAAACACACCCCACACGGCGAGCACGCACACATTCGAGAGAGGAGGTACGAGGTGTTGCTAAACGGGCCTCTCCAGCGTTTCTCGTCGTCGTCGCCGGCATATGACGCGTCCATCGGGTGGGGGGCTTCCCCGCGCGCACAGAGCGTGTACGGTGTCCCCCCCCCCCTCGCGTCCCAGGCGCTCAGGCGTGTGCACCCCCCCGTTCTAGACACACTGTCCACGCGTTCGAGGTCCGCCCCGCGCCCACACCCGCGCGAGCGCGCGCGCGCACCTTCCAACGTATATATACACTTCCCACCGTCACTCTTCCCCCCAACAACTTTCTCTTTCGCTCTCTCCTCCTCACACCCACCACCTACCCAACCACCCAACCAAACACAATGCGCGTCTCCGTCCTCGCTCTCACCCTCCTCGCCTCGTTCGCCGTGGCCCAGGACACCGCCGCCCAGACTGACGGCTCGACTGATGTCGCCACGGACGGTGCCGACGCTACTGGAACCGACGTTTCGGGAGACGCTACTGGTACCGACGTTACTGGAGCTGACACCGTGGCCGCGACTGACGCCGCGACCGACGCGGCCACCGACGCAACCGTTGCGGAGACCACCACGCCTGCCACTGGAGCCGCGACTGGAGTGAGTTCTTTAGTTCTTTTCTTCATCTTCCTTGCTTGCCTCTTCCTCTCCTCCCTCCAGAGGAACGTGTCTCTGAATACGGAGCATGTCTTCATCCTCGCCCTCCTTTACCCTCCCATGTTCCTGTCTTGAGCATGTTTCCTTCTCTCGAGCACGTTCCCCCAATTGGCCGATGATTCGTGGCGAACACGCGCTGACTCTTCCAGGCTTCCACCACCATGACTGGTGCCGTTGCCAGCGCTACCTCCAAGATCGCTTCGGCTGTCAGCGGCGCCTCGTCGGTCGTCGGATCGGTCATCTCGTCGGTCAAGTCGGACTCGACCGCCAAGGGCTCGGCCACGAGCGGAACCGCCGCTGCTTCGGCCACCTCGGCCGCCAAGGGATCGGGCGCCATCAACCTCTCAGGCTCGTCTGTCGGTATTGCTGCTGCCGTCTTCGCCGCCGTCGCCGCCGTCATGTAAGCGCAGCGTTCCCCTCAAGACAAAGCCCTCGCCTCAAAACGCGAAACCAAGCCCTCTTTTCGTTTATTCGTTTTTCTTCCTCCTCTTCACTTTTCTTCAAGACGAGCGACATGTGCACTCCCGTGTGCGCACGACCTCAAGATGAGCCACCTCCCCATTGCACGATACCTAGTTTTACATTATTCAGATGAGATGCAGTTACATGTCGACTTTAAAGGCTGTTTGTTGCACTGCGCCCAACCGCGCTCTGACCTTCTTCGCCTGTGCCACATGCCTTCCTCTGTTGCATGGCCATTCCCCATTCCATGGTCTTCCATCGCGTACTACTCAAACCACTCTACTCTACTCACCTGCATTGATCATGCAACCTGTTCATCTCGCACACATCTACACAGCACTCCCGCACCCCAGTCTCGAGCATCCCCTTTTCTCGCCGTATCGCCTCGCATTCTTCTTAGCCTCACTCCCATTCTGTGAACGCACAGCCTTGCAGCAGGGATATCACAATCGACACGGACCTACGCCTACGCCACTGGGACACACGTGCTCGTTACCGTGAGCCGCGGCCCAGGCGTGTCACACACACACCCCAATCCCACCCGCGTGTGACACAAATCGCTGTTGCTCGCCCCGATATCCGCCATCGCCCTCTTCCGTGAGAGAAAAACACGGCCACAATGGACCGCGCACAGTTGACACTGCATAGTGTACGTACCTCCAGGAGGACAGAAGTGGGAGCTTGCCCTGCTTGCCCTACATCCCTTCCGACTCACAGATCGCACTGGGGAGCCAGTCATTCCACACGCGTCGCGCTTTGCGTTGCTCGACCCTCTCTCGGGGGCGCGCAGAGCGGTGCTGGGGCGTTCTCGGTAGTCGGGACTCGGCTTGTGCGGGCAGAGGAGGGACACGCGGATCGGCAAACGGGGGATGAGTGGGTACCGAGCATCCACTCATCCCCGCTTCCAAGACGCCAGGTTGAGAATTGAGACCAGCGGGCTCCAATCAAGACACAGGGCGGGTTGTCGGTTTGTGAAATCTCGGCAAAACGACAAAAAAGAAGAAAATACCGGGAAACAAAAAACGCGTCGTCGCGTCCTGTCGCCTGTACGCCCTTTTGGCGTCGTGGGCGTGTTGTTTGGCTGGCACGGGGAACGCGACAGTACGAGTTGGTACCTCTGTACCTGCGGTCCAACGTTCTGTTGCTCATGCGAATGAACGTGGGACCAAGGGCATGCCGCTGCCGCTGCCGCGCGGGGCAAGGGGTGTTCCGGGTGTACGAGGCGGTGCCTCATGCTTCATGCCTCATGCCTCCTCACTCCAATGCGAGGCGCTTCCAGACCTGAATGATGGTGGTGATATCCGTGTCTTGCCGGTGTTTCCCGCCAGAGTATGTATATATACCTTCCTGGCCTGCAGATCTCATGCCCGCCTTCCAAACCAACCTCTGCATCACTATTACGCTAACATTATTGACAACAACTGTCTCCAACTGAGCCTGCCAAGTCCACCTTAGACAACCATGGCCACGGCCGCAAGCACAACAGTACCAACAGCGAGGCCCATGCCGGACACGCCTGCGGTGACGTGCGCACCAGAGCTCGCGGTGCCCGAGCTGGTCGCGCCCGTCGAGTTGGTGGTGGAGGAGTTCTTGTGAGTGGGGTCCTCGGGGTCCACGCTCGAGGTGTTGGACTTGACCTCAAAGGCGTCCGAGACGGCGTAAACGGCTGAAGAGGGTATGGTAAGCTACCGTCCACCTGTTTCAGGCTATTTGATCAGAACTCACTTGTCAGGTTGCTGTTCAGCAGAGTCAAGACGTAGCCAGTGCCAGGCTTGAGCCAGATGTCGTGGGCACCGTTCAAACTGTCCATTAGCTCACCATCACTGATCACACCACACCCTGGGACTCCCAGGTCAAGGACTTACTAGCTTCCAGCGTTGGAGCCGACGGACACAAGGCCCGAGGGCAGGGCGCTCATCCAAGCAGCGGACGTCTCGTTGCCGTTAATACCCAGGGCCGAGTTGTTGTTGGAGATGACGACAGTGAGCTCTGACTGGGGCTGGAAGTTGGTCCAGTTCCATGCGGCCGTGTTTAAGGTGTCCAGCACCCCTGCACACCATGTCAGCCTGCCGTGCAGTACTAACCCGACCATCGGGACTGGACCATATCAAATATGTACTCACACCAGTCGCTGGCCTTGGGGAAGAGGAACTCGGCCTTGGCCGTAGCGGTTCCGTTGGCCGTGGTGGGCGTCGAAGTGGAAGCCGCCGATGCCGAGTCGGTGCTGGTCGCGACCGGGGCGGCCAGCGAGAGTGGGAGAGCCGCAAGAGCGGCCATAGCAATATGAGAGAAGAGCATGGTGTATGTGGGTCGCGTGAAGGGGGTATGCTCATCGTCACTTGCCCTCCCCGTCGTTGTCGTTATGTACTCTTCCTTCCTCGCCCGAGGCTGTGCAGCAGGCGGCGGTCGTACAGTGCGGCAGGGCGAGGCGGCGGATTCACGCGACGGGTGGCGTGCCTTCTCGTGCGTACCTCGTCTTGGCACCAACCATTATTGGAACTCGGCGCAGTCAGTGCGCCGAAGCATGGGTGACGAGCACGCACAGTGTATTGGCTTGTCGGTATTGTACAATGACATGCTGTGCCGGGATGCGAACGTTAATGGGCCGCAGCGAGCAGCGACGGCCGGCCCGTCAGAAAAACCCTTATTTTCATCCACATTTCCCACATTTTTGTACCTGGCCAGCTGAAGAGGGATCGACCGCATGGGCCTGCGTCCCCAAACGGACAGCACACTCGCAATGGTTCCTGTGTTCTCTGACATAGGGATCTGATGATCTTCCACGAACGCTGTAGCCCTACCTCGGCCGGCGGAATGTGGCGGACATTGGTGTGATCATTGGGCATTGTGCTTGCACTGGAAGCAGGGTCTTATCGGACGGGGAAGGTTAGACTGGACCTCAACTGGTCAAGGTGCTGTGTGCGGGTCTGCTTGATTTGATCAAGCTTTTCTGGCCCCCGGTCACGCCCACCGCAGATGACAAACGCATTCGACCATTATTATGTAGGTTCATGTGTGCGAGGTTATCCCACACTTCAACAGATGCCCCCAACTACTGCTTTCCTCCGCGAAACATCTGCCAAGGTGCTGTTGTCTTTTACTTTGTTTCCCTATTCCACGCCTCGGCCGATTGAACTAGACACCTCAGACAATCATCCCCATACCCGCCACCCCAAGCAGAGCGAGGCCGATGCTGAACACAGAGGACGAGGGAACACGGTCCGTGCCAGACTTGGCAACGGTGGCAGCTGGGTCCACTGTAGCGTTGCTGGCCTTGATCTCAAACGATGCCGAGGTGGCGTACACAGCTTTCACGCACAGGAGTCAGTACATATGTGTCCGCAGTACTCGCCCGCATCAGCGATATTGCAAAACTCACCAGTATGGTTGTTGTTGGTCAAGGTCAGTACGTAGCCGCCACCGGGCTTGGCCCAGGTCTCCAGGCCGCTGGAAGAGGCGTCAGCGACGCGCACGATGGTTCAAGTGGCCAAGTGGCCTGTTGATCCACTTACCTGACGGGCGAGACGTAGGCATTGATCCCCGTCGCGGGCATTCCAGATACCCAGACCAATGGCGATGTGCCATTCAGAAGGGCAGTGTTATTGTTGGTCACGGTGAGCGTCAGAGTCGTGGAGTTGAGTTCCGGCGGGCAGTTGGTCCAGTTCCACGCCGCACGGTTGTCCTTTGTGAGTGTCCACCAATTGGCCGCCTGGGGGTAGTCGAACACGGCTGCGGGGGGTACGGTGGGAGCATGGTTGCACACCTCGGCTGTGGGGAGGGCCGATGCGGCGGAGGATGTTCCAGCGGTGGCGAGTGGCAAAGTGGCTAGGGCGGCAAGGACGACCTTGATGAGGAGCATTGCAGCGAGCGTGTCCGAGTGCTCAGTGGATCAGCGGATCGCACAATGGAGGTTGCTCAGACTGTCGACTATGTATACTACAGCCAGACGAGGCTAACTCTGTTAGCGGGCGACCAAGTGCCCGCGTGCCGTGAACCGGGACCTCACGTTCACGAGGAGTGCCCAATAGTAGCTCGCAGCACCCGACGAGCAGCGATGGAGCGATGGAGTCGTCGGCGTGCACCTCGTGATCCATCATGGTGCATTGGCTGGGGTGATGGAGCAGCTAGTTGCACCTCGTGACTCGTCACGATGCTTTGCTTGCCGTCGGAAAGAAGATGGTCCAGCTCTAAAGTATCGGAAATCGCTCAGTGTCCACACAAGGTTGCAAACAGCGGCGGGGTTGCCCAACTTGCACTGGCCGGCGCTTGCTCCAGAGATAACATGTCGTCCTTGGCATCCACTGGTGTGTATCTATCAATAAACATGTTAAACGGACTTGGCGCCGCTTGGGCTGGGACGCAATTGGAGAAACACATACACAGCCATGGGTCACGGTGATTTTGTCAAGATAGTGCTTGGTAGTGCGTATTCCCAACGGGAGCAGTTGCATACAGTGGCCCGCGCTACCGGCTCTGTTGAAGAGGCCGCAGAGCGGACGTCGATGGAAAGCAAAGAAGTGTAGACCATGACAGTTTCACTGCATAGGCAACTCTGTCGCAGCAGGGTGGGGGAGACACTCCAGGCCGTTGGACATAAGGATACGATCAGCTCACATCACTCGTGCCGAGGCGTGACCTCACCGAAACCTCTTCCACCAGTCGTGGTTGTATCCAGCAGTGTGACATTCACCAGTCTGGGTTAGTAGCCAGCAGTGTGACAACCCCAAGACTTGGCCTCAAAAGTCAGAAAAGTCAACAGCTTAGATTCAAGAATAACACGTCTCGCTATGTATACAGCATGTCACTCCTCCGTATCGTACAGTGGTGGCGTTTGACAGCCGACAAAGTGTCCCGCCTCCCGCTCCCTCAGCGAGCGACAACGCTGGCTCACTGCTTGGGCTCATCCTGCTTGACCTTGAAGGGTTCCAGGCCCGCCCTCTCGCGGAGGACGGCCGAGAGCGACGACCAGTCCATGTCGATTCCGCCGAGCTCGACCGCGCGCTCCATGTGCTCCTTGGCCAGCGCGATGGTGGGGAGGTTGACGGGGTGGCCGAGGTCGGCGCCGACGTTGAGGATGTTGTTGGCGTCCTTGAGACCGCCTTCGAGGCGGAAGCCGCCAGCCGAGCCAAAGGTGCCCTTGCCAATCTTGTTGCCGTAGGCGCCGTACGAGGGAGTGGGGAAGAAGAGGTCGATGAACTGCTGGAACACGCTGGGGTCAATGTCGAGCGCGTCACCAAGGGCGTAGGTCTCGGCCAGAAGCTCAATCACGCCGAGGATGAGGGCGTTGCCCATGAGCTTGAGGGTGTTGCCTGAGAGTAAGCAGAGGACGACGATGAATAGGAAGAAGAGGCATAGCTGTAGGCCGTTGCGGGAAGACCACAGTAGCTACTCCTCCGCTCCGCGTATCCAGACTCACCCTTTTGCACCTCCTCGCCGAGGTCGAGAACCGCACGGGCAAAGATGTTAAAGAGGGGGCGGACCTTGGCCTTGGCGTCCTTGTTGCCCGCAACGACCTGGATAAGCTTGCCAGCCTTGGCAGCGTCGGGGCGACCAAAGACGGGGGCGGCGAGGTATGCGTTACCCGACTTGGCAGCGAGCTGCTCGAGGGCAACTACGGCGGGCTGTCAGCTGTGTTCCAAGCCGTCACGACCGCGAGTAACGTACTGGAGGTCTTGGGGTTGAGCGAGCTCTGGTCGACAATGACGGCGCCCTTGGCCTTGGCCGTGAGCCTGGTGACCACGTCCGTGGACGCGGCGTCGTTGAGCACGCTGACGAAGATGACGTCGGCGCCCGCGAGCTCGTCGACGTCGCCAGCGGCGTATGTGACACCCTCGCCAAGCTCGGCCTTTACGCTGTCGTACTTGCCCTTGGAGCGGTTCCAGACCGTCAAGGAGCCGCCGTTGGCACGGGCATAGTTGGCCAGGTGGACCGAAAGGTTCTCGCCCATGTTGCCGAGGCCGGCGTACGCAATCTTGAGACCAGCCATTGTTGTTAAGAGATGTGGAGGGTACAGGTGAGAGGAGGTGAGGAGTAGGCGAGTGAGTGGGTGACTAGCTGACAGCTAAGAGTGCGGAGGATGTGGGGAATGGGGCAAACACGCAACGGGGGAGTCACTATATGTAGCTGTCGAGAACACAGTCTGAGCAACGGCCTTGTGAGCGGTGACTAAACATGTCGAGTCGCCGCATGTAATCATCATCGGAAGTCTCCATTCCGTGACGTAGGCGGAGACTAATTTGGGCTAAGCTTGGGTAATCATGTCCTCAACTTAGGAGTCAATGTCCTCAAGCAACGAGTCACGCATGGCATCTCCACAACATCCCCGGACGTCCCCGCACCCCGACATGCTCCGTGCCCCGCTCCGTAACATGTACTATTCACCGTACTCGCCCACTCTGTCCCGTCTCCATGGACTTCAGCAGCCACCGTAGGTTTTGTGTATTGATCGGAAATGTCGGACCCGGATGGCGGACGAGAGATGCGCGTTTGGTCTCGGCAAGGTCGGGCTGCCGTCCAAGTCCATCACCCTGAGTTGGCCGCGATTATCGAATATTATCAATTCACAGGCACGCAAAGCAGGCAGCCAAGACCCAAGAACGAAGCTCCAAGATCAACAGGGTGGTGGTTGTGTCTCACGCCTCAGCATGTCGAGGTCAATCACCTCTGCGCCTCGAGCACGGCGTGTGGCACGGAGAGCGACAAGAGGTGCTTCCAAGTCGATCAGCTCTGCAATGTCGGGCAAGGCCAGGTCGAGCTCTGGATCAGGGAGCAGCGAGCCGGGAGGAAAGGCAGGGTGGTGGATCGGGTCGACCATGAAGGCGTACAGCTTGTGTTGGTCGTCACCGTCAGGCTCAGTGGTGGGGTGTGTCGTAGACCAGACATCGCGCGGGGTAGGAAAGTAATCAATCGTCGTCTTTTGACCTGGCAAGTTGACTTGGGTTCGCATGCTGATCCATTCGTCAAGGAGGATGTAGTAGAATCGCGCCTGCGCGTGAGTGTTACTCTCAGTGACGACAACTCACGAGCGGGCTCGCCCACCCGACTTCAACGCTGGCCCACGCTTCTGCAGGCCTCCGAGACGCAGGGTTGGCGGCGAGGGCGTACATCTGGTGTTTGCCGCCGAGCAGCTCGGGCATCTCGTCCTCGGTGTATAGCCCTGGGATCATGTGGGGCGAGTTGACAATCGCCTCGAACCAGCGGCGCGTACGACACTCGGCAAATGGCGAGGTTGCAAAGAAGGCCGAGCGGCCAGCCATGATCTAGGCGTTAACTGACACTCTCAGTTGCAAGCTCACCACTCCAGTCCGGTCGGCAAAGCCTTCTGCCAGACGACGTTCCCGCTTCAAACGCTTCATCTCCAGGTCAACAGGCACTGGCTTCGGATGCTTGCGCGGACGACCAGGACCCCTTTTCGCAGCTGGGGGAGGGAGAGTATCCGACTTGCTCTTTGGCGAAGACCACGCTTCTTGGGGACAGGCGGTTTTGATGCCTTGCTAATGGACGATGCCTTGGGAGGACGAGCGATACCGCCCTTGCCAGAGGACTCGGGAAGCGAGGTGAGCGGCGAGTCGTCCGAGTCGACCACAGGTGGCCTGATTTTGAGCTCGAGAGATCGCTGGCGCTTCTTGGGTACCGTTTTGAGTGCCGCAACGGCAACCTCCTCCTCGGGGTCTGGAGTGTCCCCGGTATTGATCTCCATAAACACTGGAGCAGAGTCACCTTCCGTCCTTGGTTCAGATCCGCCACTTTTGCCATCGTGGGGCTTGCCGTCGGTGCCAGTGTCGAGACAATGCGACCCGACTCTCCATGTGGCTGCGCGCCCCCGAGATACGCTTGCGAGCGCTATGGCATCGGGGAGGGTCGAAGGTTGCTTCGAGTTCGCGGCCCTCATTGCCACTGTACCCGCGTCGTCCTCGTCTTCGCTTTCGGCGTCGGTGGACATGAGACTCAGACTCGGCGTCGGGCTAGTCCATCGCTCGCGGAATGAATCCAAACGGGGTTCCTCGAGCCGAACGTTCCTTTCAGTTTTGTCGCCATTGCTGAGGTCGTCGTCATGGTGGCTGCTCGTTGGGGGTGCTGAACTTGACGGCCGTGACTCCAGGCTCAGGCCCGAGAGACCCACAACTGGTGGTGACGGCTGTCTTGACATCGACGGCTCGCCACGTGATGGTGACTCCGGGGGCCCACCGTTACCTTCACTGCTGCTCGGACTGGATCCAGCTGCGCTGCGCGGTCCAGGCCGGTGCCCAGTCTCGGTTCGGTCCTCAGGACGCTGCCTCCACATGAGGCTCGCAGGGTCGGAGGGGTTCGAAGAAGGGTCGTCAGGCGCGTCGAAAGGCAGCCCGGACCTGGATGTCAGCTGCCGTGGTCATTGGCCTCCGCTGCGCACCGCGGTCCGTCGCGCAGCCATGTGTCCCTCGAGGCGGCGGGGTGCGAGCGCGGTGGGACGACCCACATCGAGGCGGACGGGTCGGAGGGTTTGCCGGAAGTCCGAGTCCGAGCGTTCAAGGGTTGCGAGGGCACGGAGCGCGCCGGTTGGGCCTCTGGAGAGAAAATAGTTGGATGATGGGGCTGAGGGAAGACGTGGAACGGGCCTGGCGCGTCGCGTGGAGGGTTGTATCCACGCGTGGAATACACAGAGGGACCTTGATCAGGACGTTCGACGTGCAGCCTGCTGCTCTCTTGCATGGGGGCACGTGCACGGAGGCGAGAGGGGGTCAGAGAGAAGCGTGAAGGCTCAGGAGATCCAGTGGCCGATGCAGAGGCAGAGAGCGAAGGACTGAGCATGGGAGGAGCAAGTCGAAGACGGCGCGCGGGTGGGGTTTCCGGTGGTGGTGCAGGAGGTCTTGGAATGGGGACGTTTACGAATACGAGTGGTAGAGGGCCTGTTGGGCGGTCGAGGACGTATCTCTCGTATGTAGACATGCAGGATGGGAGGATGGATGTTAGAGGTGGAGGGCAAAGAAGGAAGGTATCAATCAGTGCAGCGGACTGAAGTTGATCGGACACTAAAATGTGTGTGTGTGTGTGGACGCGAGATCGCCACCTTCAGCTGTCATGTTGACTCAAGTTGACTCACCACTTGCAACCGTGCCATCCATCAACACCATCCCCATCATCAACACCATCAACATCACACAAACTGCCACACTGTTCTGATGGCGGCCGAACCAGCGTCTCGATGAGGTCATCGCAACTGCATCATCCACACCCCCTCAGCGGCAAAACGTGGCCAGGTGGGCCGCTTCGGATCTTGTTCGCGGCGGCTTTCGCCACCGCGTTGTCAAGTCTTGGCTTTCCCCTATTACTGCCAAGACCATAATGCTGGGCTATGAGGCTATAGGCTGATTGTCTTCTTGCTAAAGGGCCCCAGTAATATCGCGCCTGTCTTTGCCCAAAAGCCGGCCAGGATCACAATGTTGGGGGTGGCTTCCGACGCGTTAGCATTGGACAACAGCGTGCGCCATTTTATGGCTCATGTCGGCTTGACCCGACGTCGACCACATTGTTGGTTTGAGGGTGTGACGCGAGGCGGCTGCTAGCACCACAATATATCTGCCCAGACCCAGGGCTTGTGGCCTTGCGGTATGACTCTCTATCGCAGGTGTCCGCCCAGCCGTCAGTCCAACAGACAAGGGGACTCGCTTTGGGTGCGGAACACATGGGCTTCAAATTCATGGGTTTGAGTGGCCCACGGGCCCCGCAGTCATGCGTGGGCTCTCCGGGGTACAATACCTAGCACTGTGTGGACCGCAGACGCGCAGTGTATGCTGGCGGCGCCAGCCAAGCAGGGCAAGGTCTGTCCAAAGCGTCCAAGCGCGGTCGCAGGCAGCTTTTTTGTGTGGCGCCCAAGAATGGGGCGGTTGCAGACAATGGGGGCGGTTGCAGACAACGGCCTGAAGTGCTACTGACGCTCGCACAGCGAACGAAAGCATTCAAATGTTAAAAGGAGAAGGCTGAGCTGAGCCGACCTCAACAAGAGACGATGTAAACGTGCGCCGGCGGCATACAGAACCACAGAGGCCGCAGACAGTCCCGGGGAGCAGGTGGTGCTTGAGATTTCTGTGGCTCGTACCGGTCCAATTCTGCATGTTCGCCGCAAGGCACAATGGCGGTGCGGTGTCGAACGGAGCCCCCCAAAACACCCATTTTTTGTGTGTGCGGCCAGTGTACCAGTGGCCAGTGTTAGGAGCCTGTTACCACCACCAACCATGCCGTGTTGCCAAGGCTTACGTCCACGGCAGTCGCCTGCCCCACACATGTTGCTCGTCGCCGCGTCCTGCGCATGAAACTGTTAGAAGAAAAGCCCGCATCAATAGACCCGGTGCGCTGGTGAGGGCTATATCCGAATCTGCTTTTGGCCTCTCTGTGAGCATGACGTGCATGGCGGCCAGAGCTGGGCCACGGTGCGCCAATGCCAAGCCAAAGCGGGAGCAAACCTTCAAACCTCACACACACCACCCGCGTTCCCTCCGCCGGCCCTGTGTGCCCTGGTTGCCGCGCGCCCGTAGCCTGAAAGATGTCCATGCGCACCCTTCTCCACAGCGCTCTCACCAACACGGTCGTCTGTGTGGTGTCTCACATCCTCTTCATCCCTCAACACCTTTTCCCACTTTTCACCCTCTCTTCACTCCTTCCAACAGGGCAACAACTCCTTCTTCTTCTTCATTTGAGCGCCGCCAGACCAACTGCGTCTTTGCACTCGCCTCTCTGTCTCTGTCGTCGTTGGCCAGCAGAAAGCGTGACGCCAAGCACTCCAACACGCCAAGGCCATACAAGACCCACCAAAAGTCGCCCCCCCCCCCGCCCGCCGCCGCATATCCCGCATTCGGTCCTAGCCACGCGCGCGATCATCACTTTGCACCGCCTCACACCTCCACCCTCCAACTTGTTCTTAATCCACAACATCATCTCTTAATCCTCAACCACCACCAACACCTCACCTACGGCCACCCACCACCGCACTTCTTTTCTGGCCACCCACCATGGCGCCTTCGCCACCACTCATCGTGACCACTGACCTGGACGGCCCTCATCCTGTGGCCGACCCAGCAGCGGCATCACCTGTTACTCCTCAACGCCACCGTAGGCAAGACTCTGAGCTCTCAGATCCCACCCACTTGTCCCCCGCTGCCGCCCACGGCGTGTCCCTCGCTGGCCACTCACCAAGCCCATCCGTCTCCACCGCCCTCACTCCACCCTCTCCCACTCTGTCCAACGCCTCTGGTGGCTCTGTCCACTTTTCGGACGAGGCCACCACGCCACTTTCATCGCCTGCGGACAACCTCGCCCCGATCGGCGAGGACGGCGACCTCAAGACCCACAAGCGCGACTGGAGTGTCGGCACCTGGGGGTCATCGGTGGAGAGCGAACCGAGCCGTGACCTTTCCCCGATGTCTGCCAAGCCCGTCAACGGCGACATGCACGTCGATGCCGAGGGCAACAAGGTCGAGGCACCGCCCATCGAGCACATTGATCCAAACAAGGACAACACCGACCCCACTCCGTTCAAGGAGAAGCCCTCGCGCCTCGCCATGCTCGTTGACCCCAAGAGCTTGAATGACCTCGAAGCGGTACGTTTGCATTGTTCTGCTGGCCTGGCCTGGCCTGGCGTGTCAGTGGCGCCCCACTACCCGCGCCCCCTTATGTCACAGCGCTGACGTTTATATTCAGATCGGAGGTGTGACTGGTTTGGTCGACGGCTTGGGTACCAACCCGACCAAGGGTCTCACCACCCACGACGGTGCTGCGCCCCGCTCGTCTGCCGAAAGGCCGAACGGCGGGGGCCAGTGGACCGCCAACTTTGACGACCGCCACCGTGTCTACGGCCGTAACGATCTCCCCGAGCGCAAGAGCAAGAGTCTCTGGCTGCTCATGTGGATGGCGTTCAAGGACAAGGTCCTCATTCTTCTTTCGGTCGCCGCCGTCGTCTCGCTCGCTCTCGGTCTGTACCAGGACCTCGGCACTGACGGCGAGGAGATTGCCTGCGACATTACGCCTGAGAACCCTGACGGTCTCTGTGTTGCACCCAAGGTCGACTGGGTCGAGGGTGTCGCCATTGTTGTTGCCATTCTTATTGTCGTCCTCGTCGGTTCCATCAACGACTGGCAAAAGGAGCGCCAGTTCAAGAAGCTCAGCGACAAGCGTGACGACCGTACCGTCAAGGTTATCCGTGACGGCAACGAGCAGGTTATCAACGTTCGCGAAATCGTTGTGGGTGACATTGCTCTCCTCGAGCCAGGAGAGATTGTCCCCGTCGACGGTGTGTTCCTCCGTGGCCACAATGTCCGCTGCGACGAGTCTGGTGCCACTGGCGAGTCGGACGCGATCAAAAAGGTTACCTACGACGAGTGCATCGCCGAGCGCGACAACCTCCAGCCTGGCCAACGCCAAAAGCTCGACTGTTTTATGATTTCCGGTGCAAAGGTCCTTGAGGGTGTCGGCGAGTACGTTGTCATCTCCGTCGGCACCAACTCGTTCAACGGTCGTATCATGATGGCTATGCGTGGCGAGACCGAGGAGACTCCTCTGCAGATCAAGCTTAACGCTCTCGCCGAACTCATCGCCAAGGCCGGTGCTGGTTCGGGTCTGATCCTCTTCATCGCTCTCATGATCCGCTACTTTGTCACCCTCGGCACCAACCCGGACAGCATGGGCTCCCACGGCAACCCCGCCACACCCAACGACAAGGCGCAGGCCTTTATCCAAATTCTCATCATTTCAGTCACCATTGTCGTCGTTGCCGTCCCCGAAGGTCTGCCGCTCGCCGTCACGCTCGCCCTTGCGTTTGCCACCAAGCGAATGACTGCCCAAAACCTGCTCGTTCGTGTTCTTGGCTCGTGTGAGACAATGGGTCACGCGACTGTTGTCTGCACGGACAAGACTGGTACTCTTACTCAGAACGTCATGTCGGTCGTTGCTGGATCGCTTGGTGTTCACGGCAAGTTTGTGCGCGACATCAAGGACAACCAGGAACGCTCCATTGGCGACACTGATGGTGCGGCCCGTGACGACTTTTCGTTTGACATGGACGAGATGAACGCCGTCGCTTCGCCCGAGCTCCAGACCCTGTTCAACGACGCCATCTGCATCAACTCGACCGCGTTCGAGGACAAGGACGATGCCGGTAACCTTGAGTTTGTCGGCTCCAAGACCGAGACTGCTCTCCTCCGTTTCGCTCGCGAGCTCAACTGGGCCAACTGGAAGACCACCCGCGAGGGTGCCGACATTGTCCAAATGATCCCATTCTCGTCCGAGCTCAAGGCCATGGGTGTCGTTGTCAAGAACGCCGATGGCACCTACCGTCTCTACATCAAGGGTGCTTCCGAGGTCCTCACCAAAAAGTGCTCGTCCTACGTCGACGTCCAGCGCCAGCCCACTTCTGGCGTCCACACTCAGGCCTTTGACGACTTGGCCATGAAGAACATTGAAAAGACTATCATCTTCTACGCCGACCAGACCCTCCGTACCCTTGCTCTCTGTTACCGCGACTTCCCCCAGTGGCCCCCCGCTGGTGCCCCGAACTGCGCTATCGATGACGTCCCCTTCGAGCTGCTCTCGCGCGACCTCTCCCTTATCGCCATTGTCGGTATCGAAGACCCTCTCCGCCCCGGTGTCCGTGACGCTGTCAATGAGTGCCAGGGCGCTGGTGTCGCGGTCAAGATGTGTACCGGTGACAATGTCCTCACGGCCCGCTCAATCGCCAAGCAGTGTGGTATCTTCACTGCTGGTGGTATCGTCATGGAAGGCCCCGTGTTCCGCAAGCTCTCCGATGCCGACCGCCTCGAGATTGTGCCCCGTCTCCAGATTCTCGCCCGCTCGTCCCCCGAGGACAAGAAGCTGCTCGTCAAGACTCTCAAGTCGATGGGCGAGGTTGTCGGTGTGACTGGTGACGGTACCAATGACGGTCCCGCACTCAAGCTTGCCAACGTCGGTTTCGCCATGGGTATTGCTGGTACCGAGGTGGCCAAGGAGGCTTCGGACATTATCCTCATGGACGACTCGTTCTCCAACATTGTCCTCGCCATCATGTGGGGCCGTTGCGTCAACGACTCGGTCAAGAAGTTTATCCAGTTCCAGATCTCGGTCAACATTACTGCTGTCGTCATCACCTTCATCTCGGCCGTCGCTTCGGCTTCCGAGTCGTCCGTCCTCACCGCCGTCCAGCTGCTCTGGGTCAACCTCATCATGGACACGTTTGCCGCCCTTGCCCTCGCTACCGACCCGGCCTCGCGTGCGTCGCTCAAGCGCAAGCCGGACCGCAAGGACTCGCCCCTCATCACTGTGGACATGTGCAAGATGATTGTCGTCCAGGCTATTTACCAGATCATCGTCTGTCTTGTGCTCCACTTTGCCGGTCGCCACATTCTCAACATGCCCTATGGAACCGCCGTTGAGCAGGCTCACTCGTCCGCCGAGCTCCGTACCCTGGTCTTCAACTGCTTCGTGTTCTGCCAGATCTTCAACCAGCTCAACTGTCGCCGTCTCGACCGCCACTTCAACGTCCTCGAGGGCTTCTTCCGCAACTTCTGGTTCATTGGCATTTTCATCATCATGGTTGCCGGCCAGATCCTCATCATCGAGGTCGGTGGCGCCGCCTTTACCGTCCAGCGTCTTGGCGGTCGCGACTGGGCAATTTCGATTGTCGTCGGCTTCCTCTCCCTCCCTCTCGGTGTCCTCGTCCGCCTCATGCCCACCCAGCCAGTCGAGACCTTCCTCGTCAAGATGAAGATCTTCCCCGACCCCAACCAGCTCCCTGTCACCTCTGACGAAGAGTCCGAGTCGGACGGCTTCATCTACAACCCTGCCCTGGAGAAGATCAAGGACAACCTTACGACGTTTGCCAGTATCCGTGGTGGTCGCGTCAGTGGATCCTCCCTCGTTGCCGGATCGCGTCACGCCCAGCTCCGCAAGGCCGACATCCAGCTCCCCTCGCTCCTCGCCATGGTCCCCACTCTCATTGCGGGTGGTATCGGCGCCGGTCCCAACTGGGTCACCCAGACCAACGCTCTTGGTCTGCGTAACCCTGCAGCTCACGACCCGAGTCGCTCGACCACGGACCTGTACGCCGGTCGCGTCCAGCTCCACCCGGACACGGACCCCAGCGATCCCCTCTACGCCAAGTTCGGCCTCACCCCGCCGGGCCGCGACGAAAAGAGCTAGAGCACGGCAATAGACATTTCCGCCACTGCTCGCTCTTGGCCCCTACCTCTTGGCCCCTACCTCTTGGGGCCCTTTCGGATAGCGCAAGCGAAACACCCCCACATCTCCGTTTGCGCTGTTGCTTTCGTGCAAAGCCTCTACTTTTCTTTTCCTTACACACCCCCCTCTGCCTCCGTGTGCGTGTGTCCGACCTATCGGCACAATATCTTTCCCGCAACACGAACAAACCACCATAGAAGTCGCTCATTGCTGTAACACAATATACACGCCGGCCGTCGCATTAGTTGTTTCCCCCTCTCCTCCTATCTCTCTCTCTCTCTCTCTCTCTCTCTCTCTCTCTCTCGATTTCTCCCCTCCCCTCGGCGCACGTAAAAGGTTATTGGGTGTATGAATATGCAGTGCATAGATGCCAGAACTGAGCGAGCAGCAGGGCAAGAAACGGGGGCGAAGGAGTGGACAGACCCCAGCCCAGCTCAGGCGGGTGGTTGAACGGCGTTGCTGACGCTGTTCGCCACAGCGCAACGCTAGCGAGCAGCAGGCCAGCAAGTACACATGCTGAGACAAGAGCGGCCCGCATCAAAGGAGGGTGGTGGCCACTGGCCACTGGCGCTCGGGGACCAGGGGAAGGGTGATGTGGGGGACGTGGGGAGGGGGGGGGGGGGGGTCGTCTTGAGGCGCTGCCTTTCGTACGATGCCAGTCAACCCACGCTCATGGGACGGCTGGACGACACAATTACACATACTGATATACTGACCTGTCTGCGAATCTGTAAACCCAACGAAGCAAGAGTGCAGTACAGTACAGTACAGTACAGTACAGTCCATCACGCGGGATCACGGGAGTTTGAGGGTATGGTCCTTGGGCGACCTACCAACCACTGTGCGCCCGGGCACACGCGCGCGAAGCATCCACCCACCCAGACTCTAGTACTCCAAAGGACCGCCGTGTTCTTCTGTCATTCGATCTGGTGCCGGATGTCACACTGCTCCTGCTCCTCCCCCCGACTTGTTTGCACGAGCGCCTGTATCTGGCTGGGGACATTCCTCGTCGACGACAGCTTGCAGCTTGCTTCGTTGTGCTCGCATCCAAATGTCTTGGGACCACGGACGGTGCCTTCCTTGGCTTTTGCCTCCCGTGCCGGTGCCGGTACGGGGTGTGGGTGGCTGCCTCGCGTCTCTCCACAAAGTACACACACACACACACGCCAAGGTGCCTCTGCAGTGGCCACTGGCCACTGGGCTGCGTTTGCGGTGTTTGGCTCTTTGCCGTCCGCGTTGCGAGATCTAGACTGAGAGACCTGATGGGGTGTAACGGCCAGAGAAGAGGAACGGGCGGAGGGAGGTGTGGGTGGGGTTCATGCATCCCCCATCTCGAACCGCTGGGGTGGCTTGTGTGGATGGGGCCTGGTGGTACATATGCCTGTTGCCTGTACGCTAAGTTCCCCCTCCTCGCTTGGTTGGGTCTGTCTCTGCCCACTGTCAACTGGTCCAGAGTGGCAACTGAAGTACACGACGCAGACCTGGGATATAGGTCTGACGGCTACCGCCAAGTTGTACCGCCCAGTCTCGCCGACGATGGCTCGCATGGATGGCATGGATCTGGGCTGGAAACCGTCTGGCCGGGCGACAGACCGTCCGCCCATCACACCTCCCTGCACCCTGCGCGCTGCACGACCCATGATGCCATGATTGTCCCCCCTCCCGCCGCATAGCGCGCGCATCACACCAACAGGCCAACAGGATGCACCGCCGCACCTACTCGACACACCATACATCATACTCCAGGGGCAGGGGCCAGCTGGGACGAGGAGAAGAGGAGAAGGTGGCGTGCGGCGCCGGCTTGGGGTCAGTGGTCCGAGCGGTGTGTACGGCTTGGAAACTGAGGCTGGGTTTTGGTCTCTGTCTCTGGAGCGGTCGTTGTCGTGGATTGGAGGCTCAGAGACAAACAGATACCCAGCTATACAGATCTGGTCACTGCACGTGGAAGGGAAGGTGCCCAATTGCCCAAGGCACAGGGGGTTGGGTTGTGCATCGACGCTGTTCTGAAATATGAGGTGTGCAGAGACAATGTGGCGTCGGCTCACAAAGTGGCGGCGCTCGTTTGGATCTTTGGGCGTCCTGCCTCTGTTGTTGTTGCGAACAATAGATCCATGCCGCGCATCATGAACGGCGAGTAACACTGCGACGTTGCGGCTAAACTGCCCAAGCAAGAGGTTAGAACCTATCAAGCCTTGTTCACGTGCGCTGTACCCTTTGCCTCTCTGCATGGGTGATACGGGCTTCAGGGAGGACGAGGATAAGACTCTACGATCCATCAGACGTCGGTTCTCCCTTTCGACTTCTCTCCCATCACTTCACTTCGTCTCCTATCGTCTTGCTTTCTTCTCTACCAGTCTGCTGCTAGGCCGTTGTTATCCTACCCACTACACTCCCCAGCAACTCAGGCTACACATCCCCACCACCCCCGCTTTCACTCCTTCCACTGCACCCCTCGCTAAGCACAATGGCGCCAACCTTTGTCGACCTCGCCAGGTCGGCACCCAACGTCGCCGCGCGCGGCATAACCGCCCCAACATGTGTGATCTCATGCATGGCCAGGGGAGATACTACTGGTTGCGCCAGTATCATCGACTATACGTGTCTCTGTGCCAGTGAATACTACACCACTAGCGTTATTGTGAGTCTGCGCGTCTCTTCCTTGGTGACACGGACAACAAAGAAGCGAAAGTGATTATCCTCATTGTCCCCCGGAGATGTTATTGTCTTCGCCATCACAAAGCCTCCCAACATGGCCAAACACTGCGGGCGACTGTCGAGCTCTGGTGTATTTCCCTCTTTCTGCCTGACGACATGAATACAGCTAACGCTTCAGACCTGCTGGAACGTCAACTGCAACAGCACAGAGTACGCCAAGGGCCTCACCTACACTGCCTCTGCGTGCGCCGTGTATGGTGTCACCCTCGTCCCGGCCACCAGCACCGGCGTCAATGCTGCGGTGGCTACTGTCCTCACTATCCCCCCAGTCATCTACTCTCGTGCCGTGTGGAACATCCAGGCGGTCGTGAGTGTTCATTCCATCTGCCCCTCTCCCCATCTCCCATGTCACCCGCGTCCCCGTCCTCTTTGGAGAGAGCCCTGTCTTTCCCCCCTTTCTACTCCATTCCTCCTTCCGTCATTCCATCGTTCTCTCCCTCTCTCTGTGTCCCCGGCGGCAGCGACAGATCCCTCATTGTTATTGATGGGTGGAGACGACCACCACCGTTGGCTTGGTGCCTTTGGGATACGCCGCACACATGTTCCTGTGCACGGCCCAGGCGCCACATTCCACCAAAGTTCCTCGGGGGTGGGATCTCATTTCCTTCATTCTATGTCAGCTCGGCAGCAGCCACTGACGTGTGTCTTCTAGATGTCTTCGATATGCTCACTCGTCCTCGTCGCCGCAATCATCCTCGGATTCATGTCGTGCCGAGCCCAGGCGCGCCGACAGGCCATGACTCAGGGGTACGCACAGCAAAACACACACAGACACCCATTCCAATCACATTTCTGACCCCCTCGTCTAGCAGCCACTGGACTGGACTCCCATCGCACATGGACACCAAGAATGGTACGCGCACCCGTTCGCGTCATGGCAGGTCTGGCGCCCCCCACCTCGATTCGTTCGGCCACCTCACCACCATGGACCTCACGCGCACCGTCGACAGGGACCTCGCCTATCCCCTTCGCAGCGTCAACCGCGACCCTTCCGTGCCCCGCTTCACCAACCGTCTCCCGCCGGCCGGCCAGGACATGTGGGGGGAGGAAGCGCACGAGATGCACGACATCGAGGGCGGGGGTAGCTGGAGGAGTGGGATGGGTCGCGCGAGCGGCAGTCACGCCAGCGACGACGACGAGGTCAAGACGCCCTACGGCGGCAACTCTGTTCTCGGACACGAGGACGAGGACAAGGACAAGAACAAGTCGGCCGTTCCCGACCCGGAACCCGTCGACGCCCTGTCATCTGTCGGACTGGCGGGCCACAGCCTCGCAGAGATGGATGAGGCGGATGCCGAGCGCGAGCTGTCCGTCGTGGATCACATCGGTGCCGTCCCAATGCCGCCGACCCCAACATCGATCGGTACCATCATGCGCGGCAATGGGTCCGAGTTTGGTGGCAGCACCACACACCTGAACCGTCCTTGAGCGCCTAGCGGGCGACTCCTGGGCAGGCGCGTGGCCATCTTCCATCATACTTTTGTGCATAATCTTTCTGAGGGTAATCATTTCGGGTCACTTGGTCTCATTTCATTGTACATAGAGCAACCGCTTCATGCAAACATCTACTGTGACCTTTGGGGCGCGGGCCAGGCCGGCTCTCTGAGGACGACCGAGGGAGATCTCTCTCCGGTCACCCCAAATCGCTCGCACCAACACGAGGCCATTAGTGGCGTACTGTACATGCACACTTGTACAGGGCACCTGTAACTCTTATCGTCTGGCGGTGGCGTGTGTGTAAGCTGGGCATTGGGCTTATGCACAGGTCCCGTCCAGAACTGACCATGTGTGCAGACATCTAGAACACGGAAAGCCACAGTCAGAAAAACGAGCGTTCTCCCCATCAGTTCAAAACCTTGTCACACTGGACCATGGGAGTGTAGTGTGGGACCGCTATGCTGGAGCTGGGGCGAGGGGCATGGCGGCTGAGAAGCAGCTCCTCGACACGAGGCGTCGACCCCCAGCTTTGGATATCACCTGCTATAGCTGGCCCGGCCAGACTGGGCGACATCGTAAGTCCATCCCATCGTGATCCAGTGAGCCACGAAAAACAGCAAGCTACCGCCACAACACACGCCACGAACAGGTGCACATGCCTGTGTGTGCGTGTGCGTGTGTGTGTGTGTTCTCGGCGGCGGCGGTGGCGGCGACGACAACGACGACGACGTACCCCTACGCCGTTGTGTGATGCGCAGACAAGAGGCGGGGCGGCGTACGGCGTGGCGGTTGGCGCGCTCGCCATGGAGTCCATGGTCTGGGCGTGGGATTACACGTCACACAGCTCAAATCCCAGGTAGCCACTGGCAGACAGCACGTCGGTGTCGCGGGGCCGGCGGGGCATGCGGTACAGAGCAATAAGCGACCAGAACAGCCGCCGTGCAGACCTGACCCCCAGCCGCCCTCGAGCTCGGCCCTCGGACACCCCTTCACGGAGATGAGCATACGTGAGCACAGTTTGCATGTCAGATCCCTCTGGCCTCTGGGCGTCTGAAGTTGACCTGGCCAACCTCATTTTCGTGCTTGCATGGAGGTGGATTGTTATGCTTGACGGGCCGCGGAGAGGACCGTTTTTAGACAGACATCCAGACGAATGAAGAAAAAGGACAACCCAGTTAGTTGCTATACCTCAAGCAAGACCGATCCACCGCCCTGCATTCAAGTCCAGGTTGTATTGTGCCCGCACGTCAGAAACGGAACCGTGAAGAATGCATTGGGTGGTATCGATACCAGGATATCGGTTTGAGAGTAGCTGACAACTAGAACAACGGCAAACACAATTACTCTGTGTTGTTGCTGGGGCGGCTGTCCACCTAGGCCTCGTTGGAGGTCTGGCCGCCCTGGGGCTGGTCAGCGGCGGCGTCGACGGCGACGACGTTGTGGCCAACGCCAGCAATCGCGGCTTCGCGGTCCTTGCGGCGCTTCATGATCTCGCGAATGGTGTTGCCCTGTGGGAAATGTCAGCGCAGGGACGCGGCGATGTAATGAATGGGCAAGGGTCTCAGAGGGCGAGCACATCTCCTCTAGCAGCTCCCATAACAGTTGCTTGCTACTCACGGCATTGTCGTGCGTGGCTGTGCGCCAGCGGTAGCCCTTGTAGAGCTTCATCCTCTGCTTCTTGCGGTAGTCCTCGACGCCCTTGACGATGTACTCGGCCTCGAGGATCTCCTCGCGCTCCTCGGCAAGCGCCTTGCCGGCCTCGACACCGCCCCAAGTACCGGCCCTCATCTCCTCAATGTCGTCTGGGTAGTGGAATGGCTCGGTGAGACCGACCACGGCACGCTTATAGTTCTTAAGCGCACCGCTCTTACGCTTGATCCGGCCACCAGCGACACGCGTGAGCTCGCCAAGGTAGATGTCGGTACGGATGAAGGTGACGTCGAGGTCGTACACGGCCGAGAGGTAAGAACGCAGGTCGGTCTTGGTCATGCCAATGGGGATACGGAACGTGGCCGTCCACGGGTCGTAGGCCTCTCCGGGAGGGGTGTGGTTGCGCACCAGGCGGATCTGGATGTTGGGAAGGTAGATCTTCTGCGCAACAACAGCGTCACGCCACTCTGACTCAGTTGCCGGAGCTGCGCGGGGAGCACCCTCGCGCTTGAGGTGGCCCATGTGGCTGTCGACCTGGACTTCCTGGGTCACAGTGTTGACACGACCGTAACCACGCACACGCGAGCGCCACTGGTTCTGGGACTTGAGGAAAGCGCGGCGGGCCGACATCTCGTCGCCCTTGTACTGGCCGGCCAGGCGCATCTTCTGGAACATGTCCTCGAGCTTGGGAGGAAGCTCGTGTGCGTTTGCGCCAACAAACTTCTCGGGCGAGGTGAGAGGAGAGGGCTTCTGGATGTCGGGGAACTCGGCGCGGCGGCGGCGGACGGCGAGGGGGACCGAGCCAGTCGTGCTGGGCCCGGCGGGTGCTGTGGGCACGGTGCTGAGCGCACGGCGGAAGAGGCGGGACATTGTGGTCTATGTGATGTCGACAATACACCTCCGAGAGCTGAAAATGTCGGAACAGTGCGTCGCGCAAAGAACCAGGGCGTGGGTGGGTGTGTGCAAAGCGGCGTTGTAAAATATAGGCCTACAGAAAAATAGGCATTGGACTTTTGGCGCGCCTGTGATATAGTCCTGGACGGAAGCAAATGGGCGGGGCCAGGTTCCTCCACGGACGCGCCTCTTGCTGGCTCTCGATCGACAGCAAAACAACAACACAACCACCGTGTGCTGCATCCATCCTGTCTCTACCGTTCCTCGCCAACCTTTTTCAATCACTGCCATCAACCCCACGCGCTCTAGAGGACACTACGAACCATGCAGTGCCTCGAGGCGCGTCTAGCCTCGTATGTGGCCATCACAAAGCCCAAAAAGCACGCCAAAGTCGCGTTCCCCCTCCAGGCCGACTCGCATCCGCACCTCACCCCGGCATCGCTCGCCGCCGCGGGCTTCTTCCATTACCCAGGCAAGGAGTCTGACCCAGACTCGCACGACACGTGCCGCTGCTTCCTGTGCGGCCTTGTCTTGGGTGGGTGGGACGAGGAGGACGACCCGTTCGCCGAGCACGTCAAGCGCGATGGCGACTGCGCGTGGAAGGAGCTCGTATGCAGGATCGAGGTGGACCGCGCCGAGGGTGGCCCTGGGCGCTTGAGGTATGTTTGCATTTGGCAAGGAACTGGTCAAGTCGTACCGGTGCCCGCGGGATACATGCCCATGTTGCTGCGTACCTGCACGCCAGCTCGCTCGCACCGTTTTCCTTAACGGTAGAGCAGCACCAGCTGACCCGTTTCAGAACAACATACCCCGATGCCGACTCGCTGCCGAGTTCAGCCAAGAGCACAGCGTACAGGGAGAAGACGTTTGGCGACTGGTGGCCGCACAAGAAACCGAGTGCCAAGGTCGTAAGTCATCACGTGTTTGAACCACTAGCTGACAACAGCTTGCACATGCCGGTTTCATCTCGACACCCTCCAAAGCTGTACCGGACGGCACCATGTGTCCTTTGTGCAAGTACGAGGTGGAGGAGTGGGAAGAGGACGACGACCCGCTGTGAGTGGCTCTGTGGCATCTAGTCAACTAGCAGCATTTTCTGACAACATCGCACAGTGCCGTGCACCAGAAGAAGGAGCCAGCATGCCCATTCTTCACCGCCGCGGTCGAGAAGGTAGGTCCTTGGTACGTTCATCGCGCTGACCAAGCAGAAGACGCGTAGGAAGACGACAACAGCAAAGCGTGGGCGCGCCACCACAACCGTGACACGAGAAGCGGACCCCGAGCCTGAACCGGAGCCCGCAATCGAAGCCCAGGCAGAGCCGGAACCAGAACCTGTCGCACCCAAGCGGCGAGGACGGCCACCAAAGGCCTCGACTGCTGCGTCCTCGACTACTGCGGCGACCGCGCCTTTGGTAGTGTCAAAGCCCGCTGCCACTGTGACGCGTAAGACTACGCGTGGCAAGAAGGCAAAGGCAAAGGAGGAGGAAGAAACCACAACTGGGGAGCCTACTCCTGCGCCAGAGCCCGTTGCCGTCGAGGAGCCACAGCTGGTGGAGGTCGAGGAGGCACCAAAGAAGGCCCGCAAGACCAAGCCTTTACCAAAGAAACGGACTACGCGCAATACGGCCGCGACGATTGAGCTTGAACCAGAACCGCCAGCGGAGGCCGAGCCCGCGCCCGCTCCCGCACCACCGGCCAAGGCCAAGACTACAAAGGCAAAGTCCAAGGCCGCTGCGGCTGCTCCACCACCAGTTGAGGCCGCGTCTGAGCCAACACGTATCCCGGTCCTTTCTCCGCCGCGCACAGCCAAGTCGGCCCCAGCCCGCGCCCTCTCCCAACTGGACAGGTTCGCCAACTTGCCCGCTCCAGCCGCGCTCCCTGGCTCACCAAAAGCCACCACTTCAACAGCACCAGCTCCGGCGTCCCCGTCAGTTCGGCACGCCATTGCCGCCATGGTGCGCGAAGCATCTCCGGCACCAGCGCCAATAGCAGCAGCCCCAGCCGCAGCACCCGGATCGCCCGACAAGGCCCTGCCGCCTCTACCGCCTCTCGCACCGCTCACGGACGAGCAGCGCAAGATGACGCTCGAAGAGTATGTTCGTCAGCAGTACGCTGCGCGCGGCGACGAGATGCGCGCGGATGGAGAGGCCTTGATCCAGAAATGGGAGGCGAGGACCACAGAGGCGAGGGCTAGGATCGAAGAGTCTTAGGCATGCTACCCGTAGGGTGTGCGTGTGTGGCGATGAGGGTGTCACCAGAGTGACCAACTTGGTGGAAGAACGTGGCCCGCCCAGACTGGCGAGGTACCACTTGTATGGGATCGCTGGCGCGAGACCCACCGGACGAGGAGAGCGTGCGACTGATGTAAACTGCATGGGACACTGGATATGCATGAAGACTACGGGGTGGTCTTCAATTGTCTTGTCACCAACTTGATCTGCAATTGCCTCTATAGTTGTTCGGCACTTTACGCCCTCACCCAGGCAGGTCCAGTGTTTTGCGACTCTTTGACAAAGGGTACTGATGCATGGCCGCCGAGCGGCTCTCTATGTTGCAACAGATGCTACATTGCGGGCAAGGATCCCAGACCCGGCCCTCGTGCTCGCGCGCGCGAGAATAAGAAATATTGTCCTTCGCGCGGTCGTGTGTTGCTCACGCTCTCGCCTCTCCCTCCCTGCTCTACACCTCCCTGCGCCCAGCGCTCCGCCGCTCGCGGCCCCTCCCGGATCTTTGGGAGTAAAAGACAAGACTATGCGGCGAGCAACGTCGCATAGCTGTCTCTTTGTCTTAGATATTTCTAGACTCGAGATAAAACCCCGTCCATCGTCATCCAGACAACTACACCTCCTGGTATGCAGGGTGCTTGCCTCCCTCGGCTTCGCGATCACGACGCCCCACAAGCGACCTCGAAGGGTTGTTGTCGTCGGTATCGCTCTCCTCCTCTTCTGGGAGCTGGGTGAGGGCCATGCCCTCCTCTTCAAACGCGTTGAAGAGGGTCGAGTTTTGCTCGCGGAAGATCCTGGAGCGACGGCCATGCGAGGCCTGAGGGCCGTCGACGCCGTTCGCGCCGCCGTAGCCCCACATGGAGGGGCCTTGCGACTCGACAGACAGGCGGCCAGACATGGACATGCGGGGGTCTGAAACGTCAGTTATCAATGGCCAACATCTCTGGTAACGTGACACTCACTCATGAGACCCGTCTCGAGGCTCGAGGTGTGGTGCACCTGCTCGGGCTGGCGCGAAATGTTGAGGAGGTAGACGCCCATGAAGATGACAAGGAAGCCCATGAGGAGCGAGATGGTGTTGACGGCGTCGGTCGTGTTGAAACCCTGGAAAAGAATGGCAGACGCGGTAATGGTGGCCGTCGTGAAGAAAACATAGTAGATGGGGTTGACAACGTTGGTGGAGAAAGTGTCGAGGGCCTTGTTGAAATAGTTCATCTGGATCAAGATGCACCCAATGACAACAACACCAAAGAAGTAGGTGCTGAAATACGTGAGCTGGTTCTTGCCAGCAAACGTGAGCTTGATGGCAATACCAAAGCCCTTGATGGCCATGACCGAGATGGAGCCCACGAGAGAGCAGATCGAGAGGTAGACCATGGGGTTGGTGGTGCCGTACCGGGGCACTATGCGGAAGATCATAAAGGCGCAGAAGACGGTAACGAAGGAAATGTAGATGAGGAAGGCTGGCAAAAGTCAGTTCGCAGACCGTGGAATCCAGTGCCTTGTTACTCACGCATCTTGGCAGCAAGGTCGAGAATCTCGTCGACGCTCTCGACCTCCTTGTCAGACGGCGCGTGCAGAACGATAATGACCGAGCCGATAATACAGCTTGCGCAGCCGCACACGCCTAGCCTGCCGAGCTTCTCGTCCAAGAAGAAGGATGCGAGGATGGCGCTGGGGAAGGGTCAGCGGATATCCGAGAAGGTGCAACGGCAACCCGAGGCGTTGTTGGTCCAGCCCGCCAACTCGATGGTGAACGGCTCGTGCGATGGACCACAGTACGGGCCATACGGTAAGGAGGGGATGGCAGCTGCAAGGGCTATGCCCCAACGCCAAGCCGAACACCCCCATGCGGTACAAAACTCACCCGATGATAACACTCATGGCACCGAGGGGAGTGACGAGGATCGCGGGCGCGAACGTGTACGCGGCAAAGTTGGCCACTGTCAATTTAGCATGGCCTCTCTTGTCGCTTCAACTGGCAAGGCTCACCTTCACCTATCACCACTGTAAATTGTCAGCCTTGCTTTCATATAATTCCCGAGGGCAGGCCATAACAACAGCAGCACGCCCCGCCATGTCAACTCACTAGTGATCATGCCGGCCCACCAGATGGGGTTCTGAAGGTACGCAAAGTCCGTAGCTGCCTGTCAGTCTCCTATCTATCCGTGTGCCGCTTGACGTACAGGCATTGCGCGGACCGGTCTGGCGCTGGTGGCTGTGTGGGTAGTCGGCCGGGCGGGTCGCGGCATCGTTCAAGCCCTACAGCTTAGTTAGCACTTCCTCTCCCTCGGCGGCGGTAGATGACCCCAGCTCACCTTCTTTGTAATGATAAAGCTCGAGCTGCGCAACAGTGTCAGCTACGCGACCCAACTTCGGACATGAACACGTCTCGGCCACGGCGACAAGCGTCTCTGGCCAGCACGGATTGCGTTGCGGGCAACACACAACCGGGTGGCGCGAAGGCAAGAAGCGAGCAATGGCGCGGTGCTTGCGAGGTGGTAGCAGGACGTACCCGATGAGGCCTGAACTGGAGAATGCCAGTGCGAGGCCGATGTACTTGTCCTCGATCATGGTCGGTTGGAAGGGTGGAACACAAAGTTGTACAGACACGAGAGAATGGGATGCGCACCTAGATGGACATCAAAGGGGGCGTGGCGCGCGCGGCAGCGACAGAGACAAGAGGGGGCAAAGTGGGCGCGCGCGGGGAGACCGCACCAGGGGAGGCACCCAGGGGAGGCACGGAAGCAAAACAACGTGGCAGCTATTAGGGCACGCAGTAATGCTGCGCCGGGGGGGTACGCGGGGGGTGGTATTAGATGCTGTCAACTTTTTTTATCCTGCTGGTCCCATCTTGGCTTTAGGGAAGGCCCCACGTACTGTACATGGGGAAGTGGGGAGAGGGAGTGCGTGCGTCAAAAGTCGACTGGTTGGCCACAACAAAACACATGCACGTAGTGGCATTCTATCATTTCTTCTGCGCACCGGGTCCATCTGGTCCTGTCCTCTACACAACCACAGAGCCGCAGAGCCTGACTGCGCGTCATTGCGTGGGTAGACCCAACAACGGCCACTGCCCTTGAATAGCCAAGGTCCGAAAATGCAATCAAACATCTTAGCGCTCGTCATTCGACCCGTGGCAGCCCAGAAGTTGGTGGCATAACGAACTTGCTGGGTCTCCCCCATGCGCCTCGGTGACAAGCGATGGCACTTGCATACCCACCGCACATCCATCAGCCTACTCGCCTGCGACAAGAGAGACTTGTGTGTGTTGTGCCGCAGTGCACTTTTCCTGTGCACCATGGTTTGTGCGTCCAAACGCCCAGGGAGTGTGTGGAGGGAGGGTGTACGGCAACGCCACAGCAGTCGCCTCTCGACGCCACTATCGCACCCAGTCCGCCTGCGACGCGCTCGAGGAAACAACAGTGGCGGTCTTCGAAACCCATGGCGTCTCAACTAACATGTCACCACCGTCTCTTCGTCTCTGTCTTCCTTTTTGCATCTCCTGGACACCTTTATAACTCCACCGCGCGCGAGATGACCAGCCCACTATCTCCAAAATGGGGATATCGTCTAGTGGTAAGACACAGACTTCGCATTCGGACCTCCTCGAGCTTCAACTTGAGAGCCAGCGATCTGTCTGTAACCGGCGTTCGATTCGCCGTATCTCCAGTTTTTGCCTCGCTATGCATGTCCTTGATGTTCTGGGAGCGTTTCTGATGCAAAGCAATGTGAAAGAAAGATTTTTGGTGGTTTGACAAGGTGTTGTGGCCGGTGTGGTTGAAGTGCCACAACCGTTGCTGATTGCCGATCGTCGTCACTTTTTGCCTCATTGACGTGCGGCTGTTGCCGCACGTGTGGTATTCAGTACCGACGCCCGCAGTCAGCGCGCCAGGCGCAGCGGCTCCAACTCTGTGGACACACTGTCACTCAAGTGGTACCCCAAGACTATCTGTTGACCGGGGGTCTTCCTCATCTGCGGAACCCCGGCGCAACGAGACGGGTGTCCTTTCTTGGTCTGTGTCTTGAACAATGCTAAATTTTGCATGTCATGAAAGCTGCCACTACTGAAGTATGCTCATGGATTGGTTACAATTGTTTCTACCGTTGTCTTACTCGGTCGGCTCGCCCTTAACGGCAACCTCCTCTTCAGCGACGACGGGCTCAGCCGCGGGGGCAGGCGTGGGCTTGGGTGCGCCGATGGCAGCCAAAAGCGCCGCCACGTCGATCATAGGCGCGGCAGGTGCCACGACTGGTGCAGGAGCAGGGGCAGGGGCAGGAGCGTCGGTCTCCTGCACAGCTGTGTTGGCAGCAACGTCCTCGGATCCTCCCTTGTCGATCACAACCTCCTCCTTCTCTTCCACATCCACCTCGGGGTTCGCCTCCTCGGCGCCCTCGACCGGCTCGACCTTGACACGTTTCGAGTCGTCGGCGTCACTTGCGTCGTCGATGGCCTTGCGTTTCGTACTGCCATCCTCGCTAGGGGCGGGGGACTTGGACCCAGCGCGCTCGTTGCCAAGCAGGCGGGCGGTGACGGCCGACGACATTCGCGTCGCTTTGCATGTTGCGTGGTAGATCTGGATCGTCAGCTACGACTCGCTCAATGTGAGAGCCTTCCTAGTTGACTCACTGTACCCTGGGTCTCGACGGCGTTCATAAAGACCCACTCCTCCTCATCCTCGCTCCACTCCGACTTGAACTGCTCCTTGCAGATGGGGCAGGGCTTCTTGGCCTTGACGGGGTCGGAAGGCGCGGGCACCCACTTGCGCTTGAGGGCGGCGAGACGCTCGCCAGTAAGGACCGGAAGGGCCGAGTCGCTCTTCTTGGGCGACGTGCTGGACGGGCCAGCACCTTCGACATTCTCGTTGATCCATTCCTCGGCCCTAGGCAGCCAGCGACGGTGCGCGCCGCGACCGTCCGTCTCGCGTTCCTTGCGGTTACGGCGGAAGTGCCAGTCCATGTGGGCTTGGAGCTTGTTCTCGCCTTCGGGGAAGCGGAGGCCGCACTGCTTGCACCGGACTGGAAGGTGGGAGACGGGAAGAGACAGTTTTGAGAGGTCAAAGACGTCGATGCTCATGTCGAGCGCGAGGATCATGTCCTCGTACGAGTCGAGACTGGTCTTCGCCGCCGCTGAGGGTTCGGGGGTGCGAGGCTGCGAGAGAACGCCAGAACTGTTGAGGTTGCGCAGAATGTCGGCGACGTTGATGGCTGGGATGGCCGCAGGGATGGCCACGGGAGCCTGCACGGGCGGGGCAGGCGCAGGTGGGTACTGCTGAGCTGGAGGCGGGTACTGCTGGGCCGGTGGGTAGGCAGGATACTGCTGCTGGGGTGGGTACTGTTGCTGTTGAGGGGGCGGGTAGGCCCCGCGCGGGCCGTAGCCTCCATACGCAGGCTGGGGAGGGCCAGGAGCAGGAGCGGGGATAGGACCAGGCGCGGCAGCGGCAGCAGCAGCAGGAGCCGCCAGGCGGGCTGCTTGAGACGAGCTGGGCTCCAACCCAGCCTTCATAGCGCGAACCTTCTCTGCAATCTCTGCAAGCTCCTTGGGGGCAACATGAGAGTTTGTGAGGAGCTGGTCGATTTGGACAAGCACGTTGACAGTCCTGGCGCGCTTGGTGGTGAACTCTTGCGCCATCTCGGCCTCCTTTTCGCGCAAGAAGTCACGCAGCTCGTGCTGAACACCAATTCTGGTCAAGGCCACTGGTGGTGCCGCTCCAAGGATTTCGCGCTCGACAGTCTCGCGCACGCCGGCTGGGTAGAGCTCGCCACCGTGTTGTCCGCCTGTACGCCAGAGCTTGAGCATCTCCTCCATCTTGCTCTTGGTCACGCCATCCACCTCGCGGTAGGTCTGGAGATACAAACGGGGCATGATGGAAGGAAGGTATGTGTCGGTGTATGGCGGGCCCACATTCTTCGAGATCGAGTCCAGGAGGTAAAGAAGGGGGAGCTTGCCCTGTGGTGGAGCCTGCATGGTTAGTAATCGGACTGATCAGTGACATGGCTAACAAAGACGCACCCTCAGAATTGCGGCCTCAACTTCCTCGACAATTGCCTGCATTCCGTTCCAGTTGTTCTGGTCGCGTTGGTTCATAGCCTCGAGCGAGAGGGTCTGGATAATAGGGCGCGAGTTGAATGTGAGCTCAGCGAGGCGGTCCGCGTACCACGCGCGAAACGGATCTGCCGGGGGCGCTGGCGGCTGCGGTGCGCCATAGACGCCGTAGTGGTTCTGAGGTGGGTAGTGACCGTATGACATGGTTGATGGGGGGAAAGGCGGTGATGTGTTTGGAACGTGTGATGGTGCTGCAGGAGGGGCGTAAACACGACGTGGTCGTTCCAGTCGGCTCGGAATCCGGCGTGAGGAGAAAGGAAGGGAGATCGATAGCCTAGTCGTGGACACGAGAAGAGGTGAATGAAGGGCGGATGAGTGGACTCTGGAGCAGTAGAGAGACGCTCGAGAGCTTTAATTAGTGAGTTACAGCCGCGGTGAAGCGACGGCTACTGGACTAGTTACAAAGCCTACGCGTGTGCTTGCGCTTTGTTGCCTGGGAGACCACGAAAACGTCACGAAGCAACTGACAGTAGCAGGGACTGTATGCTCTATGGAGGAGCTACGTCGAGGCTAATGCGTGGGATGATGGGTCAGAGAGGTAGAGGAAACGAAAGACAAAGGAGACGTTGAGAAGCAGATCGTCACCTCCTTGTGTGATGACCAGTGGCGAGCGGGGGAATATCTGAAGGATATTTTTTCGTCATTTATCCCGCCGTGGCTCTTCTTCGTCTTACCTTGATGTCTTCCATCAGCGTTTCTTCCATCAGTTCAGTACAATGCTCTGCATCCCAACCCAGTCCGGCCCACCGTGCTCTTACGGTACGTATATTAGTATATCTATGCATGGTTGGTACAAAAAAAGCGGCCAGTACTCATGGTTCGTCGTCGTCTGCGTCGATTGGCCCTGGTAATGAGTATTGGACCTTGAGGTTGGCCGCGTCTTGGAGTAGCTGTTTGTCAGTTCCTGTATGATCCAGCTACCTTACCCTATCGACATCCATGGGTGGAAGGTCCAGCAGCATGAGCTTGGCCTCGGACCCGTCCAGCTCCTCGAGCGTTCTGTTGTCAGCTTTCGTCCGTGCCTCGTCAGCTCACTCTTTACAAGTTGCAAGAATCGCTACGCAGACGTAGCAGTGCAGCGCAAACATGTTGTCGGCAGCGAGATAAGAATCTGGTGTGGTCAGCTTCCGTCTTTTCGGTCTCCTAGCTCACCCCATAGCCTCAACACGTCGCCGAGCCACATTTCGCGCGAGAGCAATGTTGTCATCCACGACATTGCCACGGCAATCATAGGTACTTGCTCGTCCTCAAAGTATGCGTGGAGGTCTGGGAGCGCGCTGCGGAAGAGGCCGAGGATCGTACCGAGGCGCGAAGGGAGCGGAGGGAAGGAACCTGAAGGATTAGCTATTGTTGACTGAGTATACACTCACTTAGGCGGTCGACGAGCTTTTCAAACGAATAAAAGACAGCAAGAGGTCGCGAGAGAACACAGACAAACGGCGTGGCGAGGTAGACCCAGTCAGCAGGGGCCGGAGGCATGCCTGGGGCCCATGCCGGCCGGGGTTGGAGGTCGCTGTGTGGGTCTGGATCGTCGGGCATACCCGCTGCATGCCAGTACTTGCCCAACACCTCCTCTATCAGGGTGAGGTAGGCGTGCCGTGTTGGCGGGGCCGAGGGTGGTGGCAAGAGGAAGCCTTTTCCACGCCAGCTCATGCCTCCGTCCTCAAGAGATAGCGGTGGTGGGGCACCTTGCGGTCCTGGTGGGAGGTTTGGGGAAAAGCTCATTGCTCCGCTGAGTGTTGACATTGATAGACTCGACCCCGGGCCCAGAGATGAGGCACGCGAACCGGGCAAGCTCTGTTCGGAGGTGAGAGTCGTGATCAGGCTCTCGTATGTCGGCGACTCGAACCGACGCGTGTGGTGTGCCAGCGCTGTTTGCAGCAATGTGGACTGCAGGTCGGACGGCAAAGACGAGGGGAGCGCGGCGTATTCGGTCCGCAAGATCTTGAGAGACGTCATTTCGTTTGTCTTGTCCGAGCTGAGCACGCCGAGGAGGTACATCCACACTTCCTGGGAGAGTTAGCACGTGCTAACAGCAAGGTCGGCAGTTTAAAGCAGCCGTCGACAGGGGGGACGGCGTGAGAACGTCTGACACCTGACCCAAGTGTTTGATCGCCACGACTCGACGTTCGAGACTCTGGTCTTTCGTCTGCCGCTGATCACACAATGAGCCAACTCACTCCTCTCACACGCGGTGACACGCCGTTCCGCGCGCTCTCGCGTAACTTGTCAACCTGTACATGCTGTTCGGCAGTAAGGAGCTCGATGTAGTCTTGGAGATTTGTCGACATCCTGCGTACAGGTGGGCGAAGGATCCGTTCGCGGACGATGGACGCACAAGTACGAAGCTCGAGGGGTTGCGGAGGATGTGGAGAACTGGGGTGGACGGGACTCGGTGAGTGTCGGGAAAGAGGGATGAGCGCCGGCTCAGCGTGAGGCGGTCGTGCAGGGGTCACGAGATGCGGATAGCAAAGGGCCTGTGTTGGCTTCCGTGGGGCTGGGTGTAGATGTACGAAGGAAGAAGGTGCATGTTGATGAAATGTTGACGGGCCGCGAGAGTGTGGGGTACGACGGGGTTGGTTGCTCGTGGTGGAGGTCATTGTCGGTCACGTGTTTGGAGGGTGGCAAGTGGCGGGGAAGAGGCCAAGGTAGACGCGTGCCGTCGCCAGTTTGAAGCGATGATTGCGCAACGTCCTGGATCCATGTGAAGTAAGAAGAAGAAAGAGCTGAGCAGGCATTGACGTGGAGAGCGATGCGCCTTGGGTTCTCTCCCGAAGGTCAGCATGGGAGGGCGCAGGTGTGGGATGATGCCTCGTGTATGGCGTCACCATCGGATCTGGGGGCCCAACAAACTCATGAAGTGCACGATGTTTCCCGTCGAGATTCACTGAGAAGTGACCTGTAGGCAAATTCATGAGGAAGTACCATCGGGCACGCACATGATGCTTTACGTTCTTGTTGGCCTGGTCGCTCCAATGGAGGAGCTCAAAGCTCAGTCGTTGTTTGGCGGGCTGGGTGCTTTGTACCGCCACTAGGACTAGATTCTGCTTTTACATTTCATCTGGTAGCTGGAGAGATCATCGTGCATCGTGCACCCAGGTGTTCACGAATCCACTACCCCCAGAGCGCTAGAGCACTCGTTGTGACCATGCGGCCGAAACGGCTCAGCGGTTTAGGGGTCGTTGTCCACGAACTTCAACCTGCTCTTGGCCACCACTCCTGCTCTTCTTGCCTGCGCACCTTTCGAGAAGACTCAAGAAGTCCCGTACCCTGTTGAAACCGGCACATGTCCATGCTATGCTATGCGCTGTGCGATGTTCACGTTTGGTATTGAAACAATCCGTCGTCCGTCGGCCCACAATAATTCCAATATTCATGCATTTTCAATGTTACCAGATATTCCGTTCGTCACGATGGGCGTGGTGATCTGTCGCAGCTCGCAGGAATAAAGTGCGCGCCCCATGCACCGCGTCTTGCTCAGTTTCGACCGCAGATAGATGACACACAGGCCCATGCATGGGCAAAGGTGCTTGAGCTTCTGCGAGAAGGAACATTTGACCGCCACTGTCTCGGCGTGAGGCGTCGTTCCCACTGGCGTCGTTCCCACTCCACCCACTAGTTTTGGACTTGAACCGCCAACCCCCACCTTGTTGCTTCTCTGTGAAGAGTCAGAGTGACAACACGAGTAGTGGGTTCAGTGCTCGCCACCCTCCGCACAAGACGCCGAGCCTTGCGGCAACGTTCGCACGCTCCGAAGGGAGCCGTCCCTCTCGGGCTCCCCACCGTGATAGTCATGCAGTCACGCCGTAACTGTTTGTGAGCCAAAATGAAGCCGACCAACTTCCCATCGGTGCATACTGCATTGGTGCAACTCGTCCAACAACCCCAAAGGACCAAAGCTTCCGATGCAAGTGCCCGTCTTCACATGACTTGCGCCGCCCTGCTCGCCATCCCCAAGCCTAGTCAAGCAACCCCAGATACCTCGACGAGGAACACAGCCAGTGCGGGATCGACGGGCACCCGTAAATTCAAGGTACAGCGCACCACACTCCAAACATCTCGGCACAGAAATCGTTCGGCATGACATGAGGTCGGGCAAAGCGTCAAGAGGCCAGAGAGTTAGCGAGGCACCAGCACATCACTCCGTCAATTCGGCACACAATTGTCGTCGTACACCATCTCTGAATGCTGGCTCCACCTCTTACTCGCGAAAAGGCGCGTAGTAGTCGTCAATGTGGCTTCTCGCGGACATGTACTCGGGCAGATGGGTGCACACCTCTGTGGGGCCATGGGCAGCTCCAATGGCCGTTGCGCAGACGGGAGAGCGCGTCGTTCCTCGAGCCAACATACCGCGGCTTTATTTCGCGTCATCCTTCACCCCTCGATCCCGAGGTTTTGTCGCTTGTGTTTGACTGCCTCGTTCCGCCGTGTTCATGGGAGCAGACACATGCACCCTCAAACACAAGGCAGTTGCCTGTATTGTGACGTACACCTGTTCCCCGTGCCGCCGGCTGGGCGAGACGTGCTCTTATGACTGACGTAGTCTCTTCTCGGCTGGGATGAGCTTCTGCTAGACGCCGTGTGCCAGCCGCCTACGCGAGCCACTGACGACAAACGTCGTCCCAGGTCGTCTACGATGTCCGTTGGCTGCGAGGTCGGATGCGAAATGAACACGGCAGCGTCGTGTGGCAGTGGCCACCGGCGCACTTGCCAAGAGTGGGCTTTCCCAAGAGGAGACAGATCGCGGAAGGCAGATATGCCACACACCGTCAGAGGGTGTGATATCGACCTGGGCCTGCTCTGTTGTCACCATTGGCCCCTTCCAGCATGCAGATTCGGCCGTAACCGCAGTCCTGCCGTTTGCCTCCGATACCCTGTGACGCAAGCAAAGGCAACGACTCCAGGCGTCTTCAGCAACAGCACCAAAGTCAACAAGCCAAGTGGTGCAGGGTGGAATCCCCAAGACGCAAAGAAGGCTTTTCTTGTGGCCTGTTCTCGGCAACTATCTCTCGATCGCGACTGCTGTGGCCATCCACGTCACTGAGTTTGGTTCCCACACATCGCACACATCCGGGACAATGGGTAGAGCGGGTTGTTCCTGGGAGGAGAAGACGCATACAAACCACCCTACCCTCCGGAAATTTGTTTGATTTGATTTGATTTCAACAGTCGTGTCCTCTGCCTACCTCCGCTGGATGTCCTTCCGTCCTTGGCCTTGCGACGAGCAGGGGAAGGATGTCGTATGCATAGAGACGTTCCTACTCCTGTAATTCTCCCTGTCTCGCCTCGCAGGGCAGAGCCGTTTAACTCGCACATACCGCGTTGATGGTGGAGCGGCAAGGACACCAAGTGACATGTCGCGGCCAAGTGATTCTCGCACCACCGCCCCCCCCCCCCCCCCCCCCCCGGTCTCCTTCGTCCCCTGCAGTGAATTGCCTCCGGAGTGTTAATGTCTGTATCGTGCCTCCTTCTCGTGGTGTGCAGGCACTCCTGCAAGGTTACCGTATGTCGTGTGACGTGACGTGAATGCCGAGGTGGGCTTCTCGTTATGATCGTCGCCTCTCTGTGCCCCCTCATCTCCGAACAACAAAGCGAAAGCGTCCCGTCCGGGGTTGCTCCGACCTTGGGGGTCATGACAGTGTGTTTTGCTGTGTAGGTCTTGTTCGGGTCCGCTTGCGGCCAGGTGCGCAAGGCGCTCGGGAGACACTCTGGCCATACGTGAAGGCGAACCACCATGGCCGATCTCAAGTGGCATTTAGTGGGGCCGCTTGAAGGGGAAAGAGAGTGTGGGCGGGTGCTCGATCGTGATTCAGGATGGAACGACACATGTACAGGTGAGAGTGGGTGCGCGCGGTGGCCGGGTTCTCGACGCAGGTACTGTATGTAGTGGGCTCAAAGGTAAGGCAGAGTGCCACACGGCCCATGCCACACCATATGTACAACCACTCTCACATGCCACATCTGCACTGCTGTCTGCAACCATTGAGTCCCGAACTGTGTCGTAAGGTGCTCATGAACATGCACTACGTATTACCCTCTACCATGCTATATACAACATGACTCCTCACGCCACTTGGGCGTGTGGGATGTTTTGTGAAATCTATGAAATTGTGACCCACGCCGCATCGTCTCTGCCCTCCAAACCTCAATGCTCGCCGAGGCTGCGGCGCATGTCAGCCCACAGCCGTCCAACAGCACCATCATCCAACTCGGTAAACTGGATGACCTTGCCGCTGTGTGCTTCTGTCGACGTTGTTGCTGCGGGCACACGAGCGTGCGGGTCAGGATCGTCATACAGCGTCTGGCGCGTCGCGGAATGGCGAGCGCGCTGTGCTGTGAGAGACAGAAAGGTCTGCGGGGAGTGGTGATACATCCTGCACAGCGCGTCAGTGTCGGTGTGGCTAGAAGACATTAGGGATTGGGTAGCCACTCACGACCAGACCTGGCGGTTCACCGCCTCGTGCTCTGTCACGGCGTCGAGAGCCACCGTTTTGAAGCTAGCCTTGAGGGCATGCAGGAGGTGTGGGACATGGTCTACGTGTGGCTGCCACTGGGCAAGTCGGCCGCGCGGGATCCATTCGCGCGTCTTCGGGTCGACAAGGGCTGTGGGTGCTTAGCAAGATGTCTGGAACTGCCACACCGCCACTACTGGGTCCAGCTGCCACACATCCAGTCTCGCATGGACCCAAGACACACGCCAAGACGGGTATATGGGGATGTGCCTCGTTCGTGAGCGGGTCAACGGAGCGCCGGACCACAAAGACCGACGGGTGACTGCTTCGCAGTCGACATCGACAACACGTCATCGGCCGGACTGGGTGCGATGGGGAAGCATCGACGGAGTATGACGGCTGACTGGCAGGGAGGTTCTGGGAACCACATGCGTCCGGGAAGGCTGGTGGCGGAAGCTCGATCGCGATCCTGTTTGGGGCAGGGCGTTGCGCCTATCGACACCAGCACTCCATCGACTCCATCGCACAGCCACAGGTCGCAACGTCGCCACGCTTGTCCCCCACATTGACCGGCCGTACCTTCGCCGCCGCAGTCGCAGCGTGCGGGGTCAACAGAGTGCACATCGCTACTCCCCGCAAGTGCGGAGGTGGCCTGCAGGCGACCCAACGAGGCGGGCGGGGTAATTGGGAGCATGGTGCCTCCGCCCCGCTGTGACCCCACCTCGTGCGCAGCCGGACCGGTTACGACGACCCGACTGTCCTTTGCCCGCTGCGGGGAAGACGCAGACACTCACGGTGGAACACGTCCGAGTCAAAGTGTACACTGGGTCGTGCGCGGGGATACGCGGGCGGGAACGAGAGCGTGAACCGGAGGATGCTGCCGGCGTAAGGACCTGGTTGTTCTGTCAGGACGATGCTCCGCTTGCTTCGCGGCCCTGTGAGGGGCAAGAGTGGGTCAGTCTTCTACCTACCACGGTGCACGAAGAAGACGCCCGCCCAGCGCAGGAGCGTCTCGGACGAGGGCATGAGGTACATGCCAGCGGGGCAGTTGGACGGGGCACGGAGTGACGAGCTGAGGCAATGTCAGGATGGCTTGGGAGGATGGTGACAGAGAAGCCAACGCACTACTCCACAGCGAGCTCGGCGGCCAGCAAAGGACCAATCTCCGGAGGCGCCACGGCGGCGGGCTCGGGTGCGCGTGATGAGAACATGCGTGTGTTGCTGTTCTTGATAACTTGTGTTGTTGTTGTTCTGGTGGTGGACAATGTCGCGAAACGGTATAGCGCCAATCGTCATGACGACACGTCGAGCCGGTGGAGGTATTGGCATCGCGTGGGGGTCGCATGGCACATTTGGTTCCGCGTGGCCTGGGTGGCAGCTGTGGCATGGTCCCCATGCACCAATGTCCCACCGAGCCAGCTCCACACATTCATGCGGCCTGGACACGAACCCCACACCCACCTGTGCGGTATGCGTACGAATACATGCAACCACTGAGGTACTCGCTAGCCTGTTCTCGCTGGAGCGGACCGCCAGGTCCCCACTAGCAAAGTCACTTGCCCACTCTTCTAAGAGATGCCACAGAATGGCAAGTGCGTGGCTGGTGTGCAACTGGTGAACACGCTATTGAGGATATTCCGCAGATCGCAACTCTCGACTCGGGTCTCGACTGTTCGGCGTCCGATGACGGGGTGTACGGACACACAGCTTCTGGTATGCCCCGGTGACTGGTTGTTGTTCCTGTCTCACCTCTGACGTTGGAGCTAGCATAATTATCAGCCTTGGCGCCCATTCAGCGGAACGCAGCATCCGCACCGCCGCAAAACGCCACTGCCGGCCTCGGCAGGTGCCATGTTCATGTCCCTCTCTCGTATCCCGTTTGCCCACTTACTTGATGCGTGCGGGTCTGGTCCGTTGCGTTGATCGCCGTGAGTTGACAATGGCTTGTGGACGCCTGGCCGAGGCGCTCGGCGGGCACTTCGGCATGCTCCACGGCACGAAGGATGTCACGAGCCCAAGGGAGGCAGACGACCGACAGCGAGATGGAGCTGCAACATGTCACAGAGCTCCTTGGACCTGAGGCACTGAAGCAGATTCGTTTTTCTGTGTGAGGCAGACAACGGTGGAGGTGGAGAGAGAGTATTTCCGTCCCGTGCCTCCCCCTGATCATGTTCCCATGCAGCGGTGCGTAGTTTGCTGGGAGTTGGCTCCCCGTGCCCCAAGCCAAGAGGTCTAGACTGTTGTGGGGTTTGTTGTTGAATAGACCAAGAAAGGCTCGGCGGGGCTTTGTTCCGTGTGCATCGGACACGATGGGGGGTTCCGATTCAGAGTGAGACCGACCCGCAAGTTCCAGACCCAGATCGTACGGTCAGTGATGGAATGGTATTGTCTTGTAAACATGCACTTGAATGTCGAGGACAAGGATGTTCAGTTACGAGACGTACGCAGCTCGCGTGACCGAGTAACTCAGATCCCTAGGCCCCCAGGCCCACGGGGCTCTACTGTTGGTGTTGAATCGGTGCCACTTTTGACAGTCAGCGTGCCACAAGCCATATTTCATCTGAGGTTATTGTCTTCTCCGCAGGCCTCCTTGGACGGGCATGACGGGGTGTTATTGTATTGAGAACAACCATGTTTAGGGGAACTGTGGCATTTGTGGGGGACGTCGAGGAACCCGACACGCGAGGGCAACTGGACCGTGCAGAGGGGGGAGCCAAAGGTACCTGTGCCAGTCAGTGCCACCTCCTCCAGAGCATGGTCAAGTGCCACGCGCCATGCACAGCGCATGCAAGACTGTACGCCGCGAGGCAGACATTTCCGGGCGTCTAGAGCGTCTAGAGGAGTGACTCGGAAGCAACCGTGCTGTCTTGGTCGCCGGCGCCTCCCATGTCCCCCTCCTCAATCCTGCTGCGCTGTCGCTGTTGCTGTTAGCCGGTGGCTTTGCTCGTGCCGGGTCGGGCCGGACCACCATTTGCATCCGAAGAGTTGCGTCGTGTGTCGGATTGTACTGTGTGGCATGGAACGGCCACGGAGGCCATGCCTTTGTGGGTCAGTACAGTTTTGCAACAAGTGGCGGTGGGTGTCGCAGCTTGCGGCGCGGACGTGCGCGACACAGAGACACAGGTCTGTCCGGCAACTTGTCATTGTCGCGCAAACCAGTGGGCTCGTTGGCGCAGGCGCCACTGGAGACGCCACATGGTGTATCCCACCTCCCCGCGCCGGTTCCTCCCATCGCCTCTCCCACACCGGTGAACCCCGTATTCAGCCGCACAACCTGCCCGCACCGGCGTTCTCAAGTAGCCACCTGCAGTACCTCTCGTACATCTCCAGCCAGTGGGATGTGGGGGGGGGGACACAACGACACATCGGCGCCCGGGTGGGGCGTGATTGCGGCGCGTTCATGTCCGCCCGCGCCGGTCTCCTGGTGTCTCTCCGGCGGGCAGAGCCGCAGCAAGGGGATGGTGGCGGCTGGCTGGCTTGCATCGTGCACGCCGTCGGCGGTGGCCGCTTCTGGAACGGGAATGGGACCCACTAAAGCACGAGATGGGTCTGGGAATTGGGAGTTGCGCTTGCAGGTGGCGTTTGGCATGTGTGTGATTGTGTGTGAGTGGTGTGTGAGCTGTGTGTGCGTTGTGTGTGTGTGTGTGGCAACTGCCGTTACAAGCCTCAAACGCGGCGATGGCCATCGGGCCTCGATGTTGGGAACGTGCGTTCTTGCAAGCCAGTACTGAGACTGGGAACCCCAGAACCATGCTGTGTGGCACGCGTTGGTTGCCGTTAAACGACGCGAAGACGGCACTGATTGAGCCAGGGTTTCACCGGCTGTGTCTTTTTTTTGCGGTGGGAATCACATTCTGTGACCGATAATTTTGGTCCGGCTATTAGAAATGCGTGAGAAACGACATCCGGGCCGCAGAGTGGACACGTCGACGTCGACCGATCGCGTCGTGCGCGTCGTGCACCTGTGTCTCTCCACATGGGTTCGTGTTGTGCCACTCATGTCCCTGCGGGTAGTGCCACCGACGCCCCGACGCCCGACGACTGGACGGATCGCCCGGCCCGCGTAACGCGGCGCGGCGCAAGCACGCTGTACCAGGTGTGTGTAGTGCACAGTGCACAGCAAGGCCCTCGAAAGAGGCGGGGGGTGTTCCAGGCCACGGATACTAGAGTATGCGGCTGAGCAGTCCATGTCTACGCGACGGGTCCAGTAGTGGACGTTAGCGGGAAGCGGCTCGCCGGCCACACCGGAAGCAGTTGAACGCGGGGGACAAGCGAGAGAATAGGAACGGGAAATAACAATTACCATCCGAGAATATGGCCACACCCTGACGGTGTACGGTGACAGCATCGGCATCTCTCGGCCAGCAAGGTTGGAAAGAGTACGCACTACCCATTGGCTGCATGCGCGAGAGGGACCCATTGCGCGTCCATTCCTCCTGGACCCGGTTACTTTACACAAACACCATGCGGGGGGCGGTTCTCACGGTTTCGCGCATACTAGCTAAAAGCAGTGTGGCAAGATGCTGCGCGGCGGGTGCACTACATACTATTCTGCGTCGGTCCAGTGCTGGCAAGACACCAGGCAGCTAACTGCGATGGCTGGGTGCTACGGCGCGTACGACTGCAAACATCTCGGCGTGAATGCAGTGTCGACTGTCTTGTCTTGGCCTCGTCACTACGTGCAACCTGAGATTCACGGATAAAGCAAACATGCCCCGCCATCTGGCCTTCTTTGCCTTTGGTGAAACCCTAGATTAAACACTAGATCTCGAAAGGTGCACAAAAGCTTTTGTACACTGTATGACGCGCGCAGTGTTCGACGCAGAGAGCTTAACAGCCAAAGAAGAGCTTTGAAGGCCGTCTATAGCCTGGCTATAGCCTGGATCCTGGTCCCCGAGGTCGGGACATGTCGTCGATGACGCACATTGTGGGCCCTGAGTTTGCACGCCGCATATCGGCCCGGATCGACATCCTTCCGGCTTGTCACCCCTGCTAATTAATAATTGAGTGGATTGATTCATTTTAACGGACCTGTTGCATCCCATGGGCAGAAACGGGCAGCAAGGCAGGCGGGGGACATGACGCATATGCACAGTGCACAGGTCGGTCGAAGGAAGGACGCGAGAGCATGACTTCCCCCACGGCTACTCGGCGACGATCACATCGCACCGATCTGCGTGCAAGGTCCGAGTTTATCGTGCCAGAATGAGACGCCGCGCCCCCATCCCCTCTCCCTCCCTCCCCTCCCCTCAAGCGATGTCGCACAATCGTGTTCACATGCCACGGAAATGGAGACAAGGTCACCGACAGCCCCGTTTGGGGGCGTGGCTATACCGCCACGGATGTGCATGCCACGTCGGTGTGCCATTCGCAGGAGCGAAGCGCGCTGCGCTGCGCGTCTGGCGTGGCAGACTGGGCCGCACCATTGTGAATCAAGTGGGTCGTCCAACCCGCCACGCGCGCGCATCATAGGTCGTGGCGGGCGAGTGGGTTGGCGCTCGACGACGACGACGACGACGTCTTCCCGGGCAGTGCCCAACCCGGCAATCAGGTTCCCTGCACTCCAGTACGCGAGCTTTACGGCAGTGCGCATCAGATGCGTGAACCCAAAATCAAATCAATCCAAACAAAATTGGTCAAGGAAATACCCATAACGGCGTCCCCATATACCCACAGAGCGGACCCATGCGGTCACGACCTCCACGGGACGCTGCGGGCCGCCCCGCGCCGGACGTGATGTTGTGATTGCTGTGAGTATTATGAGAGGCAGCGTACGACGCAAAAGTCTAAATCGGGCCCAGAGGCGAGGGCGTTGCTGTATGTACGAGCAATGGGCTTGCACACTGCACATGTGCACGCACCCCATCCCCACGGCCCATGGCCAGCCCATGACCCCCGACCCAGTCCAGACAAGCAACATTGCGCGGTGTGTGTACATCCCCCCGGTGCGAGGGTGCAGTTAAGCGGTGCGATGAAGAAAGAGGGGGACACGGCCTGTGTGAATGGTCGGGGGCCTGTGAAGTGCGGATGTGCGCCGGATACACTTCGGGTCCTCGCCGCTCGCCGCCTGCACACCACAGACCCACGACGCGCGATCCCCAGCCCAAGAGGCCAATTACAGGTTGGGGGGGCTTACAGGTGGGGCTGGCTGGGGTGAGGACGAGGGTGGGCGCGGCGTGGAGGGCGGTGGGGACGGACTAGTGGAGTGGGGGGGCGGCAAGGACGTGGGGTAGTGTGCATGTGATGCGCGAGCCGCTGGTGCTGGCCGCTAACCCCCCCACCCCTCCCCCATGGGCGCGCGGGATATCCATCTCTCGCATCTCACCCAAACAACACGATGATGACTCCCGGATAGCCGTCTGCTGCATGGTGTGTGGGGTTTTTTGCTTTACCCGGCCAAGTTGATAATGGAGCCAAGCCAATTAGCCTAACACATGTATTGGAAGATTTCTTAGATTGCGATGGCGATTGCGCGCACTAGGCATGCGACGAGTCGGGGTTTTAGGGTTTCTACCCCGCGCTTCCCGGCGCCGCCACGTCTTGTTTTATTGCGACTGGACTGTGGGGTTTGGGTTGTGTGGAGCGATGGCCGACGACCTCCCTTGCTGGGGTGGGGGGTTTGTTCTTTTTTCACGTTCCCACTCCACTCCACCTGACAAAGGCGGGTTGAACGAGACGAGGCCAAACACTTAATGAGCAACTGACCTAGATCTGGGTGCATTGGCCTGGCCATGACGAGTGCGCAAGCAGACAAGAGCCCCGCAGGAGCCAGATCCCATCGCGGATCGCTCGCAGGGATAGCGCGCCTATGCGGGCCGTGTAACGTAACGCACAAGATATACTACGTGTGTGGGGTCGCCGTTGTTCGGTAACCTCTTTCGGTGAGGTAGACTGATGGGATGGGATCTAGGGGCGATGAGGGTATCGTCCACAAGGAGCCGTTTGTGGGGGGGGGGGGGGGGGGGACATTGCTTGTTGGGGGAGTAGCAGCCACTCCACTTGATCGGTGTCCCGCGGGGAGAGCGTATGCACCTCTCCCCGTATGCACCGTGTTTAGCACTGAGGCGCATGCACCAGTGATCGATATGGGAGCACCTCTGGGCCGGTGTGTCTCCCCCCAATGCACATGAGGCCATGAGCGAATTGCAGTGTAAAACAGCCAAGCCAAGACAAGACGGCGTGGCAAGACAGAGTGTGGGTTACACGGGTGGGGCGTTTGATTTCACCGACAAAGGGGGGCCAACGGCTACATCGCGGCAGTCACTCTGTCACTCTGCAAAGGCGAGGCAGTGCCTATCCGAGACGTACCCGACACCTCTCACCTCATACGAGCATGTGGTGTCGTGGCAGCAGCACACGACCTTTGGTCGGGAACCGCATCCCCAACGCATCCCCGAGCCGGTCGGACGGGGCATGGGAAACGACGGTGACGAACGAGGCGCAAAGAGTGATGGGGCAGGTACAGTAGGCAGCAGGCAGGTACACTCGGCGCGCGTAGTAGGCACCTGCACCTGATTTGGGTGATGCGGCGACTGGTTGTGTGGCACCTTGCTGTGCCACTTGCACTTGCACTTGCACTTGCACTTGCACTTGCACTTGCACTTGCACCGCGCACACTACCGGAGAGACATCTTGGGCCAAGCGCGCCGCCAAGCGAGGCAGTGTACCAGTGTAGTGTACGCCGCGAGCGCGCGCCGGCGCTCGCCGCCAAGACTAACAACCACCGCACACCGAGGCCAATGCAGAGCCGGCTCCCGGATGCATTTCGTGGGCCGTAGGTCTCTGTGGATCCGTGGCATGGGACGAAACCGTCTGAATTCAGCCGTCCGCGAGAATCAGGACAACGGCGCGCGCTCAATGGTCACACAGCGGCAGTCGACACGGCTGTGGGGTGTCAGTCACCGTCGGGCCGTGGATGTGGGGTAGTGACTGGGGGGATAGAGGGTGGTGAGCGCCGGTGGCCCGTCCGAAAGCGATGGCAAGCGTCGGAAAGCGCCGCCAAGGCCAAGTCGTCACGCCAGTGGCCAGTTACACGCGACAAGCGTAAGCGACGACGGAGTGGAATGCACGCTATCCCTCCAGGCGCCCCCTGCACTAAGGTCGTTCGTTCGCTGCTCGCCGCACGCTGCACGCCGCTCGCCGCTTGCCGCTCAGCATTCACCGGTGGCCGCCGGCTCGCCGAGCACGCGCGCAAGCAGCCAACGCGTGGGACGAGTCGTGGACACATACGGCTCCAGAGTGAAACAGAGGGCCATCCATGCCCATATGCTGCCACACGCACGTCCAAGGTGGTGGCGGCACATTGCTTCGAACCTCGGCGTGTCTCTCTGTCCGTGAATCCGTGAGCCGTGAGCCGTGATATGTGATCCGTCGGTTCTCGCCATTCATCGGCGATGGTTGCTCTGTGATCTGTGGCACACCACCACCTTTTTTTCGGAGATCAGCGGCGGCGGTCCGGCCGCGCCGTGGGGACCGATGACCGACGGCAGTGCGCGTGTCGCCGGTGTGGTGCAGTGCGGTACGTGTGGGTGTGGTGCGGTTGTGCGGTTGTGCGGTTGTGGGTGGCGGTGTGGCGTCCGCCACCGGCGCATGTCCGCCAAAAACGCCCATTCTGACCAAAACCTCGTTTTCTGTTGCGCTGAAATAAGGGGGGGGGGGGCATGACCCGGCCGAGAATACGAACACGAAACGAGACATGGCGCGCTTCTGTGGCCCTGTGGGCCCTGGGAGCGCAGTGTGCGGGTGTGGGTGCGCGTGCGCGCGTGCCGGGGCTTTGCTGTTATTCGCAGGTTGATCCCCGATGACCGCTCACCTCCAAAATGGAGACCGCCGTGTGGCGTGGGAGTCGGGGCTTGCTGCGGCATGCACCCCCCTCATGGGCATGGGCCGTCCATTCCGATGAACACTGTGCCTCGCGGCCAGCGAACCATATGCGCGCGATAGTCCGCTGGCCGCTGGGTCGGGGACTCGGCGGCCGCGTGGGGTGTTTTTGGTGCTGACTGGCGCGGCGGATCGGTGGAATCATCGGTGGAATCGGTAGGATCGGTGGGATCGGTGGCTCGCCGCTCGCTCATTCTCGCCGACCGCACCGAGCACGCCGGGCAACACACCGCACCGACCACAACGTAGCGGGCAGCACGCACCCGGGCCGGCGGCACGTTCGACTGGATCTCAGGAGGGATGGTGTTAGTGAATACCATACCCCCCTCCGGTATCCCGGACCGGGCAGCGGTTTGTGGGGACGAGGGAAGGGGGGACGTGGGCACGCGAGGGGGGTGTGGTGTGGTGGACGGGAACGCGGTGGAACAGCGGAACAGCGGACGGCATGCGGATCTGCCCTGGGGAAGCGACGTGATGGTCAGATCAGGTTCAGGTTCAGGACAGCAAGGAAGGAATATGGCGACATGGCAACATGGCATGGCCTCTCAATGAATGGGCGGAACAAGTGGGACATTGCTCTCGTTCTCCAACCCCAGTAGTTTGCTAGCGACGTCGACGTCCGCCCACAGTTCCGTCGTCGCGGATGGGGGGAGGAGGCGAGCGGGCGCCGACAGCGCGCAGCGGGCAAGCGGGCCGAACAGAGCAACAGAGAGAGCAAAAAGCGAAGAAGGCCGGCCCAAAAAAAAACACAGATCACAATCATTTTTCAGAAAGCAAATAAAAAAATAACCGGTCGGTGGCGCCTTCCCTCCACCCTTTGCGTCCGTCCTGATGGAAAAGACGCTGCTCTTCTGATGGATGGAGACGGCACGCTGGGAGCGGCCCGCCACGTCCGCTCAGGCTGATCCGATAGACACGGCCACGGGCGAGACGGACGAGACGAGACAAGACGAGACAAGACGAGACGAGAAGCAACACTCCACATTCGACTAAAACTGCGCGCACGGCTCCTCGTTCCGATGCGGTTTCGGAACGAGGCGTTTTTTTTTTTCTTTGGCCTCTTCTCGTCGCTCTGCCGCGCGTGGTGCGTGCCCGGGGAGGCGTTCGGGTTTGCGCCGGGGCCTCGGACCTGGCCGGTTTGTGATGTGCAGAGGCGCGGCGGCGGCGGCGCGCGGCCGCGAAGCGGCGCGAGAAGCACAGAACATGGTGTTTCGGTCTGTCTCTTTTCTTTTTTTGGGTAAAGCAGCAAGTGGTGCATGAGCGTGACGGTGGTGCGGGGGTTTTTTTTTGTTGCGCGCGGTGGGATTCCCATCAGTGGATCAGTGGCGTTCGTGCGGTTTATCGGCCATCAGCCATCAGCGCGCGCGCACGGTGAGTAAGTGAGACATGGTGACCGTGACAGCATGGTAGGCACCGCGACGGCGTGTCCGCTGGTCCGCTGGTCCGCTGGGCCCGCTGGGCCTCCACCTCGTCGTTTCTCGTTCTCACGCAATGGCCACGCACCCCGCTCTCGGGTGTGCTCGGCGGGATGCATCTTGAGAGATACTTCTGAATACGAATGCCAGCACGAATGCCACGCACGCAAGCAAACGGTGCCACACCAGCACTGACGTAGGCCGCATCGGGGACGGGCATGCGGGCAGGGCCGGCACATTGTGTTGCCGCCGGCCACCGGTGAGGTGATGGGGTGTGTGTGTGTCCGAGATTCCAGACTCTTCTTCCAGAGCCATGCATTGTGTGTGTTGTGTCGGGAACCCGTCCGCAGTCGCAGTCACAGTCTCAGTCGCCGTCGCAGTCACAGCGCGCCGCCGCAGCCGCTGCACAGTGGCAGCAACATCACACAAACCCTGCCATGCCACGGTTAGATCTGGGACAGGTGCATGCCAAGAAACACCGCAGTTGTTTGGGGGCAGGTGTTTGGGTTGCGTGGGTTGGCCGCGGCCCAAGCAGGCTGAACACAACAGTAGCAGCTCGGTCAAGACGCTGAGCTGAGTGCGGTGCGGTCAGCGGTCAGCGTCCTGCAGACACGGAAAAAGACGGAGAAATGTCCGGCGCGGTGCATGATCCGTGGACCCTTCGGTGCGACGTCCCCAACGGTCCATGGGCTGTTGCTTGCTGGCTTGTCAACTGCGTACGTCCTGGCACAAGCACGGCATGCGCGGGCTCGGCACTGCTGGCGCCAGCGTGCCGCATGCCAGTGTACCAGTGTCATGGTCATGTTTGTCATACCGTCCCTCGCTGGGGCCGACAACGCCTGAAGCCTACCGAAGAACGCAGCATGCATCAATGACCATGGCACGCACGAATGGTATCCCCATTCCCAGCACCATCATCATTATCGGAAGCCAGCATGCCTCAGGCATGATGACGGCGCCTGTCTCAGAACATGGCTCCTCCACCGCTGGCGCGCGCGGGTTTGTCATCTCCACAATAATGAAAAGATCCACTGGCGCCGGTTTTATGCACACGCATGCACCCGGAGTAATGGAGCCGCCGAGGAGCGACGAGTCGACGAGGTGTGCAAGGCAAGAGACCCGCCGGCACGGCCGCAGGACCCCCGCAGGGGAGCTGCGAGTGCAGTTGCCCGCGTACAGCCGCGCAGCAGCAGCAGGAGCTGCATCAGCAGCAAGCATCACAGCGGCCAGCGATCCTGCACGGGGGGACCAGCACTGTTCGGACGCCGTCCAGCTCGTCTCCGGTCCGGTGGCTCTCTCTGTATTTGTTTTATTAATATTTTTTCGGTCGGTCGGGCAGATCGCAGAGGCGCAGAGGGCGCGGAGAGCGCGTCTCGCACCCAAAGGCCACAAAGAGCAATGTATATGCGGGCGAGTACGACGCCTTGTTTTTGGGCAAAGAGCGAGCAGCAGTGAGAGCACACACCCAGGCAACCTCTGCCCCTGTGCGGTGCCGCCGCCGCGCCTACGTGGGTCCCAATGCGTCCATGGATCCATGGGTGGCCGTCCGCCATGGGCCATGGGTCCATCCGCGCGCGCGCCGGCGCGCCCGAGGCGCCCTCCCACGTGTGGTCAAGTTTTGGGGGCCAGCGCCAGGGCTCGTTTGCGGGTACGGTTTGCTCCATCACACGAGTCGCGAGTCGTCTGCGAGAACCCGACAGAGAGGGGCCAGAGCGCCAGAGCTGGCGCCATGTCGGGAACCCAGAGACGCCGGCATGCAAAGCAAGCAAAGCAAGCCAGCCAGCCAGCCCAAGCCAAAGCCGCCAAAGCAAAAGAAGGTGTCGTGGCCGTGGGGTTTGCGGACCGGTTTAGTGTGGAGCAGGTGTGCGAACTGCACGAGAGAGAGAGACAGAGCCCAAGACAGGACAGGACCAATGTGAATCAGTTGGTCAGTTAATGCAGGTGCAAACGAGGCGCGCCAGGCGCAACATGTGTTGGGTGTGCGAAAATAGAGCAAGAGAGCTTTCATTATTTGTATGTATGGTGGTGGTGGTGGTGTGTGTGTGTGTGGTGAGATATCTGGGTTGGCTGGCTCGCGTGCGATGCAAAAAAATGGGTGTGAAAGATGGGGGGGGTGGTCGACAGGGATGGCGCGTATACAACTGTACAGTAAAAAAAAGATGTGGGTCTGATGGGAGGGGTCGAGAGAGACAGATGTGGGTTGTCCGATGGGTGGTGCTTGCACAGGTTTACCATGCGCCGACGCTGAGGGGCTGGCCGCTCATGTGCATGGAGCGCGCGTGCGATGCAAAGCCGTGCTCGAGGTCGACCACAGGCTTGCCGGAAGCCGTGCGGGAGAGAACCTGGCGCTTTGGCCTGGATGCCATGGCGACTGGGGAGGGAGTCTTGCAGTCCTCCGAGGCGGGCGACGACGCTAGTGACGAAGACGCCGAGGCGAGCGCTGGGGGCTGGGGCGAGACGTGCGAAGGGTGGAGGTAGTTGCGCATGGAGGCTGGGGACGGAAATGCACTGCGCTTGTGAGGTGTGGGCACGGGCTTGATGGGGCGCGACATGGAGCAGGTCTCCGGGGTGGTCTCGGGCGAAGGGTAGACGTGGGCAGCGACGGCGGCGGCGACGGCGGCGGCAGCGGCAGACGACGACGAGGGCATCGACGACACCGACTCGGACGAGGCGACACGCGAGGTCTCGCGGGCGACCGCGCGGGGGCCGTGCTCGGCACGGACGCGGGCCTCAAAGTCGGCGACCTCCTCGCCCGACACGTTGAGGTTCCACTCGAGGTAGCCGCACATTTCACGCTCCATCTGGTTGATCTCCTTGAGGAGGAACATCTTCTGGCCGACAATGCACCACGACTGGTTCGAGTACGTGTCGTCGCAGATGACCTTGGAGGCGATCATGAACGCCGAGATGAAGAGGCGGTGGCCCGACGAGCCGCGGGCGGCGGGGAAGCGGGTCTTTAGCCTCTGCAGCAGCAGCAGGGCGGCAAACGTGACGACCGATGGCAAACGCGTGCGGTGGAGAGCGTAGGCGACAAAGTGAGCCAGAGTCGGGGTGGGCGCACCGGGGTGGGTGGCGGTGGGGATGTTGGGGCACTGGAACAGCGAGGTGATAAAACGAGCGCAGAGCACTGCGGTCTCCTCGTGGCCGTAGAATGGGTCCACTGGGCGCTGGGCCGGGCGGGACGAGGGTGCCGACGACGACGCCGAAGCCTTTGCGGCCTTGCGCGACGACGAAGGGGAAGGGGGATTGGGCCTGGCGGCGGGGACAGAGGTGGAAGTGGAAGCCGACATGGTGGTGGTGGCGGGTGGTGGTGGTGGTGGTTGTGAGCGGTTGTTGTAGAGGGAGAAGCCGGGGATTTGGCGTCTAGAAGGGAACTAATAAGGGGGTCAGCATATGATGCGTGGAATGGTGATGGGTGCACGAACAACCATGGTGGTGGTGGTGGGTGGGTGGGGGGGAGGTGTGTGTGTGGGTGTGTGGGTGTGATGTGATGGATGGAGAGAAGAAGAGTGGTGATGGGAGAGGAGGGAGAGAGGGGGGAAGGGAGAGTGGGAATGAGGACAGAAGGAGAGAGCGAGCGAGAGCATATGATGGGAGAAGAAGAAGAAGCATTATGTGGGTGGTGGGGTGGGGAGGGAGGGGCCGGGGGGGGAGGGAGGGCAGAGGGGGTGTGTGGGCCTGGGATGGCCGCCGACCAGAGCCGAAGTGCGGTGGATGGGTCGGTGTCCTGACACACACCCCCGCCCGCCCGCCTGCCCGCGCGGTGTGTGCGCATGCGAGACACACCCATCTATACCCCGCCAGCCAGAGAGCAAACGCCACGGCCGCCGTGTCACCCAGCGCACACACCCCACACACTCGTCTCTCCACCCCCTGTCGGCTCTCAACAGAGCACAGACATGCACAGACCACCTCTCCCATGCACACACACACAACCGTAACACCGTACAGTAGTGCGCACCCGAGAGCCGGCCTCGCTTGGGCTCGCTTGGGCTGGCTGGGCGGGGGCGGGGGCTCTGGGCTCCACCATACACCACACTGCACACTGCACACACAATGGGACCACCATCACTGGAGCCAAGGAACCATCACTCACAAAGAATAGGGGGAGATGCGGGGCAAGTTGCGCGCACTCTCAAAAGTCGATACAATGTGTGTATGTGTGTGTGACTCGATCGATGGGTCGGGGGAGAGTTGGGGGGGTGGTGGTTGTTGGCAAAGAGGTCGATGCTTCGGCCTTTGTATATACACAAGCACAAGCTAGGTGGAAAGGAGCAAGGGGGGTGCAAAGGGAGAGGCGAGGTTGTTCCAAGTTTGTTCCGGGGGGCGGAAGGTCCGGTTAAGGAGCTTTTTAGACCAAGGAAGAAGGACGAGGAGAGCAAGAGGTCGAATGTGTGGAGCGCTGGCGGCTGTCGACGGCTGAATGCAATATAGTACCGCGGATTGGAGTGTGTTGGGCGGCAAGTATAGTGGTGGTGGTGGTAGTGGTAGTGGTGGAGGGTGGTGGTGATGCAGTAGAAGTGGTGGTAGTGTGTGTCTACGGGGTGTGGTGGTTGGGTGTGGGTGTTGATGGGGTGTGTGTGGGTGCGAGAGAAATGGAAAGGGCAGGGGTTCGTGGTCTTTTAAACAAGGACGACCTTTGATGGGTTGCCCGAGCAGTAAGCTGCTGGTACGGGTGGTGGTGGTGGTGCTTGATGGGACGCCGTCGGGGCAGTGTGGGTGACAGCAGGGCGGGAGGGGGAGGAGGGCAGCAAGTGAGAGGGCATTAACGAGGGGGCCAGCCGGGAGCTCGGAGGAAACTGGGCAAACGAAGAGGCCTGTCTCTCGTCTCCCGCCCTCCCTTGCCTCCTGCCCCCTGCCCCCGCTTAGAACCGCACCGCTCACTTTATGACCCCCGCGAGAAGAGAGAGCGAAAAGGGTTGAACCAGTATACAGGGACAGCAGACGACGCCGGAGAGACGACTACTCTGATCCTCTGACCGAATGCCTGGAGACTCGTAACCCCCTCTGCTTCCCCTCCTTGCCCCCCCCCGTGGACCCACCAGACGAACCCACCCTTCCCCTCACGGACCCCACTGGCCACACCCTGCCTCTGCCCCCCTGGGTGCACGGCAACCCACATACCCTGCCACCACATGTCGCCGACGAGAGACACCTTCCCTTCGACACCACCCACCTACCCGACCATACTCCGCTCGGCCGTATCATTTCCCCAGCCATCACACGCGCTTTCGAAAAATAATCCCAAACCAAACCCCCGAAATCGGCACCCGGGCCATTACAAACCACACTACATCATCGGCATGCTACTGGATAGATGGGTCCATGGGTGTATCACAGTTGTTCCGTGTCGGGTCGATACACAGGTCACCGCATCCCCCCCCCCCGTCCGTCCGTCCTACTGCGCACCACCACCTCGTCATCGTGTCTTGGACAACACGCACACCTCGTTTTGGATATCTCCATAGCGTGCATGCCGTGGCACAGCATACACGCGCGAGCGAGCGAGCATGCAAGCAAGCAAGCAAAGCAAAGCAAGCAAGCGCCGACGCGTCGGCAGCATCGGGACGCGCGTGTATTTTTCGTAGTTCCCATGCTTCCCATGCACCCATACGCACATGCAGGCGCAAGCCCCCCGTCCTAATGGATATCACTCGCACGTCGGGTAGATTGGATGGGTCGCGTTCCTCCCGCTGCTGCCTAATGAAGGGACCAGAGCGTCGTGTAACTGTGGCTCCATATTGGCAGGCAAGCACCGCAGTCACCCGGATTGGGGGTGGCACCGGGGACCTTTGCTGGACCTGCGGTGGTCGCCGGTACGCGTGCCACCAAGCTGCTAGCTGCTGCGACTCTCACACACACACACACGTACACGCGCGCGCGTCGCTCTTTCGCGCACATACAGTGGCGGCGCCGCAGCTCACAGGCTCTGTGGTTCCTGCCGTACCATATGTTCTGCGCCTGGCATCGCATGTGTCGATGCCTGCAGCGTCCCTCTCCCGTCCATCTGGACTCGCCTCTCCCTGCCTTCCAGCCTCTCCAGTGCTGGCCACTGGCCACTGGTCCAGTCCCAGGTTTCGTCTCACGCCTCCTTTTTCCTTTCGGCCCTTTTCCCAAACAATCCCCATGGCCCCATCGAATGCTTGCACTGTCCTAATGAGACACCTAGACAAGTCCCACACGGCTAGCACATGCGCGAGCCCGGTTTCGAGGGTCGCGGCGAGTGGAATGCGCAGTAAATGTCAAGCCCCGGTAAGGCTGGACGCTGGCCGGCCGACGTCCAGCCCGGCCACACAGCCCATGCTCCAGCCATGGGTATAGCCCAAAACCTGGCTGACGTTGGCGCCACTTTTTAGGTCGACGTTTGGCAGAGAGGCGGAAAGGATCTGCCGATGCAAACGCCAGGGAAGGAAAACATCTGTCCACACGCCACGTCTGTCCAGAGAGACCCTGTTGCGCAACGTCGTCGGCAATGTGGACTCTAGCAGTCCGTCCGACCGGAGAACCAAACCGCAGTACACCCGTGTACCCGTGGGTACTGCGCCAGCCCGCGACAAACGCTGACACGACACTCGCGTGTTCCAAAACATCACACACAGGCCAACCGGCTTGCTCGGTGGCCGCACTCTGTAGCGGGCCCTCCAGGGTCGCGCGACCGACACGGTGTCTGTAAGGGCCACCACCACCCGCGCACACCCGTGTGCTTCTTTCTGGCTTACCCTCTCTGTCCCATATGTTGACGATGCCGCCCGCCGGCCGGTACACGATGCCTGCCTGCACCGTCGCCACGGGCCCCGGTACACGTACGATACATGGGTTTTCGCACGCATATGTCAGCAGCCGTGTCCTGCTGTTCTGCTGCCCCTCCCCCGCGCGGCCGCAGCCCCCCCCCCCCCCCCCCCCCCCCTTCCCCAATGTTCTATAGCATGCATATGCACACGCATGGAAGCGTCCCCCGTCAGGAATTCAGAGTTTGCCGGACAGGCGGTTGTGGGTGTCGGGTCCCTGTGCCGCAACTGCCGCAACGGTGGACCCACGACATGTGATTGCTCAGACGCGCGGCCAACAGGTCACAGATCACAGATCTCCTGCTTTTTTCGGCGAGTCCCGCCCGCCGGCCTAGCCACCTTTCACACTTGTCGCTGCTGCAGCAAGCGCTCAGCACATGCATATGGGATCTGGCGCCAAGAAAACAAGCACAAGCACAAGCACCAGCACGCGCTATACGCGCGCGCTCATCGCCGCCTCCGAGCTTGCCAAGTACAAGCTGCGGACGGTGCCCCCGCGCTGGATACCCGCCACACATTGCGTCGCATTGCATCGCATCCCCGCGGCCTCCTCCGCTGCCTTCCCTGCTGATTGCTAAGATTGGTGGATATCGGTCACACGAGCTGCCCAACACCCGTGCGCGTATCCCGCGACCGGACTTCTGAGCGTGTGGGTTACTGCGACGTGTGCATGTAGGGTACCTGTAAGCTGCACCTGTGGTTCTGCCCCATGAAACTCGTGCTGCTTCCTGCGTCCTGCTGCAGTGTTCCTGTGCGTGGCGTGGCTTGCAAGCGATCGTGTGACGCTTTCGACGCTGGGCCGTTGGGATCGTGTGGCAGTCGTGGCCGCCGATCATGACTGCGGTTCATGACCCGCTGCCTCAGTTTCAGGCCACAGTGCGCACCCCCACACACACCGCCCTACACAGGCATATTGCACACCCCACATGTCCATGCTGCTCATACCTGTGCACATGTGTCTGTGTCCTTTTTTTTCTTTGCTGCTAGCGCGCAGCAAGCTATGCTGCATGGTGCATGCTGCCGCGTCCACCCCCAGCCACCTCGCCCCCCCTTTCTCCTCCCTTGGGAAGGCATGCCACCGTCCACTACTCATGCCCTTTCCCTGTCCCTCAACCACCTCGCACCCGCCCGCCTCTGTCGGCGCCATCCCTGCTCAGATCGCCGTCGCCGACTTTGCCAGCACTTAGGCGCGCTTTTGCTCCCCCTGTGCAGCCTATGAAAACGTGGCCTAAACACCCAGCCTGTCAGTACCAGCGTATGTACCCCCGCCATGTCACCAGTCGCCGCGGTTCCTGCTGCAGATGGGTAATATCCCCCCCGGATCGCAGGCAATTCCCGCGACGAGGCTGACCCTTGACTTTTGTCGCGTGCATTTCGGCGTCCCATTTCCCCCGGTACCCAGCAGTGTCTCCCATCATACAGTCCTGTACAGTACTGTACATGCACCCCACGTCCGTCCGTTCGTCCGCGTCCGCGGACACAGCCGTGCATGGCCAGCGCGGCGTGGTGCCACTCGTTTGCCACACCAGGCAGGCCACGACCCTGCGTCTCGGTCATCTCGATGCCCCATTGCTCTGGAAACAGACCACCAGCGCTCCGTCCGCATGTGCCGTGCCATCCGGTGGCCGGTGGGCCCGGGTGGCAGTTTGACTTTGGTGCCTCGGTGAATTTAATTTTTCCCATTACAACAACTTGTTCTTTTTTGGACCTTTGAAGCCAATATCATATATCAGCCACAAACCTATTTAAATTAACAAAATGCAACAAATGTCGGCTCGGCCCGGCACGTCCCGAATTCCCGACTCACCGACCGACCATTTTTCGGCCCCTGAATGGTTATTTTCTTCCTCGAGAGAGAGAGATCCAGTGGCCAGTGGCCACTGGCCATTGGCCCAATGGACCGGAACGATAGCACAGAAGCAAGGATACACAAAGAACAAGGCCACGGCCCACTGAATGTCGAGAAAATCCGCGCATGACACTGGTCTCACTATGACACCGAGGGACGAGAACGGGGTGGGTGATGCGCTGTGGTCGCGTGCACGCCGCTGACGCCGGCGACCGACAGCGCTGCAGCTGGAGGGAGCCTGGACGGCGGCCGCCCTGTGCCCGCCGCCGCCGCCGACGCCGCCGACGCAGACGACGACAGACGACAGAGCCGAATAAACGAGAGGATCCTGGGATCTTGGGATCTAAGGACCCCCGCGACCAAAATGTGTGATTGCCCCTTTGCCACAAAGAACAAGGCTTCGCATGGTCCTGAAGACCGACCCCCCGCCGACTGCGCATCAGGTCCGCTGCCACCCTGGCCCTTGCTCGCATCTCTGTCGGATCACCGCGCGCCCCCGACGTACATGTGTCCAAAGTTCCGGTGATGAGGGGGGGAGGAGGGGGGGGGCGGGAAGCGGCGGTAAGGGATTTCATGAATCGAGAATCGAGAATCGGACATATCCCTTTTCTCTGTGTGTGTCTCTCTCTCTCGCCGCCCGCCACGGCCGCCACCCGCCACCGCGCGCTTGCTGGCCTGCTCGTTCCACCCGTCCACCCTACACCCTTACACTTTGCACACACCCACACTATTCTACCCTTTTGAGGGATCATCACCCATCAAGTCCTGTCCGACCTCTCATACCTGTGGCGCCCGCTCATCCCGCTGGCACAGACCTCCTTTGGCCTCTGCCCTTTGCTTTTTGCATTCCAGTTCCAGGATCACACACACCAGCATTTTGCTACGGCCGTAACTCTATCCCAGCAACATGCATTTACTTCGGAAAAAGTCCAGTCGCCGGGCTGGTGTGTCTCTCTGGTCGCCGGCGTCGCCGATGATGGCCAGCAAACCCACACTAGTGCAGCCGACGCTTCGACGCTTTTACGCTTTTACGCTTTTCGCGTGTCGCGTCCTGTATCTAGGACATCCGGGGGGGGCAGCGCGGCGACCTGTGGCATGGGAATGGAGGCTGTGGCATCAGGAGGGAGAGGCACTGGAAGGAGATTATGCTGCTGGAATTCAGCCCCAGTGTGCGCGCATCCATCACCCACGATGGCGGTGGTCGTGCCAAGCAAAAGTTTCATTTCCACTCTCACTCGCTCACCTTGGAGGTGCCAAGCGACCCAGTGGCCAGTGGCCCAGTGGACGCGCGCGCCGTCGGCGTCCACCCACCGATCCCACCCCACCGGTCGTGCGTGAGCCACACAACGGGGGTTCCTGGAGGGTAGTACCCCCCTGTGTCTACCATACACCAGACCGGTCGTTCCTCCCGTTATCCCGTTCCTTGGTTCCTTCCCCGTCCAGCAAGCACAGCAAGCCAGCCAGCAAGCCAAGAAATGTCCCCCCCGCCCGATGTTGCTGTCACCTCTGTTTTTTTTTGCTGGTCCCCGACCCGACCCGTCATGTCCTTCCGTACACCCCGAGTCCCCAAGGACACGAGAGTGGGAACATCCTGGACGCACACGTGGCAGGTGGCAGGCATGGCAGGTGGCAGGATAACCCCTTGCTTCCCCCAACCCAAACGGTTCGGCCCGCGATTCCACATGTTTACATGTTTGTTTTTACGCGCTTTTCTTTGGGCCGTGCCACGTCTCCCCCCCTTTGGCGGCCTGTCGGCGCGCCGCGCCGCTGCCGCATGGCCTTGCGGGGTAGACATGGACATGCACACATGCAGACACGCAGACACGCATCCATGGGCCAGACATGGGGACCGGTGCGAGCGACGCAGGATGCAGGACGCGCGTGTCGTTCCATCACCCCTCCCCCCCCCCATCGCCCTGGCCCGACCCGACCCAAACATTGCGCGCAAAGCATGGCTGGCCCCCCCTGTGGGTCAGATGCATGACTGTTGCTTCTAGCTTCGGATCTGGGGAGGAGGGGAGGGTCTCGCTTGGATGTGTGCTTGTGCTTGTGCTCATGCTTCTGCTCGGCTCGTGCTTGTGCTCGTGCGCAGTTGCAACTGCGAAAGCAAGCGCTCACCGCCCGGTGGGTGGGATCTTGATTTTCGGTGTCGTACGAAAAGCAACGACGAGCGCGGGCCAAGAATACCAGCCAAGCGCGGACCACGCTGGCCACGGGGCGCCCACCCCAGCTTGGCGCTGGGTGTCTGACTAACAACGTCGACGACGCCAGTCGCAACACGCCGACATCCGGGCCGGACGACACCCGTCCACCTGCACACACCCTCGCTTAGCTTTTTTTTCGTCTGGCTGGGGGAGTTGGGCACACGACATGGCCTGCGTGTTGGGACGCTGCGGCCGGTCGGGTTCGGATCACCTCCACTCCGCTGGCTGTTGCCATCCCCCCCCCCCCCCCCCCCCCCCTTTTACACATGCACATTCCCATCTCCGGTCGTGTTCCGCCGCTAGTGGTCGTGACCTTCCAACGGCGGTGCCGTTACGCAGAGACCTTCTGAGATCCACACAGGTCTCGGCGCGGGCAGTGGAGTATAGTGGGGTGTGGAGGCGTGGAGTGGGATGGGATGGGATCAGACACATGTCAGTGACAGTTTTGCAATCATCTTTGCTCCGTGCTGTGACTAGCGCACGAGACGCACGCACGCGCGCTCACCCAACCCAACTGATGTGACAAACCCTACAGTCAAGACACATTCCTGCCCCCCATCGTCTTGCTCGTCTTCACTCCCGGCCTGGCCCTGTTTCGCGGCTCCACAAGAAACGTGAAATAACTTGGTATCTCCCACTTACATCCCCTCTGTCATATCTCGGTTTTGCCGTCGCGACGTGTCGGTCCGGTGAGTGGTGGATCAAAGCTAGTCCACACAGAGGAACGGGCCAACCACTAGTGCGACAAAAATGCGCGCGCGGCCACGCCTTGGGCGTCCTGTGTCTGCCTTTTTTTTTTCCTCCTTCAACGAGATCCTTGCCAAGATCTTGTGAATGGGTTCGGCATCCCGGCACGCTCCAACGAAACATACAACCTGTGCGGTGCGGAAGCAAGATATTCCGTCTCTTGTGTTGATGGCGACCGTTCTGATGGCTTGTCGTTTGCGCTAGTGGCAGCCACACCACACCACACTTGGGAAACGCGTACGACGATGCGCAGCAGCACCACGGTACCACGGCGTGGTGTGGCACCTGGCGTGCAGGGCGGTTTTGGTGGGTGTGCGCGCACACTGGCGCACTGTCTTGCATGCTCCACACATTGTGGCGTCCAACCACAGCGCTGCCACACGGTTTCCTCAATCCATCCGGTGTACCTCCGTGCTATACGCGGAAATGGCTGTTCCGAGCTGCTCGGAAATGCGTTCTGGCTGGGCCGAGCAATGCAAAAGTGAACTGGACTGAATCATACGGTGTTTGTCGCGCGACTTGGCTCGGCCCCGATCATCGATCGCAGACGAGAGGGATCGACATGGCTCTGGTCTCTGGTTCCCGTGGGCCTGATGGGAATCGCATTCAATTGGGGGTGTGGGTGCGGTGCAAACCGTCGTGCATTGCACAAACGGGGATCCTTCGTGTGCCACCCGCGGCGGCCAAACTCAACTGACCGCTGGGTGTGCCACCTCGCCATCTCTCCCGGCCGACTCAAGGTTAGAGCCTGCTCTTTAGGGAGGACCCGGTGGGTGTCGGGCACTGAAAATGCGAAGGTTGGCCCGAACGATTCATCGTCGCGGGTCCTGAACACCGAAGAAGCGCCGTACGCAAGCTGCAAGCTGTATATTCATGGAGCGATGACGACAGGAGTATGTGTTCCCCCATACGGCCGAGCCCAGGCAACCGTCAAAACCACCCCCCCAGAGATCCAGAGTCGCCGGAGACGCCGAATTGCAAGGTTGCAGGCACCAGCTCCCGCACACTGGACCTCTGCTCTGGCGCTCTGGTGCGTCAAACCCTCCGACCCACCCGCGGCACAGTGGGTCACAGCGGCCTCTGGTGTTCGGCCCCGCCAGCCATGCAAATAGTGGGTTCAAATGCTTATACCATTCTACCTCCATGTCAATCGAGCGTTCCAGTAATCCCCTCCTTGCGGCCGGGATCCCACGCAGCACCACATGGGCGTTTAGGATACTGTGCAGTTTCTTCTCACACAGACGCAGTATCTCTGCCACCTGCAGCGTGTGTCGCACGCCGATCGCTCCGAATCCCCGTGGCGATCGTGTCCTTGTATCCACCGGCCCATTCCATTCATCGCTGCCCAAAAGTGGCCGTGGCGCACCACATCGAGAAAAGAAAAAATCATGGACGTCAGTGCATCGGCGGCCCTAGAGCCAAGCACATCCCAATTCATGACCATGCTCTCGACTCGATGCGGCTCGACTTGGGGGCCTGGCAAACTTGTACTTGGACCTGGTCTCGTGCACAATTGAGATCTATGATTGTACTGCGCAGCCAGCTGTTGTTTCCGCATACATACACCTCTCTGTCTGTGGTTGGTTCTGTGGAGCGGAACACCTTTCCTGAAAGTGCTCAGCGTTCGTGTCCTGCCACACTCGGGTGACTGGCTGAAAGGAGGCACCCGATGTTCTCGCCATGGGTCTGCGTGGGGATGCCGCGATGTCGTGATGTCGTGATGCTGACAGCACAGCATGGTTCCCGGGTATCGTGTACCGTGTACAGGATGTTCCCTGGAAAACACCACTCCTCATGTCCAGAACCTTGAAGTAGGTCGGCTGTGCCGGGCACAAGGTGGCATCATGTGCCACAGTCTGTCGATCTGGGATCTCGGTTCTGCGCAGCACACGACATGCATGCGCATGTGACGCGAGCAAGGCCTGGTCTCGGCCTGCGGAAAGCGTACCCGGTGCATCCCCGATGATACCCCCACGCTGTTGCTGTGGGCATTGACAAGGTGTACTCGTTCGCGTAAGTCGGTGACGATTGTGTGGAGTGGGCGGATAGAGATATAGACGACGCCTGTAGATTAAGGCACTCCCCATCAAAGGCCTGCCTAACTCCCCCCCTCCCTCCTCCCTTGATTTCAGTGGCATTAGGTCGGTAAACAAGGCACACTAGTCAGCCATCGCCAGCCGTTTGTAATGCCGAACGGGCACCGGCCAAATAGGCTCTCGGGGGTGTCGGATTGGCAAAGGTGGGGATCGTCGGACAAACAGAACCTCCACCACACCTGTTGGCACCACAGTCACCACGTCACCAACTCGCACTCACTCTGCGTTTCGTCATGGTCTCTGCCATGACGTTTTTTTCTCGGCCGGCCAACGGCAGTGTTCTCGTGGTTACGTTTGGTGGGGACGTTGTATTTCGTGCATACCTTGAGCAACGAAGAACGGGAATCTCTGTGCCCCAAAAGACCCGTTGACGGGTCACACCTGCCACCGCATGTGTTTGCCCCAACACCCAGACGTTTGTCTCTTTCACTTCAGCACAACATGCGCCACAGTCCCGGGACTCTGCATCCGACACCACGCTGTTGACGTTCAATGTCGTTGGGGAGAGCGGGTAAGTAGCCCATACAATTCAAGACCACTCATCGCAGCAACGCCCCCCAAGTCTTATTCTTTACTGGTCGATTTGGATTTCCGCCCGCGGCAATGACTGGGCGCCTTTCATCCCCACAGCGGCGTGTCCGACACAACCGCGTGCATATCCGTGTACAAGGCCCGTGTCCCCGTGTGTATATGGTGGACGCGAGCAGCAATGACCTCTCTCATTACAGACTTGTGTAAGGTGTCACCGGAACGTTTGACGCCTTCAATTCGGTCATTGCACTAATGCCCGCCACCAAGGCTCGGACACACTGGATCGCGTGCCCAACCCCACTTCACGTCTGTGTGAGGTGACCCTCCATATGCGCCATTTGCACGGTACGCCACTGCCGTTTACAACCCCTCAAACCCATTTCAAAGTCCGACACACGGTCGCGGGTCACGCGGCTACGGGCGGCTTCCAAAATGACCTGAACGGCTTTCTCGGCCTCCAGGTGCCATGCACTTCGCCACTTCGGTCTCCAGGCTTGATGGCACGCACTAGACCCCACTGCCCTCGGCCTCCAAACGACATGACACTTTGGCTGTGACCAGACCAGGCCCACTATTGGTGGAAAGGACCCGCGCGGCCTTGGCAGGACTTTTTCGTGCTAACAAAGTGCCACCGAGATGCGTGCGCACGTCAACTTGGACCTTGCGTGCTCGGTTTTGCGCTTAGCTTCTTCTCGCGGCCCACATCAGCTTGACATGGTCAGCGAGTGCCGAACCCACAGTGCCAGTGGTGTCCGGGACAATACGACTGTCACAAAGACGCCGTGTCGCGGGAACCTCGGACCAACACCCAAGGTTCTCGCTTGCACACATCCAGCCACACCATACCCTGGTGCACGTCGTCCGACGGGGAGAGGGGCCTGCAATTTTCAAGCTTTGTGCATTCCAGCAACGCAACCTACCACCGGGCTGAATGCACGCTCCAAACAACGGCACATCCCCTGCGTCGCAAGGGCCCCCCCCCCCCCTGCATACCGCAGACTTGCTAATTTCTAACCTTCTTACACCTGCTTCCGCGCCGTTCCCGTGAACTTTGTCCCCTTTGGGTTAAAAATTGGGGTAATCGGGCCGACGCTGAGAGGTTGCCGCTGCAAAGTAGCCGTGCTGGCGTCTTGCTTTGACCGAGCAAGAAAAGTATTATCCCTGACCCCTCTCCTCGGGGTTCTGACCGAGATGCTCTGCCCCTCCACCCCCCCACACCCACCCACCCAACATCGGTGGAGTGGACTGCCCAACCGAACGACGACGAAAAAGGAGCAGTCTGAAGCCAACCGATTTCCCTGTGGCACCACGCGCTGCCTTGCAGTGGCCACGGTATGGGGTGTGTCGTGGCGTGCATCAAACTGTCGCACATCCGATCCGTCCACTGCCGTCCCAACCGTTGTCAGGATCACGGCATCTTGATGGCGTGGGAGCTGCAGTTGGGGGCAGGCTGGCCGACGCGCACAGAACGACCTGTTGCTCGTTACTCGGACTGTGGCGGCGCACTGCGCACCGGCCGGCCTTGCCACATCCCCAACAGATCAGTTAGTGCACGTCGTCGTACGGCAACATGTCCACCCTCATTCCTTCTTTGTCTCGCAGCCAGATCTGACGTCGACTCGACACGGCGATTGATGGATGGCGCTCCAATACTCCACCAATCGGCACTTGCTGCCAAGTCCGCTCACGGACATGTCAACAGGCTCAGCGCATGTTCCGTTTGTGACGCACACCACCCACCACCGACGACGTCAAAGTGCCACTCTGGTCACTCCGAGACTGCACCACCCTTAAAAGAAGAAGGGCCGTCGTCATCCCACAACTCCGCTCCGGTGTCAGCCAAGGCTTGAGCGGGAGATGCTTTTGTGGCGCAACGGGAATAGAGATGTGCGTCGGTGGCTGACGCGCGCAAGACGGGCACCGGAGACACCGCGACCGGTTGATGGATGATCAACCGCTGCGGCGGCGTGAGAGCAGTGGCGCGCAGACAGACCGCCCCCGGACACGGCGGCGCCAGCGAGCAGGGTCTCGGATGAGCAACATCAGCATTCACCACACCGACTCCCCCTTGCCCCGCGTGCCCGTCACTGGCCCCCCCACTCCTGAATTCTCAAGCGCTTGCCGCCGGATGTTGACCTAGGGTAGCCACCCATAGCCGACGCGTGTCACAACACTCCGGGTGGCGTGCGTCGCCGGCACTGTGACTGTGAAGGAGACGCAGACCCTCCCCCCCCTCCCCGGAGTCTTGTCACACAGCATGTCAGACGAGCCCGACGAGTCGGGTCGTGGGAACCAACACAGGGTAAAGAGAAGGATTAATTGTCAGTTTGTTACCAGCACGTCGGTACACGGAAGTCGATCCCCGTCTCGGACATGGTCACCGTGCCGAACACTGGTACACCCGGCATCAATGACCATGCCCCCGGATGAAGCCCGGTTATGCAGTGTCACTCTAGTGTTTACTCGCTGGGCCATAAACGTCCATTTTGCATTGTTTATTGGTGCAAACGTACCGTGGCGGCGATGACCGTCGCTGCACACTTGTCCAAGACAGTCATAAGCGGCCCGTGTACATACGTGCTTGTCTCACTGACCCAAGCCCATAGCTCACGACTAAGCGATGTGTTGATCCCCGACCGGCGTCTCCAGACACAGGACCACCGGCGTCTTGCAAGCTCGTTAATGAATTGGGGGGGCAGCCACACGAATTCTCTTGGTATTAGCTCGCCCGCGCTTGGCGCACCCGGCCTCTGCCACTGCTAGATGGCCGTTTCGGGCTTCTTTCTTGGCACAGAGGCTGTTGCGGGTACGACCTTAGACCCGACTGAGAGATCTGGACTAATGCAACGCCAGGGCCTGGCACTAATGCAAACTCGGGCGGTGCTTGCCGTCGCTTGGATTGATACATTCATTCGGCGACCGGAGACCGGGCTTGTTTCTCGGCCTTGTATGACGATCGTCTGAAAGAGATCAGAGACGTGGGCCGTTCGGGCTGTGCGATCACCCAGCCGCGCACCGCTGCGCGCGCCAAGTCGCATCTGGACATTGTGGCTGATGATCTCGACTGGGACTAGATCGATCTTAGACTGGGAACTCGAGAGGTCACCGGAATCGGCCCATTCTGTGCCGGCGTGTGCTCGGGCTGCGCAGCAGTGCGCTGACTGCCAATGGCCAATGGGCTGCGCGTGGAAAGGAGCCGCACATACGGCCGTACCATCCACGTCGATGGGGAGACGTGGCGCGAAACACGCTAGCGCAGTGAAAGCATGCGTAAAGGGGGATGGTGGCACATGCATTGTGCACAGCACAGTGGCACTTGCTTTGGAAGTGCGTTTGCTGGGACCGGTGCAACGCGTTTCAGTCATCTAAACGTTTGACGCACAGACCGCTTATTCAAGCTTGGCCGCTTGGCTGAGACTCGTAAAGCGTCCAGACGCGCGTCGGACGAGCGATCCACCCACCCAACGGTGCACCTCCAGCCACCAGTGACAGGTCCTACGCCATGAACTGCCACAACCGGAGGCTTGTGAATCACACTCCTTGCCACAGATGTCGCACATTGCACTGGAGCGCATGGACACCTTCTACCCGTGGTGGCATGTGTGGCAGGGGGGTTGTTCGACACGCCCGACACATGCGGGACTGGTGAAACGCCACGGGTACAACCACAGACGCCATTGGCAGAGCTCGCGGCTGTCAGGCTAATCTTAGCCTGGCCGGCGTTAGAACCACCAGTCATATCCCAACTAATCCAGGAATTACGAGGCGAGCACCGTACGTGAGAACCGGCTCACTCCCACGCCCCCCAGCCGCCGCCACTGCCACCACCGGCACCGGCAACGCACCGGTCCGACGGCCAGCCCGCACTCGGCGGTGCAGTGATCGCGGTGACCTTCGGTCCAACCCCATATGCAGTGCGCAGTGTGCGACCGAGTGAGTCACCTGGCGTCTGCATCCACATCACTACTACTGTTGGGCAGTGCCATTGTCATGCCACGGCGTGGCGAATTGACCACCCGGCCCGGCCAGATGGCCAGTTGCTACACACCACCGCAGGCCGCAGTATACCCCGCACAGTTCCGCATATCACAGTTCCGTATATCAATCTGGGACTGCGCGTTGGCTGCGCTTTCCCAGATGGTGGCTCATTGTTTGGATGGCCTATTGTCTGCAGTAGTGGGGCCAATTCACAGTTACCTTCTCCGCATCTTACCCCGCTCGAGCTCCGGGGGGAGGGCGACCATGACGCCCACCACCCGGCGGTAGTTGAGCGGTGTGGCGGACGCGATGGCTTCCTGTACAGTGGCAGAAAGAAGACCAGCGTGGGCCCTCGGTGTACTGGCCGAACGAAATGTCGGCGCAGTCGCCGTGTCTAGCAGCCTCGCACCGGTGTCAAGTGGCGCTTGCTGGTAGCACACACAACGCCAACACGCCACGAACTCCCCGATCACTCTTAACCAACGCGCCGCAACACCTTCCCCCCACTTGGTTCATTACCGTGCCTTCTCCTCGGCCATAGTGGGTCCATGGACGCATAATCGACAGCTCGTCATACTCTGTTTGGAGTAATGCGACCCACTGTCCAGCAGCTGTCTCTGGGTAGGCTACGCTTCTGACGCTGAGCTGCGGAAGTCAAGGATGTACAACAGACACCTAGCCCCAGTACCCGCGCACAGTCAGTGTACGCGGCAGATCGGGTATGCAAGTGTCTATGCCCGCCCCCCTGGTGGTGAACAGGACCTGGCATCTGATGGCAGAGGATGGCAGGCTTCCAGGCAGTGCCTTTTCGAGTTGCTTGACGTTGACGATAAATATGCCAAAAATATCAGAAAATCGCCGATAACACCCCTCCCCCCCCCGGTCACAACAGTCAGTCGTTGATCCTGATTACAATACATCGTGGCCGGCCTCGGGCCCACAACGAGCTCACACTCCCTGAACGTCTCCCTCTGGGCCTTCAATCTACCTTGTCTCACGAATGGCACCATGGGAAGCCCACGGAGACTACTCTCCTTCTCCTCTCCCTCGTCTGGTTTCAGCAGGGATGTGGCTAGAACCCTCCGGATGGCCAGCTAATGTACTGTCTCACGACACCACTGGGCCGGGAACGTACGAGTGAGTGTGTGGCCGATGTAACGGTGACCTTGGATATGTGGACTATGCTTTTATGGTGTGCCTCGTCAGCATTGTTGCCTGCCCCATCAGCAATTCGACAGGTACTGGTTCCATTCCTGTCCAGCATGGCGGATGACACCTACCATTTCATGGATTCAACGCGAAGATTGGAACTCAGTTCCTCATGTCATCGCTCTAGCATCTTGCAGTTATCAGTGTCCACTCACCCACCTTTCACAATGTCAAGGCAAGAGGGCAATGCTTCGCTGCGGGCACTTTCCAGCCACGGACTTGGCCATGTGGCACCGAGTGGACCACCACGGTACTCCTGTCCACCACCCTCCTATCCTCCTGCCCCCAGGCAAGGTGTACAGCGCCATGGACAAGACGTTGTGTAATGTGTCTCTATCGTGGTATCTGCATGTTACCCGCAGGACGAGGAGACATTACCAGTGTGGGGTGTTTCGAAAGTGGGACAAGTAAGTCCTGTGGCTGAAATTAACGGGAGGTGGCATGTCTATCGTCGCTGATGCGTGGACGCTCTATTGCATGGTACTCACATTGAAGCTAAAGCTTGACGTTTACCGCTGATTTGCTGCACGTCTCCTGTGCTACAGACCGCGGCCGGGAGAAGGCAAGGGCTTGCGGCCCTCGGATTCCCCAGCATACTGAGAACTTCTGAGACTGTCACGTTGGTCGGTTTGCGACAGTTGCGCTGTTCGCAAGACACGTCCGCCTGTACTCAACAGGCTAACCTTTGAGACAACCCCCTCCGCACGTAGGACTGCTGGCGGAGAGGAGGTTGTACCTGCTCATACTTGGTACTGCAAACGTGGCGTGGGAGACGACCGCGCTTCCACTTTTCCACTTTGGTGCAAATCACGTCGTTCTCAGTCAGGCTACGTCCTTGTTCATCTCGTGGAGCTTCTTGTTACCTCTCCTCGTCACCAGGCTAGAAGGTATGAGATGACAGCTTCTGGGACTTTCAGTTGATGCCGGAAAACAATGTCGTCGGCGGACGTCATGGCCATTGACAATTCCGAAACGCAAGTGTGTGTCACCTCTCCGCCTCATGTCAGATTCCCCAGGTGGGATTGACGTCAAGACGACCTCATCGGAGGTCGTGGGAACATCGACCGACAAGCCTGACTGCCCGCAGATCCCACAGACCCATCTCAGTCGAGCGCCGGGTCGATGTGGCCGGCCGGGCACACACGCAATGGAGAAAGACATAACCCATTGTAAAACCGCATGTATCTCCAAGACCAGCCCCGGACATGCTACAGAAGGTGCAGATGTGTGGATTATGTCTGCTTGGACACACACGTCAGCCTGACGTAATCCGGCATTCAGCAAACGACCTACTCAAGGACATGAAACGTCCAATACATAAACGCTAGAAAGCCGGATACGTACTGCCTGCGTCCGACATACGAGTAATCTGGCATCACCGTGACTGTTATTCATGTGCAACCAGCCCAGAATATCCAGAATTGAGCCTGCAATCATGTTATGTACTGTGCGGGGTACAGAGGACACACAAAGACGGAGGGGCTGAGCAAGATTGGGCACGTACGTTACGTGCGTTGCTGCCACCCTCTCCCCCAGTCAGAACACATGTAAACGATGTCCCACCCAGCACCGAACTGTGTCAACCAAACAATAGCTCATCTAACACACTCGTTCCTCTCCCATCACACACTCTCCTGTCGTTCACACACCATGTCCTCTATTTTTCACTGTATGGTTTTATCCCAGCTCGACTATTCACGTCCATTCAATCTTATTGTCAATGCCACACAATTCGAATCAGCCCAAGACATGCAGACGTGGAACCCACAGATTTCTCCTTTATCTCCAATATCCAAGACAGGTCGGCAGCAGAGAGCATGTCGTCACGACTCCGTGGTCTGTGTAGAATGGTCGTGGACTGTTTCGGAACGCTGCAGGGGTTATATCTGGTGAACTCTGCGACAAGTTGCATGGGTAGCGGTGGTGAGGTCTGCAGCAAGGTACTGTGAGAACATCAAATAATTGTATGCGTTGCGATCAATCTTGGGCCATCGACGTGGATGAGAGGGCGAGTGGGCAAGAGACAGAGCGGAGGTGACGAAAGGTATCTTGACGACAAGCGCACAGGAGTGCTTGTGCAGTTTGCGACACTGGTTGACAGGAACGTTTCTGGGACCTCTTCTCCTCACAAAGGCCTACACCATAGCTAGCAGCCACCGCCTCTCGTGAGCCGACCTGTTGCCCAATGCAACGTGGACATGCCTTGGGGCCCTCATCTGCCTTGTATCAGCAGTGAGTTGTGACACGCCTATCGGGGCGGTGAATGGGTGCGCATCGGTGCCACGCATACCTATTAACCTGCCAAGCCTGTGCGCCTGTGCACCCTGTCGCTTCCGCCGCCTGGGACGCTCGTGTCGGAGCCGGTGCAACAGAGGCACGCGGCGCAGATGTGGAGACTGCGAGGACACATTTGGTGCGCGGTGTGAGTGGAACAGCAGGCTTGTCGGCCGCATCAACAAAGTATGACGCTCGACGCAGCCAAAAATAGGGATCCCATCAAACGCCTCGTTGAATAAAAAAAAACATTCAATTCCCTGCCCGTGTGCGCTCTGGGCGCTTCTCACACGACCACCGATGCAGCCGAGCTCTCCGCCATCGTCAAAACAAGAGTACACTGCACCTCTCTCATGGCATCGCATGCATGGTCGCTCCGCTGGGAGATGCATGCCAAGACATGCGATGAGCACCTTGTTTCCGTCACCCCTTCGTAGACAGGTGCGACAACACGACGCAATGGCACGGTCAAAACGCTGGAACACTGCAAAGCACCGTGTCGCGCGACTGATCGCCCATGATACCCGTGATATGGTCTCGACGACGAGAAACGAATGCCCTGTCAGACTGTTCCTGTTATGACATACCACTCGACTGCGCACAAAGAGTGCACGCTGTCCGTCCGCCCATGGCTCCCCCACTCTGGCCCGCAGTCAATCTGGCCATGCTGCAAAAGCAAGTTTCGGCCGGTGCCCCTCAACCTCCTCTTGTCGCTGCTGCGGGATGCTGCTGCGTATCAGTGTTCCAGGCCAGCTCTCCGTTGCTCAGTCACTCACTCGCCAGGAAGACCCCACTGGCCAACACCATCTATAGCTGCCGACTTGTTGTTCTCACACATGCCGAAAGTAAAGGTCGCCTTATCGCGATCTCACATAGATCAATAGAACGACACGCCGCGACAGTACAGCGAGACTGGTGGTCCCCATTCTCGACTGCGGACAACCAGACTTGTTGGAACCGACCTAGGACTCTAGCCCGCAGAAAGCGCAGGCGTTCTGTCGGGCTGCACCCCCCGTCGCAGTCAACAGTCGCGCAGCCTCCTCACCGAGCACAAGCCGAGCCGCAGCTTGAGCGACGTCTCTTATAACACGATATCCTGCACCTCTTTACCTGACACATCGCCTCCCCTCCTCTCAGCCAAGACCACACATATAGCTCGCAGGTACCACCTCGTGCGCGCTCTCAAGGTCTAGAAGGGCCGGCCACGCTAGCTCACCTCCAACGATCAACAATGGCTATTCTGGACATGTCGAGATGGTGGACATCATCTTCGGGGTACATACCGCTTCGCCAGAACTCGCTCACCGACACGAGGTCTGAGGGACTACTCTCTGCCATGGCCGAGCATTCGACCAAGGTGGCGGCAGACCATGACCTCGAGTCGGGCTCACCCACACCCGTTTCAGCCTTCAAGTACATTGCGACCGGCAAGCGGCGACGACCCCTTATGCTTACAGCCCTTGCGGGTGTGTTATGCTTTTCGACCACGGCCCTTGCAGCTTTCTACACCTACAACCGTGTCATGCCCGATTTGCCTGTCGATGTGGAAGGCGACACAAAGTGGGAGTCTATCGACTTGCCAGATGAAGTCCCACCCCAGGCAACACAGTCGGGCGCAGTCGTGATAGCAAACGACCCGACCCATGTACTCGTGCCCGTCACGGACCTACCGGCGCCACCCCCACTTCTCCTGCCGCTGGACACCCGCCCTCCACTCGACGTGTTGGTACACTACTACGAGACTGGCGAGCTTCTCAACGCCGTCGACAGTGACACGCACCCATCGCCGCGGGTCGATCTCGTGTACATGTGGGTGAACGCCTCGGACCCCTTCTTCGGTCCTGCAAGGGCAGCAAAGGTAAAGGAAGAGGCAATCCCGAACCTCAAGGGCACTGAACGTCATTACCGCGACAACGGCGAGCTCCGTGGCGCTGTTCGCTCAGGTGCCCTCGCCCTCGGCAACCGTGTCAACCAGATTCACCTCGTGTCAGCTGCGTTCAGCACGGATGACGCGCCATCAGACGTCATCCCCACGCCCCCCGAGGGCGCGACTGGCTTCCGCATTGGACAAGTTCCCGAGTGGCTCGACTGGCAGAACAAGGGCAACCTCCAGTGGCACTTCCAGCCAGAGATCTTCCGTCTGCCGCGCGACACCAACGGTGCCGTCCCTCCTTCCATTCTCGACATTAACGAGGAAGAGTGGCGTGCCCTCTCTCTGCCGACGTTCAACAGTTTCCAGATTGAGAACCGCCTCGCATTCATCCAGGGCCTGGGCGAGCAGCTTGTCGTCTCCAACGACGACATGTTCATGCTCCGTCACATGGCGACGACCGATTATCACCACCCCATCCTTGGCATGATTACCCGCCTCGACCCAGGTACCACGGTCAAGCCGGTCATCGCGTCAAACCTCCTCTCGCACAGCGGCGAGTGGGGAGGTCTCCAGCACGCCAACTTCCTCATCTCTCAGCGCTTCCCCTCCCGCACACGCCAGTACATGCACCACCTCCCCAAGTCACTTACCCGTTCCCTTATGCACGAGGCCCAGGTCATGTTCGCCAAGCAGCTCACCCTGGCGTCGACCCGCACATTCCGCGAGTCCCGCCGCGGCGTCGGCGATATCGAGATGGCATGGCTGGTCACCCACCTCCAGATCGAGCGCTGGCGTGAGGGTCTGCTCTGGACATGGGCCGTCGCCCGTGTCGGTGGCCTGGACGGCAAGTGGGGTGCGGACGCCCGCGCCGAGATGCGTGCCGCCCTTGGCTTTGACGAAGACTGGAGTTCTGCCACGTCCACGACTGTGTCTGGCCAGGTCACCATCGACCACATCATCCGCTCGACTCTCAAGGACGCCCCCAAGTTGACTCAGAAGGGAGGATGGGAGGAGCCCAAGGCCACCACTTACCTTTGGTCATCCTTTGACGGTCATCTCCCCGTCAACCCTCCTTCGTCCCCGGAGGAGATCGAGGAGATTGAGAAGGCTGCCAAGGGACGCAAGGGCAAGCTGGCGCAGTTTGCCCAGAAGCTCCTTGGCCCACCTACGCAGTGCAACTTTGACATTTCCGAGTGTCTCCCCGACGAGTTTTTCAGCTCGGACACCGAGTACGATGCCACAGAGATTTTCAAGACGATCGCGTTCGCCAAGCCCCAGTGCGGCGACTGTCTCATTGGCGCCCTCGTCAACAAGTCTGGCAAGCGCGGTCTCTCGGCCTTCCTCCCTTCCAAGGACGTCAACTTCCGCCCCCCAGCGCGCGAGGCTCAGATGTGGGACCGCCCCGAGCCCATGCTTCCCCTGGTCGACAAGTGGGAGGATGCCGACTTTTCCCTCGCGAACAACGTCCGTCTCGGCCAGGACATCTGGAAGGGTGTCGAGCCATCGGCCGACGACGAGGTCAACCTGCGCAACTGGTCTGTCAAGCTCCTGTCGCGCTACAGCTACGTGTACTCGACCACTCCTGCTCGCTTCGCCATGGTCCACTCGGTCCTCCAGCTACACAAGGCTCTCAAGGAGGTCGACAACACCCCTGAGCTCGCGCTCCTGTGTGTCAACGATGACCAGCCCGATGTCGCACGTAACTCTGAGAAGGGCGTGTTCCAGGCCTGGATGAAGAAGACGCTGGGTGGCGCGAGTCGGTATGTCCGCTGGGAGAACAACGAGGCGTGGAACGAGCCGAGCAAGGAGTGAGCGCGACGACCGCCACCACTCTACCATCCACCTACAATAACCATCAATGATCTAGAACCTGGCTTCAAGCGCTGAAGCCGGGTCATTACATCTGCTTGAGGAGAGAATATCTCTGTGTGTATACGAAGACGAGAGAGAGAGAGAGGAGTATTGCAACGCATGGGGCGCCAGGTACCACCGCCACAACGAACACATTCCCCAGCATTTCATACCTGTAAGGTTGTATTTATAGCACCTCTACTACCTTTTCGCATAAACATGTGCATCCTATCGAGAGCGGTGCCGAGAAATGCAACAACATACTTTACCTTCTGTACTGCAGCAACGGAAGGCAATTGACTGCTGGGATTCTCGACCCACGTCCATGGCAGACTATCTGCTCACCGTTCTTGCTCGGCCATGCGAGCAAACGCATGCCGCTGTTCCCCTCGGGAGGTGCATGCGACAGGCTGACCTTATCTCACATACATCCTTTGCTTGCCGCCCCATCTACTGTCTTCCGAATCTACATCCCAACGACATATCTAAATCTGCACCCTCCCTCCACACCCGCTTCACTTCCAGATCAGAGCTCATCCCTCCTGCCGGCAAACTCATCATGCCCAAATTTACCCTTTGTCCGGCCCTTGTCCTTGCCACTGAAGAAGCCGAGCTTCTTCTTCTCCTTCTTCTTATCCCCCGTATCCTCTTCTTCGTCCTCGGGATACTTGACTTGGCGCGACTCGTCGTGCGAGAGTGTAATAGGGCGCATCGTCGGGCGGTCGCGGACGGGATCCCAGCTCGCCGGCGTCGGGGACGGGAGGATGGCCGAGGGTGGGTAGCTGAGAGTGTCAGCTCTGTGGCCATTGCACGGGACTTTTAAGCTGGCCAGGGGCGTTGACACGCATCCCAAATCCATCACAAAGGCCACTCACATGATACCCTCAACGGGACAAGTGTCCTTGCCCACACTTTTGCGGTGAGGCACAAACTTGCCCATGTTGCCCACCACGTTCAGTGGGTAATGCACCTCCACAAGTGTCGCGTCCTCGCAGTGCAGAGTGGGCTCGTGACCCTGTTGCGAAAGAGCCTTCTTAATGTCCGCAAGATAGTAGGTGACATCAGCTGAGGTCGTAATCTGGGTACAGGTCAGTCTCAGGGAATGGTAGGTGGCGGTGCCGTCAACGACATAGCTACTCACATCGGCGTCGGCGAGCCAGTCGGTGGTCGGGAGCGAGACGTGCAGCTCCCCCAAGGCGCGGAAGAAGCGCGACACATCGCCATCACAGATGGACGAGATGTAGCGGCCGTCTGTGTTCCACTGTACACGTCAGCTCTCCACTCCCAACAAACTGCGAATGGGGACGGAATGACACTGGGGCTGGTGGATGGTTTAGTCCATTCCAGCAGCCTCATATTCCCAGCGCTTCACCACCCAGCAACTCACCGAGCGTTCCCACACCTCCTCCACTCCCTCGCCGACTTCACTCTGAGCCCATGCGCGCTCCGCCTCATCTTCATTGAACCCCGCGCGGGCACAGCGCGACCCGATCTCCTCGTGCGTGAGCTTGGCGTTGGTCTGCTTGGTGGCCTTTGGGCGTGATCCATCACACCTGTAGCGTCAGACAGTGTTGTTTGCGCGACAAGGGGGGGGGATAGAGTGTGTTGTCTTGTACGCGACAATCTGGGAACGGTTCCATCGCAGCCTGCACGAGCTGCGAAATGGCGCGTCGCCCCGCCTCACGCTCGTACCGTGCGTGAACCAAGCAGAACACGAACACGCGCGTGAGGGCGTGAGCTCGCCGCAGCAACTCACTCTAGCACATCCACGCCAGCAATGCCCCACTGCCCGTTATCCCCGTTATCGGGCTCGAAGCGTTGCCTAAACACCAACAGGCCGGCGTGCGGGACGCAGCAGGGGTTGGCCTTGAGTGCGGCTGCCGAGCATGAGACTAGGTTTGGATCGCACTGGTCCTTGGAAGCCGAGGCCACTGCAGCCGCCATTGCAGCAGCGGGAAATAGAAGCGTAAGGGCGAGCATGTGCCGTGTGACTGAGTTGACGAGTGAAGAAGTGGTGAGTTGGAGGAGGATCTAAGTTTATGGTTGCTCGCCGAACGCGGTGTCACCTTCTTTGAATTGCCCAGAAACCCGCAGCCATCTCTCAGATCCATCATATACGTCATTGTAGCAAACAGAATAGGACAGCACATTAGCCACTTGGCCTTATCAGGAGCTTCCCAATTGCATTTGAATTGCTAATGTGACAATTAGACCGGAAGCAAATAGCCGTCGTAAGCGTGATTGCCACCGCCTGGCCACACGGGTCCAACGGCGTCGAGCGACATCGGCACTCTCTCTCCACCCTCGCCCTCTTATCACCCAACTGCCCGTCACCAACATGGCTGGCTCCGGGTCTCCTCTTCCGAGCCCCACGATCCGGTACGACGGCGAAGGAAGCCCCTACGCGTCCTCCGCCATCCTCCCTTCCCCCAACTCCAGTCCTTCCCGGAGAGTCCACCTCGCTCCTCCCGATGTCAACGCTCTCCTCCGTTCCAAGCGTCGCTGGTGGCGCCGCGGCTGTGCACTGCCAACCACCATGCCGAGGAGTGCGCGCATGGCACTCATGTGTGTTAGCGTAGCTCTCGGCGCTGTCACCGCCAACGGAGTGTATTGCTGGCCTACCTAGTGAGTACTCTATCATAGGCATGTTGGGCGTCTCTCGGGGAATCCGCGGGACCCAGCCACCGACAGTCCCCTGGAACAGGAGAAGAGATGTTACTGTTCGGCTTGGACCGAGCGACCTCAGTCGTGCAGCCGTACACTGTGCAAGGAGCCCCCGTGCGCTCAAAGTACCTCGCGTCCTTGTCGGAGGAGAGACAATGTGCATAAACGCAGTGTCGATCCCTCCTCGCGGATGCCGCTTGTTTATGCTTGACAATAGAGCTGACCATCTTCAGTGGCCCTGTCGTCTCCCAGATCCTGGCTTTGAACGGTGCACAGACGCAGACAATTATAACTGGGTAAGCGGACCGGGAACGCATCGAAGCTGACATCCAGTGGTATTCTCGGCGTGTACCTCTGCGCCGCTCCACTAGGTGCACTCGTCGACCGTTGGGGGCCACGCGCAGGCTCGCTGATAAGTGCCTTGCTTTCCGCTCTGGGCTACTTCTCATTCGCGGCCGTCCTATCAGCTGGGCCTGAGGCGGCCACGGAGCAGACATACCTTGCGCTCGCAGCGTGTTACTTTGCGATTGGTGCAGCGACCGTTGGCAGCTACTTTGCTGCTCTGACAACAGCGAGCCTGTCGTTCCCGTCCCACCCGACCCTTTCGCTTTCGTTGCCGCTTTCGCTCATCGGCCTCTCGTCGCTGTTCCTGTCGAGCTTCTCCAACCTCCCCGTGTTCATTGACAGCGAGGATGGCGAGATTGACGCAACAAAGTACATCGCGTTCCTCGGCTGCCTGGCCGTTTCCGTCAATCTCTTTGGCTCGGTGTTTATGCGCGTCACTCTCCCTGAATCGATCTTTGCCGACAGCGATAGCGAGAGCGACTATGACTCGGACGACTCGGAGGCAGACCATTACACCGCCGGCCTCTCAAGCATTGCGGACCTGTCCCAGAGTCTCCACCTCGACGAGCACACTCCACTTCTCATTGGTGGTCCCGAGGCGGCCCGTGAAGATCTGGAGGCTGAGCTGGCCGGCAAGGACGTGCACCGCTGGACGGTCGTGGGCTTGCTCCACAACGAGGGCTTCTGGGCATTCGGCCTCATCATCGCCGGCTGTATCGGTCCCTCGGAGACGCTCATGGCCAGTATTGGTTCGGTGGCCTCGTCGCTCCTCCCGCCCGACTCGCGCGCCGTCTTTGTCGATGTCATCAAGGCCTTTGCCTCTTGGTCCCCCAGCGCAACAGTCTCGACCGCCTTGAAGGACAGCTCGGCACTTGCCATTCGCAACAAGCACCTTTTTATCGTCTCCATCGCCTCAACTGTTGCTCGTCTCATCACCGGATTTACAGCTGACTGGCTCGCACCCGCGCCCATCGCTGTTCCCGCTGCGCCGAGTGACGACCCCAACGCTCCCTCCCACTATTTCGTCCAGCGCGACCCTGTCCGCCTGCGTCGCTCTGTGTTTTGCGCCCTCTGTGCCGCCTTCCTCGCCATTTGCTTTGCTTATAATGCCGCATTCCTCGAGGAGGAGTCGCAGCTGTGGATCTTGAGCGGTGGTGTAGGCCTGCTCTATGGTGCCATCTTCACCCTCACTCCAGCCATTGTGTCGACACATTTCGGTGCCACCAACTTTGGCCTCGCGTGGGGCATGGTTTCGTACTTCCCCGCTCTGGGCACCGCCATCTTCTCGTACACGTACGCCTTCCTTGCCGAGACGTCGCCGGTCCCTGGTACCGACATCGACACGCTGGCTATTGTGGACCCGTCGCAGTGCTATGGCCGTCTGTGCTTTAGCAAGTCGCTCACGGTTGCTGCCATCGGCAGCTCCATCGCTGCTGTGGGGCTGTTTATTATTGGCAAGAGGTGGAAGGTGTAGGGGAAAGAAGGAGAGAGGGGAGAGGGAAGAGGAAAGAGGGGAGAGGGAAGGGGAGGGGAGGGAGGAAGGACTTTGGAGGGAGCGAGAGAAGAGAGACAGCATCAAGGTAATCTGCACAGTTGTTCGACCCCACCCAGGCATTATTTTTAACGACCACCCATCTTCACCGACACTCAAGTCTACATTGTTATTCTTGTTTCTTGACAAACGATCAAGCCATTTGTAGACATCTGCTAGAGCATATCCCTCATGGTCCTCATGAGGACGTGCCGATCGTGACATGCATGCACACACATTAATCATTTTGAAGCTCCGCCCCAGTCAGCCAACCATCCATCCACCCTCCTTCCGTTTAAACTGTCTGTAGTGTAGGTTACTTGGCCGCAGGTTTGGCGGGTGTGTTACTCGTACTCGCCGCACCCGACTTCTTGGCCACCAGGCCCTGGAAAAAGTTGTGAAGCGCCTCGTTGCGAGCTGCGGCGGGACGCTCCGTCGTTGGCGACGTCGGCTGTGTAGGTTCCTGCAATGCATGTCAGCTGGGGTACGCTTGGAACACAGCTGGCGACTTACCCTCCTTGCAATCCGTCCAAACCGCTCTCTAACATCATCCGCACCCCCAGCTCCCTCCATCTCGGCCATGGCCCTCTCCACACCGGGCAGGCTGAGGCCACCAGTACCCATTGGCCCCACGACGCCGCCGTATCGCTCCGCGCCGCCGTCGGCAGCAGCACCGGGACCAGCACCCGAGTTTGCAGCGGTCGCTCCCACGGCGCTGGCACTGTTCGCCGCGTGCCGGAACGCAGCGCGTGCATCGCGGTTTGGATCCTTGAGGAGCACGTCGAGCTGTCGGGCCAAGAATGTCTGCTCGAGCTCGGACGTAGTTGTCACAGTGCTTGCGCTGGGCGGCTTGGGGCGCTCGGTATCGGGCACCATGGCGAACCAGAGGTCCTCGATTCCCTCGGCGTCGTCCTCGGTGTTGCCGCCCGAGAGCTTGGTCGCGCTCGACTCCCACGCCCTGCCGACACGTGCTGGGTCAAACCCATCGCGCAGGACGTTGATCTTGCCCCAACTGTCCCAGCCGGCGGGGACGAGGACGGCGTCGCGGTCGAGAACGTTGGCGCGGTGCGGGAAGGGAAACCGCGACGGGTAGGCCGCCACTGCCTCTTGCGGACCACCAGAGCCAGAGCCAGGCTGTGTCAGAGGCGGGGGCACACTGTACAACCTGTGGAAGAGGTATTCGCGCAGAAGGGTGTATGTCTGAGGCTGTGTCGGGGCCGTGTAGAACAGTGCTGCACCATAGGCGAGGCAGACGGTACGCAGCACCTGCTGGATCCAATCTGTTCTCTCTTCCCATCCACCACCCTTCATGCCCATCTCGTCGCCGACGTGGTCCATGAGGTCTGCGCGAGTGCAGACGACCACAATGGGGATGCCGGACGGGTTGAGCGTCAAAGTGCCGGGGCCGAGGGGGAGAAGAGTGCCGAGACTGTTGGCGTTATAGCCTGCGATGCTGGACGAGGGGGCGCCAGTGCCAGTGTTGGATGCTGGTGGTTCGGTGTAGTGCTGCAGGTGTGATTGCACTGAAAAAACGATCAGTTATCACCTTCGGACAAGTAAACAACTTACACCTCTCGCGCAGCTCGTCGCCGTCCGAATGACCCTTATCCGCACGCTGAGCCCACTGGTCCACCCAGGCGAGCCACGCCAAGAGCTCACGAACCATGGTACTGGGCTTTGTCCAGTCGAGAACGATCACAACTGCCGTGTTCTGCGGGGTAACGAGGTCAGTGCGCTCTCCTTTCACGGATGTAATCACGTCACAGGTAACTCACAGGCAAGGGGTGGGGAGGTAGAGACACGTCGACAAGACGCAGCAATCCCGGGTGTGATGATGGCGGGTAGAAGACGGACACGGGGGGTGCGGCGTCTACAGACTATGTCAGCACAACTCAACTGGGAGTCGACCCCTCTCCTTCCCGCGCACGTACCCTCGTCGCGGTCGGCGTGTTCGAGCACATCGTATCCAATGGCCAGGGCTGGCGGGGGAGCTTCGCGTGCGCGCCGTTTGCCCACTAGCTTGCTGAGCAAGTTACGCCTTCCTCTATGCCGTTCAGAGAGCAAGACGACATTCTTCCTCGATAACGACTTCTGTCGGTCGGCGCCTCGCAGAATCTCCGTCCACAGGTCGTCTGCGCGCGCGGGGCCGCTGCCGCTTCCAGCAGCGGCGGCGGCGGGGGTGGTCGCTGCCTGGGTCGAGCTGGATGAGGGGCCTGCTGCAGGCTGCGTCGAGGATGTGGTTCGCGAGTCTGGACGCGCTGGACGCGCGGGGGTTGTGGGGACCTGCATGTGGTGGTGTGTGAGGAAGGTTGGGAATGGGTCGTGTCAGTTGTCAACGCGTACCTCCCGCCACCGACGCGGCGCTGGCATTTTGGTCCCGCGCGCGCTATGTGGCTCAGACATCAATCGCAGCTCACGTCACAACAACAACAAAATGACAAGCGACCAGCAGCAGCTCTTTAGGTATGTACACTGTCTACACATTGCGTGTGGTGATGCATATATTCAACATCCTCGACTATAGCTTTAATCTTTGTTTTACTTTTTAGTAAGCAGCATACTCGCCCTCGTAGCCATACGACTGATCGTAGGGTGCCGGCTGCGGCCAGTAGCCTTGGGCATAATACACTCCTCCCTGCCCATCGGGGCCCATGGTACCAGCGTACGGGTTGTAGCCTTGCGGATAGTAGCCCTGGTGCATGTAACCCTCGGGGGTGACGACCTTATCGGTGTGGTCTGAGGTGGGCGACTTAGGCGTGCCCGTCTCGGCTTGGGCGATGGCGACTTTTTGAAGCATAGGCTGGGCGAAATACGGGCTGGCATACGGGTTAAGTGGCGAGCCCGAACGTCCAGCAGGAGCGTTAGGATAAAAGCCGGGACCCGAGAACGAGCTGCGCTGCTGGTGGTGGTGGTGGTGGGGAAGGTAGCCGGCTGGCTCGGGGGTGTAGGACTGGGAAGGGGGCAAGTTGCGGGCAGGGTAGAAGGAGCCAGGAGGACCAAAATTGGGAGGCATGCCGCCGTAAAACTCGCCATTGGGCACAGCGCCGGGAAGGATGACGCCAGGAGGAAGGTAGCCACTGCTCATGGATCCACTGTCGCTGGCGACGTATGGAACGGGGGATGGGTTGGAAGGGGTGAAGGAAGGTGCGAAGGTGGAAGAAGGCTCGATAGGCTGCGAAGGTGGGCGGGCTTCGACCTCGACAGCGGTAGTGTCACCTGGAAGACGGACCATAACCGCTCCAGAGTCATCGAGGAGTGCTTCGATATCAGGCTGAGTGACAGTTCCCTCTGCCATGGGCTTGGGCGCACGGTCCGGCGACGCCTCTGGTGTCGGCAACGTAGCGTGTTGATGGAACGGGCGGGGGATGGCGCCGCCGCGAGGGACGAAGAATCCACGTCCACGGCCCCTGCCTCGAGGAAGACGGTTCGTGCGGTAGTGGTCCTCGGTGGCAACATGCTCCTCGAAACCCTCGTGGCCCCACCTGCCATCAGCAGCGGGGGCACTGCGGCGCAATGGACTGTCGGTGTTGGACAGTTCCAGCTCAAGTTTGTCCATCTCGGCCATACGGTGGCCGTCGGCGAGAGGAGGGACAGCTGGTCCACGAGAATAACGCTGGCCAGGAGCAAATGGTCCAAATCCACGCCCACGGCCGCCGCGCGGTCCACCGCGGAACGAGCCACGGGGCATCATGCCTCGAGGTGCCCCGCGACCGCGCCAGAAGCTGCCTTCACCATTGCCTGCCTCGTAATGGCGCTGGTCGTGCATCCAAAAGTTGCCACCACGAGGGGCAAACTTGGCGTCGTGTGCGTGGGGCGGACGCTTGGTGTTGTCGTTGTTGTTCACTGGATCGGAAAGCGCATCGGGAGGAGAGGTCGAGGGGGGAGCCTGGGTTGGAAGGTCGTCAAGGGTGATGGCTGAGGTTGATGCGGCGAGAGATGCATCGACACTGTTGACACTCGTCTCGGTGGGGCCGCTGTTAATCGGAGCCACAGCACCAGCAGACGCATCGGCCTTGCGCTTCTCCTTGTTGTCTTTGCGCTTCGCCTTGAGACGCTCCTTCTTCTCTTTGGTGCGCGCTTCGACCCTCTGCTTCTCCTCCTCGGTGAGCTCGCGTGGAGCCCTGCCTCCTCCGCGAGCCCTACCACGCCCCGCTGCTAGCGAACCACCACGGCTGTTGCCGGGAGTTGGCGCCGACGAGGCTGTCATGAACTCGTCAAAGGTAATCTCTTCGCCCTTGTCCTCGACGTCGGCCCAGGCGGCGGGGGTTGTCGAGTTGACGTCGGGGAAGACAGACTTGGGAGCTGGTTTTCCCTTGTCCTTGGGCTTGGATGCAGGCTTGGTGTCGGTGGGCGCCTCGGATCCGTCATCAACACTGGCGGCGTCCGAGTCATCACCGTCACGGCGACGAGTCTTGCGACGGGGCTTGGTCCTGCGCTTGCTCTGCACGGCCCTTTGAGCGGTTGGGGGAGTGGGCGCAGCGGAGGAGGGTGTCTCAGAAGCGTTGTTGGTCATGATGGAACGGTGGGCAGATGGTTGTTATGGGGGCTGGGTGGCTGAGGGTTATATGTTAATGCGGGGTGGGTGGCGAAGAACGGCATCATCAGGGACTCACTTTGTTTAGGCGTACACAAACGAGGAGAAGTGAGACGGAGCTGGCTGCTACATCCGTCAGTCTCGGAGCGTTGGGGAGAACCTACCTGATGGGTGGGGTCCCTCTTTTAGGCGTGATCTATATTTTTAACGAGGCTGATGTTTATCGAGACAAGACACTTGAGCGTTGGTTGATGGAGAGAGAAGGGAGTGAGAGAGTGTGATGGGTGACCAGAGTGTTCCACCAGAGAACACTCACAACGAAACCTTAAGTGGGGGGAACATGACCACACACCCATTTCTCCCACCCGGTGTCAGTCGCCACCCAAAACCTCAAAAACAGTGCCAAAGTCTGTCGTCTCTTCGTCAGTCGACTTGTTGCCTCTCCACTCCCTCTCTCGACGAGGTCACTAGGCGCCATACCACAACCCGACTACTACGCCATCCTCGGCGTCCAGCCAGACGCGGCTGACGCCGAGATCACACGTGCATGGCGCCGCCTTGTCCTTGCCGTACGTGCGCCCCCAATAACCTTCTACTGACCGCCCAGGCTCACCCCGACAAGCGGGACAGCCCCGCCAGCCGCGAGGGAACCCCGGGTGGTAGCACATCTACTACACTGAATGGGGACAGCGTACCCGACATCGTTCTCGTGAACGAGGCGCGTGCCGTGCTTTCCGACCCCACCAGACGAGCTGCCTTTGACGCTGAACGCGCTCGCCCGTATAGCGCCCAGCCCCCTGCACCGTCCGGCCCACGAATTCGCGAGTACGTCTCGCTCGAGACCTTTACACCCCATGTCGAGGACGAGAGCAACCCGGACGCCGAACCACACCAGTACACCCTTGAGTGCCGGTGTGGACAGGAATATGTGATCACGCTGGAGGAGCTCGAAGCTGGCGTCGACGTTATTGGCTGTCCAGGATGTGGCGAGTACATTGGCGTCGAGTACGAGGAGGTCGATGAGTAGAAGGAGTAGAACACATAGATATTGTATAAACTACTACGCACACTGCTTGTGTATTCAATCCATGCGTCGCAAGCTGTCACAACACCGCACGTACTGAACACACGTACAACGTCCGTCCTCCCTCGGCGGAGGATCTTGAATGCAACGGAAGCAAATTCCAGGCCTGAGGGTGGTTGTGTTCATCTCCGTTTCGCAGCAGTTGCAACCACCGTCATTTACACCAACCATGTCCAGCACATCCACAAAGTCACAACGCGTCGCACCTCTTCTTTCAGGCGATGAGGCGAGGTATCGCCGTGAGTTTATCCACTGCGAACCCCACGCTAACAATCTAGGCCGGTATCGCGCTCTCAAGGAGCTGGTCAACGAGCTGAGTGACGTGAGTTGCAAAGTGGCCGAGGTGGGGTGTGGGAGCTACGACCTGAAGGAGAGACAGATGGCAGGAGTCCATCTGTTGTGCTTCCTATGGGTATCGTCGCTCGCACTATGTACCTTGTCTCTACCATCAGATCAGAGCTGACCACCCAGGAATCCAACCTCCTCGCCTTGCGTGTCCACGATATTCAACGTCGACTCTATGACGAGCACATGAAGGAGTACGGTCGCCCACCACCTGCCGTCCCCCTTCCCGACGACGCGAGCTGGGCCCCTTTGTGAGTGATCCTTGTGGGATATGGGAAACTGCGGCTTTGGAACGCTACCACTTCGCGTCCTTTCTCCACCTCCCCTGGCTCCGTCCTTTCACCTTCCTTGCCTTCCCTCTCACCCTCCTTCGATGTCATGAGCGACCTCCAACTGACTCTGCAGGGTCGGAAACGCCGATGCCTACCCCGACGATGCCGGGAAGCCCCTACCCCCACTTGTCGGGGAGAAGGAGGAGAAGGAGAAGAAGCCTCACGGCAACGGCAAAAAGAGCAATGGCAACGGCACCCTCTCGGCCCCCGCCTCGCCGGGACCCAAGGACGACCGGGACGACGAGGGCGACCAGGACGAGCACGACCGCAGCCGTGAAATGGACGACCAAGACGATCGTAGCCGCATCCACGATGGCCACGACATTGAGATGGACGACCACGAGCGCAGCTCGGAACACGGTGACCACTCGAGGGAGAGGAACGAGATTGTCCGCAGCAGGAGCCGCGGAGACGAGGATATGGTCGACGACTACTAGGTTTCGCCCCAACAGGCGCTGTATTGCTACGTGTATCATTCGGGTGTGAAAGAGAGATATTGATTCTTCAACTACTGACGTGCTCGTGCACAATGGGCCCATAGTACGGTGCGTGTGTATCACTGCCACCACTGGTCCGTTTACTATGCCCTTCTAGCTTATGCCTCGGTCTGTACCGTCGCTGTTTTGCGTCAGCCACCACCCTTTCGGGAGAACAACAACACTTACGCTCTCTGGTCTTTTTCCTGCCTGGGAGACGGTCATAGAGACCACGTCCCATCCACTTGACACTGCGGTAGGCGCCGACCTGGGCCATGCCACGACCACGGCTCTCGAGCGCGCGGCGGTGGGCCTTGTTCATCTCGCGCTTCTCGTCGCGGTCGATCACGCCGTCGTCCATGAAACTCTGTTGGCGCCTGGCAATCTCGCTGTCGCCCTCGACGGCCATGTACGCCTCCATGGCGTGGCGGCGGGACTGGGCGAGACGGAGCCTGTCGTGCTCGAGGTCGAGACCGGCCGAAAAGGCAATGTTGGCCCAGACGGTTCCCACAATCTCGAACGGGTGGTGTTCGCGTGTTTGGTCGTTGATGACCTGCTGACGCAGAACGTGCATGTCCGGACCGACGACGACCGGAAGTTCGATCTCGGCCTCTAGATTGTCCGTCAGGTCCTGGAGCCACAGGACGGCAATGGCGTCGGGCTTGCCGCGACCGACAAGCTGGCCAAGACCAGAACGCCCAAACTCAAACACCACCTGCGACTGGTAACGTCCATACACGGGGAGGAAGAGCTGGTCAGAGTCCCATCTGATGAGGTTGCTCTCATCGTCCACCGCAGCCTCGCGCTTCTTCATTGTCTCGGTAGACTCGTGCGTGACGACACCAAGTGACATTTCGCGCAGGTCCAGTTTCTTGGAATTCGGGTCGGGCTTGAGACGGACGTTGGACACGATGAGCGTGCCAGTCTCCCAACCACGCATGTGCGCGGGCATGGCAGTCTGGACACCGCGGAACGCGAACGAGATATTGGCCTTGCCAAAGCCTTGACCCTCGCGGAGGGGGAAGGTGCGCGTGACTGTCGAGGCATCGACGAACAGTTCAGAGAGCTGGACAGAGACAATGCCGAGGATGGGGTCGGCCTGGCGCAGGCGAGAGTCGCGGATCACGACACGGACATCTGCGGTGGTGAAATCACGAATGAAGATCTCCGTTCCAGCCTCAAAGTACGGGTTGGTCGTGTACTGCTTCACACGGGTACGGTAAACCAGGTCGTCATTGACGATGAACTCGCCATAACCTGAAGGCAAGTTTGTGGTCTGCTGGCTCGGGTCGTCGGTATCCTGTCCCGCCTCGCCTTCACGGTCGTCGCCCGATTTGCCCTCCAGATGTTGGCGCTCAAGGTTGTTGACCTGGTGCAAGACAATGGAGAGGATACCAGATGGGAACTGTGGGTCGGGGCGGGTCTTGGTGAGGTCCGGTGGGGGTGGAGGAAGGTCGGCACGGGCAGGGTTCGGGGCGGCATCGTCAGGCCTCATCTCGCGAGATGGGCCCGAGGGCTCGGTGGTCGCGTGGCGCGCCTCCTCGAGAGTGGGGTCGCGTTCAAGTGACTTGAGCAAAGCGGCCTTTTCAAAGTATCCAATCGACCAGACCAGCTTGCCGGGCATTTCGTTGGCGTCCTCAAACCCTTTGAGACCATCTTCGCGGCGGTACATCTGGTTCGGGGTCTGGATGAGTTCCTCAACAGGGACCTGCACACGGCCAACGAGGTCATCGGCGCTCAGCTTGTCGCTGTCCCAGAGCATGGCACAGAGCTCTTCCTTCTCCTTGATCTCGTCGATGGTGAGAAGGAGAAATGCAGTCTCCTCGTACACGGGGTTGAGGTCTTCAATGATGATGCGTGTAGAGTAGAGTGGACGACCGTACTTGGCATACGCGAGGACGATGTAAGGGTCCGACTTGCCATTGGAATCCTGTGCCGAAAGTCCAACACAGTAGTGAATGGTCACGACAAAGATGCCGATAGCACGAGTGTCACCGACTTGCGCTCCAGAGAGCATATCCTTGAGGTTGATGGTCATGCTCTTGGGCACCGACAGCTCAGCTGTGCCGGCCGCAATACCAGACTTGACAAAGCCGGAAATGAACGGCAGGTCAAGGATGTTGGGCAGGTGACGGGACATGGGGATAGCCGAGACTTCAACTTCCGGGACACCACAAAGTGCAAACGTGACGTTGCGAACGAAGCTTGAGGGGTCAGCAAGACGGATGATATGTCTGCACTCACGGTGGCTCGGGGATAAACTGGATGCGGAGACGAACGACGCCGTAAATCTCTTCAACCTGGATCCAGATGGGCAAGGGGATGTGGAACCAGTCGTAGGCACCGAGGAAGAACTCGACGAGCATGTGAATGTTCTTGGCACGCAGCGACGTGCCCTGTCCAGGCAAGGCCGAGTACGAGAACGCCGCCTCAAAGTTGTAATAGTCGCCAGCCTGGTCCTCTTCAAGTTCCTTGCCGGCAGTATCCTTGAGCGGGACCCCCTCGCCCTCATCAATCCAGTCAGTGCGCGGGTATCCCGGCTCGAGGGGTTGGTCGGGCAGAGCGCGGATGGACGTGATACGGAGAGGGTTTATGCCTTGGCCAATGTCGGTGATGCGCACAGCGTCGACAAAGCTCGGTAGTGATTGCTGCAGAATGTCCTCGATCATGTCGGCAACAGAAATGAACGTGACTGGGTCAATAAGGCCCCACACGAGCTTGATCAGGCCGTTCAGCCACTCGACGCTCTCCGGGAACGGAGGTGAGAAGGCTTCACCGCGTGAACGATTGAAGTCGAGACGGGACGCGTTCATTTCCTTTTCAATGTTGCGCTGCAAGAGATCGAGGAGAGAGTAGAGGCCGAACCCCACAGTGGCGTAGAGCATAGTGCGAAGGATAAACTTGATAAAGCCGCCGCCCAGGGAGAAGAACCACAGCACTACCAAGCTTCCTGCCATGGCAACTTTGACATAGTTGACACGCTGCGTGATGCCGTGGAAGGACTCGGGGATGGGCGGGGGGTATGTCTGGTACAGGATGTTGCTGCCAAGCGTACGGGGCCTCGTGCTGTCAAAGTCTGAACGGTCAGAATCAGTTGACCGGGGTAAGAACTTGCCTTTCTTGTCCACATCCTTGACAATCATCTCGGAACCAGTGATGGGGTCACGCACGCGGCGCTCGCCCTTACGCTTCTTGAACCGCTCAGTAGGCTTCTCTGGAAAAGACGTTAGCCTCTGCATAACTTCCGCAGAACGTACCCTTGCTAGAATTCATCTGCTCCATCAGACGCTGCTTTTCCGTCTCGGCGACAGACGCTTGCGGTTGACTGGCTGCCTCTTTGCGGTCTGCTGATGGTGGCTTTTGTACATCATGTGTCGCGTCGACAGTGCTAGCCCGTGAGTTGGCAGACGCAGGAGAATGGTCGTCGGAGCTCTGAGCTGATGCCTTCGCCATGGCCTCTTCACGAGCTTCCATGATACGAGCATACTCTTCCGCCTCTTGCTCGTGCTTGTCCTTGATGCCTTGCCATTGCGCGACGGTCGGCACTTTGTGCGACGCAGACCAACCTTGCCCAAAGACGCGGGGAGCTGGGGCAGCAGGGAGTGTGGGAAACTTGGGCAAATCCAGGCTTTCCTTTGCGTCTGCAGAGTCCGCTGCAGTGGAGTCTGGGGTCGTAGACGTTGGCGATTCTGAGAGTTGCTTTGAACTGATATCGATGGGGACCATTTTCGAGGGCGTCGGCGGCGCAGCGGATGATTTGGAGTCGGGTGAGGACATGTTCATGAGCGGGCGCTGCAATGCGCCCCAGTTGGTGAAGTTTGATGCGAGTGATGAGAAGAGTGGAGCCAAGAGTGACAGAGTGGAAACGAGCGTTGTGAGGACCCGACTTCGGGATCACCCACAGGCCACAGGTCCATGACCACTTTATGACGTAGGCACCTGGGGAAAGTGACGCTTCCGAAATCTCCGCAACATCGATCCGGCCGCCTAATTGTACATGGCCTCCGACGCTCTTCGCCGACAAAGGGCGAAGCTGCACTACGTACTTTGTGTGCCTCGTACACGAGACCTACACAAGAGTGATACGGCAACACTTCTTCACTTCTTCCAACTGGGGGCGAGGAGGAGCGTGCGCAGTCACCCGTTGCCTTGGCGCTTGGCGGCACCCACCCGCTGGTGGTACGCCGCACACCACTCCGCACATGCCGGCGCGAACTCCGAGGTCATGGTGTTGCGTTTCGCTGCCGCGGATGGGCTCGCGTACTGGCGTACAACGTTGTCACCGAACTGACGCAAGGATGACGCTCCCTGCAAGCCAGCTCCTGAGTGAAGCTTGCGTTAGTAGCGATCGTAAGTCTCCGCTCCAAGATCCAACGGTTCATCGCCTTGCACCAAAGTATCTATGGAGCAGTTGCCGTAGCTTCACGCAAACTAGTTCAGCGGTCGCGCAGAACAGGAGAGTCAGCAACAAGAGGCTGTGGAAACGCTCCAACCATCGAACATATCATCGGTAACTGTTTTTTTTTGCGAGACAAGAGCCGATCCTCCGCTTTGCGTCTTTTAGCGCTGGCTGCTGACAACAAACACTTTGGTGCATAACAGTGTGCATAACCTCACCAGTCGTCACCGCCGGCTCAACACAAACTTGAGGGCTTACCTGCGTTGGGTGCATCCTTATGAGCCGTGCTTAAGCTTCTGAGGCTCGTGGGTGTATTTCCTCGAAAGCCCCGCATCATGATCAACACAACCCCGACTGATACGCATCACTCGCTGCAGAATGCAGCTTGTTCCGGCACCTGGAACGGAAACCCTTCTTTGAATGTATCCCAGAATTGAGGGTATGCCCTCCAGAGTCCTTTCAATGCCCAAATAAACCTTCCAACCATGAGTCACGTAAGAGACTCTAGCCCTCGTTTTCCCACTTGAAGGAGGCGAAGTAGCACTCCAGATATCCCGCAGATGAAACCAAACAAAAAAGCCAACATTGCCAACCAATGCCCTCTGGTTATTGTTTCGCTCTAATAACCACAAATGCATACAGAAGGCTCAACTCAAGCGTGCTGACAGGTGGGGGGACGGGGCACGAGGCACAACCGTCTTTTGATCATGAACTGAGGGGGGGTTGGAAGTCGCTTAGTCGAACGAGACGCGCGAGCCCTGGCTGGCGACGATGCCACCAGTGCGGGCACCGCCGCGAGGAGCTCCACGGCCACGGCCACCGCCTGTAGAGTGTCAGCTGCTGTGACCTTGACGGAAGAGAGGTGGTGGAAGGATGGTTGAAGAACAAGTGAAGGAAGATCGCCGATGATCGGCGCTCCACTCCACTCGAACTTCTCCCAGTCCGACACTATGCTTCAACTTACCAGGTCCACCACGGCCACGGCCGCCGAAGCCCGAGTCACGTCCGCCGAACGAGCCACCACGGCCGCCACCACGGCCACCGCCTGCAGAGTCAGCACATGTTGCAAAGAAGAGGTCATTTGGGCCAAAAATGACCAAAATGACGTTGAGGCTCTTGTTCGAGACCCAACGCTTCCCAACTTACCAAAGCCACCACCACGACCACCGCCGCGACGGTCGCCGCCGAAGCCGCCCCTGCCGCCCGAGGGGTTGTCCTGGAAGTTGTTAGTCACTATTCCTCTTCCCACATTTGTGGTGAAATTTCTCACCTGCTTGGGGGGAGCGTAGTCGATACGAATGCGACGACCGGCGAGCTCCTGGCCGTTAAGGGCCTCGAGGGCAGCAGTAGCCTGGGCAACGTCGGCGAACTGGACGTAGCCGAAACCCTTGGGGGCACCGGTCTCGCGGTCGGTGGGGAGACGGACCGACTGGACGTCACCGTGCTCGCCGAAGGCCTCGTAGACGGCGTCCTCGGTGATGTCGAACGAGAGCGAACCGACCCAAAGGGTCTCGGCGGGGGGCGACTGCTTGTCGTTGAAGGCCTTGGCGCGGTTCTCGGCGGGGTTGTTCTGGCGAACGTTGGCGTAGTTGACACGGACCGAGCGGCCGTCAATCTCCTTGCCGTCGAACTTGATGGCCTCAGCCGAGGCCTCGAGGTTGGCGAACTCGACGTAGCCGAAGCCGCGCGACTTGCCGGTCTCGCGGTCAAGCATGACACGGGCACCAACGACCTCACCGCACGAAGCGAACTCCGAGGCGAGCCAGTCGTTGTCAATGTTCCACGAGAGACCACCGACGAAGACGTTGGGGGTGGCGTCACCGTCCTCGACCTTGGCCTTCTTGGCGGGGGCCTCAGCGGCGACAGCCTCGGGCTCCTCGGAGGCCTTGCGCTTGCCGTTGGAGACGGGGGCCTCCTTCTCCTCCTCCTCGTCAGACGAGTCCGAGTCCGAGTCCGACGAGGACTCCTCCTTGGCGGCAGCCTTGGGCTTCTCCTCCTCGGTCTCCGAGTCCGAAGAGTCAGAGTCCGACGACGAAGACTCCTCCTTGGCGGCGGCAGCCTTGGGCTTCTCCTCCTCGGTCTCCGAGTCAGAGTCCGACGAGTCCGAGTCCGAGGACTCCTCCTTGGCGGCAGCGGCCTTCTGGGAACGATGTCAATTTCTGCCGCCACATGTACTGCTTGTTCCGGCAACACTTACGGGCTTCTCCTCCTCCTCAGAGTCAGAGTCCGAGTCCGACGACGACTCGTCCGACGACGACTCGGGCTCGGGGGTAGGCTCCTTCTTCTTCGACTTCTTCTCCTTCTTGGACTCCTGGTAAACGCTGTCAGCTGCCATGCTCTGTGCGGCTGGGTCGAAGCAGTGAGCTCACCTTGGCGGGAGCGGCGGCGGCGGCCTTCTCCTCGACCTTCTTGGACTTCTTGTCGGCCTTGACGGGCGCGGCAACAGCGGACTTAGCAGACTTGCCCATTTTGAAGATTGGTTGGGATGGATGGATGGGGGGGGGGGGAGATGAGGACTGCTACCCAAGAACGCTCGCTCAAATTATTCATAACCGGCCTGCCCGCCGCTGGTCGTGTGGCTGGGGTCCCACTGACGCAAAAATAATCTGCAGCAGCGGAACCAATTGCGGCGTTATTGGCTTGTGGCATTTTTTCATGTAAACAAACCCAGGCCGTGTTCGCCGGCGGGCACCGCTAATGCACGTAGATTTTATTTGTTCGGTTTGGAGGGGCGGGGGTTTATTACTATTATTTTCCTAATCAGCCCTGAGACAGATATGCTTTGCACGCGTGAGGCAAAAAGGGCCACGTAAGTAGGGGACTGCTGCGACGGGGTCCGCGGGCGACACTGTCCGGCGTGCATATAGGGGGAGAGAGACGTGAGAGTTCGCAGAGGGCGGTTGTCCTCTTTGCAGCGGGCCAAGTAGCGCGTCAAGCTGATTGAGACTTGAAGAAGCTCGCGTGAGCCATTGTCGACACAAATATGATTGCTGCGACTTCACAAATCGACGACGCCAAGGACGTCACTGACGGCATTGACCCGTGCCTTGGCTTGCGGCAGTGGACCTATGACAGCAACTGCCGCAAAGAGCCGATACAGCTACTTTCGACCGCTGGTCTATCCTGTGTCTTGCACAGCGCCGCAGACGCGCTGAAAAATGCAAGAGAGTAGAAGATCGCCTAGGAAGTATATTTTGATTATCTGATTGTACGATACATTGTCTTATCAAAGTGTTATCTGAAAAGAGCGTGTTGGTGGCACAAGGAAAGGACGACGCAAACAGTCCCGACGTGACACGGCGTCAGCCAAAAAGTGGCCTCCCGGTCTGTGGCCGGCCAAAAGAGGTCTGTTACCACCGACGACCTTCGAGCAGCCGTCTCCTTGTCCTGCATGCTCTTTGGCCATTGCCGCAGTGCGACGACCACGTCTACAACATGCACACCTGCACCCTGGGGGGGGCTTGGGCCACTGCCGCTCACGTGTGGCCACTGCAGGCATAGAGTGCCGACTATCGCCTTGCACTTCCTATGGGATCCTCAGGTGAAAATTGATTCCGCTTCGGCACTGTCGGATTCACTGGCTGGTGAGGTCGGCCGTAGGAGAGACAAGATGAAGGGACTGGCTGTATCCACGCACGCACTCGATACAGCCAACCTTCGCGCTCTCCGTTCAATCCTTCGCACACATCTCTTTCTCCACTCTTCCTCACCTCTTCCTCACCCCCTCCCCCCTCCACACCATGTTCTCCCGCTCCGCTACCCGTTCCATCGCCGCCTCGGTCCGTCAGGCCCAGGTTAGTTTCCCACCACGCCCCACGCCCCCCCCGCAACACAACAGCGCGCGAGGCGCCCACCTTTTAAGGAATCGCAACTGACGTACCCCGCAGGCCGCCCGTGGCTACGCCTCGGTCACCTCTGCCTTCGCTGGCAAGAAGGACTCGGCTGTAAGTACTGCTGCTACTGCTATAGTGTTCGTCTGCTTACATGTTGGCAGGGCAACTACTCGGTCACCCTCATCCCCGGTGACGGTACGTCATGATGTTGAAGATTTGATTGTGTTGTTTTTTTCAGGTGCTAATGCTCACAGGTATCGGTCCCGAGATCGCTGAGTCGGTCAAGAAGATCTACACCTCGGCCAAGGTGAGCAGGCCCTAAACCGCTGCATGGGATGCATTTGTCGCTGACGCTTTTGCCCAGGTCCCTATCGTTTGGGAGGAGGTTGACGTTACCCCCATCCTCAAGGACGGCAAGACTGTCATCCCCGACGATGCCATCTACAGCGTGAAGAAGAACACCGTCGCCCTCAAGGGCCCCCTTGCCACCCCCAGTGCGTCTATCTAGCGTTATCGCAGAGCCTGGGAACTCCACTGACCTCGTGAACAGTCGGCAAGGGCCACGTCTCGCTCAACCTCACCCTCCGTCGCACCTTCAACCTCTTCGCCAACGTCCGCCCCTGTGTCTCGATCCAGGGCTTCAAGACCCCCTACGACAACGTCAACACTGTCCTCATCCGTGAGAACACTGAGGGCGAGTACTCGGGTATCGAGCACGTTGTCGTCGACGGTGTCGTCCAGTCGATCAAGCTTATCACCTACGAGGCTTCGGAGCGTGTTGCCCGCTACGCCTTCCACTACGCCCAGGAGTCGGGCCGCAAGCGCGTCACCGCCGTCCACAAGGCCAACATCATGAAGATGTCCGACGGCATGTTCCTCACTGCCTGCCGCGCCGTTGCCAAGGAGTACCCCGACATTGCCTACGACGAGGACCTCCTTGACCGTATCTGCCTCCGCATCACCCAGGACCCCTCCCCCTTCGCTGACCGCGTCATGGTCATGCCCAACCTTTACGGTGACATTCTCTCCGACCTGTCGGCCGGCCTCATCGGCGGTCTCGGTCTCACCCCCTCGGGTAACATTGGTCGCGACGCCTCCATCTTCGAGGCCGTCCACGGCTCCGCCCCCGACATTGCCGGCAAGGGCCTCGCCAACCCCACCGCTCTCCTCCTCTCGTCGCTCATGATGCTCCGTCACATGGGTCTCAACGAGTACGCTGCCCGCATCGAGAAGGCCACCCTCTCGACCATTGCTGAGGGCAAGGCCATCACCGGTGACCTCGGCGGCAAGGCCTCGACCTCGGCTTACACCGACGCCATCATCGCCAAGCTCTAAGAGAAAAAAAGCAGGGTTTAACGACCCTTTCTCCCTCTGATGGAGGGAGAAGGGACCTCCAGACGTCCGAAAGTGCGGCGTAGATAGGCCGATGAATAGGGCAAATATAGTGCAACGACGGCAGTAGCAGAACGACGGCAGTAGCGGAAGCGGCACTGATAAATCGCACTGATGGAAACGAGTACTGACGATGGCGTAGATAGGTTTCCAAGTGAGAGTGAGGACTGGAGGCGCACTGCGATGGATATATGCCAAGAAGCAGACAAGGCTACGGAGATCCGGGAAGATATCGGTGCCGGCGGTTAGACGCACCGCCCTAAACATGGGGAACGGAGGGGGCGTGGGCGTGGGCCGTGCGTCGACCTGAAACTACATAATAATGTCGATGACAGGTCATTAGTCCCGCTGCCACTACGTGATCCTTTGGTCATTGGGTGAGCTGGGGCCTTGTCTGGCACATTAGCCCTGTCTGGCTCCCATATCGAAGTTGGGCTTCTGCTCTGCAACGTGCTCAGACAAACTCGGTGTCGGATGTGTGTCGCAGAAACACATAGCTTGCCGAGTGTGAGCACCGCCGATCCGCCGACTGAAGAGGCAACTGGAGCGTGGTTGTGGGTGGCTGGGTGCATAGCCACACATAGCGGGTGGCATAATCGCCAGCTCGGACGCGCGCGGACGGTTTGATCGGGGCTGGTCCGTTGGGCGTTGGCGTTGGAGAACCAAGTATCATTGAGACTTGTGAATACTACCTCTCCATAGTGCGTTTTCAGATGAGTAGCCGGGGGCCGGAGGGAAGGTAATCTCCCACGCTCCTCGACGTCGACTGGCACAGCGAATTCTCCTACCCCAGTATCAGCTCCTACTGCAGTGCACAGCCCATACAGTTCACAGCCCTCAAGGTGGCATGCACAACCTACTTGTTGGTGAGTAGATGTGCCCGCTGCCTCGATTTGAGAGCTTCCTCAGAGAGATGGAACGATGTGATGTGTGCGCTCGGTCAATCCTGGTTGATCGTCCTGCCTCAGGCCGAGTACGAACGGCGGGAATATGTATCAAACGGTCAGCAAGGCGGACGGAGTTGGTTGTAAAGCAGTTGGTTGTAAAGCAGAAGGCCGACAGGAGGGAGGTTTGCCTCAAATATCCGGGAGCGGCCACCAAAAAGACACCGATGCCGTCGTTTTTGTTGGCGACAGTTCCTTCTTGGAGCTCTGATCGTTGACAGCCTTGACAGGCGGCCTTCATTGAACGCCAGATATTAACGCTCCCGGACACTAAACGTTCGGCGCCCCGGGCCATGGCAGGCTCATGCTCTGTGGGTCGTACCGCCATTGAACAGTCGAGCGATCGCATACCAAACACACTCCCCACTGAATCCACTAGCTCGAAAGAGGCCGAGGAGACGACATCCTCATCGGACGATGTGGGGCCGCTCTGGTACGGCGCCGACCAAGGCCAAGTTGCAAGCCCACAGATCCACAGATCTGCCACTGGCCACTGGCACCACTGAAAGCACAGACGGAGCGCCGACAATCGACATCATCGAGGGCTTGATTTCGATTCCCGGAGCTGAGCTCGGAGCTGAGAGCACGGCAACAATTTGGTATATCCTCCCAACCCAGCGAGCCGCCGGCTGTGAGCTCTGGCAAGACGATCTAGCCGCACGACTCTCGGTAGGTGCAGTCATTTAGTTAGTAGTCATGTAGGAAGATGATCAAGCTCCATGTGACTGCTGCGGGAACGTGTTGGAGGAAGCCGAAATTCCAAACACGGAGGAAGATCCGTTCCGGGTCTAATCTCCAAAACGACATCCATCGTCGACCCGCTGTCCTGATATCGTACCGCATTCATGGAAACATAAGGCATTGAGCCAACCGCCTCTCTCTCTCTCCACCCCCCTTCGGCCCAATCCTGCTGCCTCGCCTTCTGCAACAACTGTCCGCTCCGCTCAGTCCCTGCCGCCAAATCTGCCGAGAACAGAGTACACGCCGTCCACCCGTCCGTCCACCGCCTACGCCTGCCCCCAAAGTCGGCGCCTTTGGATTCACAGAGGTGTCCTGGCTCTCTACTTTTACTACGGATTTCCCTGCGGAGACGGATACTGCGCGGGATTCCGGCCCCGCCCCTACTTCTCAAACCGAGTCAGCTGCCGCTGCAGCCTGCAGATTGAACCAGACGTCTGGGCGTCCAGCCCCGAGGCTTGATACCGGACCTCCAGCTCCGGCCCTTTACGCCTAGCTCGAGAGTTTGGTTTGTTCGACATCTCATTGTCCCAACTCTCTCGCACCTTCTCGTTTTCTTTGGCCGCTTCTTATAATTCGGGATCTTGTTTGAAGGAAAGCGCCCCCACACAACCAGGCCTCGCCAACAGCAAACCTCAAAATAACGCAACTGCCCTCATCAACCAAGATGTCCGAGTCGGGTACTGCTGTCCCGGCGCCCAGAGAGCGCGCAGCCGCTGAGCGCCGCCTTATTTGGAAGCTCGATTTCCTGCTCATGCCTCTCCTCACCGTCACTTTGGGCTTGCAGTACTACGACAAGGCAGCGCTGGGCTCGGCGGTCGCGTTTGGTATCCTCAAAGACTTGGTGTGTCCAGATTTATCTCCACCTACCCTGGGTGCCCGGCCCTATATCCCCACATATCCCTCTCCCCCCGTCAGTGGCTGACCCCTAAGCAACTGTCAACGACGCACGATGGTGTCACTTCGACTGCCCGCTACTCGACGGCGACTGCGTGCTTCTACTATGGTTACATCGTTGCCGTCCTTCCGATGGCGCTCCTCTTTGCCCGCCTCAATTTGAGGTATGCGGCCGGTACTGTCATTGTGATCTGGGGTGTTGTTGCTATTCTCACTGTCGTCTGCACCAACTGTAAGTCCTATGTGGACGAAGAGATGAACAGTACTGACCTCTACCCCCAGACAAGGGTTTCTATGTGCAGCGCTTCTTCCTTGGACTTCTGGAGTCTGCGGTCAGCCCATGCTTTGTCGCGATCACGGCCCTCTGGTACAAGCCTCAAGAGCAGGCCACACGCCTGGGTATCTGGTACTCGGCCACGGGTATCTTCTCCATGTTCAGTGGTGCCGTCAACTACGGCCTTGGAAGCAGTGGTGATGCCCACGCGTGGAAGTACATGTACGTTTTACCAGACGCCTTAATTCATGGCTAATGTTCAGCTACTATTTCTGTGGCTCTCTCACCATTGCATGGGGCTTCATCGTTATGGCCATTCTGCCGGCTTCGCCTCTTCAACCGGGTCCCTTCTTCACCGCTTCTGAGCGCGACATCCTTGTTCGCCGCTTCGAGCAGAACCCATACGCCCGTGACAGGCAGAGCTTCAAGAAGGACCAGTGCATCGAGGCCCTCCTCGACATCCGTACCTACATTTATCTCTTCATGGCCACCATGACGTACATGTGTAACGGCGCAGTAACCGCGTTCGGTACTCTTATCATCAAGAGCATCGGCTACACTGGTCTCCAGTCTATTGCGCTTGGTATCCCCGGTGGAGCCGTTACTTGCATCACCATCTACTTCTTCACGTACCTCGCCGACAAGTACAAGAACATTCGCACTTACCTCTTCCCCCTGTCGTGTATCCCGGTGGTTGTTGGCGCTATTGTCATGTGAGTGCAGCTTCCTGGTCGCGGATGAGCCGATTGCTTACAACGCAGCTGGACTGCGCCCTGGCACCCCACCGCCGGTCCCCTCATCGGTTACTACCTCGTCGCGAGTTTCGGTGCGCCATACGTGCTGCTTCTTGCCATCGCTTCGGCCAACACTGCTGGTAAATTCGCCACGTTGATGTCGTCGGACTAAGCTTACCCTCCTCCCTCCCAGGCTCCACGAAGAAGGCCATTACCTCCGGCGCCATCTTCATCGGATACAACGTCGGCAACATTGCCGCTGCGTACACTGTGAAGGCCCAGGAAGTGCACATCAAGTACCGCAGCACGTGGATAACCGTTATCGTCTCCATGGTTGTCGCCAGCATTGCGTCCATTGTGCTCCGCTTCGTGCTCATTTCCATGAACAAGAAGCGCGAGGCGGCCGGCACGGCCGACCCTTCTCCCGAGGCTGTGCAGGCAGCTCGGGAGGACGATGAGAAGACTGTCACGGCTCAGACCCACGGCAGTGGCGCAGTGGAGGGTGAGGCGCCGCTTGTTATCGACAAGGTGGAGGAGTATGTCGATCTCACGGACAAGCAAGCACCCTTCTTCCGATACACTCTGTAACAAACAGATTATATTGGAATCTTATTATGGCATCTTAATTGCGTGGTGGCTATTGGCAGCAGGGGTCTGACTCTGCGCGTTGAACGAAGTCTCCTGAGATAGGCATTTGCACCATTCCGACCTTCTTACATTGCTGTCCCTCAGCCTCTCGCCGGTCATCCACGGTAGTCAAACACACCGTCATCGACTACCTTGAGTAAAGGGATGCATATAGGCGCTCCTGTTGGTCTCATCTAGGGCCGCTTCACACAGCTTTCGGTTACGTTACGCCTACATAGTGTGCGTTCTTACTAAGCCCTCACCCCCACCAGACGAAGCACCTGCGGCGTCTCATCTGGCTCGTGAACTGGCCTAAGACGGTTGGCCGGGTCATCGGAGCCGTCTGGGCGCTTGGGAACGGAAAGGTACTCCTCTGGGAGCACGTTCATGTTCTTGAATGATCAGCCACTGTCTATAAACGAGGGGACTCACCGGCCAGTGCGTCGTAAGCTTGCGGTCCTTAAAGACCTGAAGCTTCTTGGCCAAGACCTCATCTGAGGCCATGTTGCGAGGGCACAGACAGACATAAGCAACGAAGCGTGTCTGCGTCCCGCGCGGCGAGCAGTTCCAGTGAACGGTGCGCGAGTCCCACACTGACCTATCAGCACACCAACGCAAACCATCACTCACAGATAAGGTCACCTGGACCAGCGCAAACCTTGACCTCCTCGCACCCTTGTGCTTTGAACCATTCATAGTCTTCGTCGATGAGCCTGTACGAGTTCTCGTTTTCACCGCCATCTTGGTCAGGCCGGAAGCCCCCAATGGTGGCCAGGTGCTTTTCAATTAGACGATGCGAGCCTTTGAGGAGACACAGTCCACCATCGTTGGGACCGTTGGGGGCGAGGTTGGCAATGCCTTGGTACAACTCAAAACGGTCGGCACGGCGTGGGTTCTGGTCAATGTCTTGCAGACGTCAGGACTGTGGCTCTTTCACTTCACTCACGCGGCCACTTGCCCGTGGGCTCAATGTCGGTGCGACCGGTCTCGGCGTTGATGGGAAGAGTGATGTTAATACAATCAAACGACGAAATGAGGTCGTCTGTTCCCCAAACATCTGCGAAGGTCTGAAAAATGCCAGGATGCCTGAGGACCAGGTTAGCAAGACGCTCGCACATGGGAGTGGCTTACGACCGGATTTGCCAAACGAAGTTTTCATGGCAAGCTGCATACTGCAGGAATATGCCGTGTCTGTACGTCAGCAAACATGACAGTCTTTTGGGTAGTTACGTGTTGTCAGGCAGGTTTTGTGCCGTCCATGTTGACTTGTCGTCTCGCTTGAAGCCGTACGGGAAGGCTTCGAGCCACGACAGGGCTGCTTCCTGAAATCCATCGCAGGCAGACTGGGGGATGACACCGGGCACAACGACGTAACCGTCGCGCTCCAGGTCAACAAGGAACTGCTTCTTAGTCATGGGTGTTCTGTGGAGGCTTCGCCAGAGAACGAGGGAGGTGGTTTGCAAGGCATGGACACAACCAAAAGCTCACCATTAAGTATGTACCCGAGTCTCGGCGGATAAGTGGCAAACGCGCCGACAACCCGGCGGGTCTGCTGACGGACCAGCCAACTGCGACAACCTACCGTGCAGCCTAACCGTGCAAAACGCAAAAGCAACAGCCATCGGTGCGGGCACCCCAAGGTTGTCAGACGGGGCAACTCTGGGGTCCCGACGCAATGCAGCTCACTTTGTGGCGGTCTGGTGGTATGTCCGGGGCACGCGTGATAATTCCCTGCGGGAGTCCCGCAGGATCCACAGGTCGTGGAGAGGGGCCCACACAAGTGCGACTTGGTGGGCCGTCCTGTAGTCCAGACTGGCTTGTTGGCACAAGTGTAAACCAGCACTTCGGTTGCTGATCGGTAGCTGACAGCTTGTGAACCGTCACTGATCACTGATCACTTCACTGGTCACTGTCCCTCCGCGGATAAGGAATCGTCCCTGCAGATCCGTCAACACTGTCCGCCTATCAGCCCCTCTCTTACGCGTATATGTGTCGTTGTCCGGCATAACCCTATATAATTTCTTTATATGCCCTGCGCTATCACCCACTCCTTGTGAAGGTACTCCCAGGCCTGTCGTATCGAATGAATGTTTTTGTGCAGTTTAAGAAGAATCTGGGCCATGGCGGTGGTCTCTCTTCTGTGACCCGGCTTTTAGTACACGGGCCATGATCCATACGGTGAACCGTACACGAACCATATCCTAGTGACACCGGTGTGCGTGCTCCTGACCTTTTACAATTGACATGCTCGTTGTGACTGACCGTTGGAAGATATGCCACAGAACGCCGCGGCGTAGGTACTGGGCGCATCTCACCCAGGCACGCGTTTGGCAGATGGTCTTTGGCAGGAGACTCACCTGGCGTCGAGGTTGTCTGCAATTGGTTCAACAGCGTGCTCCGAACATGCCAAGCATGCTCTTCTGTTGCAGATGCAAGCTGTGCCGTTGAAAGACAGTGGTCTCCAACAATAGCCACTGCGAGCGACAATAGATTGACATTCCGACTCGGCTTTTTCGGTGACGTCAACGCCCCCTGTGATTGCCGGTGTCAACTGCGTCGGTCACCACATGGAGCTGTGCGGGACACGCTACTTAATTTTACATTTGCCAAATCGTCCTCGCTCCATTAATCGTTCCATCCCGTTTCACTTCCTCAGCCTTCTCGTGAGGCCATGTCCACCCTCGTCCCAGGCCCCCACGACTCTTCCGAACATGCCGCACTCGGCACGGCCGACAGCTTGCCATCCATGAACAATGGGCACCTTGCCGAAAAGTCCTTGTTTACGCGTCTGAGCACCCATCTGGCGGGCGACGTAGACTCCAAGCAGTGCAACGGCGTTAGCATCTTTGCTTGTTTCCTCACTGGGTTCTCCAGTGCCATTTCGTTTACGGTCAGTCTTGCTAGTCTGCCCTCCAACCTTGGCATGTAGCTTGGCATACATCGAGTATACTGACTCCCGCCGCAGGCATGCTACGTCTGGCCGGGATTCCAAACCGGTAACGTGGCCCAGCTCGCCATCGCCATGGCACGCAACTTTGACCCCTCGCCGACTCGCACAAATGGGTTCCAAAAGGGCGACCAGCAAGCGCTCACTGCGTTGATCTCGTTCTGGCTCGGCACCAGCCTCGGACGGATAGGCGATAGGGTCGGCAACAAGCGGCGCTCGTGGCTGGTCAGTGCCGCACTTATCCAAGTGCTGCTGGCTCTGACTAGTGCGCTTCTGGCGCACTTCTCGGGAGAAGGAGCTTATGGCATGTGAGTGAAAGGCAGGGAGGGCCCTGGTCGTCGTTGCTCTTAAACTACCACTTGTCCTTACAAACACTGACATGGGCTTCACAGTAACCGATCCACCCCCTCGTGGCGTACACCAATGGGTATGGCGGCCCTCGCCTTCCTGTCTTCATCGCTCGGCCTGCAGGCAATCGTGGGCAAGCGTATCGGCTCGCCTATGAACACGACGGTCGTCCTCACCACCACTTGGGTGGAGATCTTCAACGACCCCCAGCTGCTCAGCTTCCACGCCGTTCCCAGCAGGGACATCCGTATTGCAGGCGTCATGAGCATCCTTGTGGGTGCGTTCACCGCCCGTGCACTGCTCGGAGTGGCAGGTGGCGGTGGAACAGTCGGTGTGCTGTGCGGATTGAGGCTGTTGCAGGCCGTGTGGTGGGGTAGCATTCCTGAAAAGGCCATCATGCTGTAGTGACGTCCCGTCCCCACCCAATTACATAGACTTGTAGACTCTGAACACAATCGAGTTGCATAATCCCTGCAAATCTACTGAAAAAAGCACATCCTTGTATGTGCATTATGCGCCCCGGCCGCGACGAACAAGGTGATAAATCGCCGCAGACGCTGCGTTTTAACTGCTAATAAACCCGAGGATATGTCTAATCTTTTTACAGGAGAGCGGCGACAGCCATGGCGACCACACCAATGGCGCCACCCGAGACGGCGAGGCGCTCACCAGCCGACTTGGCCGAGGCGGTCGAGGCCGCGGACGTAGCGTGAGCAGCCGCAGACGAGGCCGAGACGGCGGCAGGCGACGACGAGTTGTCAACGGTGGTTCCAGTGTAAGTGAAGTTGGGGTTGACGTTGAGCTCGTTGACGCTGCCGGTGAGGTTGAGAGGAGTGGGCGCCGACGAGAGGCTGGCGTCAACGGCCGAGGTGTTGTAGAAGACCGAGCCGTTACCAGCGCCGGTGGCGGTCACGTCGGGGGCGAGGATGGGGATCCACATGGCAGGGTTGCAGGCACCGGGGTAAGTGCCAGTGAGGTTGAGCATGGGGATCTCGGCCTCGGTGGGGACGTAGTTGGTGTGGTTGGTGATCTCAGCCTGGAAAGCAAAGACCGAGGCAACAGTCTTGTTGGCGTCCTGGCGACCAAGCGACGGGAGGTTCCAGTTGTTCTGGACCGACGAGAGGTGCGAGTAGTGGGTGTAGAAGGTCGAGTCGTTGGTGCCCTTGAGCGACGAGGGGACGGCACCACCGAGGAGAACAGTGTAGATCTGGTTCTGGATACCGTACGACTCGTTCTCGTCAAAGGTGAGCTGGACAAGGGTACGGTTGTCGTTGAACAGAGGGTTGGAGAGGAGGGGGACAAGGAAGTACTCGAGCCACTCCGAGACAAAGTTGACGTCCGTGTCGTGAGCGTCGTTGACCATGTTGGGGGTGATCCAGACGTGCTGGGGGAGAGCCGAGGCGTTGACGTCAACGGCAAAGTCGTTGAAGTTGCGGACACGGAGGGCACGCTTGGCGTCCGAGGCAACAGTGTTGGCAATGATGTGGGGGTTGTGCTTGCGCTTGTAATAGGTGTAGTTGCCCGCAGTCGCGTTAAGGTAGTTGGTCTGGGTGTAGTCGAGGTCGTAGCCGTCGGTGGGCATGTTCTCCTGGTACGAGGCCCACGAGATGTCGCGGTCCTCGAGGAGGTCGACCAGGGTCGAAACGTTGTAGGGGAGGAACCAGGTGTCATCGTCGGCCATACCGACTGTTCGCAGCTTGTCAGCCCCCTCCTGGCGATGTACACCATTTCTCAAATCGCCACTTACAGAAGTCACCCATCATGGCCGCGACGTAGTTGGGCTCCGAAGGGTGGGTCACACCGTGGTACGAGGTGAGAAGGATACCCTCAGCAGCGAGCTTCTGGAAGGTGGACGAGGCGGCAGCCGAGGCGTAGTCGGTGTTCTCGAGCCAGATGGTGACAAAGCGGTCGTAAGCTGAGAGGTTAGCTACCATTCTGTGGCACATAACCATCAAAAAGACTTACCACTGCCGGCAACGACGGTCTGGACAGGGAGCGAGCCGTTGCTCTGGCCAACATAGTTGCTAGAAACGCAGGTCGGGCACTCGGCAGGAGCAGCAAAGGACTGAACCTGGACGGCCTGGGCGACGGGGAGGAGGGCAGCGAGGAGGGCAAGCATTGTTGCGATCTGCGAGATGTGGTAGAGGCACGAGAAGCAGCACCCGATAGGCGTGAGTGTCCTATATAGCTTTTGTGGAATCGGCGCTGGCCGCGATCAGCGAGCGGAAAAGACACCCGCGTGCTCCAAGACGAACAACCACAGGTGGGGCACACGGCCTGAACAGTAGTGTATCCTTGCTTGATCCTCGATCCATTTGCCTCGGGCCGAGCAAGGGCGTTCAGACAGTTAATCCTCGTGTGCAATGTGAGAATTCTGGTTGGTCGGAAAACAGACGTCGAAGCGACGATGGCGACGCGTGCTGACGACAAGGACAGAGCCGAAAGAGGGAGGAGACCGACCTAGCCCTAAACTGTGCCGGCCAGAGTTCACGCGGGATGGCGCAAATGGAGTCATGTATAGTGTGGAACAGGTTTCGTGGAATGAACGTGTGTCGAGCTAACGTCGCGAGATGTGGCCCAAACGAGCGCGCACGAGTGTAAGGATGTGTGACGTCAAAGTGAGGCTGAAACGGGAACATGGCCATTGGCTGAAGATGCCATGTCGCAGGTGGCCGAAGTGGGCTGGGAACTAGAAGGGATGGCGCCTGGTTCGCAAGTGCTGCGGCTTGGCGAGAGGCACACGCTGCTATGAATAGCGCAGCAGCGACAGGCCAAGGTGGGGAGGCAACACGTGCAATGCCTCTGCAGCAACAAACCGCCTACACGCCAATCAACATTCCCCCTCTCAGTTCGTCCAGGACGCGGCTTCCCGGGACAGGCGAGTGTACCGGGTCCACCAGGGTGTCACCGACCTGTGGCGTACGATTCAACGAGACTAACGCCACAGTGTACCGTGTGCAGTGTATACGGTATGCGTATGCGTCACCAGCATAACCTTGGAGGGTGCCAGGTCGATCGTGACCACATTAGTCGTGTGGGTCGTCTGTCCATACCGGATATACGGGCCCCCGTGCTTGGCGTCATGTTAGGGTCCTAATACTAGCCGAGCTACACGAGCGGCTGATATGTTCACTCTCGTCTTCTTCTTGATACACGTGCATGGAGAGCTGTAGTGCATGTAGTGTGGGGAATCGTTCTGTACGCCGGCCAGCCGGTCAATCTCAGTCTCAGAATGAGGAGTAGCGAAATGTAAAGGCTGACAGAGATCCAACGATGGAAGCGAAAAGCGCCCAAAAATGTACGCCCAGAACATATATGCGGGGCCTGGTGTGTGCCAAGCGGTTCCATTCGGATCGACATTGTAATTGTCCAAACCTGTTTCGCTGCTGATAACTGAGTGTTGGCTGTCATCCTGTTGCTCTAGGCTCTGCTTGGTTGTTTTGCGCCTCTTTTCCGAGTTCCTGGACCCGCGCGGGAGAGCCTGCCGATAGCTTAGCGCCAAACCACAACCGTGCACGATACATTGCACTGTCCTGTACTGTACATCACGCACGTTTCTTTCAACACCGTCCATATCGTCTCTCGGCACCTTTACCGTCTACCTGTCCAGGCGCAAACGACTGCGCAGGACCACCAGGCTCTCGGTCATGGTTACACGCGTGCATGCGTACACCGAACACCGTGGTCGCTCCATGTGCGGCGAGGTTGTGAACACGGCCGAAAGTTGATCAAAAGATTAACAACGAGCAACACCAAGTGACCCGACAGACCCGAAAACAAAAGTCACTTGCGCCATTTTATGCACGCAGGGCTGCTCTCAGTCGAGATCATACCCCCCTGCCACTGCCTCTGCCTTTCTCCCGTGATCGACGGCCATGTCCAACTCTTCACACAAGGAAACTGAGGAGAACGCGACCAAGGCAGCGCCGCGCCGCCGCCGTCTTGGATGGCTTTTGGCGTTGGTCGCTGTTGTCGTTGTCCTTGCCATCGCACTCGGTGTTGGCCTCGGCGTGGGCCTCAAGCACAAGCATAACTCAAGCGACAGCAAAGCTACCGCCAATGGCACCACAAATGGCACTTCCACAGCTGACCTTGCCGTACGTCGTCGTGCTTCACCTGTCCGTTATCTGACTGTCCACAGGTCATCTCGCGTGCCGATCTTCTTGGCGACCAGTCACGGTACTTGCTCTCGAACCGCAACTTTGAGATCACCAATGCCACCACCCAGGTGCGCGAGTACAACTGGACCATCTCCGAGGTCCTCTCCACCCCTGGTGCCATGCAAAAGCCCATGCTGGTCATCAATGGCCAGTCGCCTGGCCCTATCGTCGAGGCCAACCTCGGTGACCAGATTGTCGTTCACGTCTACAACAACATGACAAACCAGACATCTATGCACTGGCACGGCATGCACCTGAAGGGCCAGAACTGGATGGACGGCACCTACTCGATCACGCAGTGCGGTATTCCACCCGGCGGCATGATGACGTACAACTGGACAGTGCAGAACACTGGCACAACATGGTACCATGCCCACATGGGTGTGCAGTACACCAACGGCGCGTACGGTGCTTTGATTCTTCACGACGCCAACGAGACGGCCATGCTGTCTCACCCCTACTCGGACGACGTCACCCTCCTGCTCAACGACATGTACAACACCCAGGCGGAGGCCCTGCTGTGGCGCATGCAGGCGATTGGTACCGGCATCGACGGGCAGCCTGGTGACGAGCCGGCCCCCGACGGTGCCATGATCAATGGGGTGTCCCAGGCCAGGTGCGCTTACCTTCCTGCATCAAACCTCGTGATTCCCGAACGCAAGCGTTCGCTCGTTGACAGGTCGGACACTACGGGAACCTACTACCCCGAGACCAACTACTGTGGCAACGAGACCACAGAGTACTACAACCTCACCCTTGTCGGCAACTCGACGTACCGCCTCCGCCTCATCAACTCTGGTACCCTTGCCAACACGATCTTTAGCATTGACAACCACAACCTCACCATCATCGAGGTTGACGGTACATCGGTCGAGCCTGTCACGACCGGCAGCGTCAACCTTGCGGTGGCCCAGCGCGCTTCCGTACTTGTCACGCTGGACCAGGAGCCGGGAGCGTACTGGATCCGCAACGTCCTCGGCGATGACCAGATCATCTACACCCCTACAGACCTGAACCTTACGACACTCGGTGTGCTCCGCTACTCTGGCATCAACGAGAGCGTTCTGCCCGCCGACGTCCCCGCCGACGACAACATGACTGAGACCGACCCATTCTACCGCTTCGTGCCCGCGGACGCGATGGACGCGCCGGCCCCCACTGTCCAGCAGACGGTCCAGTTCAACTCGCAGTACGTTGCCGACAATGCGCGGTGGATGTTCTTCAACTCGTCGTCGTGGCAGCCCCTGTCGTCTGGCGAGGCGTCCATCTTCCTCGTGGACGACTATGCGTCCAACGTGACGGCGCTCGAGTCCAACACCATTGGCAGCCAGCTGAACATTGTCAACACGAACGCGTCGGGTGTCATGGACCTGGTGATCAACAATCTCGACGACGGAAACCACCCCTTCCATCTTCACGGCTACACGTTTTGGGTCATGGCGCAGGGCGATGGCCATTTCTACGGCGACACAAGCAGCCTCAACGTCACCAACCCCATGCGCCGTGACACCACGACCATCTCGGAGCGCGGGTACCTCATCATTCGCTTCCTGACCGACAACCCCGGTGTGTGGGCGTTCCACTGCCACATTGGCTGGCACATGGAGAACGGTCTGCTCATGACCATCACAAACCTCCCCGAGCAGGTGGCGGCCTTTGACGTGCCGTCGGCTATCAAGGACCTGTGTACCGTCGACTCGAAGAAGCGTCGCTGAGGACACGCGGCTGGGTGGAGGAGGTAGTCTTGTTAATAGATCATTTATGGGTTCATGGGCTTCTCATGTACAATTATTAGCACCCAAACACTGTGATGAAATAACAGAGGTGCATTAATGTCTACAAGTGATTTGATGATGCGGCTCAAACAACGTGTTGCCATCTAGACCATGCGCTTCGAGTCGTCCTTGGGGGAGGAGGCCGCTGGCGGCCGTCGTCACTGAGGCTCTCGCGGATGCGGTCAAGGGCAGCACTGAGACGCTCGAGCTTCTCGGCAGCGTACACCCTTGCCCTCTCCTCGGCGAGCGCGCTCATCTCCTTGGCGTCGCGGGAGCGTTCGGCCCAGATGGCCTCTGCCGAGGCGCGGATACGGGCCATCTCGGCTTCGGCGTCGACGCGAGCCTCGGCGGGGCTCACGGGTGCGGGAGGAGTAAAGGGGGTAGGGGGCGTTGGCGGGGTGGCGACGCTGGGTACCGCGGGCTGGGTTGGGGTTGGGATGGTGGGTGGGACCGGGAGCGAGGCCTTGTGAGCGGCCTCGGCGGCAGCAGCGGCTGCCTGGGCGGCCTCCTCGCGTTCCTTCCAGCGACGTTCGGCACGGGCACGCCACTTGCCCCACTCATGGCTCCAGCGTTCACGCTCGCGTTCGCGCTCCGAGGGCTGCGCCTGGGGCATGGGCTGGGCCGGGGAGGGCTGGGCCGGGGCGGGCTGGGAAGCAGCAGCGGCAGCGGCAGCGGCGGCTACTTCAGGCGAGACTTCAGTTGTAAAGTCTACAGGGACGGGTGGGGGAGGAGGGATCGTCTGGAAGCCTGCGCGGTGGTGTGGCCAGTCATAGCGGTAAGGCGGCTGGTGGCCGTACTCGGACGGATGCTGAGGAGGAGGGAGGCTGGGTCGGCCACACCGTCTTCCGCCTTCACGGTCGTCGTGGTGGTGCTTGATCCAAAGCGAGGCCGCAGTGGCACCGAGGCCGAACCAGATGAAGCGGCGGAAGATGCCAAACGGGCGACGATAGTGGTAGACCGAGCGGCGATACCTGTATGGGTCCATTGTGCTATTTGTGCAATGTGTGTGTGTGTGTGGAGGTGTTCAAGGCGATGCCGAGAGTGGGACTGTGCTGTTGTTGCTGTGGAGGTTGCGGCGAGTGATCTCGAGATGAGTGTCTGTGTCGAGTCGCGGCGTCGAGCAGTAGATATAGTGTTCTGAGGTGTCAGAGGCAGCGCCGGCCGGCAGAGGTGCCGCGTACACGCGCAGGCTGCCGAGTGGAATGGACAAGCGTGCAAGAGCGTTCCGGCGGCGACGCTGACATCAGTGTGGAACGGAATGTCCCAGAGAGCAGTGGCCACCGACGGACACGGGCTGACGCGTAGAACCGGCTCCCGGCACCTCCACATGAGAGAGCAGGGCCCCTGCCATAAACCGAGTAGATATTATTACGTAAAAGTAATGTTGAAATAGGCGTCACCACCGTCACCGTCCCGCGCCTATTAATTTCTGGGAGAAATGCGACAAAAATGCACGCTCGGCTAATCGCCACCCTCCGCCCACGGCAGCCTCCGCCCGACGACTCCGAAGGAGAGACGCTGTCCGTGATTTTCCAGAATCAACGGTCGCTGCAACCACTTACTCGCTCATCTCATCTCAAAATGTCGTTCCTCGGCGGCCTCTTTGGCGTCTCCTCGCCCCAGCCTGAGAAGGAGACCTCGGCGTCGGCCGACCTGTTTGGCTCCACCACTTTCCGCTCCAATGTGACCCCCTCGGCCACCGCCGAGTCGGGTCCCTCTACCCTCCCCGCCGCTCCCCCGTCCGAGCCTGTTATTGCCGCCCCCTCGTCGCTTGGCATGCTCCAGAGCTCGTTTGATGTTTCCAAGCTCCACCCCATGGCCGACATTGGCGAGAACCTCGACTTCCTTGCCCTTGAGGAGGACAAGCTCAACGACATTGACGGTGCCGCCACCGTCCTTCCCTCGCGTGGCTGGACCGACGACCTCTGTGTCGGTACTGGTACCACCTACGTCTCTGGTACGCTACACTCGAGAGGCCTACAAGTCTCTCCTTGTGACACGAAGGCCGTTAGCTGACATTTGTTTCCAGGTCTGACTCTTGGTGGCATGTGGGGCCTCAAGGAGGGCTTGTCCAGGCCACTCGGCCCCAACGCCTCGATGCGTCTGCGGTTAAACAGTGTGCTCAACTCCTGCACCAGGAGAGGCTCGTTCACCGGCAACTCGCTCGGTGTGCTTGGTGCGTGCTTGCTTGCGTGGCCCTACCGCCCGCGTCTTTTCGGGATTTGTTCGTGCGGGAGTTTTGATGCTGACCACTTTTGTTTTTAGCCATCTACTACAACCTGGCAAACTCGGGCCTGGACGCTATCCGTTCCAAGCACGACATTATGAACTCTATGGCTGCCGGTGCCATCTCCGGCGGCATCTTCAAGTGCACCGCTGGTGTGCGCTCGACCCTCGTCGGTGCCGCCCTCGGCACTGGTGCCATGGGCGCTTGGTCGCTCTTCAAGCAGTATGTGTAGTGTGGAGGTGGTCATATTCCACGCCGCGGCCAACGACCGCGGTCTTCAGAGATCGACCTCCTTGTAGACCTCCCTCGCCTTGTACCCTATCGCATGCACTCTACTCTCATTTCAACGCCTGTAGCAAACGGTGGTGACCACAAAACGCTGGGGTGGCGAGACCCGCCAAATCTCCGCAATATAACCCTCCCGACTGTACACTGTCAACATCCAACACGCTAAAACAAGGCCAAACGAACATTTCATGTTGCGTCTGGGGCGACTTGCGTGCAGTCCCACATGGCCACATGTAAAGGTGTCTTGGTCTTGGCAGACAAAAGCCGGGCACGCCTCGGGACACAATCTCAGAGCTCGTCCCATCGATCACCGACCATTCCAGAGATCCCTTTCCGAATCAGCTGCCTGGCACTGCCGCGGCACCGCGGTAGTAGCGTCGTAGCATGAATTTTGTCAACCGGATATCGACGTTTTGATGTGCCGTTCACTTTGATCATTCTCAGACCGCCAAGAACGAGCCAGTACTGCCATTCCTCTCCTCTTACCCCGGACAACTGCATACCACGGCCGCCCCGATCGTGTGAGACTCTGTTGAGCCACCCGATCCCGATGATGCGCAAGAGAGAACGCCACAGCGCAGAGGGCCCAGAGAGAAGTGGGGGTCGTGAATAAGCCACTGGCGGGCCGGCCTCTGCCCTCATGAACCTGGATTTCACCACTGAGCGATATTGTTGACGCGCCTGGCGCTCTGATGGGTACCGGAGCCGACAACGTCCTGATGGTGGAACACCCACAACCCACATTGCGGGGGTTTGCCAGGAAAGCCGGGGGCCAGCGAGCGGTCCGGCGGTTGCCTATTTTACTCATATGCTCTTGTTCTCACTCGTTTCTTCGTGTCTTCCATCACCATCCCCCCTCAACCCCCCCACACACCTCGTCTGTCCAGCTGGTCACATGGAGCCGCTAGACCCGTACGCAGGGCCGTCCGCGGGGCCGTCCACTGTGCCGCTGAGTCCCTCCAACCCGTCACTTTCCCAGTCACCAGACGTATTGCTCTCCTCGACACGTAAACGGCTGTCAGAGGGACCACAGCGCGCCAAGAACCTCCAGGCGTGCGACCGGTGTCGGACAAAGGTGAGCCTCCGTCCCCCCACCGACTGATTGCCAGTTGACATCTATACTAACGCTGCGCAGAAAATCAAGTACGCACGCAGTGCTCGAGCTCTTGCTAACGACAGATGCGTCCCCGTTGACGGCCGCCGCGATATCTGCCACTCGTGTCACTCGTCTCGACTGGGGTGTACATTTGAGCTTCCGCTCACTGCGTCCCGTACCAAGCGCGTGCGCCGTGGACTCGGCGCTGAAGCGCAAGGCCCGCTCTCGACCAGCCACGATGGCAACAGCGATGACGAAAGCGTCACGACACGGTCACCCCGCGTCGTCCATGGCCATGGCCTCAACACGCCAGTCACGTCCAGTTCGAGCAACAGCCGCCGCGAGTCGCAGCCCCAAGCTGAACAGAATCGCTTGCCTACGGTCCACAGGGAAGGTGAGTCAAAAGATCGACGGGGGGAAAAGGAGATTGTGGTGGCTCAGATCCCACTGTGCTGGCATGTACATCACACGGTGATCGGCTACCCACACAGCCTGGATTATTTCAGTGCACGGGTGGGGTATGCTGGGATAAACGGAAGCCACACACGGAATGCACGGAGGCCACGTCCTCTTGCTTCGGGGCTGAGCTCCGGGGGAATGCCGCGGCCCACCCGTGGGTTGGTCGGAGGGGGGAAGAGATCTCGCGCAGTGGCGACATAACGCCAGCTGCGACGGGGGGCTTTTAGGCGGGGGTGTGGGTGTTGGAGGCGGTTTGTTCTCTACGCCTCCGTCTTGGGAACGCCTCTCCGTGCCTCATCTGGAAACAATGTCTGTTCGAACTGGAAAAGAGCTGACGCGCGGTTCCTCGTGCTTCAGGTCCCACAAGTCTTTCTTTTATTCTCCATGCGATGCCGACCATTCCACTCGGCCCATTGGACGAATATGATCGCACGAACGGCTACGTCATGCGCCTCAGTTCCGGACCAGGTCATGCTGGCTCGCCAGAGAATGAAAATAGCCAGGACGGTTGGATTGACGTGTCGACGGCCCCCGGTGTCAAGCCTACTCGGGAGGTGCTGGACGTTTTGCGCTCAGACTCTTGGGGGGAGGTGGCGAGCCGCCTCGTGGAGAAGTTTCTTGGCCACGTCGTACCCGTCATCCCCATCGTGGTGCGTGGCGAGGTCGGAGCTGCCAGTGGCCCACTGCTTCACGCAATGGCGGCGGTGGCAGCCGCCAGAAGCGATGTCCCTCCTCTGGTCTTTGAAGCGCTGCGGTACTTGACGCACAAGGAGGTCAATGATCTGGGTATGTTTCTCAGAGTGTGTGGCTATATTGCCCAAAAGCTTACCATTATCAGACATGACATGTGTCCCTACGAGAGAAAACATACAAGTCCTGCTCACACTGTGCCTTGTCGACGAGCTGGCTATTGGTACCCGACCGGCATCCTGGGCGTATGTCATTCGGTCTCGCCTGAGTGCCGCCATCCGCCACGCCCGTGATTTAGGACTGGACGTGGCCGCGTCTGGACCTGACGCGCGGATATGGAGATGTGCCAGGATCCTGGACGTTTGGCATGCAGCCAAGTGCGGGACTTACCCACTCGCACCGGTCACCTCTCTCCCGCCACGAATGGGCGACGACTTCCATTCGCAGCTCACGTATCTCTCTCTCCTGTTCGGCCGCCTCCTGGCCCTCATGTACGGCCCCAACGGGATCAGGAACGCAGACAACCTCGAGCTGCTCCACCTCCGCGATACCCTGGCGGCGTGGAAGCAAGGTTTGCCACAGCACCTCCAAGCCGATAGCGTCTGGTCTGGTTTGGAATCTGGTGAGTTGATCAGCCTCACGCAAGACACAACTCTCTGACTCTTGCAGGCCTTTTGCAGCTTCTCCATGCCGCGATCCGTTTCCTCCTCTACCGCCCCGTAATGCGATGGTCGTTTATTGCGCCAAACCACATCGAACTGAACAGCGACGTCCCCGTCTGGCTCGAAAACGTCGAAACGTCCCGCGCAGCCATCGAGTGGGCCGCCAACCAAGAAGAGGTGGCCGGACTCATGTTCTTCGGTCCCTACGCCTTGTCGGTGGCGTGTTGTGTCCAGTATCATACCTGGGCGAGGCGCGGGGAGTGGGACGGTGCCGCGCTCTTGGCCAAGGCGAGGAGGGAAGCGGGACAGAGGTGGCTGGCGAGGATTCCAGAGGGCCACTTACCCCTCCTCCGCAAGGTGAGTGTGTGAAGGGAATGGCCAAGCCAGACGTTGCCTCTGCTTCCTGGTAACTGCGAGCAGAGTGGCACGGCACGGCACGGTGTTCACCCAACTGACCCATCACAGCAACTGGCCCCGATCGAGTTTCTCTGCCACATCACCACCCTCCATCGCGAGCCGACCGCGTTTGACGGCCCACGCGGCCTCAACCCCACCCCTGGCGTGCTCAACCGACTCGCCGAAACGTCAATCTCGGGGGTCACCTTTTTGCGCGACGCCTCGCTCCCGCACGGCGGCGTGCTTGTCGCCACCCAGCAGGCCGCGCGCGAGATCAAAGACTTGCCACCGGGCACTGTCATCATTGGCGGGAACCCGGACCAGGACGCGATGGGCGTGGGCCTGAATGGCGTGAATGTGAACGGCGTTCACGTGAATGGCGGGTCGCGCGGCAGTGGCGGCAGCGAAACACCTTCGTCTCACCACGGCGGCGGCGGAGGCGGGATCACGCCAAACACTGCCGCTGGCTACTTGAACGGCCTGCTGCAGGAAACGCCTACCCACCACAGGCAGTCGCTGCCGCCACACACCCCGCAGCAACTGCACACGCCACTGGGATGGGAGGTGAGTGTGGCAGTGTGACAGGACGTGCGCCCCAGAGCGACAACTGACATGCACACAGGTCGTCGCGTCCATGATCTTCCCGCCCATGGGCGAAAACGGCCAGCCAACCGGCGGCACCCAGTAGGTAGGTAGTGAAACGTTTGCCGCGGAGAACAAGTTGTATTGTACATGTATAGAATAGGTAGACCGGGAAGCATACGGAGCTTTGTAAGGGCGGCGGGGTGGGAGGGACACCAGGTGTCCACACCATGCAGAAAACAACAGAGACGAGATGGATACAGATGCTTCGCCATCCACACGAGGAGGGATCGACGCAAATGATACTGTGCCTGCATAGCACATGCCATGTCCATTCCCCGTCGATCTCCACCTAACCCCCACCTGCAAGTGCGACCATTGGCCAGTGGCCCAGTGGGTCCGAATGACGAGGGGGAGCGGCTCGGATCTGGATGCACGCCAGCCAGCGCAGCCTCCAGATCCGTAGATACGGTCAAAAGGGGGAGAGCACTGTGTGTCCAGGCGCAAGTCTGCGCCAGCCGATTGGCCTGGCCGGAGAGGGAATTATGCTGGAGTGGTGCGTGCCTCCTGGGCTCATGCTTAAACTGTGCCTGAAAACAAAGGGAACACTCGTGAGCTCCGGAACGAGCCGGCAGCGGGGAGGTGCAAACCCCCATCTGCTGTTGCAACGCGCAAGGAGAAATGTCCATCGTATACATGCTAGGCATTAAGGAAAACTCGTGCTGGAGACCATTGACAAGAGGGTGACACGCGAGGTCGGGGGTCGCGGGAGGGGGAGAGGGGGGACGATGCAGGGGGGGGGGGGGGGGGGGGGGACGGGTGTATGTATTTGGGGGTTGGGGGGTTGGGACGAGTCAAGGAGAATGGGAGAAAAAGAGTCCGTCTTTAAAGGAGCGTGTCTGGGAGTAATAATCTTGCGAGTCTTAGATGTGGTGGGGGTCTTGAGTCTTGGGCCTTGGTCTTAGGGGTGTCTTGTATGGAAAATGGAGGAGGAGAAAAGTCTATTCCGGCCTGCCAGGTGTCGCGGTTTACGCCTCGGAGAGGATCTTGTCAATGTTCTCGTTGAGCCAGGCCGCGCGCTCTCCCAAGTTTGCGGCTGGGAAAAGTCCGTTCATGGCCTCTCGGGCCGATCTCTTCGTGACGGTCATGAGGTCCTGAGAGTTGAGGTAGGTGCGGAGCACGCTCAGGATGGTGTGGTCGGTCGGGTTCGGGTCCGTGTTGGGGCTCAGTGCTGGGGGTGCACTGAAGGGGTTTGCCGAGCCGAGCGAGTACGTCGACGCGTGCGGGTTCTGCATGGCAGGTGCGAACGGCGGAAACATTGTGGGCGGGCGGAGGGAGCCGACATCCGACATGGCTGGCGAGTCGAAGGGGTTAAAGTGCATGGCGGGCGCGTACGGTTGGCCATACACGCTCGCGGGGCCACCCCAGCCCATGTTGGACATGCGCGGGTCCATGTACGGCTGCGGCGAGGGCTGACGCGACGAGTTGCCCGAGGGACCACCGTACGCGCTGCCGGGAGCCGACGAGTGGAACGAGGGCTCGTAACGGCGACGGCGGCCCGAACGTTCCGACTTGCGGGTGCGGACGCTCTTGCCGTCCTGCTCGCCGTCCGATGGCAACGAAGTAGTCTCCCACGCGTTGGCCTCGTACTCTTTAAAGGTGCGGTAAGGGATCATCGAGTCGTCAAACTTCTCTTCGTCGTCGTAGATGACAGTCTTGTTGTTGCCCTCACCGACGACCTGGCGAGTGTTACCCCATGAGAAGTCGTCCATGGACCAGAACGAGTAGATCGGAAGGAAGACCGAGTAGATGGGCATCGCCAAGATGTACACGACCATCCAACCGATGAGCATAAACTCGCGCTTGAGGATGAAGATGAGGGCCTGGAGACCGTACACGGCTGCAATCATGGCCAGCGAAATGGTGGGGATGGCAGCCTTGCCGCTCGCGACGGTGACGATGAGGTACACCAGGTAGGTGAACGTGGCGGGCAAGATGAGGGTACCGAGCAGATCGATGAACACGATGAAGCGCATGGAGAAGAAACAGAAACCGCACATCTCGGGAAGGAAGAGCAGCTCGGCCAGGTTGTGGATGGTCGAGTTGATCCAACGACGACGCTGCGAGAGCAAAACGTTCCAGCGCGAAGGGGCCACGGTGTATGCAAGGGCGTCGGGCGTAAACTTCATCTTGTAGGTCGGGAAGTTCTTCATCATGAGCGTGGTGAGGTAACGGTCTTCGCCGAGGGAGAAGAGGTTCTTCTTGTGCAGCGTGTCGACGTTGGGCTCCGCATACTCGTCAATGACGACCGACGAGATGATGATGGGACGGCCCTTGTCGGCCGTACGGATACGGTACACCGAGAAACAACCGGGAAGACAGGTGACGGAGCCAAAGAGCGACTCGAAGGCCTTGGTCAAGTGGTGCGAAATGTAGTATTCGTAAACCTGGATCATGGTCGTAAACGACTCGCGCTCGTTGGCCACCTTGGTTTCACCGCAGATGCCGATAATCTGCGAGTCGTCGGCCGTACACGAGATGAGACGGTTGAGCGAGTCGGGTGAAACCGTCGTGTCTGCGTCTACCTGGAAGATGTATTCGTAGAATGTCGGATCGATACCAATCACGTTGCGCATCTGGTGGTAGATTTCCAGCTCGAGAGGGCACATGGGGGCGTCAAAGTGGACACGGTTGAGGTACTGCATGAGAAGAACCTGCGAGTCACGCTTGCCACGGTTTCCGGGGCGAGACGTCTCCGAGGGCTTGCCGACCTTGACAACGACAATGTAGCTGCGGGGAGAGGGTAAGTTATAAACCAAAGCCAGGCATGCCATGTCTAGCACTCACGGAACCACGTGGCCTTCGACTTCGTAAAGACCCGAGTAGATCTTGCCATAGTTGAGCTGCTTGCTGCCTTCACCAATACTCTTGAAGATGAGAGGCTCCGGGTCAAGCTTGGGGTCCACACCCAGGATATCGAGCACGATACGCGGGGTTGGGCGGTTGTTTCCGGCACCGATAATGTTACCGTCGCAAATGATGAAGATGAGCTTGCGCTTGTCGTCATAGTTGAGCACGGCCAGCGAGTCGATGGTCTTCTTCAGCGATTCTTCGCCTTCGGTATAACATGGGACCTGGCAGACGACAAACTTGTCGAGCATCTCGGGGTTGCGCTTGCTGCCTAGCTGGAGGGCGGCCAAGAACTTGGCACCAATGGTCACCATGAGGATGATGGAGAACGCGAGCAGCAGGTAGTTTTGCACCAGGCAGCGGGCCGTCTTGCGGAAATCCGAGTTGCCAATGTAGAATGCCGTGTTGAGACAGTCGAGGTTGGCCGTCTTGTCCGCATCGGTCATGGTAGCAAAGACGGCGTTGAGCTCGGTGGTAACGTCTCCACCCGTTCCTTGCTTGAACGTCGACACGACGTCGTCGTTGAGGAACGAATACGTAGAGTACAGGTTGACCGTGTAGATGTAGTTGGAGAGATCGTAGAGTTGACCATCGTAGAAGGCCCAGTAGAGCGCAGACTGCGAGCTGGCCTGGTTGGCAACGTCCGATCGGTCCCAGACATAGTAGCCCTTCCAGAGCTTGTCGAGCTGGGGCCGCAGGGTTTGCCAGTACCACTGGTCGTCGGCGAGCTTGGACGTGTTGTGCGTCTGAAGGGAGCCGGACGTGTGGACCGCGTACGAAATGAGCGCAGTCCAGTTGGCGTAGTAGAGGGTAACATCGTCCGCGACGCCGAGGAGCTGGCACGCAACCGACAGAGGAGGCGGGAAGTAGTTGGTCAGGTCCAGGCCAGCAAACTCCTCCATGACAGTGCTGGTCACCACGCTGGTGTAGTCGGAAATGTCACCGGTGTGGCCCTTGTAAAACTTGGTAAAGTCGTACACGCGACCAGCAATGGCGGCGTAGTAGTCGTCGTCACCGGCGTGCTGGGCGAGCTCACTCGTGTTCCACGCCTTGTCGTTGTCCGGGCAGAGCAGGTTGCCGAAACCGATAATGTAAAAGATGACGACACCACAGAGGAAGGCAATCATCATGCAAATGGCGACCTTTTCACGCCACGCCATGCGCACGTCGGGACGCTTCATGCCGCCCAGCCACGAGAGCAGGAAACTGGGGATCCACCAGGTGAGCGTCCACGTGATGCGGATCCACCAGCGACGGGCCCTCGACGTGGCCACAACCTCGGTAGCGTGGTGGCGCTTCTCCTTGGTCACGAATGCGGGGTCCTTTGCGCTACGCGAAGCGGCACCGTCCTTGCCGTTACCGTCCTCGTCGGGAACGCTGGCGTACGGCGTGTCCTTGTTGAGCCACACCTCGCTGGCTCCCGGGTCGGGGCTGTCGGCGTAGCCGCCTTCATAGGCGCCGTACTCGCGGGTGCTGTAGCCAGTCTCCCTCGAGCCCTGGCGGGCCAGGAGGTTGTCCATGCTCTCGCTGTTGCGGTAGCTGTCCGGGTCGACGCCGACGCCGAGGTTGGCGCCGTAGCGCGCGTTGCCGTAAGCCGAAGCGCGGCGCGAGTCATACCCGGCCTCTTCGTCGGTGAGGGTCTCTTCTCCCGAACCGCGGTGAACCTCGGTCGAGCGGACGAGGTCCTCCTGCTCGCGCCAGGCGCCCCATGACAGCCACAGACGTTCGCTGCCAATGGCATAGTCGACACCAGTCGTCCAGCCGTGGGTACGCGCAAACTCCTCGACGGCAGTGTGCATGTCGTGCACGGGGAGAGCGTGGCGCACGCAGAACTGTTGCAGCGGGAAATCGGCCACATAGTCGATCTGGCGACGGTTGACGAGGTCGGGGAGAAGGAGGGAGCGGACCTGGGCCTTGATGCGGCGCCTGTCGTACGAGTTGGCATGTCCCGTGTCGTTGGGCCTGATGCAGTGCACGCCCCAGACGCGGGTGCAGTCGACAGTGTCAAAGATGGTCGACAAGGTGCTGTTCAGCTGAGCAGAGACAAACTGCGGGACACTCGAGTCGACGGGCCACTGGGTGGTCTCGTGCAGCTGGCTGCCAGTGACGCGGAACGTGATGGGCGTAGGCAGGCGCAAGGGCGAGACGGACACTTGGGCCTCGACGACAATGTTCTCGTCGAGGGGGTGGCCCTCGGTGGCGAGAGCAGGGCCCGAGACGAGCTTGGTGACGAACGAGTCGTTGGAGCCGCGGAGAAGCTCGACGAGCTGCTTGTCGAGGACATCGGCATTGTGGTCGATAAAGTCGGTGGCGTCGTAGGAGACCTGGCCGGCGTAGTGGTTGATACCAAACATGCGGCCCTCGAGCGGGATCGGGCCAAGTCCGGTCGCTGGGTGAGTGACAAACGACGCGTGGCGGCCGAATGCCGTAGAGAGGTGCGAGACGACCGTGCGGGCCTTGACTTCGTCACGGTCCTCACCCTTGATCTGCTCTCCCACGTCGGCAAGCACGCCAAGGGCACCGCGGGGCTTCCTGGCGAGCTTGGACGAGCCGAGGAGACCGCCACGGAGGAGCTCGATGCACGCCGAGTTGTCCATGGTCAGGACGCGGGGAAGGCGGACACCGTCGGCGAGGAGCTGACCGTTCCAGCTGAGGTTGTCGTCAAATGCGCGACGGGTGAGGTACGAGTGGAGCACCTCGTTGCCAAAGTTGACCGAGAACTCGTCAAAGCCGTTCTGGCCCGACGCGTTGATGAGCGGCATCGACGCCAACAGGCTCTGGCGGTTGGTGTTGGGCTCGGCCATGAGGGTCCTGCTCTGGTGGCCCGGGAGGTCGAGTTGGGCAATCTGGAGGCCGGCGGGAGCGTCTGCCGCAGGAGCGAGGCGCTTGTTGGCCATCTCAATGACGAACGCAAACAGGATAGCGTACAGGTCACGCATGAGCGAGTCACGCTGGCCACGGGCTCCGTCGGCATCGAGAAAGACGGACGCAAGGTCGTGCGACACCCACTTGGTCCGGTTGACAAGCACAGCCTCGAGATCGTCGGGCGAGATGCCGAGGTGGTTGCCAATGTCGGCGAGCAAGTGGCGCTCGACGACCTGCGTGCGCTCGTCAAACGACACCATGCCCAGCGACCCGGTCGCGCGGTCATCGATGAACGTAATGTTCGAGAGGAGGAGGATGGCAGTGAGGACGGAGAAGATGGAGCGGACGTGCTTGGCCTTGAAGCCGAGCGAGGCAAACGCAGCACGGAGCTCACCAAGCTGCGTCGAGTCGTCGGAGAACGGTCCACCCGGCAGGCGGTAGCAGTTGCTACTCGAGAGCAGCGCATAAGTGTCCGGGTCGTCGAGGCCGAGCTCGTCACGCTCGTCGGGGCTGGCGCCCGCAAGGAGCTGGTAAAAGACGTGGAAGGTGCGCTCCTCCTGCTGCAGCTGGCCGATACGCGACTTGTTCAAGCCAAAGGGGAGCACCTTGGCGCCCGAGAGAGCACCCTCGTGGCTAAAGTGCAGTTCGAGGTACTTGCCAACCTGGGACGCCGAAGGGTTGATGGCCGTCTTGGAGTGTCCGAAGGACTCGAGGACGGTGAGCAAGTGCGAGACCTGGTCCGAGAGGCGGCGCTGGGCCTTGGTCGTGGTCGAGAGGGAGAGAATCTGCTGTGTGACGTGACGGACCGCTGTGGATTTGCCCGAGTTTGTCAAACCACTAAGAGACGCGCGTTAGCTGTGCTGTGCGGCGGTACACGCAGACAAGGGCTTCCCTTCCGGTAACTCACTGGTAGACAATAGTCTGGCACTCGCTACGACGGCTCATGAGCAGCCAAGCGCGGCCCGCAAGCTCGTACACGCTCGGCTGGCGCTGGTCGGGCCCGCCATTCCCGCCATCGGTCTGCTCAATGTCGTCTTCGTATCCCTTCCGGCTCGCCTCGTTGAGGCACTGGAGGACACGCAGGGGGTTGACGACAATGTAGTCTGTACCGCTGGGAGAGACACGGATGTAAGGGAGCTCGGCGCGGGCACGGGCGTGGAGGAGGGCAGTGATAGTGTCTTCGGTGGGGAAGACGACGGCCTCGCCGCTGGAACCAGAGTGTGCCGAGCTGATCAGCGAGCAGAGGTCATGGACCTGGGCGGCCTGGGCGGCGGTGAAGGTCGCACCGGTGCTCGCCATGGTGGTAGCTGAGCTGGCGGCGACGGAGGGCGACGGGGGAAGGGGGAGGGAGAGGCAGGGGTGTGCTCAAGGAGACACGACCTCGGGGAAACGTAAGACGGTCGAGGGGTGGCGGGGGTGCGAGAGACGTGGACCGCTAGCTAGCGCTGTTTGTCGATCTCCGCGATGCGGTGCTCACAGACCTGCTGGCGAGCTTTGAAAGTGGGGAACGTGTCGAATGTGCTGTGCAGCCTGCTGACGGGGAGGGCGTCGTCGACAAGGTTGTTGCAAAGGTCGTAGTGCGGGGAGAGAAGAATAGAGGCGGCGGCGGGCTGCGCGTGCGGCGGGATGTTTTCCCAGGGCTGCTGGCACACCTGGCAGACAGAGACAAAGAGGCCGATGATGGTTTGATGTTTGTCGCGAGCGATGAGGGGTGTGTGTGTGGGGGGGGGGGGAGAGCTGTGGTGGTCGAAGCGCCGCGCTGGGCGACGGGGTGGAGGTGGAAAGGAGCGACCTAGCCTAGGACCTTGAGGTGCTGTATTTTGTGTGGTGTGTGTTCTTGAGAATATGGAAGCGGACAAAGGTTTGTCGTGAGGGAGGAGGAGGGCTGGGTTGAGTGGTCGTGGCGGCCGGCGGCGGCGTGCGATGGCGATGCGGGGGTTGGCGGATGCCTGGGATGCCTGGCCGTCGAGGGTTTGGGTCTGATATGCTGCCGCGTATGCAACGAGGAAGTATTAGGGAGGGGGGGCAGCGGGGCGCCTACGAGACACGAGGGGGGGGACCACGAGCGAGTGACAGAGAGCACTAGAGAGAGCACTGGTTCCTGCTTGGCTCGATGAAAAGTGCACATATGAAAAGAGGGATGAGCCTATATTTGCCTAACCAAGAAGCTGCTGCACGCCTGTTGTGTGCGTTTTGCATGTGTGTGTGTTTGCATGTGAGGGTGCTGTGTTGTGTTGTCTCGCTCGGAACAACCCAAAGGCCAAAGGCCAAAGGAAAGCGCGTTGGCTGAGGCTAACTGCCCTCAGGTCTCAGGGATCACACGCACAAAAAGCCCCGCGTGTGGCTCGTCTGGGCGGTGCATTAGGATATTATACTTCCGCCCTGGGTCATTGGGTTTCACATCAGAGCGTCTATAAACCATCACAAACGGCCCCATTACACATCCCATAACGTCCCATTACATACCAGAGAGCCCCATGCAGCTCACAACTGTTTCATAACAGTCAGTATTCCCTTGCACCCTTCCCTTGCTCTGCTCGAAACATACGCAGTCGCAACAACAACCACCACCAACACCCTCCCTCCTGTGCGTCCTATCTACGCAGCAGCTATGACTTCATGCCACATGTGTCGATGGTGCATATGTCTCTCTTGTGTGGGGCGCCTCTATTTGGCACTGGCACACACGTCACGTCTGCGTAAAAAAAAAGGAAAAACAAGCATAATAAGAGTGTGCGCTTTTTGGTCTGTTTTTTGTCACCAGGACAAGGGAAGTGTCCGCCAGTAAACACAATCGGGGGGAGAGGGCCTGCACGCTTAGGCTGTACACATCGTGCGGTGGGTGGGTGTGGGGGGGGGGGGGGGGGGGGGGGGAGAGGCGGAGGGCGGAGGGGAGGGGCGGAGAATATGGGACAAGGGAGAGGAGAAATGGCCAGGTGGAAAGTGCACTGGGATGGAGTCGGTGGGTTGCGTACGCTCAGTCGTTAAAAAAAGTCCTTGGGGGCCTGGAGAAGGCGGTGGTGGTGGTGGTGGTCTGTGGTGGTGGTAGTGGAGTGTTAAGAAAGTTACGACGGAGGAAAACGATGTCGCTCTTGTTTTGATGTTGTTTCGGGGGTCATTTGATCTAGCTACACAGGCTACAGGTCGCTTGAGCCCGTGCTCCTGGCCCGGGTACGTCGTTCGCGGTCTCGGATGGCCTCTTCGCGGATACGTGCAATCTCTGCAAGCTGCTCTGGCGTGTGGGCGAGGCTCGCAAACATGGGCGCAAACTCAGACTCGGTGTCGCCATTGCAATCGAGGTGGTCGTCGTCACTGTCGTGGTTTACGCTCGAGAGCTCGGGCTGCTGCTTCTCCTTCTGCGACAGGGGCTCCGCAATGTGGTCGTGGCCATAGGCAAAGTCCTCCTTGCCTCCCTCGCCACCCAAGGTCTCGGGGAGGTGTCCGTTTGCCTCGGGGTGAAACATCTCAGTGTTGGAGGGAGTGATGAGGATCTGGCGACGGAGACCAGACGAAGCGTCAGACGAGGCAGATGACATGGAACCTTGCTTGGTTGGCCGCTGGCGGTGAACAGAGCCGTTGGCAGAGGGAAACGTAGACTGGACACCGGACATCTGGCTGATGCCTAACCCGGCCACGGGAACGCTGTCACCAGACTCGGAGGAGACGTTGACGGCCGAGTCGGACGTCTTGGTCGAAGGGGTCGGGTTGGAGTCGCCGCTCTCAGACGTCTCCGTCTTCTTCTTCTTGAGGACCGAGGACGTGATGTGGTGTCTACGGAGCTCGGCCGCAGAGAGCTGGGCCATGTCCGAAGCAGCTTGCGATGAAGACCCAATCGACGTGTTCAGAGTGAGGTCCGAGGGGTAAGGGGACGACGCCTGGGACGGCACCGTCGATGGCATGGTCGACTGGCCGGGGGTGAGAGGGCCAGCGAGGTCGCTGATGCCCATACCGGCCTCAGAGCGACGATACGGAGACGCCATGGTCGCCATCGGGAATTGTGGTGGAATAGGCGACGGGTAGACTGCCGGGCTGTAGTGAATGAAACCCATGTGCGCACCCTGCATGCCACTGGCGGGGAACGCCATGTAAGGGGTAGCCATCTGGGAAGGGGTCGAGACATGCGTAGGGGCACCGTCCTGGCCTCCAGCCTCCACCTCACGAAGACGATGGCACACGGCGTGGTACATGTGAGTGAGCGTTTCAAAGCGGTTGCGCATCAGAAGAATCTGGTTGTCAGTTAGCGTCGTCGTGTAGCCAGCCACGGGGGGGGGGGGGGGCAAAGGGGGTGTTCTCTCACCTCGGATTCCAGACGCCTCGATTCCGCCTCTGCACGATCACGCGCTTTGCGAGCGCGTTCGTAGTCTGCACGCATGCGGTCCTCTGTCGAACGCGACCGCCTGAGCTCCTCCCTGGCACGGATTTCGTCGTCGTGCGCCTTGCTCTCCTCGGCCTTTGCGTGTCCAATCTCGGCACGGAGAGAGTCGATCGTCCGCTCGTGGTTGGTGATGAGCAACTCGAGAGCCGGGCTCATGGGCACGCCTCCAATGCTAATCTTTCGTCGCCTCCTGGGGGTCGACGGGGATCCTGGAGCCGATACCGATGGGACATTCGTCAAGATGGCAGCCACACTTTGTGGGGGCGACTGGTCATCAGACGACATGGTAAATGAGCGCGATGGTGTGCGCGAAGGAGTGAAGGCAGCGACCCTGGGAATCTCGGGTGTGCGCAAGCCATCCGAGGTCGCCGAACGCGCCTTGGACTTGCGCTTCTTCTTCTTGCCGACCTGGTTGGACAAGGGAAGGTAGCCCTCGTCCGGGATGATGGAGTATGACCCGCTGCTCACGCGGCTGTATGGTGGGCGGTTATCGCTCGCAGGCTCGATGAGCTCAGACATGTCGTCGGACAGGTCGATCTCAAGAGCTGGAATGGGTGACAAACGCGATGGGCCAGCCTGTGGCGATTCGAGGTGTTGTTCTTCTCCGTGAAGCGGTTGTCCTGGAGACGACGGCACAGGGGATTCGGAGAGCAGGGATGGTTCCGGGGAGGGTGAAATGTCGCCTTCGCCGTCAGACTGGGACGACTCCAGAGTGATCGTAGGTGGTGAAAGGAGACGCTGGGGTTCGGAAGCGTCGGCCGTGCGGTCAAGGTCGTCGTCGACAGAGTCGGCCGAGGTCGTTGGTATCAGGCCAGGGGAAGAGTTGAGGGAGGTGTTGACGCTGCCATCGCCTGTGCAGACGGCACGCAGGAGGCTGCGCTTCTTGGCCTCCTTTGCCTCTTTGCGCTTTTCGCGTGCGCGCTCACGGGCGTTCTTGTTGGAGGTCGAGACCGCTGTCGATGTGGCCGTGCTCGTTGACGCTCGGTCCTTGTCCTCTTTGCCATCGGCGTTGGACTTGTCCATGGACAGGAGCTCGGCAGTGAAAGCGCGACTCAGGCGCTCTCGCTGGCGACGTCGCCATTTGCGAACGGGTTCGTGGACGACAAAGTAGATGGCACCAAGAACAAGCACAACTGTGCAGATCAAGAGCTGTCCGCGCCAACTGGCAATGAGAGTGAAGGTGTGCGAACTCAGACGAGCTGATGACGACGAGGTTTGGTGTGTCGCAAGTCGCGTGTTGTACGCCGGCGCCCGTTGCCGTGTTGGCATGGCGTAGATGCGCGCAAGGAGAAGGGTGGGGTGAGAGGAGAAGGGGAGGTGACGAAGGAGCAGGAAAGGGACAAAGGAGGGCTGAGTGGACAGTCGCGCGCCAGTCAATTGCGGAAGCGCGTCGCGGACTAATGTCGGTGTGGAATGGGAGAGAGCAAGGTCACGTCGACATGCGGGGTAGACTGGTTGAGTGTCAGAACGAGATGACCGCAGTCTAGAGGAAGGCAGCTGAACAAGATCAAGGTGGGGGATCCGATGGAGATGGTGGACAAGCCCCGGTAACAGTTATGAGCGAGAAGGCAGGTGCGCCAGTTGTAAACGGCCACGCCCCTTGGCTGTCGGTCGTGGAACGCCACAGAGAAGGTAGTGTGTAGAGGCCGGTGCCCAGAGACTGAGTAGTGGGTGGAGAGTGGGATGGCGAGTGTCTAAAGGGGGAAGGGCATACTCTTGGAGCGAGGCCCAAGCACCAGATACACGATTCCTCGCCGGCCCTCTGTCCCCTAGCTCCCGGGTGTGGGTGTGCGGCTTGCGATGCGAAGACAAAGAGGAATCCCACTTACCGAGAGGCGATGACCGTAAAGAGACCAGCCGTGTCGTTCTTCGAGGCGATGCACGTCGATTGAAAGGAAAGGTGTGGTGTTGATAAAGGCGGAAGCGTCGGCGGTAGCTGTGTTATTTAGGCCGGGACCGAGTACCAGATCCCCCTCCCACTGCGGTGTCGCTGTCTTGAGGTCCGAAACACGGTCGCGTCGGAATGCTTTGTGGTCGAGGGGCCTTTGATGGGGATTCGTTTATTGTTGTGGTGTGCAGTGTGGGCGTGATGGTGGGTGTGAGGGTGATGGGATGGTGATTGGGGTGATTGAGAGGACATGCAAGAAGAAGAGAGCGCGGGGATGTGTGTTGGACGGAGACGGCGCGGCGGCGGCGGCGAGTGGTGGCCAACACACTTGGCGGGACCCATGCGCCTGTACCGAACCGTGTGGCCTTGTGGATGGGGGGAGACACTCGCCGTGTCGTCGCGCTGGCACAGTGGGCGCCACAACCCCCCCGCACGCGCGCACGGCACACTGCCAGCCGCCAGAGAGCCCACACACCCTGCTGCCATGCATCATGTTCGTCCTAGTTCCCCTCACTGCCGCCGCCGCCGCCGCCGAATCGATGCGCAGTCGCCGCGTCTCGGTCAACCGTTCAGAGGTCTCATCTTCCCATCCTCTCTCAGTTGCCCAAAAGGGCGCCCCAAGACGCACAAGGCGGCTAAGGCGGGACTTTCCACACGTGGAGATCGACCAGGACCCAGCCGGGAGCCCTGGCACGGCGTGAAGGAGGGGTGACGCGGGGAGGTAGAGGATCAAAAGGAGGCACTTGACAACGTCTCCCTGGTCGCCCACCGGCACGGCTGCAAGCGCTCCTACTGTTGCACCAACTGTTGCACCACGTCCACCTTGAATTCAGCGACACCGAGCAGAGAGAGCACAAGTCGAGAGAAAGAAAAAAAAATATACAAAACAAGGGCAACTGACGGGCTCGCGGAAGCCATGAATGACAGCATGGCAACGTACTTACCCTCGAGGAGAGGAACGTGTCAACGGTGCTGTAAGCGCGCAGAGCAAGCAAGCAAGCTGCGAAGCTGCGAACGAGCCACCACATGTCCAGCACATGCGTTGCGGTTGAAACCGAACCCTATTCATGCAGCGATGCAGCGACGATGCATGACCCCGCCCGCCCCGCACACCACACGCCACTGTTATCCTGCACGTTTCGGTTCTCCTGCACCTCTTCGTAACCCTCTCCGGCCTCTCCCTATCCCTTGAGAGGAATGCAAGGAAACCAGCCCAATCTCGTCCTAGATTCCTATTCCTGGTCGTATTGTGCAGCCTGCCGTCCGAAAAAAAAAAGAAAGAGAATAGGACCCACACAGGACTCACACCTCCCTCGGCCGGTGTTCAAGAGTCTCCACCCTCGTCGACCGACCGGGCCCCAGAGCAGGGCCCCCTCCGGCAGGTCCGAGTGTGTTGAGAGCGGCCCGGCGAGTGCACAAGCGCAGCGGGGAGTGGTGCAGGCTGGCCTGTGCCGTGAACAAAACTGGTGTCAGACGCAGGTACAGATGTGGGGGGGCCGTCGGGATGGTGGACACTTTGCGTCAGAAGGTACAGAAACCGCATTGTTCGTGCAGGAAGCAAGGCCCTTGCAGAGCCCGACAGTACACACGGGTACACGGGGATGCGGGCTCTTTCTGGCGCCCTGGTGGATAATCTGTGATCTGTGTGATCACACGACCAGCTACCAGCCAGTGTGGAGTATAAACAGGTTCCCGCGCGCCTAGCATTAACAGGCCTGCCATAACAGACGGGAACCTAGTCCACACAGGCCTACCGCCATTTTACTTCCGTTGATGAATGGCACCTCTCCTCCACCTGCGTCCGGGCTGTGCCTGAGAGGACGAAAGGGCCGGCCTCTACTTGGACTGGTTGTCGCTGGTTGTTGGGCACGCACGTGCATGACGGCCGGTACGCCGTACGCCGTACGCCCATGTCATCCCAGCCAGTCTCCGACTTGCCGATAGCAGACTTGAGCGTCCCGCCATCGTGTGCAAACCAGAACATCTTTCCTGTTCTCTCTACCACAAGAGTTTCAACTTTATCCTACTGGCGTGCAGTTCGAGTACATCGACCCCATCCTACCACCCACACCACTCTCTCTCTCTCTTCTCACCAAGCGTCACCTGTGCCCTCCACCCACCGCCTCCACTTCTAGCCCAAGATGTCGACCCAGCCCCTCCTCCAGCGTACCGCCAAGAAGGTATGTTATGTCTCCTGGTATCGCGCCGTTTTCCAGAGCTGACCATGTCCCTTCTCGTAACATGTCCGTCTATCGCACCGTCTTCACACCTCGATTGACCTTTGTCGCCACCGTATTGACAACGTCCCCCCTTCACACAACACGTGCGATCTGGGATCCCGTCGTGCAGCGCATCGCCCTCCCTGTCCGTGTTGAGCCCAAGGTCTTCTTCGCCAACGAGTAAGCTCATGTCACCTCGATTCCATACTCACCTTTCAGGCGTACCTTCCTCTCGTGGCTCCACTTTGCCGTCATCCTTGGTGGTCTTGCCGTTGGTCTCCTCAACTTTGGTGACAAGGTCAGTTTGCTGCGATGGCTATTTTGGCGTCGAGAAAGTTGCTTTGAGACTTTCCAAGCTCTACAGCCAGCGTCATTCACGAACTGTTGTTGACATGTCACAGGCTGGCCGCATCTCCGCGGCCCTTTACACCGCTATCGGTACGCAAACATCCACTGCTGCGGGCTGCGCGCAGCGACAGCACCCGTTACGAGCACTGGCTGACCTCTTCCCACAGCTGTCGGTGTCATGATCTACGCCCTGAGTGTATACCAGCGCCGTGCAAAGGCCATTCGTGAACGTTCGGGCGCTCCTTACGACGACCGTTTCGGACCTGTGAGTTGCATGTTGCATCCCTGTGACTGTTGCTGACCCCGTATCAGACCGTCCTCTGTGTCTGCCTTCTTGGTACGTCCTAACGAGCGGCCCACGAGCGCAGAGCGCCAACCGTCCACACGTGAGCTCGAACATCTGCTGACCATCCACAGCCGCCATTGGCACCAACTTCGTCCTCCGCGCCGTCTACGAGTAAACTCCACACATACTCCCCCCAGTCACAGATGTGTTCCTCAATAACTATCCCTCTGCTCTGCCTGCATTAGCAGAGAGGGACTCTAGCACAACTTTGGAAGCGCGGAGAGGGTGAAGGGGGCACGGCAAGCGAGTGAGCGAGCGTTTTGGAGGAAGCAACGGTGGTCGCTTCAGGCATTCGTTTAATTGGTAGTCGTGATAGTGACAGCACCCTCCCTGCACTTCATTTTCATTATATGTACTCAATTGGGAGTGGCTTGCTGCAGCAATAGACCTCAGCGTGGAAGAGTTGGCAGACCATTTCCAGCAGCTGGGCGGACATGAGACAGATCTCAATGGCCAAGCGGAGGCAGACCCATGACGCACCGCTCTGCTCGCTCTGCGCCTGGTGCCACGGTCGGAACTATGACGTGGCTTGAGTGTCCCAGGGTGTGCCATCTGGCCGGTGGGTCACGCATTCATACGTCCACATTCTTTGGCTGCTCAATACCATCTCCTCCTTCTCACCAAAGTCAACCTATACAACAATGTCCTGGCAGGGTGAGTCCTCACGTACCGAGTGTACAGACTACGTAGCGTGTCGGACACTCGTGGAAGCCCGGGCTTGCGGCGAAACGAGGTCTTCGGCAGGCGCCGTCCTCGTCGCATGACCTGCTTCGTCACGCCGATCCGGACCGCTTCGTCACCGCGGTCTGGGAGCTGTACCGGACACCTAGCCACTGCCATACTGGAAGCATGCGCTGACGCTTATTCTCTCCACAACTCTCTCATCAACGACATCCTCTCCCCCCTTTGTCTGCGCCGCCGGCTGTACCAAAACCCGATCGTCCGAACGCTTCGTTGCCGTGTCGTCTCGCCCCCGTCGCCTCCGACCTTCGGCGCTCTCACCACGCCAACAGCGTACGTCGACGACCACCTCATTGCCACTGGCAAGATCAGCAAGGCCGCCATCGTCGGCAAGCAGGGTGGTATCTGGGCCCAGTCGGCCGGTTACAACGTGCGTACTGAGCTGGGAGAGCCGTTGGCTCTGGGCCCGTTGGTCATTGGGCACTGGTGATAGGGCGAGGGCGAGGAAGCACGAGTGCAGCGAGGATGAAGGCCGTCAGGCCGTTCCTCAGTCTGCAAAGGACACGGTACGGGATGCCCATGGGCCATGGGCTTGGCCGTCGTGACCTATGCTCCCGATCCTGCTCGCTCCTATGCCCTTACTTGCCGCCACCAAGGGCCCTACACTGGCCCACTGATTGGTGCTGCGGAATACGAGCAGGTCGCTGACTTTGTCATACAGCTCTCGCAGGCTGAGCAGGACTTCATCACCAAGACCGCCTTTGCTTCCCCTGACGATGTCCGTGGTGGGTACCTCTCGCTTATGTTTGGCGGCCAAAGGAAAGCTTTAGTTGACACTGGCTAGCCAACGGTATCACCCTCGGCGGCTTCAAGTTCATGGCCATCCAGGCCAACCCGGACGAGGTTATCGGCCGGAAAGGCGTAAGTACAGCTATACGCGTGAGGTATCCCGTAGCTGATCATTTTACAGGAGCGCGGTGTCTTCATCATTCCCACCACCCAGGCTATCCTGATTGGCGAGGTGAGTTGCAGCTTTGCTTTGCGATCATGGTCTCAGCTGACAACCTTCAGTACGAGGGCACCCCTGCCGGTGACGGCAACGTTGTCGTCTCCAAGCTGGCCGACTACCTCAAGTCGGTCGGCTACTAGATGTTATGATGTGATGGACGTGTAATCCCCCCCCCCTCTTTCTGTGCTCAGCAGTCTCCCTCTACAAAGCAGCCCGGTTTATGAATGTCTCTGAATGCAGGGTTGCATGTAGCTAGCCAAAGTCTCACCGGCCAGGCGCTACCGGTTACAAGTGTATGTGTGTTCCGTCCCATCTGTCCCACCCCCCTCTCCCCCCATATCTAATCTCGTGTCGCCTTAGGCCGTCTTGCCAGCCTTGGCCTGGGCCTTCTTCTCCTTCTTCTTCTCCTTGATAGACCCCCGGGTCTCGGCGCGGATAGCCACAGCGGCGGCAGCCTTGACGTTTGCGTTCTTGCGCGCACGGCGCCTGCCAGCGGCACTCTGCTTGTCCGCCTTGCGGTCCTCGGTGATCTGCTTGCCCTGGGCGGCACGCGCGGCAGCACGGCGCTGGGCACGGTTCATGCCGTCAGTCGCAGCAGCAGCGGCGGGGGCAGCCTCCTCCTCCTTCTTCTCAGCCTCGTCGTCGTCGTCACCACCGGCCGCGGCCTTGAACTCCTTCTTGGCCTTCTTCTCTTCCTTGAGTTGGCGCTTGGCCTCCTTGGCCTCGAACTTGGCCTGTCGGGGTCAGTACCAACGTTGTGGCGGAGGGGACCCACCTGAGCGAGACGGAAGGGCTCCATGAGCTCGTCGACAATATCACGGGGGTCGTCGCTGGGAAGAGGGACTTCGTCCTTCTGCGCCAGGCGCTTCTGCCAGCGCTTGACACCGCGCTTGTGCGTCTGCAGGTTGTCAGCGTGTGCGAACACTAGCACGCTCGCGTCGTGGGCATGGGTCTGGGCTGGATCCTTTGTTCACCGAGAACGAGGCAGCCCACCCATTCCCACCTGCGCTACCCCTCAACTCACGGCACTGGCAAGGTGCTCCTCGGCATCGTGCGCGTTCTTGAACATGCGCTCGGGGCAGAGCACACAGCCCTGGGGGAAGGTAGCAGGGGGCCAGAAGGGGGACGCCTCAACGTCCTCGATCTTGAGGTCAAAGTCTGGCAGTCAGTCTGCTGCACAAAGTGGGCCTCTGCAGCAAACTCACCATCCTCGTCGTCGGAACCATCGTCAAACTCCATCTCGTCGTCGGATCCAGCAAGCTCGCCACCCTCCTCGTCCTCGTCCGACCCAAGGTCTGCGTCGTCAGCTTCGTAGTCACAACGTTGTCTTTCAGCTGGAACCGTAGCCACCCACCTTCCTCTTCGCTCAGCATGTCCTCGTCATCATCCTCCTCCTCGTCGCCATCTTCATCCTCCGAGCCAGACTCCTCGTCGCTGTCGTCACTCTCGCTGTCGTCGCTGTCGCTCGCGCCGTCAATGCCCATCGCAGCCTTGATGGCCGTAATGCCCAGCTCGTCCTCCCTCTGCTTGCGCGCAAGGCGCTTGGTCGCAATCTTGTACACGGGCATGGCGTCGAGAGTTGGTGTTTTGGTTGTTTGTGGGTATGTGTTTTGGTGGTTTACAAAAGTTGTAGCCTCCACTTCGAGGCAGAGATTACTGGAGGAGGGAAGAAATAAAGTGATCGTTGTGAAGAACAAACGTGTCAAAGACAAAAATGACAAAAATGTATCGGGCGTGTAGCTCAGTTGGTAGAGCGTGTCATTAGCATCTTCTACCCTACTTGACAAGGTCTTTGGTTCGATTCCTAACTCGTCCACTCTTTTTGGCCCTGCTCTATTTCACAACGTTGCATGGGCATGAACAAAGCAAGAACACAGACGTCCTCGACGCTGTAACCTGTAATAGTCACACTCCACATGCATAATATTCATCGCTATAGCCATCATAACCCCAATATGCTACATGGACCAGCCCAGGCTGCCGTCCTCCCTCATCAACTGTAAAAACTGAAGAGTTAGCTCTGTGCTATGTTACTCAACTCACCGTGGCCTGCTGCGCCAAATAGTCCCCAACGGTCTCGACACCGCGCACGAGTGGGATGCGCGACGTGTCAAGAGCAACGGGGTGGTTGTACTTGTTCTGGGCGAGGCGCTCGCCCACGGCTGACTTCTTGCCTGCTTGAAACTTGAGGCACTTGCTGTGATTGTCAGTTGCAGCGTTGGTCGACCTCAACTCACTCCTCGGTAAGGCCATAGACGTCCAGAAGCAGGTTCTTGGTCAACAGCGCCAAAGCCACAGAGATGCTGGCATTGGCAAGTCGGACAGCTGAAAACTGCTCGCTCTGTATAGGTCAGCTTGGGGCAAAAATCACTAACCTACCTCAGACACCACGGCCATCTTGCCCACAAGCGGCTCGTTACCCATGCCCTGGACGACGGCCAGCTCGATCGCGTTGGCAACGGCGGCGCCGTGCGAGACGAGCTGACTGAGGTACTGTACAACCTGCATGATCTCCTCCTGAGCGTGATACTCGAGCACGGCGAGGTTCTCGGCAACATAGAGCACGAAGCCTGGGTCGATCTGGAAGGAGTTTAGTAGACAGCATTCACAAAACCCAAACTCACCTCGCCTTGACCAAGCAAGTCGACATCAAACGCCTTGGAAATGAACCGGAGGAATTCCAGACGTATTTGACGTTTCTCGCCAAGCAGCTGCCACCAGCCGTTGAGCAGAGCAACGCCACGACGGTGACCCGAGACCTCGGCGGTGACGGAGCGCTGGTAGTCGTACGAAGCCCTTGCGGTCTCCAGGAAACGAACATTGAGGATGGAGGCGTGTTTGGTGTGCAACGTGGCATGGAGAGCGAGAGCACTGTTACGAATACGCTCGTCCGCGCTGGTCTCGAGGGAGATCAACAGCGAGAACAACTGGAGAGTTAGTCCACGTATGAACGGTGTAACTCACGGGCAGCGGGTGGTAGAGACCCTGGTTGATAGTGAAGGCCAGACAGTCCATTGCGGCTGCCTGAAGGGCACGGTGGTGAGACTTGGCGCCATCAACGATAGCCTCAATGTTCCGCTGGACGAGAGCGGTAGAGATACCAGATTCGTGGAGGTCGTTGGCGCTGCCAATGAGGTCGTTGACGCCCTTTGTACCAACACCTGCCAACGTCAGCGACCACGAGGGCAAAGGACCTACTCTTAGCTCTCCGCACCGCCTCAGACTTGAGGAAGTCACGGAGGAGATTGAGAAGCCATGCGCGGCTGTCCTCGTTGTTAGAGCTGAAAATACCCCTCATCCATGCCTCGGACTTGGGCCGCAGAATGAGCTGAGGATTGGCTCGGAACAGGGCAGCCAGGCAGAGAATTGCAATCTCTTGCGACGCGGCAACCGACGAGAATGTCAGGTATAGGTCGAACAGGTAATCTGCCAAGGGAAGGTCAGACTTGGTGATGCCCTGGAGGGTCTTCTTCAGCACCGAGTCGTTGGATGCAGCTGCCTCAAGTTGGCCAAACTCGGCAATGAGAGCCGTAATGTAGTAGAGCATCGAGATAGAAGTAGGCGGAGCCCGGTTCTGCTGGCTGGCGTTCCTGATTTTGGCTACATCTGTCAGGACAGTTCACGTCCAAGGAAAGTTGACTCACCGACACAGGTTCCCATCAAGCTCATGAGCGGGAGGAACTCCTTGGTGAGGTTGTTGACCACGGCGCAGTAACAAGCAACCGGCTGAGGGAGGGAGGTGTGCTTGATGGGCTTGCCGATAAGGGACCTCACTTCCTTCGAGAGTGCCTGCGCAAACGTCGACGACGTCTTTGGCATCGATGGAATGGAGCGGGTGAAGATGCGCAGAAGGAGATCGTTCGTAGCCATTTCTTCAGACTGAAAGGATCAGCAAGAAACCACTATACTGCAACTCACGTTGGCAGGCGTGCTCAACAAGTAGGTGATCAACACCGATGCCTTGTTCGTGTCAATAAGGGCGGGCTTCTCAAAGCTAAGCAAGTAGATGGCCCCAATATGGCTCTTGGCATCCTGTGAGAGTCAGTGCATGAAGGGGAGAGACTGCTCACAAAGGATGTCTGCTCGGTGGCATCAACCATACGGTTGATGAGCGAGTCAATAGTCTGAGGGAAACAGTCGTTGTTGCCTGAAGCCACACAGAGCTTTGAGACCTGAAACATAAGCGACTGCTGTCTGCGAAATGGCTTACTCCTTCCAGCGCAGACTCCAGCGTGGGGTCTAACTTCTTGTTCTCGTTCAGGATGTCAACCAGGAGAGCGGCGGTGTTGTCAGGGTTGAATCCAGACGTTGGATAGAGAATCTCGCAGAGTGACTTGAGAGCGAGGTCCTTGACGCCGTCGTCTTCATCCTGCGTTGCCTGGATGAGCTTGCGACAGATCTTGACGCGAACTTCGGGTACATCGGCCGTGGCGAACATGTCGCGGAGGAGCTTTACGACACGCTTCCTGACGCCCAGACCAGAGTCGAAGACACGCTCGGCGATGAGAGGGTAGTACTGTTCCGCCCACTCGGACCTCTGAACAACGTACTTGCCGATAAGGTCGACAGCTGCGTCGCGAACAGCAGGCGAGTTATCCGACAAGGTCATCTCGATGGCGTCGCGGACGACAGGCTTGCCGAGGACATCTGGGTCGGCGACAACGATACCACCAAGACCGCGGAGAGCCTTAGAGCGATGAGCCACGCCTGGGAGGTCCAGAGCCGTGACAAGAGCGTGAAGGATAGGATCAAAGGCGTTTTGAAGAGAGCGAGTACGCGACACTGCCAGCGATGCCTGGAGCGCTTCGTCGGCCTGGTTGGGTTGACTGGCATGTCAGAATAGTCATCTCGTCTGTGAAGCGCACCTGATCGCGAACAAGCCATCGTCAGGGGTCCACACATCTCGAGCGGCTCTGCGCATCGATTGAGCAACCATCTGGAGGCTCTCTCGTGTTTGCAGGGCAGAGTCGTCTGTTTCCACTGCGAGTCGCTCAATGACCGAGGTGACCTTGCGTAATCCTTGGAAGAGCTCTTGTGCCCAAATAATGCGGGTCATGTCCCCAGATGACTGCCATCAGTTCTTGCCTGGCTTGCCTCCTCAACTCACCTCAAACATGGTGTCATCACGTGCTGCCGTTGTGAGGAAGGTCTGGATGGAGGCCTCGGCAGCCAGGAGAGTGGCCATGCCTTCAACGTTGGCCTCAGAGATGATCTCGTCAAGGCTGGGGACGATAGGTTTAGCAGCCATCTCTAAGTGCAAAGCACGAAGGCGGGCGGCAATGTCACCGAGGTAGTCGAGAGCGACAGTGCGTGCAGCGTTGGCCTCGGTCGTGTTCTTGTTGCGGTCATTGAGAGCTCCCATCTGGCTGTTAGCAAGTTCCAAGAAGTCGCGACGCACCAAAATCTTGGAAAGGATGGTCAGGAAGAGAGAAGCAGCGGGCCATTCTGGGCGGTAGAGAACAGTGAGAAGGTCGGCCACAAAGGTGTCCAAGACGGCCTTGTAGTCGGTGTCTTGGGGAGCCTTGGCAGCTTTGCTCGCACCAGACTTCTGGACAAGGTGGTTGACAATAGTGTGAGTGGAGCGCAGGGCAACCTCGATTGCGTCGGTCATGATTTGGTTCTCCAACTATGCCGTCAGTCAACAAGCCCTACGGTGTAGACTCACGTCGTGAGCGGATGGCGGGGTCTCATGGCCTGACATGCCACCAGTCGGTAAACTTGAAGACGATTGAAGCTCGTTATCCAGCAGAGCAGTTCGGTGCTTGCGTATCCGCTCCTTGACACCGTGTGACAAAGCCTGGATAAGCTGAAGCATCAGAGCACTCAAGGTGCTGATTGAGCTGCTGTTGGACAACCTGTACGAGTCAATACCACGCACGCATGGATAGACTCACTGGAACTGGTGCTGTCCCGCTCCTTGTTCATGACTCTTGCCCAGCTCCCCTAGAATCTCCTCGATGATCCATTGACGCTGCTCATCGTACTTGGCAAACAGCTGGACAAGTTAGCACACGATAACGTGTCTTGAACTCACTCCTCTCAGGCAGCCCATAGCCTCCATCCTCAGACTCTTCATGAGAGCTGTAGTCGGTCCACCGACGACACCTTCCCTGCCTTTGGTGCGTCGCGATGCTGGTTCGCGAATGAACACGGGGCTCTTGGCGAGGTAAACCGTCTTGATAACCAGGTCATCGGAGAATGACATGTCTCGGCGGCTGACGAGGGATGCGATGTGGGGCACAGCAGCACATGTTGCTTGGGCAATCGAAGACAGCGAGGGGTTGGCGAAGAGCGCCGACAGCTTCTTGGACGACTTGCCCTTGCCCACCGCAGCTGCTTCGTTACTCACAACGACAGCGAGGTAGCTGGAATGCATTTCTGAGGTGTCAGCCTAAAGGTTGAGGAGATACACCCACGTTCACCCGCCAAGCCCTCCACGACCGGGAAGAGAACCTTGGCCATCTGGTCACGGACAGTCTGGACGGCGACCTGCAGGAGGTCCTCTGAGTAGAGCTGAAGTGTCAGCCTTGGAACAAATACGAGACCACCAACATGCTTTGGAAGAGTGTCACAGTCGAGAACAGCTAGGACACAAAGTGCGGCTGATGCAGCCGTCATCATGGTGGCCAAGCGCTGCTCGGCACTGTCCAGCTCGTCCTCAGTCATCGCCTGCTCTGGTGTAGGCTCCGCATCCCTGTCCTCCCCAGCGTCCTTCTTTGAAGACTTCTTCTTGCGTGGCGAAGGGTTGGCGTTGACAGTGGTCTTGCTACCATTGTTCGGGAAGGGATTGAGGGTCTCGGCGTCGACCAAGATCTTCTCGAGCATCCTGAAGAGCCTCGTGAGACTGTCGACGTCCCATGATCCGTCGTATGGGCCAGCTCTAGCGCGTTGACGCTTCATGCTTGCCTGAAGACGGGTGACATAGCGAATAACCTTTTCCATGGTCGCCACCGAGAGCAGGGCCTGGACACCATCGTTGGAGACACCATTGAAATACCGCGCGCTGACCATGTCGTCTGTAGATGGGTTGGCAGGGAGAGAGTCAGATTCCTCAAAGATGTCCTCGAGGAGGTTGTGCAGCTTCTGTAAAGCCGCTGTTCTCGTCAGCTCGATCGCCAAAGGGAGCACCCACTGCGATGGTCCTTGTCGCCGGTTCGTCCACTTGGTGGGGCGACTGTAAGGGGTGCCTCTTGCGTGTGCATGGTCCAGTCTCCATCGGCGTCGTCTCGGGCGCCGTGGCCCCAGTCAATGTCGTCCTCATCCGACTCATCGCGCCTAAACTGTGGAGTCGAGTGTATTGACATCGTCGAGCGCTGAGGATCAGATAAGCTGGAGATTGACTTGTACGCCTTCTTGGCTTCCGGCGTGAACTGGGGGAGCGAAAGCATTACGCCAGATGAGTGTCGCGCCAGCTGGTTACCATGGTGAGGCGTAGGTGACTCATGACGAGAGGCAGAGTTAGACTTGTGCTTCTTTGTGGGGGACGGCCCAGTCATCGAGAGGGGATCGGGCGAGTCGAAGCTGGGTTGCGCGGCAGGACGAGAGGGCGTTGCTGCTCGCGACGCCGATGGGCTGTGGATCTGTAAAGTCCTGTTGATGTAATTCTCAAAGTAGTTGATATCATTCCCAGACGCCGCTGGTGAAGCAGCTGCGGAGTTCGGTGTTGGCGGCTGGGTTGGGGTCGGCGGAGTGGGGGGAAGAAAGGAGTACGGCATAGGCTGAGTCGCAGATGGGTTGAAGACGCCTGGATGCTGGGGCGCAGACGGGCCTGCCGACACGGCCTGTGACGCGCCAAACGATGGACCAGCAGCCGGGAACCCACCCTCATAGGCGAAGGGGTTTGCGGCCGCGGTGGGATCCGCGTTTACCTGCCCATTGACTGAAGGTGCAGATGTGGGAGTCCCAAACTGGCTTCCTGGCGCGTGCGACGACATGGAAGGCTGACCATGCTGTCCGTATGAGCCACCAGGGATGGCCTGCGCGTATCGACTCTCAATAACGCTGGGGGTGACGTAGGGCCTGTCGGTCAGCGCCTTCATCGCTGATAGTTGTCTTCCTCCGCCTGCTTCCTCTGTTCCTCCGCATCCGGTGTGGGTGGTGGTCTACTTACTGGTTGCCATAGCTAGGTCCCTGCAGCAGGGAGGAGATGCGCTTCTCTGCATCCTGCCTCATCACCATGTCCTGTTCAGTCTGCGGCGCGTCCATACGCGCGAACGCCGACGCATACTGGGGATACAGTGTTGACGATGAGGAAGGCGCGGTGTAGGTCTTGGTGTGGGGTGCAAAGTGGCCAGCGACTGCGTGTCAGCTGTGCCGCAGTGCATCAGAAGGCTCACCTCGTGCAGTTGGCGTGTACGTCGCAAACGGGTAGACGGCAAGGAGACTGGCGGGGTCGTCGTACGGCGACGGCACGGCGGGAGGAAGGGCTTGCCCGTTCGTCCACTGAGGCTGTTGTGCTTGTTGGCCGCCTTGATGGTGGGGCATGCCGTGGCCACCGTTTGTATGCGGGTGTTGTGACATGTTGGCCTATTGCCCAACGTCTCGGTGCTCAAGAGCGTGTCGAGGTCGCGGGCAAGGGGGGTGGCGGACGCGCTAAAGGGAATGTATGATGGTGAGGGCAAGGAAGGTGACAACAGGTGAGGTGTGCAAATGAGTCTGGGGCACCATCCCGCGACCACGTGAAAGTGGCAGCGCGTCGCGTCCCTCGCCTTTCCTCTCAAGGGCCCTCCTCCACCGTCTTGCACTCCAGACCCGCTGATTGTTTGCAAGGCGCTCAAGCCCGGATGCCATATCCATGTGCATGCTGAAAATGTATTAGACAATTAGAGACGCGAACTGCTTCCAAGAGGTGCTCTCCATGCAATCAAGTACCCCAGCCCGGCCAGCCAAACCCACTTTTGTCAACAACAGTGGTACCTGGCGCCCCATTTTCACAACAGACGTAACGCCCAAATGCTGCATGGAAATCGACATGAATATCTACTCGCTGTCCTCGTCCTCATCATCGTCATCCTCGTCACTGTCGCTCTCCATTTGCTCGAGGACGTCGACGTACTGCTTGCCCTTGGCAAACAGCTCCTTGAACGCCTCGCGCTCAGACTCCTTGGCACCCTCACCGCGAGCAGTGCTCAGCGAGCGCCACTCGATCAGGCTGGGCTCGTCGACGAGGTCACCGTCGTAGAGTGCGCGGAGGTAAACACCAAACCAGGGAGCGTACTCGGGGTTACGGACACAGAAGGTCTGCACGGCGATGGCCACCTCAGCTGCGTCACGAGAGAAGGACGAGGCCATGCCGCCCCAGCGCTCCCAGATTTTGGTGGACTCGCCCAGGATCTTGGCAGCACCGCCCTGGGTGGGGCACTTGCTCATGAAGAAGTTGACCACCTCCTCACGGGCAAGGTCGATACCCGAGTTGTAGCCCATCACGAGGGTCTTGAGCTCGAGCAGAGCGTTGGGGATGGAGTGGTCCTCCAGGTAGGCGCGAGCGAGCGACGAGCGAGCCTCGGAGAAGAAGGCAACGGGAGGGCCGTCGTTCAGCTTGAGGTGCGCAACGCCCTCGAGGTCGTCCGACGAGGCCATGGACACAGGAGAGTCGGGAGGTGTGGTGGAGGCGACAGACAAAGTGGAGAGGGAAGCGGTGGAAGCAGTGAGGTTGGAGATACGACGACCGAGCTGCAACAAGCGCTTGTTGCGGGGGTGCTCGTATGGGTCCTCGCCCTCGTCCTCCGAGTCAGAGGCCTCCTCCTCCTCCTCGTTGGGCCAAATGTAGCCAACCGAGTCGGGGCCAAGAACAGCAAGGCGGTGGCTCTTGGCATCCTCCTCCTCGTCCGAGCCGTCGTCCGAGTCGTAGTCGTCGTCGCGGTACTGCACCCTGCCGATACGCGCAAACTCGGGAATGGTCACTCCGTTGCCAATCTTGACGCCGTTGCCGATGAGGGCACCCTTGCCAACGGTCACATCGTCGCCGATCACAACGCCATCGCCGATAATGCACTCCTCGATGTTGCAGTGTGCGCCTATCCGCACATCGTTGAAAACGTACGACGTGCGAATGGTCGAGTTGGGGCCAACCGAGCAGTTGGTGCCAAGGGTGGAGCCCTGAATGAGGGTGTTGTGCGACAGAGTGCAGCGAGTGGCAATGAGAAGGGGTCCCTGGAGCACCGTTGTACGCGAGAGGAGAACGTTCTCACGCGAGACGTAGACGTTTCCGCGGCGGAGCTCATACTCGGCAGTGAAGAACAGAATGTCGGGCACGAGGGGGAAGACCCAGCGACGAAGAATGTCGTTGGTGATTTCGCCGTACGAGCGCGTATCCCTCACACGCTCAACATAGCGGCCACCCTGCATGCGTGGAGGCTTGCCCTCCTCAGTGGCAGTCTGTTCACCAACGAGGTGAACGTTGATGTTCTTGCCGAGAAGGTCGCTGGTGAGGACACCGTTGACAAAGTGCCTCCTCAGGTCGTGGTAGTCAAAGTTCTCGGTGCACAGGGCGGGAACATCGGCCTCGCAAATGTCAATGCCAAGGTCGCGGTATCCACCACGCGAAGACGAGGCTGAGGATCCCGACCACACCTCATACTCATCAATGGTTGCGGGCCAGGGGTCGAGGAAGAGGCTGGATGCGAATGTGACGCGGTGGCGGCGGGGCGAGATGGGATTGAGGGAATAGGAGAGGAGGCGCGAGGAAGGAGGGTGCACCAGCATGATGGGAGACTCGGGGTGCTGGCGACCGCCGCGGCCGACGCCCATGGTCATGATGACGTTCTTGTCGACCTCACGACGCTTCTTGTGCGCGTCGACCATCTGTGAAATGTCGTAGTTGGAGACGATGGGGTTGTGCACAAGAATGAACGGGTTCTCGGCATTGAGAACCTGGAAACGAGTTAGCTATGCCTCAGAAAACGGTCACCCACCTGCATGGCATCGAGCTCACGCAGCGCATCACCGGCAGTGTACGCGGTCGTGGACGAGAGACATTGGATGTCGAGAAGGCCCTGCTTCTGGAATGGCGACTCGCTGGTGGCGTCAACACAGTTCACGTTTCACACGCAACATCTCCTCTGAGTCGACTCACGCAACAAAGTCACGAATCTTGTCGGCGTGCACACCACAGAAGATGAACACCTGCTTGACCTTGCTCGCGCTCAGGCACTCGAGCGTCCAGGCGAGCAGGGGAACACCACAGAGAGGGAGGAGGATGCGCGGCTGGTCGAGACACAGCACCTCAAAGCGGCGGTTGTACGAGTCAGCAAGGACAACCGCCTGGAGGGGAGCCTCGTCGACATTGTCGCCGCCCTTCTGTTCTGGTTAGCTTGTCCGGCACTGGATTGAGCGGCAAAGAGCTGAACGCTGATGGGATACAGGAGCGCTGTGGCAGCTCCGTTGTCCAGCCTTTCGTTTCACCGATAAACGCACCTGCTGCTTGGTCTCGGCCTTGGAGGCCTGCTTTTTGGGAGGCATGTCGGCAACGCGAACTGGGTATAGCGAGGGATGTCAACTGATCAACTGTACTTTCTTGGCTTGTGGTCACACATTGTCAAGGACGCTCGACTTTGAGTCGTCTGCGAATTCACGTGGCAACCACGCGACAGGCACTGATCGGCGCCACCTTTGCTAACACCGCAAATCCCACCTCGTCTGCTCGGAGGCCCTTACTTACCCACTGGTGCCCATTCGACGACGAGGACGACCAGAACAGCAGCCGGCTCGACGCGCGCAGGCCATCTACTTGCGAGCACCACTCCTCACCACTCCTACCCCACCCCCACACCAGTCACCATGCCCGTCCCCTGGGAGGTACGTCCTCTGTCGGCCGCCCGAAGCTCTGACTAACATCCCGCAGGCCCTCCTTCCCTTCGGTGCGTCACAACCTCGACTTCCATGACGCTGCATCGAGATGTAGCTCGCATGGAGCTCGCCTCTCCACCTGCCCTCCACTCGTTACTTGAGCTAACGCAAACCAGCCCTCGTTACCGTCATGTTCGGCGTCTCGGGTAACGTCCTCAGCATCTCCGAGCGCATCCGCAACGACGGCAAGGTGAGCTTGCTTCTCCCCTCAGCATGTTCACGAACTATTGTTGACACAATCTACCAGGCTCCTAGGTACAACATCGACAAGTGGGACGAGATGATGATGGAGCGTGACCGTCGGTTGACAGGATCGTTCCGTGGCCAGACCGTGAGTCGCGTCACCGTCAAGAACTGTTTGGCCTTGGCCAGCTGCCTCGCCGTTCGATGTTTGCCATGTACTGACGCCGAGCAGACCAACCCCGTGGCTCCCGAGTCCTTTGGAACCAACTCGGTCTGGGAGACTGAGAAGATCATCTAAGGATCCTCTCAACAACAACATGCATGCGATTAGAAGACTCGAGGGGCCGCGAAATGGTGTTCATCCGTGGCGAGCCGCGGCGTCGGACGAGTTCGGGCAATCTGCGCGGCGGTCGAGACGGAGCTGCTGCCAACTCGACATCTACGAGCGCATGTGCTGCCATGTTGCAGAGTGCTGGAGAGGGACATTTGAGAGCGTCAAGTGTAGGCGTGGCCTGACACGCGCTTGGAAGGTGCTGCGGAGCAAGGCCAACCCTCTGGGTGACCTGGTCATCCGCGACCTCGGTTTGCTCTCGCAGCCACCCAGTCAGCCGATGTGTCTTGCGCACACGTTCATTGAGCACACCCTCGAAGATGTGTTGATGCGTGGAGCTTGCGCGGTGGTGCGTGCAGACATGCTGTGGTCCGCTCTGGCTGCCTCTCCAGTCTCACATGTCTCCCACCACGACAAATGGAGGAGAGTGGAGTCCCAGTCGTACGGTCGTCCTGGCGTCAGGCATTTCAACTGATCAGAACCTGATCCCTGCCTCTGGGAGATGCTGACTGGAGTGCAAAATTCGGGAGATGGATTCTGGAACTTGGATTCTCGGGGAAGCTATATTCTGGAGAGCTGGATCATGTGGCTAGGACGCAACATGCAGTGGAGGGGGGTTTGTTGCGCGATAAGATCAGTGCCGTCAGTCAGAGGGGGAGTTGGCCAGTTCTCCAGTGCACTGGACTAGCAGCGTCAGAAGTCCCATGTTTAAAAATGCAAGTGACAGAGGACGGATGCTGCATACGCTGCGACCGTGCGCCTGGACGACTGGCGTGACGAGTCGTCATAGGGTCGCCTACCTCCACTTTGCGTGTCCGTGGAGTCAAACCAGTCGACGACGACAACAGGCGTTTAATCATCAACAGAATACATCACCCTTTCTGCCCTCCTTCACAGTCCAATATACCAAGCATGGCTACCATCAAGGGCGAACTGGGCATCTTCCCAGTTTCGCCAGACCGCAAGCACCCCTACTTTATCTCGGGCGACCTCTCCTCGACCAAAGCTCTCATCTTTATCGGCGGTCTCTTCAATGGCATGAGCGATGTCCCGTACCTCCCTGCTCTCTCTGAGGCCCTGGGTACCGCTGGATGGAAGTTGTGAGTCTCCATGTATCAGTCATACACTTGTCAAGAGGCGCTAACACTCCAGTGCCCAATTCCACTGGACTTCTGCCTACGAAGGGTTCGGCACCTCGTCGCTCGACACGGACGTGCGCGAGCTCTCAGCCCTCGTTGCGCACCTTCGTGAGAATGGAGCCACCAAGGTGGTCATCATGGGCCACTCTACCGGCTCGCAGGACGTGATCCACTACCTGACTGCCAGAGCGCGTGGTGTCACTCTCGCGCCTGTTGACGGCGGCATCATGCAGGCGCCAGTGTCCGACCGCGAGCATTTCGCGATTGACGCGTCGACCGCTTCGTGGACGGCGGCGCTTCCCCGCGCCACAGAGCTCGTCAAGGCTGGAAAGGGGTCGGAGATCCTCGAGGCAGACCTGGGACTGCGGATGAGTGCGTACCGCCTCTGGAGTCTTCTCTCGCCAAGGTGAGTGCCAGCTTTCAAACTATAACCCTTCACTTCAAGCTGACGACGCAGCGGCGAAGACGACTACTTCTCCTCCGACCTGCCTATTGAGGCCGACGGCGTGCATGCGCACCCCCTCTCTGCTTCATTCGGCAAGCTCGCTTCGCCCGCCCTCGCTCTCTTCAGTTCCAAAGACGAGTACGCACACGTTGCCGACATTCCGGCCCTCCTCGCCCGATGGACACAGGTGGCGTCTGGATCTCCTGGTCAGCTGTCGACGCACATTATCGAGGGAGCAACCCACGCTGTCGACGATGCGAGCTTGCATCCGCTACTCACATCCGCTGTTATTGGCTGGCTTGGGCAGTCCATTCAGCTTTAGCCCACATCGATAACATCGTGCGGGGCTCAATTCAATTTATGGAGGCTTGTCCGTTCGGACAGACCGGATGGAGCAAGCGCCTCGCATCCAACATGACATGGCGCCGAACAGTCTCGGAATCGAGTTCTAGATTCAATACAACCACTAGCACCGCGACACTCCCACGTCCTCGGCCCCGAACTCAATTAGTCACCGTTGTTGCCGCATGCGTGGGTGGTTCCCACCATTTGGTCGTTGCACAGCATGTACGCATGTGTGTTTCGCGTGAACGAACAATGACGAGGACAATTTCTGGTACTTCCGATGTGAATCATTTGCATGTTCATGGATGATACACTAGAATGCTAAGCGACAACAGCGATTAAGGGAGGCAAAGATGAGGGGGTTTGGGGTTGGGAGACGGTTTACTTGATGCAGGGGATTCATGTGGGTCTGTCGATGATGTGACGAGGATTGGGGAGAAGGAGGGGGGAATAATGTAGGAAAATGCGGGTAAAGAGGAAGACGTTTACGCGTTTCAACGGGTCGGGGGTGGGTCGTTCGTTACAGGGTTATAATCAAATGGGAGTGAATCCACGGAGTTGGCCAAAGAGGCGAATGCTGCGACGCCGCTTGGGCGTAGTGGGCGAGGTATCGGGTGTGGTGTGGACAGATAGGTTGTTGGCAGATACCGAACGCGACGTGCGCGACGGCGTCCGAGATGGCGTCCGAGAAGGCAGGCGCGAGAGTGATGTGGAGGGCGTCAGGCCGCCCCACATGGAAGATCGTGAGTCCGAATTGGAGTTGTTCGACTTGGTGGCGCCGTCATCGCCGTCATCGACGTCGAGTGGGCTGAGCGAGGAGAGGGATGGGCCACGACGACCAAACATCGAGAGCGAACGCTTGATGCTGCTGGTCGAGAGGACGGAGGCGCGTGATGGCGGGGATGCAAGTTGGGGCTGCGGGGCGAGGACCTCGGGCACAAGGACAAAGCTGTCCTCGGTCGACTGCGACCACTGACGCTGGTGCCCAGTGTTGACGTTTGGGGCCGAGTCGGCTTTCCTGGGCTCGGGCTTCTTGACCGTGGCCACCGACTCTGCAAGAGCTGCACGGATGACTGCGTCATCTGGCATAGGCTCAGTGAGTCGGCGAGCAGGCGTGATGGGTGACGAGGGCATAGACTTCGCGCGCGCCACTGTCCGCCGTTCATCCCGACTAAGGGATGTCATGGACGAGTTCTGGCGGCGGTGGCCACGCTCGCCACGAATCGGGGTCACGTTGGGCGTCATGTCCAGACCACTCAGTCCTCCACGGCGCAGGGAGATGGACGAGCGGCGGCCTCGCAACGGCATGTCGCTTAGTGACGAGAACGACGTGTTGCGCGAAATGTCTGCACTGTCCAGGTCGAACGGAATACCGCCGTCCGTGATAATGGTCGTGGTAGGGCGGACGCGGGAGACTGGACGGGAAGGGAGCACGGCGCCACGAATCTCGGATGACGCGAACACGTCAAGGGAAGTACGAGAATCGGCAAAGCTGAGTCGCCTGCGCAACTTGGGGGTGTCGAGGATCGAGGTGCGGCGGGAGTCGTAGCCCGAGCTGGTCGTGTATGAGAGCTGCACCTTGCTCCTTGCAGTGGCAAGAGGTTCAGAGACGATGTCCGCGAGGGCGCGGTCGACCGCAATCCTTTCGGATGCCGACGCGCGCCTGAGAAGTAGAGTAGAAGGTTTGGCAACGCGGTATTCTGGCGTTGGTGTAGCGCTAGAGTCGGAATTAGGGGCGGGGGTGAAGAGGAGGCTGGGTGCGGTACCCATGTCCATCAAGGTGTGGCGCTTCTGAGGAGCGTGCATGATAAGCTCTGGTGTCGCCTCCTCGGAAATGGTGGCCGACGAGTGGCGGTCACGCGGTGCAAACAGGGACACGCTCGAGGGAAGTTCAAACGGTGGGACAGAGCTCTCGTCACGGGCAGCGCACAGCTCGGCGGCCCAGAGCTCCTTCTCAGCGTCACATGTGGCAGCGAGGTCGAAGTGATGCTCGCGCAGGGTGAGGCGTATGGAATGGGGAAGAAAGCCTGAATGTCAGCTGTGCAGTGTAAAGAGGCGAGCTCACCTTCTGTAATGTCAATGAGCTCAAACGCTTCGAGGGGAAGGTAATGCTTGAGTTCGAAAGTCTTGCCGCGCCTGATCTTGGCCAGGATGAGGTAGCCCCGGTACAGGAAGGCAGCGAGGTACTTGACCTTGACAGGCGGCTGCACGAGTGGGGCATGCACGGGGTGGTGGTAAAGCACATCGAGCGCGCCAATGAGCCGACAGACACCGAGGCGACGGACAAAGTCGTAGTTGACAGTAGGGTGAGGTTCTAGCCTGTCAAGAACGTTCATCGTCTTGAGCTCGGCCTCCTTGCGCTGCCTCGCGTCATCTGCATTCTCGGCCACGGCCCGCATGGAAGCTTGCGCGGCCTCGACGGCGGACATGACTGGGGTGGGTGGCACATCCCTGTTGACGTTGACGTCGGCGAGCAGTGACGCAAGGAGCAGTGGGTAGCGACACACACGCTGGACCGGGGTGATGAGAATGTCCTTGAAGCGCAGTCTCGTGCGGGCCGGCTTGGGGACACGGTGGTGCAGAATGTCGCGCAGCGTAGGGTGTGGTGATGTAGACGCGATGAACTGGCAGCGCTTCTCGAACGCCTCGTAGTCGGACCGGTGGGCAATGCTGCGAACCAGCGCAGAAGCAGCAGTCGAACCGGCGCAATAATCATTGTAGAGTGAGAAGCTCGTCACCTGGGGTTTGACGTCAGCAGGTAAACAAACCAGGCACGATCTGATCTGTGTTTATGTTCCTCACCTCTCGCACAAACAATTCCGCGAACCGTATAGTGGCCTTGTCCACCGTTTCAGCGTCCGTGGTTTCATACCCGATACCGCAGTACCGGAGAATGTCGACCATGTGTGCAGCAAACTGAACATGGAACTCGAGGAGGTCGGTTGTGTTGCGGACGACGAGGCTGTGGATACGCTCTGAGACGTGCGGGAGAACAGCCAGCTGCGGCAAGTAGATGTGAACCAACGAGCGGAGGTCATGGACGTAGGTGACCTCGGTCTCCACAATCTCCAACAAGATCATGCGACGCTTGTCAAGGAGCACCTTGGTCGTTTCGGCTGAGAGCTTTGCGCTCACTTGCTGGAGCTGGATCTTCTTTGCGTCAACGTCGCCTTCCTGGCCGCTGCGGGCGCTGCGGGACAGGGACGTCTTTGTGGACGGGAGTGATTTCGTCATCGCGCTGGGTGAAGAGGACAGCGTGTCCGACACAAGTGACGCGCGGTCGGCAACCGACGAGCCATCGAGTTGCTTATCGAAGGACAGCTCGTCCTTGTTCGATATTGTCAGCGTGGAGAAGCTCACGATCGACTCCTCCGTGCTGGCGAGGCTGGATTTGCGCGGGGGTACGAGTGCTGGTGACAATGGGCGCACACCCGAGACCATCTTGACAGACTGTAGTGTGTAGCCGTCATGGTTGGAGTAGCCATATGGCACGCTGTTCTCAAGCTGTGCTGCTTCGCCCATCTCGCGCCAGCGCTCAATCTCATTCTCGCCAGTGTCGAAAGACGCCCTGCGGCGGTTGTCGAACTGGGCCGCAGGCTTGGGAGTGCCAAACTGGGCGAACCGATCCTGAGCCTTCTTAACCAAACCAATGGCAGAAGTAGAGCGATGACGCGACAGGCTGATGGTCGATTCTGTTCGTCCATGGCCCTTACGAGTGGAACTGGAGGCTGTGCTGTTGTCATGATGCTGCCACGGGCGTTCTTCATCCATGGCCTTGCGAGGCAACGCCGTTCCGGAATGCAGTGTGGGTGGGACATCTGGGGTCTTTGTCGCCTGCTGGGAGTTAATGGGGTAGGCAGAGAAGAGAGGGTCGTCGGCCGTGCCAGTCGGGATGGATATTGGTGCTGGTCTGCGCCGTGGGATGCTATTCAGGTCGGACTGGGCCGAGTAATACGAAACCGAAGTCGATGGAGACGGGCTCGCGCTCGAGCATCGTGAAACGGGTGAGAGTGGGCGGAAGGGGGATGAGAGGCCGGCAGGTGCGCGTAGTGTTGCTGGCGAGACGGTCCTCGAGCCTGGTATGGGGTCGAGGATCGTGCGATTTAATGCCTCGGAGAGTGGGATGTGAGCCACGGCCATGGCGACCTTCGGTCGGTCCGGGGCTCGCGGGACCCGCAGTGAGCGAGAAGAAGGAGAGTCGAGAGGGAGAGAAGTGGATAAAGATGGAGTAGAAAGAGGAATGAGAGCTGTGGAAAGGGGCACCGGGCACCTGTGGGTGGGTCAGCAGTGGACAAAGCGATGGAGCACGCGTGCTGGCAAACAGGCAGGGCCCGTCGGCCGCCGCCGGCCCTCGCACACACGTTGCAGTTGATCGCACCTGTGCGTGCAGCGTTGCCAGGTTTTGCGGTCGTCGGATCGCACTTTCGGGCTCGTAGCACGGTCCTCGTCGATCGGTCGATCTACCGGCGGCGACTTTGGTTGTCAGCGAGCTGTTGTTTGGAGATGAGAGGAGTAGCAATGTGGAGAGAGGTGTGTGTGTGTGGTATCACACACCCTTCCCCACCCCCACGGCCCAGCACGCAACTCACGCTTCTGTCGTTACCGCCTCCGTCGCACGCCGAGAGACGGTCGTCGTATTGCGATACTGCGGTACCCAAATTGGCAGTCCTGACGTCCCCACGACGCCGCCCTTGGAGGTTCTCTTTGCGCTAGGCTACGGACAGGTGTGACCGTCCAGCGAGCAGGTTTCAGAGGCTTGAGCCAGGGTGCAAAGCGGCGGCGCCGTTGGTTGCAGCTCGGGGGTCTGGGAGGGCGGGAACGCCTTCGAGAGGGGAGTTGTCGAAAAGTCGAACAGTAACGGGAAGAGAGGCTGGAATCGAAGGGGAACAAGTCCAAACCAAAGCTGATATCCTGATGGTATAGAACGACGCTGTTCTCAACTAGTTGTTTGACAAGGCAGGTGTGGGAGGGGGTGGTGGGGTCAAAAAAGGTGGGAGACGGGGGGGTTTGTGTATGACGAGCTTTTTGCTGTTTACGGTTGTAAGAGGCTGAATTGGCAGAGTCACAGATCGCTTGCGATCTTCGAGATGGCGAGCCAGGTGGCGACAGAAACAATGCGGCCAGGTCAAACAGCAACTGCAGGGGAGGTCGAAGAGCAAGTTCGGATCTGTTCAAGGCTCTCATGGAGCTGTGAGTCGCCGCCGCATGGCAAGTGGGCCCACTTTGGCCACTTGCTGGAGACAGGGAAGGAGCGAAAGGCCCTCTCCTCCCCCGTTTGTTGCATGAATCAGGCCACATCCCGGTCGCCTGGTTGGAGAGAACTCAGGACGCAGCAGGGACGACCAAGCGTTAACGCAATGATGACATGGCGTCGTACTCGGGCAGTATGCCGCGGTCCAAAACACCCACCACGCCTCTTCTGGGCAGGGAGAGACCCTGCGTCGACCTATTCGGTCTCCTGCCGGCCCATCCCATCGGCACGCGGCTCGCCAGGAAGACCATGGGCCACACCGCACGGCAAAGCGCGGCAGCCCCCAGCGACCGGCAGTCGACCTGGCAAGAGAGAGGGCAGGCACGTCAGCCACCTCCCTTTCATCCCCACACACACACCTCATGACTGACCGTGTGGCTCCTCGTCTCAACGACCACCTCTGCCGCCCGCGTGCTGCCAACGTCGTGCGCGCGCGCGCGCGCCCGTGTGGCCAACCCCCAGCCATAGCTTCTTAGCTTTTCCCCCCCCTGGGCGGCAGCCTTCTGGAACGAGGACTGGCCTTGGCCATCGTCGAGCAGGTAACAACAGTGCATGGACCACTTGAGCCGCCACCGCCGCCGCCCACTCCGCCTCATCGCCGCGGGCGGTGGTGGGTGGACCTTGCCGCTCTTGCCCAGCAGCAGAGTTTACAGCCAAGGATTACACAAAGGGTTCGGGGCAACCAGCAGGCCACACCGCCAGAGGCCAGACTGTGGTACTGATGTGGCCGCCTGAAGAAGGTTTGGCAGAGCTCGGTTGTGGCGACGATCGGCCAGACTCGGCGAGAAGTCACCACGGTAATTTTTGGACATGGCTTACATGTCAACTTGAGAACACGCAATGATGATGTGGCTTCAACAAAAGTGCATTGAGGTACACGCACAGCCAGCTGCAAATCTGCTCTTACAGAGCCACCCACATGCAGGTGGTGATGTCGGAGCTGTGGGATCCCGTTTGCTGCCAACGACGCAACCGAGGGGCCGGGACGAAAACCTCGAGGCCTCCGCACCGTCTCGCTTGTATTAATTAAACTGTTACATATGTGTAATATACAGACGACTGGGTTTGGGATACAAGAGTGCCAACGTGCGCATCATGAGAAGCTAGGCCAGGCCGGCTCTTCGGAGCGCTTCTGCGGCGGAGGCGGTGGCGGGGTCCAGTTTACGCCGGTGAGCAAACCCCGGCATGGTCGACACGCAGTAGTATCGCGTCTTAAGAACCTGTCCTGATGGTATCGTTGGCGCCACCTCGGTCGGCCACCCACCACCACCATGGTGGGCAGCGATTAGAAACCGCCACACCCCCACGGAAGTGCCAACCCGCGAGGTTGGTAGATGGGTAACGGCAGCTTAAAGTAGCACGGCAGAATTGGTGTGTAACCACAGTCTGCGACTGGGGCCAGTCGTGTAGCCTTTGAGGCATGGCAGATCACAGATCTCCGCACGCCGGTACGACGCCGATGCCGTGCGCTTCTGCGTGAGGTGATGCCATCATACTGTGAGACTTTGGGAACTTGGGAACGCATGGAACGCAAAATGGTGGCGGTCGGCGGGTTCCTTGCACCTTTCTTTGTCCGTGCGATCGTGCCCAGAACGATCTGAAGTGCGTGCTTTGTGGATATTCGGCCCGCCGGCCGAATCGTACCTGTTGCATTAGCAGTGCGTGTATGCTGCGTGGGACATTGTAGCGGTATTCAATTGCACAGAATAACAGCACAGTGAGCCCAATGGTAAGTGGAACAGTACGGCTGCAGCAGCAATGGAGGAGGACCGAAACCCCTTGAAATTCGATGATTTCGTGAATTAATTCCAGGGCGGCTTACATAGCTTGCAGGAAACGCGCTGCTTGGTGATACGCTTCCAGTTGGACGCCCCCTTCTTTTGCTCCCATGCTCTCTGTCTGCTCCGTAACCAGCGTAGCTCGACGATCAACGAGGATACGAGGAGCTCTCCGCAATCCGTGCGTTTCGGATTTGGTACGGGATGGCGTTTAGGAGTGGGGGGCCGTGGGGGAGGGGCAGGCAGAGCGAAAGAGATCGCTCTCGTTAAAGGACGCTTCCCGCTCTGTACCGATTCCCCTACATTGCGTTCACCAAAGGATGTCACGCCTCACGCTGTGATCGGCGACGCTCGTACGCTCTGCTACCCAAAGCTGGTATGTATCCCTGCGGCGACTCGCTTCTGCAATGTCTGCCCATTGCAGTACAATGGTCCAATGAGCAGTTGGAGCACCGTTTTGCGCAGCAGCCAACTCCACCAAGGCCGTGCATCCAACATGGCAGAGTGACGCGTTTGGCACGGGCGTGTGGTTATCGGACAATACTCCAAGGTCCCAACCCAAAGCTCTGAACCTGCCTGCGCAACTGCCCCGTGGCCCGTGGACACTACAGATGACCAGCTGGCACCATCAAGGCACAGCGTCGGTATAGCCCCGGTGTCCGGCAAACGCTCCACCATGTGGTGCAGGGTTTTCTGCTGTTTGCCCAGTCCTCTTGAAAGGCCCAGCAACGAAGGAAAGCCTCGTTGCTGAGGTATGATGGATACCCACCCCGTGCTTGGGTCCTTGTATCCGCCAAATCCTCACAACAGCCAGGTGTTCTCCTTCAGGTTAGGTCGCTTTTTCTGGTTGGACGGCGCAGTTGCTCCGAGACCTTTACCTCCCACCATGCCATATCGGGCAGCGTGGAGCTCTACAATGACGACACTGTTGTTGGCGCATGTTCTGCTCTTGCCAGGAGGAGTAGGATCTGCGGAACATGATTATATTACTGACCGCGGGCTTGCATCAGTGGCGCCCGGAAACGACGTCATGGGTCGTTCCATAACTGCGGCCTGAATCGTACCATTAGCACACCCTAACCAGGTGGTAAGCACATGGTTAGGGCCGTTAGGCTCCGTTCTACCCTCTGCCCAATGCATTCTTGCTTCCGGCCATCTCATCTCGGAATTAGATTACAGGACAAGCACTGAAGCTCAAAGCCAAAGACTGTATCACACGACCCGAGTCCGGGCTAATAATCATTTAGACATGGGAATGAGATCGATCAATCTCCGCTGGGTTGAATGTCTAGGCACACCTGGTGCCAGTCGTGACGGCAACATTTTTGTGTTTTTCGTCGACAGGCAATGAATGTGGACGGTGGCAACATGCCATGCGGCACAGTGACTGAACTGTGCGTTTATTGTTTCAGACCTAGGCACACAGCGCGCTGTTGTTCGTGTGTCCAAGGTGTCGGTCGGGTGGACGGACGTCCGGGAATGTTCTCACGAACCGTAAGACTTGTCTGCGCCTCCTCATGACTGTGGCGGCTCGCGCCAAACCACTTCCCACACTTGGCAGCAGCTGCCAATCAAGAACGCCCAGCTACCCCAGAAGGTGGCTAGGGCGGACTCGTACTCCATCCTGCTGTTCTTCGAGTACCCAAGGGCGCCACATAGAAGGAAACCAAGGGCACCGACAAGGTTCCAGACACCAACTGAACGGAATGTCAGCGGCCACCTACAACACATACATTCTCTCCTCCTATGCCCACCTTGCCATCCAATATCAAGCGGACGTGGCTGCCACCAGTGGTGCTGGACCTCGATCATGAGAATTGCGCTGGAGATCACAAAACCTGATCCACCAATGACTGGGACTGATTAGGATGCATTTCAACCGACTGGCAGTTCGGCAGCAAGTGTGGCCCTTGTGCGCGTTTTGGGGGACACACTTTGGGGCACCCTCAACTCACCTTGGGGACTCCAGAAGAACACATCGCCAATGACCACATGCTCGCCATCGAATAGGCCCGGAATCACACCCGGCAGCCCGGTTCTGGAACCACGTCAGCTAAATGATCGACAGCGGCCACCACGTGGTAATCGTCAAGTACCATGGTACCAACCAACTCACAAGGTCGCGATCCAGAATGTACAGGCTGCGCAGAGTTGCACGAGTGCCTTTTGCATTAGCGGGTGGTGCTTCTTGCCGCTCTCGGACCACGTCTCTAGGCCGTGTATCCAGCGACTTGTCGCTCTGCAACGGATGCAACGTACGCTGCCCTAGCACTCACCGCATCATAGCCAAACTCGTGCCACAAGGGCTTGCCCCACCAAGCAAAGCCTCGTGCCGCGTCTGGCCCCACAAGATTTTTGTCAGACGGTGTGGTAAAGCCACTCTCTGCATCTTTCATCTCCGTCGGATGGGCAATGTCGTGAAGAAGACGCCCGAGCGCAGTCCCAAACTGTGTCTCTCGACCACTTGTAAAAACGTAAGCCGGAAGCCGAAACCTAAAGATACGAGCCGTAAAACGACATCTGGACTCACCGGTCAAGAGCTTCTACGACCATCAAGTATGAACCAATGTTGAAGATTGTTCCACCGAGAAAGGCAAGCCCGGCAGCAGTGTGCGCATTCCTGTCGGTTCCAACGGACGGATAAATAAAAGGCAGCCACGTGAGAAAGCCTTTTTGGTGTGTTAGACACACGAGTTTCTCACTGCTGAGCTCACCATTGATCACCCAAACCGTGGAGCCAAGAGTGAACCACACGGCGATCCAAAAGCTCACGTCGTACATGAGATGTGGCTTGAGCTGGTCCCCGAGACTTTGCACGCGCAGCGCGATGCCTTCTACGACATGGCCATTTTGCCCAATGTGGTGCGACTTGGCGGCGTACCTGCGCTTCCTAGCGCGTCGGGACTGCCATTCCACCTCACGACCATCGCTGTCGACCAGATGGAGGTGCGTTGGGTTGAAACGGCCGCCCGAGAGACCATGGTGCTGTTGAATGTGGAGCGACGCTGGCGCCGGAGGTTTTACGGGGCCGGGGCTCGCGCTGGCTTCGAGGGATTGTGCTACGCTGGGTGCAACCATTCTGAGACAGTGGTGAGAGATGTGGTGTGGTGGTGAAGTTTTAGATCGATTCAGTGACACCTGTTCTCCTCGTCACAGCACCCGTAGCTCACCGACATCATGGTCGCTTCCGCCGCTTCAAAACGGATGGGACGGTGTGCGTGGCCATGCGTGGAGTGGTGGGGCAAAGAGCATCATGACGAACAAAAAGGTAACGTACAACGGCGAGTAGTGACGTCATATGCGGGTGTCTATAAATTGACATCCTTTTGGGGGGCCTGTGGTCACGAATAGCACCTGCTTTGCCCTCCTTGTTTCCAACACTCCCCCACTCGTCATCGACGCGTCTGCCGCAGAGTCCAACTGACAAAAGTGCATCGCCTCGTCTATGCCCACCAGAAGTCCCACCCTCACTAAACTGCCAGTGTTCTTGACTTGCGGGTACGAGCTCGTTCTTGCTCACGACGCGTCTTCTCCCGCAGCAAGAGACGGGGCAGACCAGGTGAACCGGGACGCGGGAATGCGCGGACCGTGCTTGGCGCAGGGGCAACAAACACGGTGTTTCGACCCCCACACCGTCCACAGGCCACACTGGAAGCTTGAAGCCTTTTAACGGATGCACAGGTGTGTCCCCCGCAGCCAGCAAGTCATGCATGTAAGCGTATAAGCGTCTCAAGTGTCGACAGAAACAGGCGTCCAGCATGCAAATAGACGGCCAGGCGCGGTCGACAGACCAGCTCGCTGGCGGACGACGCGTCCACGCGTCCCCCACAGAGGCGCGCGTGCTCCCCGCGATCCGGGCGCGCAACGTCGACGCCACCATCTTGGCCATTGCGGGCATCAGGTTGGTACGTTGGACAGCAACCGTCAACGCTCGCACAGGCCGTCGCTTTCAGGTCTCACTTACCGGGTCAGGTGGGTGTGCCCTTTATTGACCTAGACTTGTGATGCATAGTGCTGTGCTCAGCTCACCACTCCCTTGATTGTACTCTTCATCTCTCAACTAAATCTTGTACGAGGTCGTTCACGCTCGACGACAACGACCGCGGTCCCGACCATCCTCCAACCCCCACACTCATTTACTGTTCCTTGGAACCTACAACCATGCGCCGCTGGTCCGTCGCATTCCTTGGCCTCTTGGCTCTCCCGGGCGCCCTGGCCGTCTACACCTGTAACTCGACCTCGGCCTGCCCCCAAAGCGCACCTTGCTGTTCCGAGTACGGCTTCTGCGGTACCGACTCGTACTGTCTGGGAGGATGCGAGCCGCTCTGTGCGTAGAGCGAGCGCAGCGTCAGACTAGGTGTGCTGACCATCAGACTCTTACACCGAGACGTCGTGTCTGCCAGAGCCCGTGTGCGAGTCCAATGCCTGGCAGTTCACCGACCTCAGCCGCGTGCAGACCAACGGGACCCTGTACAACGGCAACGTCACTGCCTACGACTGGCTGGGTGGGTTGGACCGCAAAGCGATGTCGGTGAGGTATATTAATAACGTTCCTCACAGTCACGAAGGGCTCTCTTGAGCTTGACCCCGACGGAAACGGCGTGCGTCTCATCCTCACCGAGGACAATGGTGAGTGACCTATATTTGTCCGTCACAATCCCTTTGCTAAACCTCCTCCAGGCGGTACCCTCCTCTCGTCGACCCGCTACGTCCACTATGGCAAGATCGAGTTTGTCTTGGGTAAGTGTCCTGTGTGTAAGTGAGCCTGTGCTGACGAGAATAGAAACCACCAAGTGGAGCGGTGTCGTGACGGCCGCCATCACCATGTCGGATGTCAAGGACGAGATTGACTGGGAGTTTGTCGGCAACGAGACCACTTCGGCCCAGACCAACTACTACTTCCTCGGCCAGGCAAACTACAGTGCCACTGCTGGAGAGACCTACCAGGTCACTTCGGGTGGCGACACGTCTCAAAACTTCCACACTTACACCCTTGACTGGCAGGAGGACTACCTCACTTGGTCCATTGACGGCAACAGCGTCCGCACGCTCACCAAGGCCGACACCATGGCCTCGGACGGCCAGTAGTGAGTTGCCCAGCTTCGGTGCGAGTCTACCCAACTCCAACTGACAACATGCAGCAAGTACCCTTCGACCCCTTCGCGCGTCCAGATCTCAATCTGGCCCGCCGGCATCGACAGCTCGGCGCAGGGTACCATTGAATGGGCCGGCGGCATGATCGACTGGACCGACGCCGACTACATTGCTCACGGCTACTTCTACAACACGCTCCAGAGCGTGACCATTACGTGTGCGGACACGGACGACTCTAGTATCACCGGGTACCAGTACACAGGCAATGATTCCAGCAACGTTCCAGTGAGTTTTGACAGTCTGGATGAGTAGTGGTGGCTGGCAGCCAATTGAACGGCAAGGGGAGGGTCGCTTCCCTCCGATACACGTTGCTTGCCACCCATACCCATACGGCGTGTGTAAGCCTGCAACGTACTCCTTCTTACCGCAAGGCAAGCAGGAGGCGTTCTGGCTGTGTGACAATTGAGCTTGTGTATTGACCTGCCGCAGGTCGTCGGCTTCACCAACCGCTCTACCATCATTTCCGGCGCCCTCCCTGCATCTGTGGCCTCGGTGGGACTTGCGGGCCTCTTCAGCGTTGCTGCTGTCGCCCTTCCCTGGGTGACCTGGTCGCTGTTCTAAGCCCAGCCCTTGAGCGGGTGTCACTGGCGAGCACGTCCTAGTGTACGGATAATGTGGACAGTTTCGAGTTGCAGATACCATACCCCTTTTATGCACCGTTTATTAAAGTGATGCTTTGCTTTTGGTCGGGTTTGGGCTCGCGTACTACATCATCTCGAGCCTCCAGGGCATTCTTTTCCATCCAATTACCTCGGGTACTTCCTTTTCTCAGCGTGTACTAGCTACCCCCCTCTGCCTTGTCGGCCTGTCGAGGTCTCGCCTGCTCGTCCTCGTTTATCGATCCCTTCGAGAGCCTCTCGCCGTCACATCCGTGGCGAGTCACTTCCACCAGGAGGCCTCGATCGCCACAACCGTCATCAAGGCTGTTCAGGCGGTTTCTGAGGGATACATGAGCGGCTCCATTGCCCACGTTCTGTGCGTACGGTCTTGGCGACTTTCATCCCAGAATCTGCTAACCATAATGAGGCGTTAGACGGAGGAAATTGTTGTTTGGTTTCGCTTTGAGTTAATTAGAAGTAGTCATGTATATGCATTATTGGACTGTACAGTACTGCAGTACATGGTCCACAGGCCGCACGTTTCTGCGTTTGTGGCAGTCGTTGGTTCCCATGAACGACGCCATACGGTTCGTCTGTTTGGAGTGAGAGTCGGGAGGTGAGACCTTTGATAACGCACAACGGCATGCTGGCAGCGTTTGCGACGCGTCAACGGAATAATGGGTGCATGGGTGTGGTGCGTGCCGCTGGCGTGGGAATTTATGGGCGATGGGACGCCCGGCGCGCTGCCGCCGGTTTCTCCCTTGTTTTTGGTGGCGAGACCCACAGCCCAGAGGCCAGCGGCTGGCCAGCACCCATTCAATCCCACCTCCACTGTTTGTCTGCTTTGTCGTCTTCTCTCCTCCATCATCGCATGCCTACTTCGACACAATACCTCTGACCCATGCGGGTGACAGCACTCTGTCTGGCTATTGGCGCGTGCGGCACCGTCGTCGCGACAGCGACCGCCGCAACCGCGCTCTGGGCTCTGCTCTCTTTCAGTGAGTCGCGAGTGCAATGTGTCCTGTTTTCCCATGTCCGCCAGTCATCACACCAGGCGCTGGGACATCTTATAACAAGCAAGGCAAATGATCCATCTCGCCGTCATGGACCGCAACCCCCCGTCGCTACATGCTCTTAGTACCGCGCTGACACGAACCAGTCCCCCTCGTCAACCTCGTCGCGATCCCTTCCCTCATTGGTAGCGTGCTGCGTACGTTGCTTCTCTGCCAACTGGGAACCACCTACTGACTCCACTGCAGTGCTAGTACACATTCTTCCTGTTGCTGCCTACTTGCTTCTCGCGCAGACCGACGCGCCGAAGCACTCTGGAAGTCTCTTCCTACCGTTCAGCCCAGGTAAGTGGTTGTTGTTGTAGCCGCCCCTGAGGCGTCCATGTCACACCTCCACCGAGACCAACCTTCAACCCCCAAGCCTCAAGCATACACCTTGCTGACAGTACCTCCAGCTCGCCACCTTGGCCTGCTCGTGGCAGTCATCCACTATACCAGCTATGTCGTTACGACCGCACCTTCCATTCTCGGCGCATTCCTCCGAACCATTGTACGGCTATGGAACACACCCGACCCAGATACGGCGCGCCGCTCTTCGTGGCTCACCCCATGGTGGGAGCGCTTCGCAGTGTACGTGGCCCACTGCATCCTCTCCAGCCCAGACACGATTTGTTGACACCTTGTCCGCAGTTTTGGTATCCCCTATCAACCTCCGCGCCACGGGCGCGTCTACCGCCTGGACGTGTTCAAGGCACAAGAGGTGGTGGCTGCTAGCGTCCCCAAGCCCATGAGTGGCGACGACCTCTCGCCGGCGATATCTCCCGTGTCCAGTTGCGCCACTTTGCCCGACGTCGATCGCGGTAGCCGAATCGACACAGACGAGTTCCCGACCACGGTGTGGAGCGACCAACCGCAAGGTTCTCCAATGGACGACATCCCCGCGCCGGAAGAAGGACTGAAACCCGTGGTGATCTTCCTGTACGACGTCGGTATGATGGGGCCAATCCGTCCAGCGCGCTGGATGTTCAGTCTGGTTGGTCTCAAGCTCGCCGAACAGGGTTACGTGACTGTCGTGCCCGACATTACCATGTACCCCTGGGGCCAAATTGAGGACCAAGTCGCGGACGTCCGCAGTGTCGTGACTTGGGTCAAGAAGGAAGCTCGCGCCTTTGGCGGCGACCCGACCAACATTTACCTTTGCGGCCACGGCCTTGGTGCCCACCTCGGCATGTACACGGTCGCACAGGACGCGGTCGTGCATTCACGAGACCGACTCGAGATCCACAATGCCGCCTCGCACTGGCAACACGTTGGCTCGTCGGACCAGCCACAGCATTCGCGTGACATCCCCAACGGTGTGCGCTCGCTTCGCATCTATGCTCCAGAAGTCGAATTGCCACATATCCGTGGTGTCATCATGTGAGTTAATATATGGCTTGCGGCCGTCTACTAACGTTTAGGCTGTCTCCCGTTGCCGACGTTATCAAGCAGGTCCGCCACGAGGCCAAGTGCTGGCTCGAGCATGTCTCGCCTCTTCGTCGAGCCCTCGGCTCGTCGCAGACAAAGTGCATGCGCCACAGTCTCGGGCACATTCTCTTCGCTGCCCGAAACATTGTCGAGCTGGACTGGATGCCCGACCACGTCCTTGTCATACACGGTGGCAACGACCAGCTTGTGCCCGTGTGGCAGTCAGTGTGGCTCGCCGACCTTCTCAACGGTCTCGACGTGCCCACTGCTATTCGCCAGCACGCACGTTTGGCACACTTTGACGTCGTCACGGGCCTCATGTCTGGCCTTGAATCCAAGAGCACGGCGTGGCTCCTCCATGACAGTGGGTCTCGCCCGCGGCACGTGACGCTAACCCAAACAGTCCGCGCATTCATTGACGGCGCAAACTAATATACAACCTGTGTACAACACTAGCCGCCACACTCCTCATATCCGTCCCACCGTCACCGTCACACTACTCCTCTTGAGCCCCAAGGCCCCCTGTCGTGTAACCTAAAGAGTTTGTTCCACCTAGTCCTGTCGTCATCATACAGTCGCGATTGCCCATTGTGAATGCAGTACTGTTTCGTAGCCTCCAGGCCTTCAGCCAAACTACCCAGCCGCTGAGTGGCGGGCACACATGGGCCGTCCTCGCACAACCACTTGCATATATGCTGTACTCTATACGATCTCTCTCTCCGGTGTTGTATGTTAACAGCCCCATTCGGGTTTCGCGTGGGACTGCACAGTCACACAGTACCGGGCCGGGTGGCGTGCTATCTTCGCGAGAAGCTCATATCTAGGGGAGGTCGCGCCATTCACTGACCGCATGGCCTGATGATTCACGTTTGCCACCACCGTTTACCACAAACACCATTCTTTTGATCAACAACTACCATGAGTGCTTCGGCATTGCTGGTGTTGCCACCAGCGACTCACTTTGGCGACAAGGACCACTTCCACTCACTCGCCGTCACCGACCGGGAGCCATCGGACGCTGACGCCGCCGAGTGGCGTTATCAACACCAGAACCAGGCCTATTACCCGGCCCTCCTCGACATTGTCCTCGACTATGCCGAGCACGACACGTCTTCGCTACTTGTAGCACGCAGCCTGAATCGCGCGTTTAGGCATCGTGTCGATTCTCTCCTTGCACGGCATGTCGCGTTCACCAGCAGACCAAACTCCAACCCCAACCCCAAGTCACACTGTTCCGCTGAACCTGCCGATAAGGACGCCGAGGCAGCGACAGAGGCCGGGTGGCGCGCCAGCCTGTCCCACCGGTCTGGGCTACAGCTGCCCTTCCGCGCCGACCACACTCGCGTACAACAGCTACTCACCAAGACGCGCGTGATCGACTTGCACGGCCACCCGTCGTGGCCAGTTTCGTCCAAGCTGTCCCAGCTGGTCCCCCAAGTCGCCACCGTCCGGCTCAAGCACTACCACACGGGCATCTCCCTCCAGCCCTGCCCCGTCGTGTCCCAGACACTGGTCGTGTTCGCACACTTGCCGCTGTGCACACACGCCACACCGTCTGCAACCGCCACAGCCACGTCGGCGCCGTCGCGCGTGGGCCTGGTGCCACACGGAGTCGAGCGGGTCGTGCTTGTGTTGTCTGTCTCGCGTACCCGGCCGCGCGTGAGCGACTCGCACGCCCTCGCGCTCCGGCTTCTGCCTGCCACAGTGGGACATGTTGTGGTGGCGCTCAAGCCCGTAGAGAGGGCCGAGTATCCGTTATCGCATGCGCGGCACGAGCTGAGGGATGTCTTGGGACAGGCGGTGTGCGAGAATCTAGGCGTAGCGTTTGTGGTTGTTGGTATGGAGGAGATGGGCGCGGGGCTGCGTCTGGGATGGGTCGAGGACAGCGTGTGCGCCTTGACCTGTGCCGAGTATCGCGCACTCGTCGGTGAGGAGCAGTATGAGCTCCAGACGACTGAGTAGAGTGTGTTTGGCAGGGGATAGATATTCGTTACAGGTATACACAATCTACAGATGAAGCCATCTAGAGGGCTCTCGTTATATAGTCTACGCTCTCGCACATCGTTATTATGACACCTAAACCTACACCTCACTCGTAGGCGGCGCGCTGCTGCTCTCAGCCTCGATACTCTTCAGCAGTTCCATGATACCCTCCGTGTCCTCTTTGCCAAACAGGGCCTCCAAGGTCACATTCCCGTCGGCCGAGGTTGCTGCCTCGTCATCTGCAAACTGGAGGAACAGGGCTTCTAGCTCCTCAGCGTTATGGGTCGTCCCATCACCATTCTGGGTGTTGTGCACTGGGTGCCTGCTACCACTCGCGTGTGCGTTGGCAGGGTTATTGTGACCGTTGAACGGGAAGTGGCTAGCGAAATCGAGAGAGGGGACGCCATCACCGGGGGTTGGCGATGCGGGTTCCTTGCCAGCTTCACGTGCACTAGCCCGCGTGGCCATGCGCGGTGACGGCGACGGCACGGGTGCGCGAGTGCGCTGGCGCTTGCGCGGCGACTCCGCCACAGGTGGAACAGGAAGTGGCTCCACGGGTGGTGGGGCAGGAGGTGGCTGTTGGTGGTCAAACTGGCGCGTACGGTTGAGCCGGGGCGAGGAGCGGATGATGGGCTGTTCTGGGCGAACCTCGTCGTCCTTATCCCACAAGTCTGAGGGACGCATGCGCTTGTGCTTGTTAAAGTAGATGCCACACGCTGGTTTGTCAGTTCACCACGCAATAGCGTCAACTCACCATTGCAAACGCGTGTGATTAACCCGTCCTTGAGCTTCTTGGTCATCCACTGGCCCGAAGACGTCGTGGCGCCACAGTTGTTGCACGGGGGCTCGGTAAGTGACGTCGGCGTACCGGACCATGGATAAGCGTCCGAGCTGGGTGCTGGCGCATCTGATCCTGGAACAGCCATCGCGGTGGAACGTGAGTGGTTTGGAGGAGGACCAGGCGGCGGAGGACCAGGCATGGGTCCAATACCGGGAATACCAGATCCGCCACCAGTAGTCGTGGACCTGGGAGACGACCTGGGTACTTTTGCCTCGGGTGACCCTGCAGCGGGCACGGCCTTGACGAGACGCTGGAAGAAGCTGTTGGTCGAGAGCTGGCGGACCATATCAGGACTCATTTTACCATCTTGCCTCTTGAGAATGCTGAGGAGAGCGGCGCGAGACGGAGATGGCTGAGGAGGGGTGCGAAGTGTTGAGGCATCAATGGGTCGGGGAGGAGGGGTGCACTGGCGTTCGCGCAAGTTGTTGCGGGTTGGCGTTGGCGAGCTATCGCGGTCACGGTGGCGGGATGGGATGGCCTTGACAGTACGTGATGGACCAGCAACAGGTTCGTGCACTGGCGTGGAGCGACGCAGCGGTGATGGTGATGGAGGTTTGGGCATGGGAGGCGCTGGGCGAACAAACCCGCCGTCACGGGTCCGCGGAGGGTCACTGCTGCGGGTGGAAGGGCGGACTGGGCTGGAGGCGATGGCAATGGGGGCAGAGGCCGAGCTCCTGCCTCCATGAGTGAGCATGTCTGAGAAGGCTCTGCGATGCGCAAACTCGCTCTTGCCCTCCGGATTGAGTTGGCGGAGAGTGAGCGTCACTTCGAGTCCCCATCCTTTGCCGTCCGCTTCCTCGTCATGCCCGGCGCTAGCAGCCGCCATGAGACCCTCGAGGCCGCCGCCGTGTGCAAATTGGGTCGCAGCAAACTCGTACTCGCGAACAAGACGACCACGGGCCAGCGTCGTACCGGCTCCACTCTCGCTGAGTGCCCATGACAGGAAGCCCTTGCCCGTCCAGCTCGCTGGCCTGGCAGGCACTTGCGGTCGCTGGGCACCTCCATGCGGCTGAGTAGGCAGTGTGTGCTCGAGGTTGTACACTGAAAAGTCGAGCGAGGACTTGTTGGGGACGCATTCGGGGCTGATGGGGTGTCAGAGACAAGAACAATAAACAAAACCAAATGAGCGTGCCATCACCAAACGCAAGCTGGCATCACTGCTTTTGTGCTCACCTGGCAAAACAGATTCCCCTTGCAATGGCCTTCAATGTACAGCTTCCAAATACATCACCCGCATGAGGAGCTGGGTGAACGTACACGTCGTGTCGATCGGAGAGGACGGCCAGGAAGGACTGGGGGGATGTGTCGATGGTGTACAGAACCTTGACTGTGTATCTGGTTAGCTAGAAAAGCAGGTGGCCCACAGCGAAGAAGGACGTACTTGGGAGGGACTGGATGCGTCCCGGTGCTGGGGGCATGGTGATAGCACCGTTCGGCGATGGGGATATGGATTGTTGAAAAGATGGGATTGTTGATCAATTCAAGTGGTGCTTTGTCTTTTGCCTGTGCCCGTACCAAAAGTCGTACGCGTAATGACGGGTCGTCTGCTGGCGAGGGTGGCGAGACGCGACACCCACAATGGAACGGAAGCAAAGCCACGTGCAAGTGGTCGCGTCGGATCTCGGCTACCTTTCCCCGGATGGACCCGGCCACCGTGGGGCCGGCCGTCCACACACCCACTCTTCCCCGCATCGCCCTTTGCTTCGTTTCCAACGACACCTCGTCCTTCTCTTGCTGCTCCTCCCACTCACGCACTCATATATCCCCACTTACTCGATATGCTTCCACCAGCAGCACCACCTGTTCCTCCTGCCCTGCGTATGCGTACGCCGGGCTACGCGCATCACTCGCTCAAGTTCAGCCCCTTCTTTGACAACCGCATTGCCCTGGCCTCTGGAGCCAACTTTGGTCTCGTCGGCAATGGACGTGTGCATATTGTCAACATGAGCCCCGGTGGCCTTGTGGTGGAGAAGTAGTGAGTCTGTTGGGGAGAACGGGGGCAGGGGAGGGCCGGGAGGATGGAACAGCTTGCGGGCGTTGTCTAAGCTGTTGAATGAGGCCCTCTCTCCCTTTCCCCATCGTGGTGTAGCATGACTGACCAGCCAGCTTCGACACCCAAGACTGTGTATACGACATTGCGTGGAATGAGGCACACGAGTGCGTCTGCGGCAGATGATTCTTGTCGGAGCACAAAGCTGACTAGGCAAGAAACCAGGTGCTCGCCGTCTGCGGCAACGGTGCTCTGCGCATGTTCGACATTACCTTGACGGTGAGTTTTTGTTGTTGTTGACTGCGGCGGGTGTAGGAGCGATACCCACTCGCCCCAATGATTTCACAACGTGAGCTGACGTCCAGGGTCTCCCCGTCGCAGCATGGCACGAGCACACCGCCGAGGTCGTCGGCGCGGATTGGAGCAACATTGAGAAGGGCCTGTTTGCGACTGCGTCTTGGGACGGGTCTGCCAAGGTGGTGCGTACTACGCCTAGTTGTTATGTTTGGCCCTCCTTCATGCGCTAACAATGAACAGTGGTCGGTCGACCGTGCCACCTCCATCACCACCCTCCCCACCGGCGCCGGCCAGTGCTACTCGGCCCTGTTCTCCCCTCATACCCCTTCCCTCCTCTCCACCGCCGGCCAAGATGGTACCGTCAGGCTATGGGACCTGCGCACGACGGCCAACCCGCGTCCCGGTGTCGCGTTCCAGCCCCAGATGAGCTTCCGTGCTGGGCCGGCGGAGATCCTGGCCGCCGACTGGAACAAGTACCACCCCGGCGTGCTCGCGACGGCCGGCAAGGACGGTGTGGTGAGGGTTTGGGACACGAGGAACCCCAGCAGGCCGACGGCAGAGATGCAGGGCCACTCGTTGGCGATCCGCAAGGTCCAGTGAGTCCGCTGGGGTGTTTTCAACGTATCCACAGCTGACAGGTTCCAGATGGTCTCCGCACCACGCCGACATTCTCGCCTCGTCAGGCTACGACATGACCGCACGAGTGTGGGTCACGCGCCCGTCGCCGGCCCAGATCCACGTCACCGCCGCGCACACCGAGTTTACGATGGCGCTCGGATGGGCATTGTTCCAGGAGGGTCTGCTGGCGACAGCAAGCTGGGACCAGGAACTGCACGTTTATCAAAATGTCTAGGCGTTCCAGGCTGCAGGAGGAGAAGGCAAAGAAGGCAAGCTAGCAGTGGGTCAGACAGATGGAGAGCATGGACGTAGCACGGAGAGCGTTGTAATTAGAGAGTACTAGCATCATTCATCTTTCCTTTTCATGATTATCATGCTTTTTACATCCAATAGTCGTGGGATAAAGAGGTAGAGGTAGAGGTTGAGATAGGAGGAACCCGGGCGGAAATGAACTGATCGCAGACGAACAGAGCATCAAACAGCACATGGGGAGAGAGGGGAGATCAAGACTGGTACAGCAGTGCACACACACGACTGGGGTCATCATCCGATGTCCAGGAATCCAGACGAGACGAAGGACAACAAGGGTACACGCAACATGGGTACTGTCGTGACATACACATGTTTGCGCTCAACTCGCCGACGCGCGACCGAGCAACCTCTTAGAGGTCCTTCTTGGCCTGGCTGGCCTGGCGGGCAGCCTCGTCGATAGCCTTCTGCTCCTTGGCCTCGACGCTGGAGGCGTACTCCTGGCCAACCTGCATGCCGATAACACCAATGAGGAGCAAGCCGCAGAGAGCGTTGGCAGCGGCGAGAACGCGGATGGCCTCAACCTTCTCGTCAATAGTGGCGGGCGCCTCGCGCGCCGGGGCGGCGGGGATAATGCTCCAGGTCGAGGTGGCGTCGGGGACTGGAAACGTCAGTAAGGAGACAGCAGCGTGAGGGCACCGGGGTCGGCTGTCAGAGCGAGAGACATTCTAGCTACCATCGCTCTGTCTACCCCAGCGCTAAACCAACTCACAGCAAGTGCGCAGCGACTGGATGTGGACCGAGAGGTAGAGCACGATGGTGGCCATCTGGAGAGCTGAGGCATTAGCTTTTGAAGATGTGTGGCGGGCGGACAGGTGCGTTGGCCCCGTCAAGACTCCTGGGTGACTTCCCATACCAGCCGGGGGTCGTGTGGCACCCTAATACTCACCGATCGACGAGCCGTCAAAGAACTTGGCGCTCTCAGTCCACTTGTGCAGCTTGGAGAGGAGGACAAGGAGGGGGAGGAAGATGGCGACGTGGAAGAGGGCCTGCGGGAGAATGCGTCAGTGGGTTCTGGACGTTGGTGACAATGAAGTGGGTCGGTGCCTCGCATGTGTATGTGTAGACTGCTCGTTCCTGTGCAACATGCCATGTCCACACCGAGCAGCAACCATGGGGAGATGCAAGGTGCCCCATGGTCAAGAGACGGTGTGCATGCACACAGCGACCGCGACTGGGCGAGTACGCAGGAGTTGAGACCAATGCCCACTCTGATGCCAGCAGATGGCAATCGCTGCCCACCACCCACTGTCCGGGCTGAGATTGGACAACGCGCGGCACGACGCCGCATGGACCCTCTCCATCCTATAGCCAGAGCAGCTGCCAGCAGCCAGAATGCGCGTGGGTGGGTGTATCCTGGATTTGTTTTCCTAGCATTCCTGCCGTCACGGAAATATCCCTGGACACTTCGCCAGTCTGGCGTCGGCTGGATTTCCCCCCTGCTTCCCTTTGCGCCAGCTCGATAGCCAGACTGGAGGAGTGGGCCGTAGATACGCGCGGGCAGCTCGCAAAAGCCAGACGGCGTGAAATCCATCTAGCAAACACGATGGTGATGTTTGGGACGGAAACACGAGAAATCCACAGGAGGTACACGACACGACACCACACAACACCAAGGATTGAGACGGCAGAGCTTGACTCACCTTGACAGCGCCGGGAGCCTCGTACCACATGCTGTAGAACGCGTACGCGTCCTCGACCGCCTTGTCCGTGAGGGGCACGTAGAGGAGGGGAATGTCCACCTGGCAGGTCAGCTGTGTATGCTCTGTACAAGGCGTTGGCGGCTGTGGATCATGGTGGTCTTGACAGCCATTGCCAAGCCGGTCGTCTTCGGGTTTGCCGCTGGCACGACCTGGTCTCGCAACTCACCACCTGGGAGACAAAGACCATGCCGAGGAGGAAGGCGGCCGAGCCGATGACAATGTTGGTACCGAAGCCCATAGTGGATGGATGCGAGGGAGGTAAGGACCGACGAAGGAGAGAGGTAGAGAGGGTAAAGGAGGATAAGAAAGAGACCACTGACACGAGTTGGGAGAATGACTGTCTCAGGCGGCGTGAGTGATCGGATACGGGCGGCTGCCAGCGGGGGCAAAATCCTAATTTATTTACCGTCCATATACTAAGCGCGGTTAATAAGATCCAATTGTCGTATTTGAGCTGTGGACCAACACCCCGCAAGATCTCGTCCCGCCTTGAGTGCGGCCACCTGACCGCGCACCTGTTCCAGCATGGCGGATGTAACAATCAACTGAACTGGAAGCTGGACAAGGGCTGGTTCTACACGTTACCCATTACCCCATGCTAGCTTGCCATCACTCGCCATGGTCTTCGCTCCCTGTCCCTTGCGACCGCCACCGACTCTCACGACGCCATCATGTCCTTCGTCCTGTCTCAGCGCACCCCCAGCCTTCAGCCTCCAAGCCCGCCCCCACTCCCCTCCTCCACGATTCGATGACACTCAATTCATCATCTTCAATAATACTTCTTCTTATAATATACACAAGCGCGCGAATGGCTCGTCAAAAATATGGACATACACTGCAGCTAGTAGGGTAGGGGCATGCAGGCAGAAGGGGAGTGGCGGACGGGCGTTTCGCGGCAATCGTTCGTCTTGTGTCTAGCACAAACGTAGGTCGTCTTGGGTGTCTTGTGTTGTGTGTGGTTGGTTGGTTGGTCTGTTAAGGAAAGACTTGGTTGGATTTTTATCATCCCCTCTAGGGGGTGGGTGTTCGTGTATCGTGATATGAGTGTAGTGTCGGGTAAGGACATGCAGGGGAGAAGGTGGAGAAAGAAGGAGTGTAATGGAGGGAATCGTTTTCGTTCTGAGCATCGAGGTCAGCTCACACTGTCGCAGGGCACAATATTTGACAAGCGTCTACTCACAATTATTGGCCAAGAGCGGCACCGCCAAGGCGAGAGAGTGTGTTCCACACCCTCGGGGTGGAGAGGAGCGCCCTGCGCGTCGAAGAGGGAACCTTGTTACTGCGTGTGTTGGACGACGGGGTCGACGCCACACCGCTGCTGGAGACAGCGCTGGACACCTCCGAGTCTGACAGAGACCCAGTATCGGTCGCCGACTTTGTCCTGCCAGAGCGACGTGCGGGCTTCTCGTCCTTGAAGATGGGGATGCCGCCACGGCGGGGGATCAAGCTACGCGAACGAGGGAGCTCGCGCTGCGCAGGGCTGGGAGGTGTCATCACCTGCGTGTTGGAGTCAAAGGTGAGCTTGGACGCAGGAGGCGTGGTTGGCTCCTCGCTTTCCTCAATTGGGAAAGTGGTCGGTGCCGGGGGCAGGTCATCGGCCGGGGTTGTGTCACGGCTAGGGGGAGGGGAGCTGAGGCCCGACTTGGCAAGGGGCGAATCACCGTTGCGGCGCTTTGTGGCTCGCTGGTCGAGCTCGGACACACTCGAGCTGCAGCTGGCACTCGAGGTCGACCGAACAAGACGACCGGCCTGCGTCTCGGCTAGGCGAGGAGTGCTGGCGGGAGGAGGAGCTTGGCCGCGAACCGGCTGGGGGGAAGAAACGGGGGTGCGACCCGAACCACGCTTGATACCCCGGACTGAGCCTTCACCACGATCCGAGGACGGTGATGGGGGGATCGACTGGGTGGTAGTGCGCTTTGGCGTCGAGCTGCGAGAACGCATGGGGGGAAGGTTCTCCTCGGGCTCGGGGGTCACCTCGACGAGTGTGCGGCCCTTGCGAGGTTGGCAAGGCGCGTCGCCACCCTTGCCAGAGGGCGTAGGGGCCGGGACACGCTTAGCAGGGGTCAAAGGGCGTGAGGGGGTCTCGACCTGCGGAAGGGAGGAAACGGGGACGAGCTCTACTTCGTTCTCCATGGGAGGAGAAGGTAAAGAGTCGGAGAAGTTGGGTGGGCGGTGAGCGTCAATGGCTGCCCATCCGGCCCACTTCATCTGGTTGAGCTGCATGTACCTCTGCTGAGGACCGACAACCATACCGGGGCGAATGACGCGCATGTATCCAATCACCTCGGATGCGGTGAACTGGTGCTTGTAAATGAGGTAGGCTGGGGGTTGTCAGCGACGAGCAGAATAGAGCCAGCTTACCTCCAATGAGGACACCGGTACGACCAAGACCGGCCTTGCAGTGGACGGCGACCTTCTTTCCCCTGGCAATGGTGTCGTCGACAATGCGGATGAAATCGCGCACGATCTCATCAGTGGGGTTGGTACCGTCGTCAAAGTAGAGGTCGACTGACTGTTAGCTTTCGCGCCCGGTGCTCATCTTCCTCACCATGGTCCATGCCGGTCTGAACAAAGTGGCTGCGGTCATACAGCTCATCGTTGAGGCGGATGACAAGCTTGACGTCCTCCTCGTAGAACTTGGTCATGACCTTCTCAAAAGCCGCGGTCAACATGCGGCCTTGCGACGAGCTGTACATCGGAGGACGCTCGCCCGGCGGTGTGCTTCGGATGATCCACGACGGGTCCATCGGGGATGCGAATGCGATAAAGCTTCCCAAGACGTTGAGGTCACCGTTCCTGCGCATGTGGTTAGCGGGCGGGCCACCTGGTTTTGAGCACGCCGCCACACAGGTCGTGTGCACGGTCGCACAGCAACGGAACAACTACGCACTCGACCCTTTCAAAGTAGCGGTAGTCGTCGGCGTCAAACTCTTGCAGTTGAAGCAGACCGTTCTTGCCTGCCTTCCACACGCCGTACAGCACATCCTTTTGACGATCGTCAGCATGCCGCACGACACGGTTTCGGACTAAATGGGGGGCAGTCTGAGCCCTTTCGGGCCCTTGCCTCCGACATCCTTTTGATTTCCTCACCTGGATAGTGACGCCGAACTCGTTCACCCCGTTGCCCGCGTCGCGGAACGGCAAGAGCTCAAAGTGGGCGAGCGGCTGGAACGCATCCCAGGGGTCGTGGTGCTCGACGATGAGCTGTATCGGTTAGCGTTGTGTTCTGGGGTGCTTGCCCCGTCACCAGGCTGTCCTGGGCACGCCCCTCGCACCCACGGCCAGGAACACGTACAGCGTAGAGAGCAGCAACGAGGGCCATGTTCGACTTCTTTTCGGGGTCGGGACTGGTGTAGAGACACAGCGCACGGCGCTTGTGCTCCTTGGCCTGAGAGGTGAGCGATGGAAAGCTGTTGGTACACCTACGTTGAGCTTGTCATAGATGCGCACACAGGCGTCAAAGGTATAGGCGAGGTTGAGTGGACCGTGGTCGTTTTTGAACGGGGTGTAGACCATGTCATCGTCGACTGCCGCAGGTCAGCATATGGCATGACGGATAGAACGGTTGAACCACTCACGAGTGAAGAGGTGCATTGGCTTGCCCGTCACCGGGTGAGCGTATGGGCCGAGCGCAACATCCTTTGGCTCGAGGGTAGTGAAGACCAGTCGCTGGGTAAACTGGGCGTAGGCGTTTGGGAGGCTACGGAAACCCGAAATGCAGTTCCTTGGTGGGCTGCCAGTGCTCCCCATGTTGAATGGAGGATGTGCAAGTGGGAGTGTAGTGGGAGAAAGAGAGAAGAGAGAGTGTTGACGTCGAGAACCGACCAAGTGAGGAAGGAACGAGGAGGGAAGGCGCAGGGCGCTGCGGCTGGGCAGGTGAGGGTGGTGGATTTGGTGGCGTTGGCGCTGCCGGTGGAGGCTGATCTGGGGTGGTTACTGGTGATTCTACGAGGGTGGGTAGGAGATGCGGCGTTCGTGACGAGGATGTATAAGAGGGTGGGGGGTGGGTGGGTGACGATGAGGGTGATGTGTTTGGAAGAGCGGTGATGGTTGATGAGAAAGAGGAGGAAGAAGGGGATGGGAACAGAGTACACACACAGACGCACACAGAGGCATGGACACAAAGAGGACCGTGCTTCTCGCCGTGTGTCTAGATCCATTCGTCCACAACGTCTCTTTTTTACTTCCACCTACTTCTTTTACAACGACGAGCAGCCAAAACGAGCTCGTCTGCACACGCAGTGAGACACCGAGGGACGGCGGTCCAGAGCATGCGCCAGAGCCTCCATTGCTAACAGACGCCTCATTCACGCCACCCCAGGCAGCCACCCGCAAGGCCCATTCCCCCCCCCCGCGCCGGTCCGTCGACCACAAGTCAGGCGCGTCGACGAGTCGCTGGACGCGCACCTATTGGCCCACCAGCATGAGCACAGGCCCACCCTCTCGCATTCCGACTAGCCCCAAAGGCACAATGGCCCATGTATCCACCCTCCGCGGACCGCAGCAGCCACAAGAACGCCATGCGAAGAGACGAGCGCCGAGCCAGACAAGGCAACATGGCAGCAACATGGCAGCAACAACACCCCACGACAGTCCCAGTACACCCTCCTGCTGCGCTGCTCATGTTCTGCTACAGATGGGGAATTCAACATGATCTCGAGATTGTGCGCAACCGGGCAGAGTGCTGGAAGGGACAGCTGACAGGTCCGTGATCCGTGAGCAGGGTCTACACGGGCAGGACGGGCCAGGAGCGCAGGAGTCTGCTGAATTTAGGGACATTGGATTAGGGGATCCACAAAAAAGCCATATCCCATGTCCCATGGCATGTGCGGCGGGCAGGCGGTGACGACGCTGCGGGGAAAGTGGCCCGGACATGACCGCATACGTATGACAGAAGGACAATGCGGCGGGCCAAGTCCAGCCGTCTGACAGCTTGCCGTCCGGGGTCCAAGCACGCAGGTACACGCTGCACGACTTGTTACGAGCTTTGCGAGAAGCCTTGTCTATCGTGCGATTCCAGACTTTTGGACCTTGTGGCCGCAGAGCACGGGGCACGTAAAACTAGCTCGTTGGAGTCTTCGTCGACTTCACCCGATGCACCTCAGAAACCCGAAACCCTTCGCATGCTCAACTCCACCGGCCCGTGATCTCAATCTTCGTGATGGTCGTTCGTCTAACCCCGTTCACTATAGCCCACCTCCGTCTCGGCGCTTCGACTCGCTTTACATCCGTCCAAGTCATGTCCCTGGATGGGCATGGTGCGGAGCGAATCGCAGGATATCACCTGCAGCAGCGACGCGGACCGTCAGGTCCTCTGCGATGTCGACGTGTTCGACAAGGTGGCGATACGACATTGACAGCACTGAACGGCGATCGTTGGGCGGCGGGCGGAGCTGCTCGCCCGTTACTGTCGACCATGCACGGAGACGGTGGTCGCTGCCGCCAGCAAACACAACCGTGTCGTCAGGACTTGTGGCCATGGCGAGTGTCGTGTGGTAGCTGTTGACGTGCCCGGACAGCTCCAGAAGCGGTTGGCACGCATATCGCACATCAAAGATGAGGAGCTGATTGCACAAGCCGCTCACAGCGAGGCCCCACGGCACCGCACTGTCCTTTAGTCTCTTGACAGCGACGACGGCCTTTCCAGCCGGCAAGGTGGCAATGATGTTCGGAGTGGCGACACGGTTCGGTGTACGGAGGTCCTCAAGAGTAACCTGGCTGCACCGCAGGCCAGCGTACACGTGATCTCGTGAGGCGTGGTGAAGCGCCAATGGGTCCGAGAGGGTCTTGCGCCGACTGAGCGTGAGGGGACTGGCGTCATTGTGCACGATTGTATGAATAGATCTTGATGAGGCTGTTTGTTAGATCAGCTCGGCCACCTGGTGCAATAGCAGAACGCACCAAGCGAAGTGACATCGTCAAACGAGCTCATGGCGAAGATGTCACGGTGCGGAAAGTCCACTGTGCCGTTCTCGAGATGGGCGTTGAAGGGAAGGTTGGGATCTTGTCGCCAGCCATGAATGTGTGGTTCTGAACCATTCGAAACGGCACTGTAGGTATCAGATGAGGTCCAACAACCGCTGGGCAGCGATCGGCGAGAGAGCTCACAGCCATGTCGCGCGGATAACGTTGCAATGTAGCCCTAGAAGCTGAGGGTCAGTGTCCATGTTACCCGCCTCATTTACCTGCTGCGAGCACACTGATAACGAGTGTGCCGTCCCATCAGGTCGGCACCAGATCACCTTGCCGTGGTCGGTGGTGAGGCACATCCCGCCGGGCCCATACGTCTGTCTCTGTCAATTCCCCATCTCCGAACCGAGTGACAAGGTCCTTACTTTAAGAGAGGTAATGACCTCACCGTGACACTCGCACATCTCGGCAACACCATACAGTGATGCACTTGCCAATCGATCTTGTACTCGCCTTTCCCGATGTATCAGTAACTCGCTGCGACACGGTGATGACAAATGCCGAACTCACAACCTAGTACTGTCGTCTCTCCTTGCCCCGAATGAACGCTGGATACGCCTTGCAGCCTCCTCACTCTCGTTCACATCATAGATGTGATCGATCCCCTTTCTTCCGCGTTTCCGTCCAAACCCGGTGCCCGCAGAGCGCACAGGTTGTGGCCCGCCTCGCCGTGACCCTCGATCGTTGTTGCTGTCCGAGGCAGAAGCCGATGTCGAGCCGCCATTGACGGGTTTCATGGCGTCTGGGAAATAGCGGTTGCGTTCTGGGTCAAACCACATACCCCTCAGGTCACCAAGTGGGGGGCGTGCCATGGCTGTGTGCTGAATCGGTGGGAAGATGATGTTGTCTGTCGGTTGGCGGTACCCATGGAGTAGCAGATCGCTGATTGCTTGAGTGGCAAAGACGGACTGGGCCGTGAATGTCATTTAGAGCGTCACGTGACATCTAATCATAGGCGAGCCAGCCGAGACGGACGCGTTTCATGGAGATTCGGGGCCAAGACTCGTTGGATCGTTGGTCGTCATCACTCTCTAGATCTCTCTCCATCTACGACATTCTCTCTTCACCTCTATCACAATGTCGGCTCCCTCACAGGCAGACATCCTTGCCGCCCTCCAGTCCCAGGGTTCGCTGCGCGCCAAGAACCCGCCCAAGACTGTCCCGCACGCCCACCTTGCGTCCTCGGCTCCCGACTCGCTCACCAACACCGCCGCCGAGGGTTCTTCATCGTCGACTCGTACCAACTCGCGCAAGCTCTATTGCCCTCGTGAGGGCTGCTCGTGTGTCATTATCGGTCCTGGCGCCGCCGAATGGATCGAGGCCGATGCCAGCTTGGTAAGTGGTTGCTTGGAACCAGCGGTTGCCTCCTCAGTTCTCAACCTTCCTGGCTACCAAGCTGACACACCAGATCCCCGCCGAGGAAGGTTCGCCGTTCACCAACGACAAGATTACCCCTTCGCGTGGCTACTGGTTCGTCACTGGATCTCCCTTTGCCTTTGACAACATTGGCTTCTCGCGCGCCGTCGAGGTTGCCGAAGCTCTCCCCGCGTCTGCTCCAGGTGTGGAAGGTGCCACTGGACGCGTGAAATGGCTCATTTGCGCCGAATGCGATCTGGGACCTCTGGGATGGAGCTTTGAGGGTGGCAAGGAAGCTTGGCTTGCGGTTGACAGGCTGCGGTACGAGGACAAGTAGGGTGTGAGGGTGGGGGTGTAACGCTGCACAAGCCCGGATTCAATGTATTGCATGGCACGCTCACACCAGTTCACTGCCTGCCTTGTATCGGTTTCGACTGACTTCTGACCGTTTTGAGTCGAGGCATGTGGCATCAAACGCCGCTTCCCATCGGCCGCGACCCCTGGGGCATCACACACAGCATCCGCATCACCCTCCACGCCACCATCCCATCCACACGCCAACGTACCCACGTCTCGCCTCGCCACCCCCACAATTTCACCCCCACGATCCTCCTCAACCTCCTCTACAACACACACTACCTCTCAACCTGATGACATGACCTCGCCCACCCGTCTGTCGACCTATACCACCCTCTTGACACGCACGACGCCCACTCCGCGCTCCGAACGCTTCCAAGTCTTCCTCACCTCCCTCACCGAGACCCTCCGCGCCGCGTCCTTCGGCCATTACCTCACCATAGACTCGACAGCGGCCCCCACATCCCCAGTCCTGGCGCAGTCTCGCCAGGCAGCCGACGCACTCCTGTATGAAGTGCTGGTAGATCATTTCCCCGAAGTGGCGGCTCATCCCGATTTCATTTTAGGTGGAGGCAGCTTTACAGATGAGCTGGTTGGGATAGCGCGGTTCATACGGGCTGTCGTAGACGAGAACGCACGGGCGGTAAGTTGGCCGGCTGGGCCATTCGCGGCCTTAGTATGGCGAAGAAGAACAAAAAAAGTGGTCGAACTGAACTGATGGAAACCCAGCCGCCACCAGAATTCTGGGTCACCACCAGCACTGCCTCACACCTGCACAGCCGCCGCCACTCGGTGCACTCCGCGTCATCGTCCCAGGAGATCTCAGGCGCTGGTGAGGCTTCGGTTGCCGGCTCGGCTTCGGGCCAACCACATGCACATGTTCAGGTCCCAGGTTATGCTTCTCGCAATCCTACAAGCAGTGCTTCTGGGCAATCGGCTTCTTATCAAGATCCAGACGCGACCCTGAGACCACCGGCAGGCTCACGACGTCCCTCACTCCGCATTGTGACCAGCTACAGCGACACCTCACCCAACTCCAGCAGCGGAGTAGCCGCCGCAGGCGGAATCCTCCTGTCCCCGTCAACGGTTGTTGCAGCTCACACCGCGCGTCCGCCGCTCGCTGACCAACCTCACCGCTCAGGCGGTTCGGGTGGTGGCACCAGTGCCGGGGCCAAGTTGAGACCAGCACCATACGCCTTGTTCAAGAGACGCGGCTCGACCCACTCCTCAGACTCATCGTCGTCACCTCGCCCCACACGGCCGACGAGCACCCCGCCACTGGACACTGGTGCCCTCTCGATGACCGCGACCTCGGCACCCACGTCGCGTGGCGCGCGCAGTGAACGCGGCTCCCGTAGCGCCGTCGATTCGTCGGCGCGGCCGACCAAATGGCCGCTGCCACTCGATGCGCTGTATCTGGAACAGGCATGGCACGGGTCGCGCGCTCTGGGCCAGACCATTGCCCAGGGGCTACAGCTCACCCAACAACAACTTAGTGGCCAGCTGAGCCAGCTGGCACCCAGGCGTATCCCAACACCGGCGCCAACCCACCGAAGGCTGGAGGATGCCACACCAGCGATCATTCTCACCCCGGCCGACGCGTCACCGCCTAATTTGCCTCCTGTTCAGCCCCGTTCGCCGCGAATGGGTATTTTGGACATGACGAGTATGCGGGCGACGCCGGAACGGCCAGCACTTGCCTACGTGGTTTCCCCGCTACCAGCCGAGCAACGCCAGTCGCACAACTCGGGGTCCACGCTGTTGAAGGTGTTACGCGGTGGTTAGATAGATAGAGCAGTAGAAAACGTGACTCGACATGCGACGACATGCAACAGTGCTGGTGGAAATGGGACTATGACATGGACCGGCCTAACAAACATGGTATAACAGTACTCAACATGCAACAAACATAACCTCTAAAGCCATTGAACAAGCTCGACGTCCTAGGCGTCGATGGCAGCAGGTGTCTTGGGGGGATGGCCCTTGCCCACGGCAGGTCCATCGACCACAATGGGTATCTGGGCGGGGTAGAGCTTGCCCCTGCCAACGGCATGTCCCATCTCCTCCATGGCCACGAGAACGGCCTGGATGTTGGCCAGGTGCCCGAGACCAATCGCCTTCATCGACGTAAATGCTTAAAGTCTTTTGCGGAACGTGCTGAGACCTCGGTGCAAGCAGCACGTTGTCGATGGTGGTGATCGCCTTGCGTACCACCTCGAGTTCTTGGTCGATTTGGGCCGCTCGGGACGGGCTGCCACCCGCAATCGAGCGCCAGGAGCTGCGGAGTGCCGTTTCCCAGCTGCTGAACGTCGCACGCTCGCTCACCAGGTCACTCTCGACGCGGCTCAGCTCGGTCTTGAGGGTCCGAGTCGCCTGGCGACCTTGGAGCCACAATCTCAAAGGCCCGCCGCAATTAACGTGGTGAGGTGGCATGCTCCCATTTGTATACATCAATTGAATTCGAGTCCAATAGACACGGCATTGGTTCACGTTTGACTAGATACACTATTCCCCCGCTCGTGCTTTACATTGCCTCTGTTAGGCCCACAAGAATGGGAGAGGAGTTAAAAAGGCAGCAGGAAATAAACCTTCGATGCACCGTTCGAAAGTGAGCGCCAGAGTCGAGATATATGTACAGATATAATATGCACCACGACAACGTTCAAAGTCCATGAACACGCTTGAGAGGCGAATCTCATCCTTATCGCTATTGCTACATATGTACAGTACCCCAGCCTGTCCCCCTGTCGGTCCGTCGCCTGCGAGTCCCTCGGCATACCAAAAACTCGCTCAGATAGTGCGTTGCATCTGACAGGCGCATCAGCGAGACAAAGTCCATACGGATGCAACGAGCTAAAAGGTCATCCTGGGATGGTATCGAGAGTGGGTGCCAGAGTGCTCGGGATGTGCATGCACCATGAAATTGTCCAAAGCCATGCATACAGGCGAGACGCGAATCTCATATTAATACCGTTGCTACAATCAATATTTACATCTCGTCATGGTCGCCAGGAAGCTCAGGGTCGCCTGGATTGAGCTTAGCTGTAAGTTCGTCCACGGCCGCGACGAGGGATTGGAATTCGGTTCCCACAAGCCCGAGATCTACAGTCTCAGCCCTGTCGCTCGGAAGGTAAACGCGTAGATTTGGTCGCGGCACCTGATCAGTTGCCTTTCGACGCTTTTGAGGGCGATGTAGGCGGCGGCAGAGCCGGATATGGCGTCGGACACATTGCCAATCATGTTGAGCTCCTCGTTGATTTTGTTCAGCTTGGAAGCTTCGCCGAGGAACAAGAGTCGATGGTGGACAAGAGAGGTTTCCACTTGGGCAAGATTGTGTTTGATGATTTGGCGCATGTCGGTGCTCCGTTCGGCGACCAGGATGGCGTCCTGGACCGCATTCAAGACGCGGCACACGATTTTCCTGGCGCGTCCCATAAACCCGGTGGCGCGAGTTACAAGCCGCGCGCGCGACACCGTGTTGATGTCTGGCTTGAAGCTCTGCACTACACACACCAACTGAGGGGTCAGCTAAATCCAGATAACCTGGAGCTTACCTCCTAGCGCAGATCTGCACGACACGTCGCGGTGTCGTGGGCATGCGTCATCTCAGAGTCGAGCTGAATCTCGATCTTTGACAACCTCCTAAGCCTTTGGGCAATGATCTTCCAGATGTGGGGTAAGGACGTAGCCTCGATGTTGTCGGCGAACATTTCGAGACTGACTCTCGTTAGCAAATCTTGGGATAGAAGACGTCCAGTTCACGCACCGATAATCGTCCAGGCCGAGGCTGGCCCCCTCATCAACAAGCTCCAAGGTCTCAGCAATGGGCGTGAGAGATGCTGCCACCTTTGACATTCCGCGAATAATGGCGGCCGAGCCGATTTGGTCATCGAGAAGGATGGTAGCGGAGTGGGTTAATGCCGAGGTCGCCCTGGGCGAACGGATGGTGGGTTCAAAACCTCCTTTGAGGACAAGTATGGAGAGAATGGTAGCGATAAGACCGACGAAGAGACCCTTCAACACCGGGACCGTACCAAGGAATGGCATGGTGGGATGGGGGTTGCCGGCCAAGAATGGCACCAAGACGATGGAAAGGAGGCGAAGAGTGGCTTTGTGCCGAGCTTTGGTTGAATCTGTTTGTCAGCGCTCGAACCAGGAAGGCATTGCTTGAGACAATCGAGAGGCAATTGAGAGCCACGTACTGGTGAAAGAGTTGGTGAGGAGTTGATGAAGAAGGAAGACGATCCCTGTTTGTTGTTGTTGCACACGTCAGTTGCCACCCGAGACGCCCCTCATCGTTTGAATCCGCAAATTCCTATTTGCATATGGCATTTGAATAAATTTCTAATCGAGCCTGGATTCTCCTGCCAGCTATTGCCACCTTCCGCAATCAGAGAAACAACGAGCTCCCAGGCGTAAGAGAGTGGGATCGCGAGAGACAGAGAGTGCCGAAGAGCTTGGTTTATACATACATCACTGTTCAAGCTGCATACATGTCGTGAAAGCTACAAAAAAAGTCCTCCTCCTCCATTCGCCCATCACGGCGCCGCGATGCCCAACTCACGTCCACCTGGAAGCCGCTTTGCCCGGCCAACAGCAGCTCCAAGCTCATTGACCACGTTGTTGAGGATGCCAATCTCCTCGGCAGGCCCAAGCCCCGCGGCTTCACTAGCGCCGAGATGCAGACCCATGATGGAGCCCGAAAAGTGGCGGACTTGATCACGGAATACAATGAGCTCCATGCGGACACGGAGCAGGCCGTCTCGCGTGCGTCCGATTTCCGAGATGGTGTCCCGCGTGAGGGAGAGGTCGTTCGAGATGCGGGCGAGTTTGGATGGGTCACCGCCGACGAAAAAGTGGCGGGATGCGTCCAGTGCTCGTTGCCAAGTGGGGAACTTGGCCTTTTCGGTTTGGAGATCACTCTCGACTTCAGAGAGGTGCGTGTGGAGCTTCCAGCCCTGTTCACTGCCACGTTCTGCGACGGGGATGGCGCCCCCGACCCGTACGGACAGCCGATCGAGGTCGCTGTCGAGACGGGCAATCAACGAGTCGAGACGCGCACTAATCTTCTTGGATGAGTGGGGTTTGCCATCTTCACCAGGGGCGAGGAGCCGAACCAACTGCGAAAACTGAAGGGTCAGCCTGGCACAAGTAACGGCAAATAGGAGGCTCACGTCCCAGAAGAGCCACGAGAAGATGGACACGCTCATCGCATTGATTAAGGCGACCTCGTCTGTGATTTTAGATGCCAGGTCGGCGAGCTCAACCAGACCTTCGCTTAGGAAGAGCCTGTCGTCGAGGGTCGAGCCAAATTGGATGGCAATACCCAACTCGTGGACTCTGGTGGTGGTCAGCGGGCTCCAGAATGGAAACAGGAAACGGGTTTCACTCACCGAACGTGATTCAGACCCTGGGTCAAACGCCCGTCGCCAAGAGACTGGAGACTCTCAAATATATCCTGTGCGTTTCGCACCCCCTTGCTCAGTACGTGCGAGACGGCAGCGACGTCGAGTTCCCGTTCTGGGGCCATCACCCTCCAGAAAGGTTGAGCGGTCTCGTTGTTTCCTGATAGGAGCGAGTGCGGACAGAGGAAGTTGGCAACAAGACATGTCGGGGTGGCCACGATGCGGAGCGGAAGGAGGGCTGCTGCCGAGATGGCGGTCGAACTGCTGGCCGCGAGACCAAAGATAGAGTGCTTGACATAGTGGACAGCCGAGTAGACCAAGACCGCACTGAAAACAGCAAGCAGGAAGGCGTTGACTACGTGCCACAGCACGGGGCTGAGAATCGGTCGAATGGGTGCGAGAATGATGGCCATGAGGCGTACGGGAATCATGAGGTACGACAGTGTGCTGGACAAGGTTGGGCGCGCGCCAGCGGCATCTCGTACCCTGCGTTCTGTTCCCTTCCCATCTCGCTTACGATGCGGCTGCGGTTGTGCTGCGCGCGGCGAAGAGTAAGCTCGAGGGCGCGAGGTCTTGCCCACGACACGTTTGCGAGGTGTAGTTGGCCCGCCGGTCCGAGACGATGTGACGGCCTCAACGAAGCCACCGCTGCTCGCCGAGGAGGGGGGACGGTCAGGCAAGTCAACAGGAGAAGGCGGTTCTTGGGCGTCGAATCGCTCGTACACTGGTGACTGTGACCAATGGAACGCTCCCGGGATTGGTCTGTCCGGTGATTCTTGTTGTGGTGAATGGTGGGACTGAGCCCGTTGCCGGCCATGCGCCTGTGGGACTGGAGCAATTCTGGCAGCTGGAGGGGGAACTGGAGGTGCATGAGGGGACGCCAACGATGGGCGGGGGGGAACGAAGTAGCCGTACTTGGGGGGCACGGGTGGTGGTGGGGTGGAAGTGCGTGCGGGAGCTTGCGAGGACACTGCCGATGGCCAGGACCCAGTCGCCGATGCTGCTGAGGCTGCTATGCCTTGGCCAAAGGATGAGTGCATCGGAGGCGGCAGGCTGTACTGCGATGGCAGGCCGGACATGGTCGCCTGCACCGGGATGGACGTGTGGGAGCGTTGATGAGAATGTGATGTGTGTGGCTGGAGAGAGAGCTGTGATCGCCAGTCCCACCATTTGCCACCATGTGCGGGTGGAGGTTGACTGTGTCAGGCACCACGACGGTGGGCTGGAAGGCTTAACGCTTATGTAATCACTGCTAGGCGCACGCTCTGGGATAGGCGCGTACACTTGTGTGTATTGTCTCGGAGTGCCTAGGTGGCGCGGCGTGGAAGGACACTACCCCCCTTTCTTTTGGCCCTTGGGTTGTGATTACGGGCCCACGTCGGTGCCCAGCGCGCCAGCGCGTCAGCGCACTGCGCGCCGGCTGTAGCAGAAGAAGCCTAAACGAGGGAGAGCCCGAGTATACCGAGGACCAGAGTGCGAAAGAGGCGCCCGGGCGATGGATGCGGCCTCCGCTCGAACAAGGCCCAAGGTGTCGCGGTGTCGCGGGAAAGAAACGTGGGATCGTGGGAGACAGCGAGACCTCGAAGGAGAACGGGTGGCACTATCTCGATGTACCACCATTCGCCAGCCAGGTGTTCCTTCTTGACATCGCATCGTCCATCTCACCCGGCACCGGCCAACCTTCCTCAGACTTCTTGTAGGACGTGCCTCCGTCCCGTCCGATGCGGACAACCAGAGCCGACTAGCTGGGTAGAGAGCCTCACAACAGCCTCCACTTTTGCCCCGGCCCCATTATCAATATTCGGTTATCAGCTTCTCTGGTCTGCATCTCTCTCTGCTACCCACATCCGACCACACCCCATCGGCATTGCCACCCACACCGAGGGCGCTACACAGTTGTACGTGACACGCATTCTACAGCATTACGTAGTGGCCCACACAGTATCGTACCACTGGTGCTCTGCCGTGATCGGGCAGACTCAAAACGCGACCTTTGTTGACGCGAATAGCCAGCAGCCTCAAAGCCCTCTTCCCTCCCTTCCTGAAGCACCGCACTCCATCTCATCCTATCCCGCGCGCATTCGAGGCAGTCTGCCTTAGTCGACTACCTGCTACACATCGAGTGCACGCGTCGTGACTCTCGCCGCCACTGGTTATCCTTCGGCCCGGCTCCACTCAATCCCGATCAATCTCGTGCCTCCACCGGCGTGTCGCAACGCGTTCGTCCGACAACTGACAACAAGTCACCCTCCCTCTCGCCCACAACACCTCCCTTACTGGTCCCCAAGACTGGCACGCACGCGCCATGTCGACCAACACGCGCTTTATGCGCACAGCCGACCCCAAGACGCCCGAGTACGAGCTCAACGAAGACGGCAAAGGGGTCGACGTTCCTCTCCTCACCACGCAGCCTCCCGACTCACCCGCGACGCCGCTATACTCGCCCACACCACTGCGTGTTGGACGCGGGTTAAGCGCTGGCAATGTCCCCTTGTCGCGCTCAAGCTCGGCGGCGTCCGCGGGCAGTAACCGGGGTATCCTCCGACGCATCTTTATCGACCGTGTAGGCACCCCAAGCCAGCACTTGCTGCGACCGACCTTCCCGCCGCCAAACCTCAGCACATACTCGCCCGTCCCGCACGAGCCGATGACCATTACGGATCATGTCAAGTTGAATATCCGACAAGCAGTATCGTTCATCGTCAGCACAATCTTCCTCGGTGGTGTCGTAGTGTGGGCGTTGGCTATTGAGGCCATCTACATGCTCCCGTCGCTGCTCAAGTGGGACAAGGCCCCAAAGTATGCCTGGGACGACGACAAGTACTGGCGCAAGAAAGGGAACAAGATTTCCAAAGACCCAGCAGACTACGCGCGTCAGATTGGGATGGACATCGAGCACCAGACTGTTGAAACTGAGGACGGTTTCTACTTGAGGTAAGCTGTCACTTGCGTGAGCTCAAGCTGAACATTCCAGGATGCACCGCGTCGTCGACCCCCAGGCTCAGCCGCGTGCTGACGGCCGCGGCGGCTTCCCGATCCTCATCCTACACGGCCTGTTCCAGTCCTCGGGTTCGTTTGTGACCTCTGAGGACCGCTCGCTGGCATTCTGGCTGGCCAAGCGTGGATACCAGGTGTACCTTGGCAACACGCGCGGCGTGTATGACATGGGCCACAGATCCTACTCGCGCGGTGACCCGCGTTTCTGGGGTGAGTCCATCGCGCAGCAGTGCTATCAAGTGGTACTGACACAGCACCCTCACAGACTGGACGATCCGTGACCTTGCCATGTACGACCTTCCAGCCCTTGTGGACCATGTTTGCCAGGAGACGGGCTACGACAAGATTGCCTTCATGGGCCACTCGCAGGGTAATGGCCTTACTTTTATCTCGCTCTCGCTCGGCATGGTGCCCAACCTCGGCAAGAAGCTGAGCGTCTTCATCGCGCTCGCCCCGGCCGTGTATGCCGGTCCCCTCACGACTGGCTTCCCATTTACGACGCTGAAAAAGATCGAGTGGCCAACATGGAAGCGTCTGTTCGGCACGCTCGACTTTATCCCTCTGATGCGGTACGCGTACGACTATTGCCCGGCCCAAATCTTCGGATCGCTGGGATACATCATGTTTGCGTTCCTGTTTTCCTGGACAGACGCCAACTGGCTCAAGCGCCGCAAGACCAAAATGTTCCGCTTCACACCCACGCCCGTGTCGTCTGCGTCCATCTTCTGGTGGTGCGGCAAGGGCGGGTTTGCCGACCGCCAGTGCACGCTCGACGACAGCCTCGACAGGTGGTACGATGACCGGTTCCCACCTCTGTCAATCTACTATGGCGGCCGCGACTATCTGGTCCTCACCGAACCACTGCTAGAGCGCCTCAAGGAAAAGGAGACCGACGTCAACGTCATCAAAGTCACCAAGATTGACAAGTCGGAGCATTGCGATTTCTACTGGGCCGCCGAGGCAGTCGAGTGGGCGTTTGAGTCGTTTGTCGGTAAGTCGGGACAGCATAGGTGGCCGTGCTGGATCATTGCTCACTCCTTTCCTCCCAGATGACATCGAGTCAACCCGGCCCAGGTATCCAGAGGAGCTCCGTCGCGAGCCCGCAGATACGGCCGAGCAGCTCATCTAGGTTCGGCCATGCGCGCATTTATCGTTGTCCGTCCCCCCACCCCCCGGCTTGTTCTGCCCGCTGTCCACATCTTCCCGTCTTCTTGATAGAGACACTACACCAGTTGTCACTGCAACCCTGCGATTCCCACTGTCTCGTCCGCCGTATCTCTTTGTAGCAGGAGAACATGATACACCGCATGTAAGAAAAGAGGAGAACTAAAGGCTAGAAAACATTACACACATCGTGAGCACTCTCCAGGGACGCCGCCCCAACTAGGACTATAGGACACCTGCCACTCCCCCCTCCACGACTGCCTGAACTCTCATTTTCTCGGTTGGTGAGGACTCATTCGTGCGCGCGGGCACTCGGTTTTGTGGGGTGCCATGCAGCAGGTCGTAGGATGCAAGCGTGTCACCCTTCTCTCACATCGGGGTGGTTGGAGGGGGTTCGCTTGAACAGCCAGCAAAGACCGCCTACTCGCCGTCGAGCATGATGGCGATGAACTCCTCCTGGCTGATCTCGCCGTCACCGTCCATGTCGAACTCGTCAATCATGGCCTGCCTGGAACGTCTGTCAGTGACGCGTACAAGCAACAGGCGAGAGGGGTGGGAGGAACGTGGAGCTCGGCCGTTGGCCGTACGCATTACAGCAGCACCGCCAGGAGCCTCGCCAACCCTACTGCGCTTGAAAACTCACAGCTCCTCATCGCCCAGGTGCTCGCCGAGCTCCTTGGCCACGCGCCTGAGGTTCTTGAGGCTGATCTTGCCCGAGTGGTCGTCGTCAAAGAGGGCAAAGGCGCGTCGCAGCTCCTCCATTGGGTCTCGCGAGAGGATCTTCTCGGTCACTGGAACAAGTGTCAGTCATCGCGTACCATGGACAGGGGACAGGGGATGGTCATGGGCACAAGTATCGTAGGGGGCATAAGTCGGGTAAGGCTCCGACGACAATGCTGGCTGGAGTTGCAGACCGACCAACATGGCGTAGTTGTTGTTGCCAGAGCAATCCACCCGACGTGCCTTGTCGTGACTCTCAATGCTCTCCCTCAGCTCCTCTCTAATACTGTGGCCGGGAACTACCCCGCGCGTCCGCATTAAGAAGGCAGGCGGGTCACGTTATTGTGACAAGCAAGAGACAAAGGAAATTCCTGACCCAAGGGGGTCCTTCATTGTCCTCGATTGCCCCTGCCCGGAGGGGTAGAGAGCGGTCGCAGCGTGCAGGACAACCGTAACGACCGCGACCCAGTGACGCTGTACAGCGGGCATCGATTCAGGTAGATGGAACGGTGTCGTGTGGGCCAGGCATCACGAGTGTGCCAGGGGACAGTGCGCAGTGGCCTCCAACCGCTTGCCGTCTTTGGAAAGGTAGCTAAAGGACACTTGGCCCCAGCCCTGCCATTCCGCAACGCCAAAAGTCGGCCCGACGACACGTTTTGCTTGCCCAAAATTGAGTCTCCGTGGACGCCATGGATAGTCTCGAAAGGGGTGAGTGCACTATCCACGCGATCACGCACGCGATCACGCGGAATAGGTGTCTCCGCTGCCGCCGCGCCGCGCCGGCGCATGCGCGCAGCCCCACTCTCGGACGCCGCCGTCCTTCCCTTTCCGACGCAGCCTCTGCACTCACTAATCTTCTCGAAATCCGCCAGGCTCATGAGCCCATCCCCACGGTCGTGGTCACGGAGAAGCTTGAGCACCTCGGGTTTGCGGAGGACAAAGCCCAGCGCACGGAGGGCGACCTTGAGCTCGTGATAGTCGATGAATCCGTCCTTGTCCGTGTCAAAGAGCTCGAATGCCTCACGCACCTCGCCACGCTGCTCGTCGGTGAGCGCTGGGCGGGCGGGGGCAGCAGAGCGTCGGGCCGCGCGGCCGGGGAAGCCGGACATGGTGTGTCGCGTTGGGAGGTTGCAAGAGGAAAGGGAGGAGAAGCTGTGTGGTGGTCGGCCAGCAGTAGCGGTAGGTTGGGGCGGACGATGTTTGCGGGTGAAGTGGTGAGGGAGAGGGGTAGGAGTTGAGCGAGCGAGTGCACGGGCAATGTAAAGAAAGGGGTTGGGGGGAGGAGGCAGGGAAAGGACAAAGAATTGGGTGGCGATGGTGAGGAGGCAAGCGCCTATTGACACGGCGCGCGTGCTGCGGAGACGGACAGTCGACGCGTGTGATGGCATCAACAAACTGCCTGGCTGGGACGCGTGTGTTTATTATACAATCCCCCCACTTTATCCGCGGCCTCCACTTTGCTGGTCCACCCCCTTGCCCCAGCTTTCCCCACCGTCCCTGGCTGGCAGAGAGTGTGCCACCAGCGAACGCCACCATATCGAAAACACATACACCGTGTTGCCCAGCCCCCCTGGTGTCGTCCTCGTTTGTGATTTTCCTCTCTCGTACACCACCTCTCTCCACCACTGCCCCACCCAGCCGCCCCAGTCACCATGGGACGGCCCGCCGCCGACACTAGGTCTCTCGACGGCCTCGACGTGCCATCCTCTTCACGCTCATCACGTCGGCATTCGTCCCAACCACCTGTCCCTTCCTCGTCTCCCCCAAAGCCCACTCGGCACCGCTCCCAGCACACACGCCTCATAGTCCACCCACCTCCCACGGTTCCCTTCCAACCTCTCCCTCACGAGCTCTGTGAAAAGGAGCTCCCTCCCATCCCCAAGCCCAGTCTTTTCCTCTCTCGACCACGCTTATCACGATCGTCCAGCATGCGTTCGTCGCCACCAGCCCCGCAGCTCGCAACCAGCGACAAGGTTGTGGTCGAGCCACCTGCGACATTCTCGTCGCCAAACCCCGAACCAGACTTTGTTCCGGTGGGACGACAGTCGAGTGCGCGTCGCCTGTCGCTCCCCCTTGGCCGGTTTCGACGCATGGGTCGCGAGGTAAGCTCCGCAGCACATTGATGCATGGTGTGTCCGTGTTTGTTGACGCCGCTTCCCAGCGCGAGGGCGAGCAGAAGCTTGACCATGGCAGCGGTGATGGCCATGACGAGGTCGAAGCACGCGCCATCCCCACAAAATCGGGTGTCGATCACGAGCACCACCACCCCGTGGCCCGCAGCAAGCACACCAAGATCGCTTCCACCACTGAAACCGCCACGCCAGCCAGGTCCGCCGCCTCTTCCAGACCACATGGCGCGCGTGCTGCCCAAATTGGAATTCGCCAGCCGCGGTCACGTACCTCACCCGCCCCCGCCGCCATTGTCGCCGACGAGAGTCTGCCAACTGCCGCACCATCGGCATGGCCCTGGACGCGCTCGCGCTCGTCGTCAGTCCACCTCTCCATCCCGACGACGTGTTCCAACGCTGGTTTGCGTCCTGCTCCCCGTCCAAAGAAGTTGTCGTTTGCAGAGCCAGAACAGCCCTTGGTCACGGCAGCGGTACCCAGGAAGCCCAAAATCTTTACCATCGCACCTGCCGAGTCGCCCGAGAACCATCAGCCGTTTTCCGACTTCCCCACAACAACCAGCGGAGGCTCGAGCGCCACCACCGCCGTTTCCTCCACCAGCGTTCCACACCGTCCTCCATCGTCAACCCACCGCCGCCCCGAGTCGCCCGTGCCTAGCTTGAAGTCGCTCAAGTCGATCCTCAAGAATAGAGGCGAGGTGGCGCCGCCCTCGGGCACACCCACTTCTGATGGGGCGCGCACCCCCCGTGAAGTCGCTTCTGCTCCGAGCAGCAATGGCCATGGTGGCGGCTTGACTGCCAGTGGGACGACTGCCATGCGCGAAGCATCAACCAGCGTCCACGCGAGGCAAGGTCGCGATCCCAGTCCGCAACCGCGTCGCGGAGCCAAGCGCGCGGCCACAGCGCCCGTCGAAACCAGCACCAACGGCAGCTCGACCGGTCTGCGCCGCTTCATGTCCAACCCGAGGCGCTCCAGCTCGACTAGCCTTGTCGCCTCGACTAGCAGCGACCGCATAAGCAACCTGTCGGAACGAACCGTAGGAGGCAGTGGTGGTGGGAGTGGAGCACCATCCGATGCCCGCTCGATCATCTCTGTCGATCGCCGCAGTGTCTTCTCCCTTGATCGGCGGTCCGTCTTCTCGACACGCTCAGGAAACTCGATCATGAACATTGAGCGCCCACACCCGATCCGCAAGGCATCGTCCATTGTATCCGCTGCGAAGCGTGCTGCGTCGTCCTCGTTCCGTCGCCCGTCGACCGACTCGGCTGCGCCCAACCCATACCTCGATGAGGATGACCTGCAAGAGTCCGACGGCTCGTTCGTCCCCAACCAAGCCGAGGTGGAGCGATTCTGGGCCAAGGTCCGCGAACGCGATGAATACTATGACATCGAGTCGACGGCGTCCAATGTCTCGCCCTTGTCGAGCGAGTGCTCGCTCCACCGCAACCACCGCCTCAAGCCCGAGACTTGGCTCCCTGCCGAACCAGACTATTCGACCGAGGAGGACCGCCTTCGGCAAACCCTCGAGAACATGTTTGACGCACGGATGGTCGCACCCCCGTCCTTTCTTCTCAGCAGCAAAAGCGACGGCCTGGACCATGGCATCCCAAGGCAGCCGCGCAAGGCGTTGCGTATCGTCCGTCAATCGCCTGGGTCCACTCCGTCGCCGGAAATCACCCCGCGCGCAATCCACAGCCACTTGCCCGACGTGGCCGACGCCGACGTCCAACAGGAGGCAGCAGAGATGGACAGCAGCTTCTCAGACGAGGAGGGCAGCACGTACTTTGATGCTCTGGAGGACCCAGACTATGAGACCAGCACCAACTCACCTCAATCGTCCACCGTCCTCCTTACGCCGACGACGTCGAACGAGTCGCAGCAGCGCCAATTTCACATCCCTGCTCAGCCTCGCGCGCACAAGTCGAATGCAGGGTCGTGGGGCCAGGACACGCCCCTGCTCTTTTTTTGAATAATGCCTTTGTGAACCTGCGAACATGTGAGTAGGCAGCAGGCACGTCGTGAGATAGGTGAGCTGACGTGAGTACAGACCCCACATACCACAACACACACGTATAATACCACGAGACACGACACCACCATGCCAACGACTACGCATCGCCCAGCGGCGTCCCCATCCCCTGCATCCCGCCGCTGAGCTCATGGCTCCTCCATTACCAGCATCCACGCACCCGTTCTTCATTTCTCCCACACCATTTTCAAAAGGTCGTCGACCTCCTCCTGTTGCACCAGCCAGTCGGTCCCAGGACCGGACCCCGTTCTGTCGTGTTTTAGCAACAACGAAAAAGCAATTGTATCGAACCACTTACTCCAAGAAAAGGAGCCCCACCCAAGAGCAACCCCAAACACACCTCCAACCTCACCTCAAATAAAGAAGGAACTTAATAACGTTGTTCGTAGACACCGCTGCTATGCAAGTCGTGTTTGCCTCAAGGTGGTGCGAGTTGGAGAAGAGGAGGAGGATGAGGAGGGAGGAGGAGGAGGATAGGTGGGAACTGTGAAATAGTGAGAAATGAGAACTGAGAAGGAAGTCATCGAGGCGCAAGACAGAGCGACGGGGCAGTGGTCGAAGGCCGAAGTGCCCATGGACATGGGCACAGCTACTGAGAGACCGAAGCTTTGGCTTCCCGATGTCGACGCACAAGGCCTCGACCGCTGGCGAACTGGTGGTGCCCGTACTACTAACGCTGGAAAAGGACGGAGAGAATGGAGTAGTCGGTGAGGTCGACGGTAACATGCCGAGGTCAACCCAGACAATTGGGACCTGCCAAGCCTCAGAGTCTGATTCATTACGTTTTGCTGGCCAAACGCAAGCTTTCTTACTCGCCAAATGAGTTTGCTCCCAACTTGCTCTCTTGAGCCACAACAACGTCGTCCACTTCTCTCCGGCGGCACCCCGCGGTCAGGAGTTGCTCCACTTTTACCATTCCACTGGGGTCGAGGCATGCAGGCCTGCATGAGCGCGGGGCTACACGGGGCGGCCCCCAACAACAAAGGCCACACATCGCCAAGGAGACAAATCGCTCCTCATTGTCGACAGTTAACGCCGTGTATCGGCCGAATAGGTCAGTTACATATGCCCGGCTACGAGGCAGCCGGTATATCTCGACGGCCTTGCCCCGCTCTAGACCCCTAGACTTCACCGCCGTCGTCGTCACTGTCCGATGCTTACCAGCCAGCAGGACTATATACCGCACGCATTGTGCACCGCCGAGCGCGGCAGAATGGGCCACTGCTGGGTGACTGGGTGACGCCTGGTGACTGTCTGGCCGCCGCTCCTGGTGGGGACTTGGTGGCTCCAGTCTCCGGGCCGACACGGCGTGGCGTGCACCGTGGTATATAGCACACACGGCTCATGATGAATGCAACGAACGTGATCCCACCACTTTGCAGTCGTCGTTGTCGTCGTCCACTTTCCATCTAGCCAGCTCATCTCGGCAGTGCCTGTATCGACGTCTCCCTCTGGTGAGTTGATGGTCCCCACAAACGCTCTCGCAAAAGCCCACCTCCACCTCGCTCGCTCGGCAAATCGGCGCCCGCTAAACATCCCCGGATTTTCCTATAGATTCGCTCGCCCGCTTAACCTGCGCTGTCCCTCCCCCATCTACACATTCCATGCTCAGAACCTCGAGGACCACAAAGCTCGCGGTGTCTCGCGTTGTACGTACCCCAACAGTCCCCTCCTCCCCCAACATCTCTTTGTGCATTGCACTCTTCCTCGCCATCACTTCATCTTCTTCACACAAAACTAGAGGCTTACACTGCACCTCTCAGAACATGACCGTGACTCTTGCCCCCGCTCGCCGCGGCAACTCGTCGGCTGCCGCCCCCAAATCCGACAAGCCGCTGTACGCGTCCCAGAAGACCATCCCCCACCTCCCCGTCCCCCGCCTCTCGTCGACTCTGCACAAGTACCTCGAGACCATCCTCCCCCTCGAGACTCGCGAAGAGTACGCCAACTCGGCACGTATCGTGCGCGAGTTTGGAGAGTCGGACTTTGGCCATGTCCTCCAGGGCCGTCTCGAGGCTCGCGCTGCCGAGAAGGACTCGTGGATCTCCGAGTGGTGGAACGAGGCCGCCTACATGGGTTACCGTGGCCGCCTGATCCCCAACGTCTCGTACTTCTACGTCCACAAGCAGGGTATCGGAAAGGGCGCGTCTCAGACGGAGCGCGCGGCCCAGCTTGTCCGCGCTACCGTCGAGTTCAAGAAGCTCGTTGACACGTGAGTCCTGGCTTCCTCCTCCTCCTTCTTCTTCTTCTTCCCCCTCCTGCCATGTCCCAGTGTCGGGCTGGAGCCGTTTCTTGCGTGCGGAAATCTATGGGACGCGGCCGCGGACCGCGGGTGTCCCGGTAGAAACGCATCCCAGTCGTTTCGGCTCCAGTGGGGCGGACGGCGCCGCCAGTACCGGTCGGAGGTTGCCGACCGGTGATATCCTTTGCAGAGATTTCCTGCGAGGCTCTCTGTCGACCCTTCATGGGTCGTCATTCTTCACTGCTCGGCGGTGCATGGGGCCGTCCACTTCCTGGATGTCGCTTGCAGCGGCGTGGAGGACCGTTGACGTGTTCGGCCCCCGCCGGAGCACTCGTTACCGGCGGGGTACCCCAGCGGCCCCGCACCACACAGCCACGGACCCACCAACCCCCTAGAGTCCAATGCAGTATGGCCATACTGACATTTTTTTACAGCGAGAAGCTTGAGCCTGAGAAGGGCAAGGCCGGACCCCTTTGCATGGCCTCGTACAAGTACCTGTTCAACGCCGTCCGTGTGCCCACCTCCCCCTCGGACGTTCCCCTCGCCTACTCGCCTGCTCTCAACCACATCGTCGTCCTCCGCAACGACCGTTACTTCAAGGTCGAGGTTGGCGGCCGTTCCGCCGCCGAGATCCAGGCCGCCCTCGAGGAGGTCAAGATCGAGGCCGACAAGGCTCCCGGATCTGGCCTTGGTGTGCTTACCGGTGACGACCGTGACGTCTGGACCGAGGCTCGTCGTCACCTCCTCTCGATCTCCAAGGAGAACACCACTTCGATCCAGGACATTGACTCGGCCATCCTTCTTGTCTGCCTTGACGATGGACCTGCCCCCAAGAACGACACTGAGCGCGCTTGGTCGTACTGGGCCGGTGGCCTTACCCCTGGCCCTCAGGGCAAGGGCCGCAACCGCTGGTTCGACAAGCACGAGTTCATCGTTGACGAGACTGGAGAGGCTGGCTTCAACGGAGAGCGTGAGTAATAAACCGCAACCAGAACAAGGACGCTGGCTGACTCTTCTCTAGACTCCATGCTCGATGGTACCCCCACCCTCCGTCTGAACGAGTTTGTCCTGGCCTCGCTTGACAAGGGAATGATTCCCCTCGGCGAGCTCCCCGAGTCTGAGCGTGCCAAGGGCAAGCTCGTGCCCACCGAGATCAAGTTTGACCTCGACCCCCAGCTCGTCGAGACCATTGCCACCTCGAAGGCTGGCTTTGCCGAGGAGCTCGGCAAGCAGGACCTCGAGATGATTCAGTACACCGGCTACGGCAAGTCGACCGTTAAGAAGTTCAAGGTCTCGCCCGACGCCTGGTCGCAGATGGTCAAGCAGCTCGCCTTCTACCGCCTCAAGGGCCACCCTGGTGTCACTTACGAGTCTTGCATGACCCGCAAGTTCCTCCTGGGCCGTACCGAGGTCATCCGCACCGTCTCGTCCGAGTCGCGCGCCTTCGTCGAGGCCATGGAGGACCCCAAGATCTCCGACGCCGAGCGCGAGAAGCGTCTCCGTGCCGCCGCCACCCGCCACAGCCAGTACTCGGCTTGGGCCGCCGACGCCCAGGGTGTCGACCGTCACCTCTTCGGTCTCAAGAAGCTTGTCCGTGACAACGAGGAGATGCCCGCCCTCTTCAACGACCCCATCTTCGCCAAGTCGAGCCACTGGGAGATGTCCACCTCCAACCTGACGTCCAAGTACCTCGACGGCTGGGGCTACGGCGAGGTTGTTCCCGACGGCTACGGTCTGTCATACGCCATCCACGACGACAAGCTCTGCTGGGGTATCACCACCCTGAATGGCGACGCCAAGAAGATGGCCGACGAGCTCGCACGCGCTGCCGGCGACATGAAGTCCATGATGGAGCGCGCAGCCAAGTCGGCCGACAAGGCCAAGCTCTAAGAGGAAGAGCAGCGAGTGTAACGTAGCGCGGCGCACTTAGGCGCTGCACCATGGACCACTGGGACACTGTGCCCAACCACTTTCATTCTGGGCCATGTCTCCTGGGGCGCAAACCCAACATCTGCATAGAGACGTGTAGACGTAAACACAAAATCAATATCTTAGGCAACTTTTTTTTGCACAGGGATGAATTGCAGTTGACACACAAAATAGCAACTCGGCGTTCACTTGTGCACGTGTAGACGTTGACCAACTTTTTACGTCGACCAACTTTTTACGTCTTGCATCTCAGACAACATGCTGATACCCGAGCCTACAACGCCTCGATGGCGACACAGCTGTCGGAAATGGCGAGGTCGGCTGTTCTGTTGGCGGACGCTGGCGAGATAAGCATCAGCCGTCGATGATGTCATCTCCGTCCGCCAAACCGGACATGGGCGATGACCCACGCGCTGCACGACCGCGCGCGCTGGCGGCGCTTGTCAATAGCTGACTCGCTCGATGACAGGCCTTGCTCTTCTTGTTCCATCCCATCGTCACTCTCTGACTTACTGCTCGACTTTCGTTGCAGCTCGGACGACTAGCGCCGAACACGATGCCTCACGTTATCGAGTGGGATGGCGATGAGCCGTTCATCCGCGTCAACGACGAGTTCCGACTCACGCCGTACCGTGATCCAGAGGACACGGAGGGAATGGTGAGTGTATCGGCAGGGTGGACTTGTAGCCCTCTTCACAGGGGTTCAACCGTCTGGGATCTGTGGTTAACGGGTCCAGTGTGAGATTAGCAACTTTCCTGACGTGGGCAAGTGGTCGTACATGAGACCATACCCGTGAGTGCACCAAGTCATCTTGCAGTGTGCTGCGTTCATGTCCAGTGTATCATGGCCACATGCTTTTGACTGGCACGCTGAGCATGGACACACCGCTGACTGTAGCCCAGGTACACTGTCCCGGACGCCCGCATCTGGTTCGACCTCACCGTCCCTTCCCAAAAGGCCGCCGTCGCCCTCCTCAAGGCCAACAAGGAAGAGGCGGCGGACGTAGGCGAGGTCAGCCCCGCATCCACTCCGACCCCGCCGCTCTCCGTTATTCCATTCATTGTCCTGCGTGACAAGACGGGCAAATACCTCGGCGACGCATCGCTCACATTCGAAGATGACGTTTGGGTGATCGCCTACGCTCTCAACCCGAGTCTCTGGGGAAAGGGCGTCGGCACACAAATGGTCAAGACGCTCATCGAGTGGGGCGAGGAGAGTAACGGTGTAAAGGAAGTGCACGCAGTGAGTACTGGTTGTTGTTATGTTTCTATCTCGTGTTTCTGTCGGGATGCCGATGGTCTGGGGGTCGCCGTGCGCTCGATCTGGAAAGGCCGTTGTCTCCATGGACCACCTCGGTACCCTGTGGGGGGATAACGGCCCGGTGGTTGGGAACCTTCTCTACCATGCGGACAGGACGTCCGGGATTGGGGACGTGTTGCACATCAACAAACACGGTGTCCAGTCACATGCGCTTGACTGAGTAGGTCATGGGGGCGTGAACCACGAGTGTAGTGGCGGACATAAGCTCTTGAGTTTAAGGACGCCGCACTCGAATTCTGGAACTGGAATTCTTCAATAGGCGGCCACGGCGAGCCACACCGAGCTGTTCTCCCGCCACAGAGAAGTGGCAAGAAGAATGGCTCGGCTCATTAGGCCACCTGCTGTGCTTGTTGCCGGGACAGCTGGCACAACTCTTGCTCCACGTGGCGGAACCATCCTCAGTCACGAGGACTCTTCGCGTCCGCATCCCGCATCTCCCGCTCTGGCTCGACTCTGATGCGCACTACATGCGACCCACTGCGTGATATTGTGTGTGTCACCGCCATGCGACTTCCACTCCACATGCCCACACCCATGTCTTTCTCTCTGATTCCGCACTGAAGACGTAGTCATCGTTTACCCTGCGTACCGGCAACTCGGAGCTGACCCTGACACAGATCATCGAGACAGCCAACATTGGGTCCACAAAGCTGGCACAGAAACTTGGTTTCCAGCAAGTCGGCACTGAAACAAGGACCTGGCCTGACCAGAAGGGTGGTGGTGAAAGGGAGGTTGCCATGTGGAGGAGGGGGTCATTAAGCTGAGGACGCAGTAGATGTCGCGAGACGCGTGTAAAAGATAGGAGAACCGTCCATCCGGTCGATGGCCTGAAGACACTGCTTTTGGGGTCTCATGCACGGTGTGGTCCATGTTTACAACTCACGTCCACTCACAATGAACACTCAAACCCTATCACTGCCCACGACCAACAATACCCGACACGTTCCAGCCGGTGACGCGCCACCGCCACGAACACCCCTGCGCACCAGCACGTCCACGTCTACCCCGGTCGGCCCGGACAGGGAGAAGGACGGACCTGTTCACCTCTCCATGAATGCAGACCAGGTGGGTATCAGCCACCTGTGCCTCCTCGGAGCTCGAGTCGGGAGCTCGGGAGGTCCGGAGGTCGGGAGCTCGACCGCTTGCAAGACCTGAACAGGGCGGAGCCGTGTGTCGCGCGTGTGTGTCGAGTATCTCGAGCGGTGTTCGCCGTTACAAGCGTCAGTGCGCGCTCCGTAAGGTGCTGTACGCGCACGAACACATTGCGGCTGCTCGCCACCTCCCTCGCACCTCGTGTGTCTGACACGTTGCCCAATAATGTCCTTGCTCTCAAATGTGGCCAAGCAATTGCAGGTTTGTACCTGCCCGGCTACGCATCTGCAGTTACCCATTCCGCCGTTCGAGGTACCAAATTGCAGTAGGGTTGTGAAGCCGACAAACCTATCCGTGAAGCCCACAGTGCACAGATCTAGTTCTGAGGACCGTACTCTTGGACTGGGTGCCGGCGGGCCGACAACTGCGGAAAAGGTTAGGAATGTGTAACTGAACTTTTGTTTGTATACACTTAGGAACTACTATATTGTGTCACGTCAAACCGTGCCAACGCCGAGAAAGGAAAAGCACAAGGTTGATTCAATGAACAAGGAGAGTAGAGGTATACAGCTATTCTGGTTAGTAAATGGGCTGTTTGCGCAACCTGAAGAGGTATGGAGTGAAAGAAACCGGCCGGAGATCGTCCTTTGGTACGCTTGCCGCTTTTGCCTGTCGTTGTATCGTATTTATCGGACCGTTCCAGAAATCAGGCTGTGGAAGCTGGATTCATAATCGTCTTTCCATCGTTTCATTCTTCCCATTCTTCTGGTGTTCCTAGCAGAGGGCCTATCCCATTTTCCATTCAATCCAGAGGAGATACAAACCCGTATATGCATCACCTGTTACGGTATGCAGAGGTGTCCCCGATGAATGCTGACGCGCTGTACAGGGTCAACAACCCCGTCTCGCCCTCGCACCGTTCTGTGGCGTCTTGAAACGAGTGGCTCATCTCAATGTGCAAGGTCTAGACACCACACACAACACACTGGCCCACTGGACCATTGAGTTTGACGCCCAGCGGGCCGCCGAGGCGTCCAGCGTACCAGCGTCTCCCTCAGCTCTCCGGTGGGGACGCGTCAGAGCCATGATTCGAACGTTTCTTTTCCCTATGTTCCATGCCCAGTCCTGCCGTTTCGGCACGTACCCCGTGGCGCACTCCTGGCGCACAGAGGGTTCGGCTGGCGTTCATGCTGAAACCTCCTCTCACAAGCTGACAATGCTTATTGGCGTTGCTCTTGCGGTGTGCGCTGAGAGCCATGGGTGCAGGCGGCCAGGTTCAGAATGATGGTTATAGATGGCTGGGCCGTGGGGTGGTGGCGCCAGGATCCACATAAACCTACGTTCCACCCCACGCGCAGTCTCCAAACCACCGTGCAAGCTCTGCAATGCGTCACTGATGGATGGAAAGGAGCAGAGATCTGGCCCTCTTTAGACCCTCGACTCTTTGCGTCGGTCCGCTGAGGTGTCAGGTGGCATGTTGGAAACACGCAGCCCTCACGTCGGGCAAGCCAGTTTCGGACGCGCCACACTGTGCGGACAGGTCACCGCAAAAAGAGGCGTCAGCACCCGGATGTGCCGGGCGCGTGCAAGACACGGCCCGCAAGGACTGGGTGTATGCGAGGGACGTGCCCGGTATGGGGGAGGACGCGTCCTGCATGAGCACCGTCTGGCGTACAACTCGGCGCTCATGCTGATCCCCCGAAATCGACAGCAGGACAGGTATGACGCGCCGCCGAGCGTCGGGAGCACCTGGCCTGCCTGCCCAACGCTCCGTCATCTGCCGATTGCAGGTCCAAAGAGGGCCACAAACGGCCTCGGTCCGTCACGGGGTGGAACTGGGTAACCTGGGGGCAGGTGCGTTGCGTCGGTCCGTTAACCACGAGCCGAGGCCATCACTTGTCGGCCTGTCCGCTGAGTGTGACCGACGGGCCCCGTTCAGTATCAACGCACCTTGCGCACGCGCCTGACGCACCCCCCCCAGTTTGCACTGTGATGTTGCGGGCCACGACATCCACAGGGGAACGCGAGGGGACGGGGGCTTGAGAAGAGGTGGCTCGCGCGCTGATGCCTGACAGCTGGTCGCACCTCGCAACAATACTTAAGTACCACCAACCGTCTTTTCTTCCTCCCCATCCTTTAGCCTTTCCTACTCTTCCGTCTCCCTCTCCCCCCTCCCTCCAAACAACCACAGCTTCACCGGTCTGGTACCGACAGCACAACACACTCACTTGTCAAACTCTCGTACAGCACATACGCAACACCTCCCTCCGTCACCACCCCAACAGAACATCCCCTCCCCCTCGCTTTCCCGCATACCACCACCAAAACACTCATCGCAATGAAGTTCAGCGCCCTCTTCTCGGCTCTCAGCCTTATCGCCTCCGTTACGGCCCTCCCCATCACCTTCAACCGCCGCTCCGCCCTCCCCTTCGTCGGCGGTGTCAACCTCGCTGTGAGTCAATATTCAAAATGTGCCACTTCTTTGTGGCACACGGACACACATGATGCCTGTGCTAACGGTTACAGGGTTGCGACTTCGGCATGAGCACTGACGGCACTTCGGGCACCTCGTACTGCCCTGGCACCAGCCAGATCTCCCACTTCGTCGACCAGGGCGCCAACGTGTAAGTTGATCATTGCCGGCGGCATTGCCGAGTGCTAAATGCCACTCACAGCTTCCGTCTCCCTGTCGGCTGGCAGTACCTCATGACCTCGGCCTCGTCGACCTCGCTCGACGGCTCGCAGGTCTCGACCTTTGACACCATGCTCCAGGCTGTCACCGCCACCGGCGCCTACGCCCTCATTGACATCCACAACTACGCTCGCTGGAACGGTGCCATCATCGGCCAGGGCGGCCCCACCGACGCTCAGTTCGCCAAGCTCTGGTCGCTCCTCGCTACCAAGTACGCTAGCAACGACAAGGTCATCTTCGGCCTCATGAACGAGCCCCACGATGTCGACATCAACACCTGGGCCACCACTTGCCAGACCGCCGTCAACGCGATCCGTGCCGCCGGTGCCACCACCCAGACCATTCTCCTCCCCGGTAACTCTTGGGACACCGCCTCGTACTGGTCTGGCGGCAACAACGCCCCCATGCTCGACATCACCGACCCCTCGTCGTCGGACAAGTCGCTCCTGGTCCTTGACGTCCACAAGTACTTTGACTCGGACGGCTCGGGATCGTCGACCACCTGCACCAACAACGGCCTTGACCTCTTCACTCCCCTCCTTACCTACCTGAAGACCAACAACCGCAAGGCCTTCGTCTCGGAGTTCGGCGGTGGCAACAACGACGGCTGTGTCTCCTACGTTTCCGAGTTCCTCACCTACATCACCGCCAACGAGGACTACTTTGCCGGTTTCACTGCTTGGTCGGCCGGTGCCTTCGCCACTGACTACACCCTCTCGCTCACCCCCAACTCGGACGGCTCTGACCAGACTCTCTTCACCGGCGCCATCAAGCCCTACCTCCCCGGTGTCTCCTCGTCCACCTCGACCACCAAGGCCTCGACCTCCGCCGCTGCTACCACCTCGACTAAGGCCGCTACCACTGTTGCTACCACCTCGACCAAGGCTGCCACCACTGTTGCTACCACCACCAAGGCTTCGACCACCTCGACCAAGGCTACTGTTTCCTCCGCTGTGGCCTCGACCGTTGCCGCCGCCACGACCTCTGCTGGTGCGTCCTCGTCTTCCATTGTTGCTGCTGTGGATCTCGCGACCTCGGGCACTGCGACCTCGGCCGGCTCTTGCTCATCCTCGTCAGCCGCTTCGACCTCTACTGTCACCAAGTGGGGCCAGTGTGGTGGCGCCAACTGGACTGGCAGCACCACCTGTGTCTCGGGCTCGACCTGCACTTACCAGAACGACTGGTACTCGCAGTGCCTCTAAGCAATAGCACCCTCTTCTCAACCTCCTACCCAAACTCGCACTTGAAGTGTGTGACTACCTCAACCTCGCCGACGCCAGCTCGTCGGTCGGACTTTTTGTCATAGCTTCATCCCCCTCCTGCGTCTCCTCCTCCTCCCCTTACCTACTAGGTTCTTTCCAGTGCCGGTGACGACGGGCATCCGTGATGCATTTTGTCAGGCGAAAAAACAAGACCAAAAGATTGAAAAAACAAAACTAACCACTGGAACGGGAAGGGGGACCCTTGTGGCATGGCATGCACGGGCAGGGCTACTGTTAGAGATTGGAACCTTACGGGAGCACGCGGGCCAGCTTCCTTCGCTTAACACTTCAAGCTGCGGACGCGGATGTCGGAAAACAACGTCTGGTCCGAATCCGCGCGCGGCTGATGTGCTGACGCGGAACAACTTCACAGTGCCCGCTCGCTTGCAGAGATTGATTCTGGGATGGCTGGGCCATCTGGGTGGGCATTGCCAAAAATACGACGCCAAGTCGATCGTTCTATGATGGGAGTGTGAAGGCTTATCAGGCAACGGTGAACGGGACGTCGATCCCTCTCTCGTTAACGGGGAGGATTGTGGCGTTTACCATGGAAAGACGGTGGCCGACGACGCCCACACCGAGTCCCCCACCTCCCCCCGGTGCTCATCGTGCGGTCAGCTTATGGGACTTGTTGAACCAAGTTCGGAGGCTTACAAATGAGCACATGCGTAGTGATCAGGCCTTCGGCAGACAGTAGACCTGCCTGCTTGGGACGATGCGGATGGTTGTATTGGCGCCTGCCTAACTTGGTGATGGGCAAAGCGTCGATGATTACGTAACAGGTCGTTCCTGCCAAGACGTTTATGATTGCAGAGCGGTTACTGCATTTTGCATGGGCAACGGGCATATACCCTCCCCAGAGTGACACCATTGACCGGGGATCGATTCCAGGTGTGACCAAACATAAAGTTGTCTGGTTAGCGGGGCCCCCTGTGACTGAGGACCACACCTCTCCCAGTCCGGCCAGTTCCCTAGGCCATGCACGATGCACGATCAAGTACGAAAGTTCTTTTTGGCTCTCTGCAGTTGGCCGTTATGGCAGTGGAATTATGGGCACCTTCTTGTCGGTCACCGTGGAACATGACGTCAAATGTCCGTCTTTTAAAGCCCGTCGCCCCACTTTATCTGGAATTTGCCTCGTCCGTCGTTGCGTTGCCGAGACACTGTAGGACACTCCCACATGATGCTGCACGTTGGAGTGTCCTACAGTGTCTCGGCAGACACTCCCACATGCAAAACATCACATCATCTGGGGGTTTACGTTAGGGATCTGAAGCATGACCACCTCCAACAATGGCCGGTATTTTGGCTTGGCTTCAAGTGCCGACATGGAGCTTAGCCTTGTAGAGGCTCCCCATATCCCCATCCTTCCCCCAGTCTGAACCAAGACCTCTGCAACATGTAACGCGAAGGGGGACACAGGAAGTGGCCTTGCCCACCACAGTTCCCTCATCTCGGCCTCGGACCGACCTCCGCACCGATAATCTAGACCTGGTAGGGGACAACATAGCCTTCAACAACAGGAAACTCCAGCCGAGGACGCGCGATGGTTATGGTAATTCCGTGTTGCTCTCGACTGCTTTTGGACCTGGGGGATGCCATAATTAGACCCCACTTCGGTATCGTGCGTGAGCCTCGCTTGGCATCTGAAGCTACTCTGCGCTGTGCCTCTTTTTTTGCCGTTGAGGGTCTAACCAGGCACAACCTGGCACGCGCATGCGGAATACCTGCGCATTTGCGTCATTTTGACGTGCGCATGAACTTGCGTGTGCAACTGTGCAACTGTGCTTGGGACAGAATAGGTACAGGCATGCGAGGGTGGCTCCCGACATCGCTCAGCAATGTGCGGAGGCACACAGGGTGAGACAACCATGTGTGCTCTGGCGCCACTGCTTGTTTCGCGCAGCAATACATGTTCAGTGCTCCAACTTATGGCGAAGAGCAAGTCATCGTTTGTTGAGACACTTGTATGATGTGTCACAGCGCCGAGATTCTGCTTGCACTTGTATGATACGTCACGACGCTGAGCTTGCCTGTGCACAAATGGCAGACTGCGGTAAAGGTGCCCAGCTCCGTAAGTAGTTCGCTAATGTCGTTAATCAGTCGCAGTCCCGCTATCCTCTCGAGTCCCGCGGCCAGTTTACAGACAAGGTGGAGGACGAGAAGCGGCAACCGACCATCTAGCTCGGTTCCCCCTGAACCATGTGGCCCAGCTGACTTTCCCGCTGTCACGGCGGAGAAGCCAAGAAGGCGAGCAATTTAAAATTGGCGACAGCTACTGCTCGTGTCCCTTCCATGTCACGATTTTCAATGGTACTTGCTGTGGGGGTGCGCAGGGAATGACCCTCCCCCAATGTGGCCCCTTGTGACGGCTGTTGTGGGGCTCACGCGGGAACCCGCACTAAGGGCAGGCCACAGATGTGAAGTCGCACGAGTACGTTGAGATGAGATCTCACCTCTGCCAGACGCGTGAGCAACAGCGTCAGCACAACTCAGAAAGTCCGTCGCCCCCTGCCCCTTGCCACACAGCAGAGCTGTGGGGTGCGCCTCGGCTGCAGACGGCAGGGCCTAGCAGACGAGGGCCGTGATAATCGAAATCATTCCGCCCCACCTGCAGCTGGCCCGATGCTGCAGTTTGGTTTCGAGGCCGGTGAGTGGTTAGGTTTGGAATATAGCGGTCAAGGCCCCGCTGCGCACGAGAGAAGACTGGCACTATAAAGGAGAGGCGGTAGCGCATGTCTCACTCCACAAGCCCCCTCAACAACAACAACACATGTCTTACGACAACGACCGCCGCGAATCCTTCGACCCCACCGGCCGCCGCAAGTCGGTGGCCGTTCAGGTCAACCTCCGTGATGACATTGCCGACTACGACCGTGTCGTCGAGGACGCCCGCAAGGCCACCGAGTCTGAGCACCACCTGTCTATTATGCAGGGTCTCAGGAAGTACCCCAAGGCTTGTGCATGGTCTATGCTACTTTCCACCGCTATTATGTGAGTTCTGGTATGATCGCACTCCCGCGACGAAGGATCGCCCCACTGTGTGGCAGGAAGTTGGTGGAGTGGAGGATCGGCCAATTAGCGGATGGAACCCGAACTGATACAACTCAGCATGGAAGGTTATGATGTCGTCCTCCTCGGCTCCTTCTATGCGCTGCCCCAGTTCAACCAGAAGTATGGTCACCTGGGCCCCAACGGTGAATACATCATCTCGGCTTCGTGGCAGGCTGGCCTCTCCAACGGCGCCCAAGTTGGTGAAATTATCGGCCTCGCCCTCAACGGTTGGGCTTCTGAACGCTTCGGATACCGCCTCACGATGATGGTTTCGATGGCCGCAATGATCGCATTCGTGTTCCTTCCCGTCTTCGCACATAACATAGAGACTCTGCTTGCCGGTGAGATCCTACAGGGGTGAGTGGACTGTCAATGGAAAGACTTCCTCATCGCCATTGCTGATGGACTGCAGTATTCCTTGGGGTGTATTCCAGACCTTGACCACCGCCTACGCCTCTGAGATCACACCTGTCGTGCTCCGTCCGTACCTTACCGCCTACGTCAACCTCTGCTGGGTGTTTGGACAGCTTCTAGCTTCGGGTATTCTTCGTGGCGTCCTCACTTGGGAATCGCAGTGGGCATACAGGATGCCATTCTGCGTGAGTGGCGAGGCTATAAACCGGAGTATGTTCTTTTTTCTGACTTGCCTCAAGCTTCAGTGGATCTGGCCGGTACCCATCCTCATCGGTACCTTCTTCGCCCCGGAGAGTCCGTGGTGGGAGGTGCGCCACGGCCGCATCGACAAGGCTCGCCACATCGTTCGACGCCTCAACACCAACCCTACGGATGAGTTCGTTGACAACCAGGTCGCCATGATGGTCCACACCAACGCTCTTGAGAAAGAGATGTCGGAGGGCACATCCTACTGGGACTGCTTCAAGGGTGTCGACCTTCGCCGTACCGAGGCGTCTTCCGGTGCATGGATGATCCAGAACCTCTGTGGTTCTGCGTTTATGGGTTACAGGTGAGCAAGCTCAACGGCGATACATTCACCGCGACGAATTGGATCCGGTGTGCCACATCCATCCCAGTCCATCCTACCACTGTTGGCTAACTCGTCAGCACGTACTTCCTGGAGCAGGCCGGTTTGGCCCCAAGCTACGCGTTCGACATGTCTATTGCGCAGTACGGACTCGGTATCGTGGGCACGCTTTCGTCATGGTTCTTGATGCCCCACATTGGACGACGTCGTCTCTACATTGTTGGTCAGATCGGAATGATCATTATGCTAGTTACCATCGGCGGCATGGGCTTCATCAGCAACTCCAACACAGGTGCACAGTGGGCAATCGGAGGACTTCTCCTTGGCTACACTCTCATTTACGACTCGACCGTTGGGTGAGTTTTTGACCCGTCGATCATCCGCTGATCACCCAGTCCCGTCTGTTACGCTCTTGTTGGCGAGCTCTCGTCTACTCGTTTGCGCGCGAAGACAGTGGTTATCGCTAGAATTAGTTATAACCTGATCGGCATTGTTAACTCAGTCATCATGGTACGTCCCAAAGTGTCAGAGAAGCGCGGTGTTGACGTCCCGTCAGCCATACTTCCTCAACCCCGAGAAACTCAACTGGGGCGGAAAGACTGGTCTCTTCTGGGCCGGCTTCTGTTTCCTCTGTCTCATCTGGACCTACTTCCGCCTCCCCGAGCCTAAGGGCCGTACCTACGGTGAACTCGATGTCCTCTTCGAGAACCGCGTCCCCGCCCGCAAGTTCCGCACCACCGTTGTCGACCAGTTCGCCTCCGAAGCTCACACCCCGCCCTCGGGCCACATGGACGAGAAGATGGCGGCCGACTACCAGCACATCGAGCACTAGGATGTACGTTTCTATATTACGCTGCGAGAGGACGAAGAGTAGTGGTACTAGCAATAAAGCGAAAACAACGTTTATCTAGTTGGAAAAGTGATGTAATTCAGGTGAAGGTCCGCACACCCGCTACGTTTGATCGCCACTGCCGTCCAGCTTGCCCGTTGCTATGTACAGATCGATTCGAGTAACCCCTTCAATTGGTCCTCAGAGTGTAGCAGAATGTCAAGAGTTTCTGATGACATAAAGTATTTTTCGATCTCATCCCCCAACATTCTCCACTTCACCTGGGGGCGCGACGGTCCTCCGCCGCTCCGCCCACCCCCACTGTGGTCCTCCAGTCCTCACAACCTCACTCGCCTCCTCACCTCTCCCCAATCGCTCATAAGCCTGGCCCCACACCCCCGCCCATCCCAAGCCGAGAGAACAACGCCGCGCAAAGAGAATGGCGAAATGCGACATGCGCACCACTGGACGATTGAGCTTGCGCCTCGCTTGTTGTTGACGGTGCCACTCGTAGTGCCAGTTTCCAGGGACATGGTTCTGGCCATGCCAGACCCGACGGGCAGAGGCGCGTAGATTGAGCAAGACGGAGATATGGCTGTTCATGGCGATAGGAGTGGTGGGTTTGCTTTTGCTCGATGTCACGGGGTACAGGTGGCGGGCGCGAGTTGCTCAATAACAGTAGGTCTGTCACGGTCGAGTTTTGTGCCTTTGCTAGTGTCTTGTTCGGGATAAGAACCTCTTGATGGGGATACTCTCAATTGAGTCCTAACCATCACGATATATGTATAAGCGGCAAGTGTCCCATCTTCAGGAACAAGAGCGATGTTCTCACCCTGTTTTGGATCATAGTGATCAGTGATGGAAGCACTGCTGATGGGCTGATGTGGAAGGGGGTGTAGGAGCGGTGAAACATGTTCCTGTATCAAGCACATTCTGATACAATACCAAGTTCACAAGTCAAAATATATGTCCCGCCCACACACCATGTAACTATGGTACGTAGTCGTATCGCAGTGCCAGCTCAGGTTGTCGATGGAGAGGGGATTTGTGGAGCCTGACGAGTAGTCTTGATTTTGGCTCTCTCGTCCAGTTTCTCCCTCAGGTCCCACCCCATGCATATTCCGAAGGAGAGTCCGATCATACTCTGATAGAACCCATGCCGATAGAATTCGCCATTGGTTATAGGAGGACGAGGCGCTGCAATCTCAGCTCGGAGGTCGAAGGCATAATACGGGCCTCGAGGGCGGTTGTGGGGGCCGTTCCACAAGCGACGGAGGAGAGCCAAGGTGCTGAAGGGGACGCTCATTTGAACTGTGAAGAGTGCTGGGGGTTGGTCACTGTCCTCCTCAAGGCTATCACTGTTGTGAGGTAATGTGTGATGCATGAATGCCTCCCTGCATACGCTCTTAATCTTTCTCTGGGTTTCTGAGCCAGGGCCAGAACGACATGTTTACACACCGCATTGCCGCAGGGCCAATGACCGTAATCACTTGGCAGTTTCACATCCGAAACGTTTTGATGCGAGTGGCACTGATCTGATTCACGAAGGAGGCAATGAAGCACGCATATTTGTATGAACAGGTAGTCCAATTGGCCTGCTAGCTGCTAGCTTGCGTGCGGTTGACTGTGGGCAAGTGCAGCGCGATGTGGCGGAATTTGGAATATTTTTGAATATTTATGTTCTTTTCCCGATATTTCGGGTACAGCATTCAAGCATTGCAGTTCATGCTTCGAGGTCCTATACGTTGTCAGAATGGAGTATACAGTCCACAATTCCCAAACGCAAGCGCCCAAGCGCCTGACTGCAACGTGGGTTCGGCGTGGCGATTTCTCAGTGGCCCGCGCACCAGAGATGGTAGATTGTCGCAGTCTTGGGGTTCTCATGTGCAAGGGCGCAAGTGGAGCCTTGGTCCCGGAGGTGCATGCGTGACACCCCTTTTCACTCAAGCTTGTGGGCAATCCTCTCTTTCTCTTTACCCACTTTCTCTCAAAAAGCCGTACAACCTCTTACTCGATCTCTCGACTCTTTCGCTTGAGCTCCCTCTACTCTCCCGACACCGTCCTCTTTCGGGTGACCCGCCACCACCTCTCCTTGGAGCCTTCAAACATTCTACACTCTTCCCATTTGACCTCCTTTGACGTCTCCACCAAGTCCAAAGTAGGTCCGTGCGCTTGGCCCCGTCGCCGTGCTGCAGGCTCAGCATTTCTGACAGTTGCAGCGCCAAGGACAAGATGACCACCCCCACTCCCATTCCCACTCTCTCGACCGACTCCAACTCGGTCCCTGCCCTCAAGGCCGACTCGACGGGATCCGGTCCAGACACCTCGGTGGACATGCCCCAGGACGGTCACGAGTCCTTCTCTGGCCTCGACCGCCCATGCTTTGGCTTCTCGTCCGGCTGCACCGGCTGCACCAGCTGCTCCAGCTTCTACGTCACCAACCACGAGACTGGCGACTCGATCTACATCCAGGGCATTGGCGAGGGTGAGCTGCAGTCTCCACCCACAACCCGTCACACAACTGACACGTAATAAGCGCACGACGACGACGTTGAGATGGAGGAGATGCTCTCCGCCATGATTGACCGCCTTGGTCCCGAAGGTGCCGCCGACCCATCCCTCCTTGAGGCTGCTATGGAGCTCGCGCACAAGCAGCTCGAACGTCGTGTGTCGGCCCAGAAGGCGGCTGCGTCGATCACGAAGACGGCCAAGAAGGCGGCGGAGACCGAAAACAAGGGCAACGTCGCGGTCACGGCCACGGCCACTGATGCTGCGGGAGACGGTGAGCGCTACCTGTCATTTACACTGTCTGATAAGCAACAGCTGCCAAGGCCATCGAGGAGTCCAAGTAACTCCCTCCCCAAGTCTAACAAGGCTGTTTATATATACGTAGTTTAAGAAGGTGAGGTATGTACATACATATTCGGGTGGCCTTTTTGGAGACTGTGGGGGCAAGCTTGGAGGTGGTGAGGAACACTAAAGCGCTGCCAGACTGCGAGGTTCTGTTTATGCCGACAGCCATTGTCAGAGTGGTGGAGACAACCCAACCGCCGACCCGCGCTGTCCCTCTTAGTCGGCATCGACGTAGATAAGCCTTTGCCCTGAGACTGGGCTCAGTAGACACACTTGTCCCATGCCTTGCATCTACAGATGATGATGCAGCAGCAAGAAGTGATGGGTTGGCCCATGAACCGACGGGGCCAACAATGCTGAACGCGCGGGCTGAGCCGGGGGACAAATGTCCTTGCGGCCTTCGTTCAAGCCTACCAAGAAGACCGCCTAGACTGCGTAGCTCCGTCCTTTTTGAAGCTCTGGCATAGCATGATGCATGCGGATGTCCTAGTACAACACAGGTTAAGGGATGGCATGGTGGGGCTGCATGCCAGAGTGTAAGTGTAGGCTTCTGATATCTGCCGGGAGGCGGACGTCAGCGCCGGCGCCATGGTCCGGTACTGTACATACAGACCGCAGCACACAACCAAGCACCCCCAGTAACGACTTCTACTGACAACACTTCGCAATCCTGGGCAAACCAGCAATACCACCTCCACAATGCCCCCACCACCTCGTGAACACCCACTTGACCGCGCGGCTGCAACCTTGCGCAAATCCGGACAACGCCTCCAGTCCTCGCGCTTCGTGTACGGCATGGTCCATCGACCCGGAGACCCGCGGTACGAGTACTTTCGCAAGCTCGACATGACGCCGCGAGGCCGGACGTTCCAGAGCGTCATCTTGGGCATGTTTGTAGGTGGGGCGCTAGGCTATGGGTGGTGGGCGAACAGGCAGAGGGCCAAGTCGACGTCGGCGGCGGCGCCGCGATGACCGCCTGCAGCCCTCACTCAGCCTTTCGCTCCACTGGACCACGTCTTCCGACATCATCGATGCCACCAACCGCCTGTTGTTTTCATGTAGACATGCTTCAACCGACAGCTCACCGCCACGCCGCATGCTCCATGCTCATGACCCCGGCGGCGCGCACAACTCCAACGACCGGATCGCCTCCCGTCCCAGGCTACCCACCTCCCCACCCCTCTTGCCCACAGCACTTCATCACAGGCCTCGCACCGCAATGCAGTCGTTGCTTCACTCCTCCCTCCATCCTCCTCACCGCTCCTGGCATGAGGCCCGGCCCTTCCGGCACAGTGACATCCTGGCGTGCTCCTCGGACCATCTAGCCCAAGCTTCCAGTCCAAGCTTAATGCATTTTGATCCAATATTTACTCGCCGACCTTGGTGGCCTTGCCCTGTAGTGTGAATCAAAGTTGATCGGGGAGGGAGGGTTGATGTTGATTCGGCAGTCGTTGCGCACGAGCCAAGACGGAGTGGAGGCGACGCCGAGAGGGTGCGAACAATAGAGAAAGCAGGAATGGTTCCGAAAAACACCGAATGTCAGCACGACCTTGCAAAACACAACACGGGACAGACGTACGCGGGCGTACTGGACAAGCTGGAAGACGTTGCCGACAACACCGACGGTGAAGAGGGCCATGTAGGCAGCTGCATGCCGGGTAGGTTGCGAGGTGGAGTGTAAGGGTACAGGAAGCGATGGCGTTCGGGGGAGGTCGGGTGCGGCGATGGAGAGGGGGAGGGGGCCGGGGATGAGTGCGATGGACCGGGGTGGTCATGTAGGTAGCGTAGGCAGTCGCAGAGAGGGCGAAAGGGGACGAGGGACGAGGGAGGGAGGGTGGGGAGATGGTCCGAAGGAGGAACAATGACGTGGTGAGTCGGCGACGGGAAAACACGGACGATGATGAGATGGAGGAGCGTGTGCAGAGTTCGGCCGGCGACGATGAAGGCGAGGGGAAGCGAACGTGAGCGTAAAGGAAAGACAAAAGTTGGGAGGGAGAAGACACGGTCAGCATGTCGTCACACAAGAGTAGCAGGCATCTCAACATACCGAACATGGGCTTCGATCCGGGCTTGCGGAGGTAGACAAACTCCTTGCCAGCCATGTTCTGTGTATTGTTAGTATCTGGTACACGCCGCAGGCAATGAATGCGCCCGGAATCGTAGAGAATGGCGCGTGTCCCATCTGCAGCGACCACGAGCCTGGTGGGGTTCATAGCTCGTGTCCGCTTGTTGCGACCAAAGAACGCGCGCCAATTCGACGACCGGGGATTCGTGCGCCGACAAACGCACCTGGAGGGCGATCTGGCGCTGGCGGATGTGGGGCTGGGCTGCAGACTGTCAGGAGAGTGATCCATTTGGGGAGAGCGACGAGCGTACGGTTGAAGAGGGACATGGTGGACGTTTGGGGGGTATGAGAGGTGTGTGAAGGAGGAGATGGATGCAGTGAGAGCAGATTGGCCTGCCGCGGCCTGGCGCCCTCCCACCCACCCACACCCCCGAGCGAGTCCGAGAGGCCGTACACTGGCGTCCAAGCCAGGCGGGCCATTCTATTATTTTTTGTACATTTTATTTTACATTTATCCCGTCCATGCCATTATTTCTGAGCGGCGAAGTGTTGGTGACTTGTTGAGAGGACAGAGCCAGCAGTGACAAGGCTCCAGTTACACCATCTGCAGAGCAAACAACCATGGACGTCTCGCAGCAACTGGCAGACTACGCAGCCGCCAAGTAAGTACACTGCAAACCGTTTGCTTGAGCTGACCCACCCAGCGCGGCCGAGGTGCTTGAGCGCCCCACCCCCGTCGAGCTTGACACTGGTCTTCTTGCCGCCTACGACACCACTCCCGTGGACGCCGACGAGTACAAGTGAGTCTGAAGCATTATCCTTGGGGCCTATACAACCACTAACACACTTTGTAGGGCCGCTCTCGAGCCCCACCTCCTCGCCCTCACCCTCACCTCGACGCAGGCCCTCCTCGCCGGCCTCTTCTCCCTCCCGACCAAGTCGTCCGAGCACGGCCCCGTCGCTCAGCTTGCCGACCCCACCTTTGTGCTTCCTCGCGAGAAGCCCCTGCCCAAGCCCAAGCCTCTTACCAAGTGGGAGCGCTTCGCCAACGCCAAGGGTATCTCGCACGTCAAGAAGGACAAGAAGGTCTGGGACGACGAGCGCCAGGAGTGGGTCGCCCGCTGGGGCCGCGACGGCAAGAACAAGGACGCCGAGGACCAGTGGCTCCACGAGGTCAAGAACAACGGTTCGGGTGAGTTCAAGTGCACCGAGTGCATTAGATATGCACGGCGTGGAGGAGGAGGAGGAAGAGGAGTCGGTATGCGTGTGGTTGGTTTGGACACCGCGATACCCCCGTTGCCACCCAAACCTTCAAAAGCTTCTCAACCTCCACCCGGAAGACCCTATAACATCATTTACTGACACTCGGCAGACCCCACCATCGACCCCCGTGCCACTGCCAAGGCCGAGCGCAAGGCCCGTACCGAGAAGAACGCCAAGCAGCACGCCCGCAACCTCGCCGAGGCCGCTGCCTCCCCCCTCTCCACCCTCGACCGCAAGCCCACCGCCGGCACTGCCAGCCAGGGTGAGAAGGCCAACGCCCGCTCCATCCGCAAGGCCGAGCTCGACCGCGGCATGCTCGTGTCCAAGGTCTCGACTGCCTCGTTGGGCCGCTTTGACAAGTCGATCGAGGGCGAGCCCCGTGTCAAGGGCATCAAGCGCAAGTTTGAGACCAACCTCGGCGACCACGCCAGCGAGAAGGCCTCGGCCATGGACGTGCTCAACCGCCTCGGCACCGCCGAGCGCAAAAGGGCCCCCAAGAAGGGCGGTTCGGGTGTCGAGGGTGGCGTCAACACCCGCAAGGCTGTCCGTTACGAGGAGCGCGCCGCCCAGCTCGCCAACCGCCGCGACGGCAAGAGCGGCGGTGGCCGTGGTGGCCGTGGCGGCAAGAGTGGCCGCGGCGGCCGCAAGTAAGCAAACTGTGTATACTTGCGGTGGTGGTGGTGTGGAAAAAGCGGGCGCGTTCAGCGACCGCGGCGAGAGAGATCCGAGCCGAGGTGTCTCTCGCCATGTCACAGAATGGAGACGCGCATCTCCTGTGAGCGAGGACTGGAGCGGAGCGGAAAGACGAAGAGGCGTCCGCGTCCGACACGTGTATGTACATTCTCTAGATGCATATGGCCGGCTGGCCGTCGCAATCCTGCAAACAAGCAAGCTGCTACAGCGAGCGGGAAACGGCGGAGAGCATGTGAACGACCTGTGCTGGTCCTAATGAAAGGAGCATTAGAAATTTTATAATCGGCCTAAAGGTTTTTGTTAACGACGACCACGTGGATATACTTCCGTGATCGGATCCAAGCTCGTCGTTCTTGTCCTCCGACTTTTCTGTTGTTGCAAGGCTTGGAAGTAATCTCTAGCTCATCGAATACACCATGGCTGCCACCCGCTTCAAGGTCCGCCCTACCAAGAGTGAGTCAGAAGTGCATGCGTCGTGCATGTCCATGCGGACGCTCTGCGAGGGGTGCTTTTGCTGACACTGCCTCTCCCTTGCCCTTGTCCTCGACCGTCTCGCGACCTAACCCGGCTTCCTTCCGTCCGACTCGTCCTCGCTACGCACCTGCCATTGATGGTGCTTTCGCGGCCTGTTACGTGTTCTTGGTTTGCCTGACTGCTTGGAACCTGTGTTTCTTTGCTATTTTGCGCTCCCGCGTTCCCCGTCACATCTCCACCTTGTCTCGACCTGCACCTCGTCGCGGTATCCCGGCCGACTCCAACTGTCTGTCATCTACTCTGATGCCATCTACCACCTTGACATCTACCCACAAACGTCCCCTATAACCCCCATTTTCCGTCCCCCCTCTTCCTCCCCGAACTGCTCCATCTCCCTCCTCCAGAGGTCCTCAACATCGCCTGCGCGCCCGAGTTCTCGGCCATGCTGGCATGCTTTGCGTCGACCGGCGACCTCCGCCACCAGAACGTCGGTACGGCCGGCTGCGCCGACGCCGCCAAGGCCCTGCATGCGTGCATGGCCAAGCCGCGTAACGTCCGTGCTGCGCGTGTACCCTCTGTGAGTGACGGAAAGGATGCCACAGTGGAGACAAGGGTGTCCAATGATGTGGTTGGGGTTGGGGTTGGGGTTGTGGACATCATGACTGACTTCAATCCCAGATCAACCACGTTCTTAGCAAAGTCAAGTAGACCCACATCAAGACCCTGTATCACATGCACTGCTTCAATCTGGAACAAAATATATCGAGTTGGGGGAGGGCGGAGACATGGGGGGATGAAAGGGCGGCCACACGCGAAAGCGACGCCAACGCTTCGGCAGGCATCAGGTCTTTTGGTATCGCTGGCTCTTTAGCGTCACCCGGCGGCTTGTTTACTAACCACTTGCTGTCTGGTTGCGTCTTGCCTACTGACAGTCTCCAGCGCTGACGTTCCACACGTCACGAACGTCATTGAATTTGCCGATGAGGCGCACGTGTTAAGGAGCAAACACGGTCCGTAATCTACATGCCATGATCTTGTAAAAGTCCTCAGTAACCACCTCGTTTACACAATGCCTCCTGCCACCTCACCTCTCATTCTCAAGCGCATAAGGAGCCCAGCCCGGGATCTTCTGACGGTAATTGGCCTCGATCCTGCTGCGTTAGCCTTGCAAGGCCCTATAGGAATCACCAACCTGGCGGCGAGGGCAGGGTTGCCAAGCAGGGTGTACCTGTGGTGAAGCCATGTGCGGGTGTTGTTCAAGCGCTGCAATTTAGCACGCCGTAACGGGCGACTGCCTACCTCCGTGTGCGCCTGACACATGGGGACACCACGCTTCTTCATGCGGGCGTTGAAATGCGCCAGTCGGATGTACTGGTCACGGAGCTGCCGGGTCAGCACTTGGAGACCACGCTGATCACTAACACGGAGGCAAATCCTGTCACGGACGACAGCGGCGTTGAGCTCCTCTGGGGACATGGTGGTCCACGGGGTCGGTTCATCGACGTCCATGGCATCGTCCACCGCCTCACCGGCCGTCGTCGTCGTTGTGGTCGTGGTGGTGTGGCCGTGGTGGACCTCATCCGGACCCGCAATAACGGTATTGCCGATGAGCACGTCCCTGTAGCTGGGACGGGCGCCGGCCACGACGGACGGGTGGCTCGCGACGGGGCCGCCCCCAGCAGAGGTCTTGTTGAGGGGTGGCCAGTCCTGAGGCAGAGGGTCAGAGGATGAAGTGGATGGCTGTGCATATACCATAAGACTCACGATGTTGCTGTTGTCGTGGTTGGCCATGATGAGTGGATGGGATGAAGAAAGAAGAGGTGGGTGACAAGGAAGAGGGATAGGGGACGGGCGCATTGCTGGCTCGGAAGCAGCCAAGGAAGCAACCAAGGAAGACGATCAGAAGGGGCCAACAATTGCTGCAAAGGTGCAAAGGCGAGCATGGGCCACGTGCAGCTTTGATGTAGTTAAGGACACGTTTGGCGAAGGCGACAGTCTGTTCATTGGCCGACGCAAGGAGGTCCTGCAACTCCGTGGCAGCCAGGTACAACATCGGATGGTGCGCGCTGGTACGGCTCCAAATTGTACTCGCCCACGACTGAGAGTGGCATGGAGAGTGGCCACAGCAACATACAGGTGGCTGTCGAAAGCAAGTGTGTTCACCACGATGCTTTTTTGGTGGGAACAAACAAGGCGGAGTTGTGATGTCAGATTATAGTTGCAGTGCGATCAGCGAGCTGGGAGCCGCGCAGGAAACCGGTACGGAACAGTGTCAGTGCATCAGTGCAGGTTGTGGATCCGGGTCTTTGACTGCGTTTGAACCGATGCCGCACAATGTGGCACTGCCTCATACCGATATACCGAAGCAGCTCACGCTCGTCTCGTCGACCCCAGCGGTTGGGAATTACCACGTCGGATTTTACTGCGCCGCTTGATCCGGGGCAAGCGGGTCCACTGGCGGATCGTGTACAGTCGGATCGTGCACAGCCAGTGTCTTGATTGCTTCCTGTGGAGCAATATGCATGCGAATCTAGTGGCTACGACAATTCCCCCTCTGTCTCAATGATCTCCCGCCCGCCCCTCTCGTCCACCTTCTTAGACAATGTAGCTGGCATGCGACAGAGTCCACCCACGGACCATCTCCTGGGGGTTTCCGGCCGACTGGGCGAGGCCGTTGACAAACACGTCGTCGCTCTTGTTGACGGTCCAGCCCTTACGGGTCCAGAGGTCGTACATGCCCGCGGCCTCGGCACCGGTCATGCCATAGGGCACGGCAATGGTCTTGATGCCCGACTTGGCGTGGGCGAGGTGGTACTCGTCCAGCTTGGTGTAAGGGCTCACAGCGGAGCGGGTCTCGAGGTTGAGGCCCGAGAGGAACTCGGCCGTGGGCAAGTAGTCTGTGGCCGAGAGCGAGGTCGAGCCGACGATGGCGCCCTTGGCAAAGTTCTTGTTGCCAGTGAGGTACTGGAGCAAGAGACGCGGGGTGGACAGGTGGTACGACTCGAGGAGCGAGTAGTCTGGCTTGCGGTATTTGGTCCTCTGGAAAAGACACTGCACGTCGTCAATGGCGAACAGGACCGGGACGGAAGTCTGCGTTGCGAGCGCGTCGAGGACAGCCTCGAGGACGGGGACGGCCAAGCGCTCGTCCTTGGCACCGGCAGCCACGAGTTCGGAGAGCTTGGCGCCCTCGGCGAGCTTGATGGTGGTGCCAACCTCAACAGCCTTGGCGAGCTTGATGGACGCCAGACGGTCCTTGTTGATGGACTGGAGCTTTTCCAGGAGCTGCGCGGCAAGCTGGGTCTGGTGGAACGTCTGCGATGCGTCGTCGTAGGCAAACGCCGAGCTCGAGTCGACCCACTTGCGCGCCTCGGGCTCGTACAGGACGACCCAGCCCGACTCGAGGGCGTACGACACGGCCTGGATGAGAAGCGTCGACTTGCCCGACCCGCGCGCGCCCGAGAGCACGTAACGCGAGTCCTTTGACGAGCCGGCCTTGGCCGCGTCGAGCGTCTTCTTGAGGTCCACAGTCGACTGGCGGATCACAGTTGCCGGGCTGCCGTAGCCCATCTCCTTTGCAATCTTGCGCGGGAGGCCAAACGAGTTGAGCGAGCGCACAGTGTCGTTGGGGTAGGTCGAGGGCTTGCCGACGTTGGCGACGGTGAGCGACTCGGGGTACAGCTGGATATAGTCGCTGACGTCTGCGGGCGCGTCGACGTCGGCCGGGCGGAGGGCGATACCGCCGACCTGGGACCAAGTTAGCACCGTGTCTGCCACACCTTGAACAAGGACTGTACTCACCTTGATACGACCACCACCACCGCCGGTAGCGACCTTGGGCTTCTTCATACCGCCGAGGGTCTGCTTAACCATGCGCTTGTCTAAAAGGGTTTGTCAGCAAACAGTGTACAGTGTCTCGCCTGTGGTGTGCACTGGACTGGAGGTTGCTTCCCGACTTTTTCCCAAAAGTCGGGCAACACACAACTCACTGGCAGCAGGCTTGGCGGCAAGGACCTGGGTCGAGGTAGCGAACGCGCGCGAAGTCGACGCGGTGGCCGACGCGGTGCGCGCCAGCACGGGGGTGAGGAGGGACATGGTGTCGGCTGGTGGAGGGGTATTAATGGAGCTGCTCAATGTTCAGCCTGTGGCCTCGTCTTGCGACCGTTGACTTGTGGTCCATTGGCGAGGTGTCGGAGGCGTGCGGGCACATTTCGGGAGAAATGATAAAAGAATAATGGCGGGGATATTCAAAAAGTTGCCTCTGCGGTGTGGAGGTTGGTCCACTGCATCTTTGTGTTATGCTGAATGAAGCTGCGTGCAATACGACATCCACACATCCATCTCCACCACCATGCGTGCCAGCTCGTCACGCACCGCAGCCGCCACCCCGGCGACCAAGCCCTACGACCGCCCGGCCAAGGCCTCGTCGTCGGCCAAGAGCAAGGGCAAGGGCAAGGCCACTGCCACTGCCCCCGTCGTCGACGGCGCCGCCAACATTGGTGCTCCGGCTCAGCACTCGCAGCCCTCGCGCAAGGGCAAGAAGGCATGGCGCAAGAACGTCAACGTGACCGAGGTCGAGGATGCCCTGGAGAGGAGCCGCGCCGAGGAGCGTGTGACAGGTGGCAAGATTGCGGACAAGAAGGACGGTGACCTGTTCACGGTGGATACGACCGGTGATGTTGAGGGTGAGTGGCGAGACCGTGTCGTGTGCGAGACCGTGTGGGGTGCTAACTTGTTTCCTCCAGTGGCCAAGAAGGTCCGCACCAAGAAGCCCCTGCGCTCGCTCGCCATCCTTGCCGAGCGCTCCGCCGTTCCCTCGCTTGCGTCGCGCGTCGCCGCCCCCAAGCCCCCCAAGGTGTCTGTGACCGCTGCCGAGAAGGCCCGTATGCGCCGTGTCGCCCGCAGGACGGTCGACGACAGCACTTCTGCCGACGTCAAGGCCGTTGGCACTGCCACTACGGATGCATGGGCTCGTGCCGCTCCTCAAAAGGGCCTTGCTGGTGGCTTTGGCGACGAGGGTGTCATTGTCCACAAGGTCAAGGCGCCGATCACCCTTGCCAAGCAGCGTGCTATGCGTTTCGCCAACGTCCGCGCCCAGGACGCCGACGAGCTCCCCACTGCTGGTGTTTCGTACAACCCCGCGGCCGCGGCGCACGCCGCGCTTATCGCCACTGCGCTCCAGGAGGAGCAGGAGCGTCTGGCCAAGGAGGACAAGGAGGCCCAGGAGATTGAGACGCTCGGCCAGGTCGTCGAGGGCCGTCGCGCCAACGCCGACACCGAAGACATGGTCAACGGCATGCGTATTGGCCGCGCCGACGGTGTGCCCCTGGACGCTTCGGACGACGACGATGACGAGGCCGAGGCCGAGGACGCCTTCCGCCCCAAGCAGACCAAGCGCAAGACCCAGGCGCAGCGCAACAAGTCCCTGCGCGCCCGCGAGGCCAAGGAGGCCGCCAAGCACGAGGCCACGCGCAAAAAGATGGAGAAGCACGTCGCGGCCGCCAAGGCGTTCAGCAAGTCTGCCGAGGCGCGCAACAAGGCGCACGCCGAGTCTGCTCGCCAGCGCAAGGCTGCGGCCGAGGCGCGCGAGCGTGCGGGCTTCACCGGCGGCGAAAAGGTCGGCCGTCACCGTGTGGGCAAGAAGGCTGTGGAGGTGCAGCTGGGCGAGGACCTGGCCGAGAGCCTGCGCCAGCTCAAGCCCGAGGGCAACTTGTTCAAGGACAGGTTCCTTTCGCTCCAGCGTCGTGCCCTCCTCGAGCCCCGCGCTCCCGTCTTGCCCAAGCGCCGCACGATCAAGACGAAGGAGTACGAAAAGCACGCATGGAAAAAATTCAAGTAGGAGGAGGACGTTCTCGCAGGCCAAGAAGGTCGTCTTGGAGACAAGAAGGTCGACTTGGACGAGTGGAACGAGCGGAACCACCGACTCGCGTTTTTTTCCATACATTTTCGCCGATTTTCTTCCCTTTTTTTTGCCCGGATTTTGGATGTGTCTGTAGATGTAACCCTGATACCATGCATGTGTGAGCACGCCACGGAGGTGTGGAGGTGAAGCATGTGTTGTGTTGTGCATGCTGTGGGAGACTCAACTGTTGGTAACGAGTGGTGCGACCCGGTGGCCACAGGTCACGTGACATTTTGGTGGCTGTCCGCGACACACCTGCTCATGGTGTATCGACATCGTGACGTAGCTGACTCGCACACGCAATAGAAGCACTCACACCCTCGTGAAGACTCTTGTCTTGCCCTCCGCCAGCATCGACGGAATGCTTCTACGGTAATCAACAATGGAACCCCGCCAACGCCGAGGACAAGACCACTCTTCAAACGTCATTGCCGTGCCAATGCCGCCGGCGCCCCATCCCCAGGTGCATGGCAAGTGGAGGTCTCGGCAGGTGGGCAGCAGGTAAGTTATCAAGATCTAGGAAACTGCGACGCACGCGGCGGCCTTCTGTGGTTGCTGCTGGACTGTGCGAGAGGGCGCCCGGTGACGGACGGACGACTGATCTTGGACGAGTGAGATAATGCCCCGCTGACCTCCACTTGCGGCGCTCCGCATCTGGAGGGTTTAATTTCCACAGAATCAACTTGGTCCCGCAGTCGTGTTCCTTTGATTGTATTTTTATTTTCCAACGATTCCAACGATCCAAACGCCTCCCCTGCTCCGCCGCCCGCGCGCGTAATCCAAGACACAAAACAAAGGCTCAGAGACAGGACACAGTCTGCTTTTGTCGGCGTCGTCCGCGGCATGAGGGGGCTCCCCCAGCCATTAGGTTTTGGTTGTCTTGGGTGTCATCATTTGCTCCGGCCGGTTGGGTACCCACCCGGTGCACATGAGCCTGCTCTTTGTTGAGCCGAGCCGCACCGGTTCACATGGACATGACGTACCCGTAGTGCAGCGCCATCGTTACCAAAGGTGGTGTGTGCATGCATTCTGCGATCCATGCATGCTGTAGCAGCACACAACTCTCTCGCAGCCGTCGCATTCTCCGGTGTCACTGATAAACGCTGTCCAGTATGCTCCCCCAGCTGTGATACCGGACTAGAAGTGCACGCACATTGGCTGGGGGCTCTGGACGATGGCTGCCAGAAACACACTATGGAGCACCGATATGACCGTTCCCGTGCCATAGGGTGGATTTTTATTTGGCAGCGGGCACAAGGTGGAGGTCGGAGAGACTACGATTGGCGAATTTGCCCGCCCACATCGGGCCTCCCGTACGGCACACGAGCCAAGGCATGCACAGGCGAACAGCTCGAGCCGATAGCGGCCGACAGCAACCTCCACTTCTGAGACCTGGTGGCCGGCTACGCCTCGTTCCGGTTGGAGGCTGGGCGGAACGAGCGTGTTACCCGGCGTCATTTCATCTCTCACTCCACACCTCTTGCGCTCATTCATAAGGACCGGGCGGACTCTCTTTCATCCCCCAGTAACATTCCTGCGTCCTTCACACCCATAAAGGAGACCCCCCCTTCCGTCTCGACGCACTCTCTCTCCCCTCACTCCTACTCCACACCACCAACCCGTCGCCACCATGTCGCTCCCCGCCGGTGTCACCATCACCCTCCCCATCCCCTCGGGTGCTGAGAAGATCCTCACCCCCGAGGCCGTCCAGTTCCTCACCGTCCTCCACCGCACCTTTGACAAGCGTCGTCTCCAGCTCCTCGAGAACCGCAAGAAGGTCCAGGCCGAGCTCGACAAGGTGAGCGTTGCGAAATGTGGCGGTGAAACTCCCACCCACCGCACATACCCGAGATTGCCACTTGCGTAGCCGAAGCTGACAGCTGGTTCCCAGGGCAAGCCCCTCAACTTCCTCCCCGAGACTGCCAACATTCGCGCAGAGGCTTCGTGGGCATGCGCTCCCCCCGCACCTGGTCTCGAGGACCGTCGGTGAGTACCAACAAGCACTGGGCGATAAGCTCGTTTCCAAACATTTTTCCCTGACGCCACATGCAGCGTCGAGATCACCGGCCCCACCGACCGCAAGATGGTCATCAACGCGCTCAACTCGGGTGCCAAGACGTTCATGGCCGACTTTGAGGACTCGAACTCGCCCACCTGGGACAACATGGTCCTCGGCCAGGTCAACCTCTACGACGCGGTCCGCAACCAGATCGACTCGGTGATCGGCGGCAAGGAGTACAAGCTCAAGCCCAAGCACGCCGTCCTGCTCGTGCGCCCCCGTGGCTGGCACCTCGAGGAGACCCGTTTCCTCGTCGACGGCGCCCCCATGTCCGGTGGTCTCTTCGACTTTGGTCTCTACTTCTTCCACAACGCCAAGGAGGCCATCGCCCGCGGCTTTGGCCCATACTTTTACCTCCCCAAGATGGAGCACCACCTCGAGGCACGTCTCTGGAACGACGCCTTCAACCTCGCCACTTCGTACATTGGCGCGCCCCAGGGCTGCATCCGCGGCACCGTCCTCATCGAGACCCTCCCGGCCGCCTTCCAGATGGAGGAGATTCTCTACGAGCTCCGCGAGCACTCGTCGGGCCTCAACTGCGGTCGCTGGGACTACATTTTCTCGTTTATCAAGCGCCAGCGTGCCCTCCGCTCGGCCGTTTTCCCCGACCGCACCGACGTCACCATGACCGTCCCCTTCATGTCCGCCTATGTCTCCCTTCTCGTCCAGACCTGCCACAAGCGCAAGGTCGCAGCCATGGGCGGCATGTCGGCCCAGATCCCCATCAAGAACGACCCCAAGGCCAACGACGCCGTCATGGACAAGGTCCGTGCCGACAAGCTCCGCGAGGTCACCGCCGGACACGACGGTACTTGGGTTGCCCACCCGGCTCTCGTCCCCATCGCCATGGCCATCTTTGACGAGCACATGAAGGGCCCCAACCAGTACTTTGTCCGTCGCGAGGAAGTTAGCGTTACCGCCAAGCAAATTGCCGACCCGAAAGTCCCCGGTCAAGTCACCGACGTCGGTGTCCGCGAGAATGTCTCCGCCGCGCTTTCTTACTGCGCTGCTTGGATCTCTGGCAACGGTTGCGTGCCCATCAACAACTTGATGGAAGATGCCGCAACGGCGGAAATCGCTAGAGGTAAGCGTCTTTTTTGACGTTGTAGAAGCTGACAAACAGTCCAGCTGTGGCAGTGGGTCAAGTACGGCTCGAAGACCAGCTCCGGCAAGCAGATCACCCCGGCGTACCTCAAGCCTATTTTTGCTGAGGAGTCTGCCAAGGTCGCGTCTATCAAGGGCATCTCTGCCGACCACGTGCGCATCTCGTCCGACTACATGCTTGCCCAGGTCCAGGCTCAGTGGCCCAGCGAGTTCTTGACGAGCGACCTCCAGGGCCACCTTGCCGGCGGCTCGGTTGTCCGCAAGGCCGGTCTCTAAAGATTTCGTCGAGGGGGGAGGAAGTGTTTAAAAAAGCAGCAAGCAGTTGTTTTGTATATATAGCAGTCTATGCATGGTTCACAGAAGCGATAGATGCAGCAATGGGGGTTGAAATGGTTGGCCTGGACCTCGTCGTCGCCAACAAGCTCGACAGACGTGAGGGAAGCAGAATGCGGAAGAGTGCCACATGTGTTGACAACAGCAATTCTGCCCAGAGCAAGCGTGCGAATGCCCGCCGCCGTCGCGCCACTTGTGGTTCTCCCTATGACGACTTGAGGACATGCTTTCTGCTGACATAATCGCCTTCGAGCGATGTCCTAGCACTATGGATGGCCGGGTCATCCGGTTGGTGTGAGGTTCGCAGTCGTCCTCAAGAGTCCGGCACGTCGCCTTGGTAGTCAGGTGGGGACGAAACGCACTGCCAAAAACCGAAGTCTTCTTATCCTCGACATCCACGTTTTCCTGTCCCTGGAAGGTGCTCGTCGCCATGGTGGTGCTCATCGTCGTCCATCCGGGCCCGCCCGGTGTCAAAGTCGGAGTGGGTGAACATGGTGTGGCATTCGGTCACAGTAGTCACAGTCCTCAAGTATGCACACCACATGTTCAGGCGCATTGGATCTGTGCCGCGCCGCCTTGGGTGAACCTGCTGGAGATCATGTCTCCCATCCACATAGATGGGAAAGCAGCCGGACGGACTTGCGCCCTGTTGGAGCTGGTGGTGCGCGGTATCAAATATGTTTGCACAGACCCATGTCTAGCATTTAAATCGCAATTTCTGCAATTATTCGTTCCGACAGTGTAGAGGCCAGGATGTTCTGTTGGTACATGCCACCAAATGCATACAAACTCCTTCTCCGCCACTGAGGCCTCAAACTACACTGCAAGGTTGTCTTGACTTCGTTCTAGTACAAACCGTACCAGGCTGAAGCGTCTTGAGCTTGGGGCCGGTACCCGGCTCGGGCGTCTTCCCCTCTGTCAGGCGCTTCAGACTGCGGAGCTCGTCGGTACGGCCAAGGTCTGCCCTAGTCTTCACCTTCTTCTGGAAGGTACCGGCAGCCTTGCTCTTTTCGCGCGAGTTCTTGTTCAAGGCACCCTCATGGGCGAGGCGGGCCTTCTTCTCCTCCGCACTCTGGTCGTCGCGCTTCTTCTCGCGGTGGGTGCGGCCGTAGCTGTTCCAGTGGGTGGTGTTGTCGGTCTTGCGTGCGGCCGTCTCCTCGGGGTTCTCCTTGCCGCGGACCTCGGCCGTCTTGGCGCGCTTGAAGGTGTTGTTCGTGTCGAGGGGGACACGGCGCTCTGCGGGAGACTCCTTGGCCTCGCGCACGCGCCTGAGGGCGAGCTTGTGGGCCGCAAGGTCGTCGAGCTGAGCACGGGAGGCGTTGGCGCGGAACTTCCGCTGGCGGTCGCGGCTCCTGGCCCGACTGAGCTCGAGGCGTTCACCGGCGGTGTAAAATGACACCTTCCTCATGCCCTGCGACGCCGGCGACTCGGTGTTTGTACCAATGTGCGCGGTTGTCGGCCACCACGGCATTGGCTTGGATTTCATCCAAACGTCGAGCCATTCATGGCGGACTGCTTCCACATTGTGCTGGATCGAGATAGCGAGGGCGACGAGGAGACCACGGTTGGTGAGCTTGACGTCATCCAGGATGACACCAAAATTGGTGTACGCGACGAGGTCGCCCTTGTACTTGGCTGAACAGCGGTAGAAAAAGTTCAGTTTCACCTTCTTGCCGTTCTTGCCGTTCTTGACGTGCTTCTTAACTTCAAGGGCGAGGCGGATCTTGGCCTTGTGGGACTCGTAGCGCAGAGGCACACCATGCTTGCCCTTCTTCGTCGTGGGGTTCTTCTTCGCCTGCGTCTTGGTGGGGGTTGGGCTGGCGGCCTGGGATTCTCCTTCGTACTTGAAGGGGCGGCCGTCCTCCCGGACATGGAGCAGAGAGTACATTCCCCAGCAGGAAAACCTGTTGATGGGACACGCCGCCGCCATGTTCTGGACGTGCGCGACTGTCGGGGGCTTGTCTGTCGCCAGTGACGTGAGTTCATCGGGGGAAGTGCCGGCCAAAAAAAAGCGGAAGCGGTCCTCGGCAGTGACGGTCTCCTCAAGAAGGATGCCTCAGGCGGCACGCTTTGCGACCGCGAGGGATTGCTCAAGGCTTGCCATAAAACGGGTGCGGAGAATGTCCATCTTGGGATGTGGCGGGCTGGACTGGACATGCTGGCTGGCGAGGGGTGCATCTTGCCAAGGCTGGATTTGATCTGAAAGGACTTGTCAGTGACATGGGGGACACCACAAATGTGTATACTCACCTCCTCTGTCGTGCTCTTTAGCAGCCATGTCGCGGCCGCGGCCGCGGAGAACGTTGAGCTTGGATTCCCACGCCGCGACCTGGGCCTCCGTAATGCAGAACGTTGGCTGTTGTCAGCGATCTAACCCTTCTTACCCTAACTCACGACGGCGTTGGTGTACGTTGCACCATCGTCATCCGCCTCCTCTTTGGCCTTGGCCTTGCCCTTGCTGCCGGCCGCCAGGAGTTCCTCGTCGTCGATGGCCTTGAGAAAGGAATAACTGGCCTTCTCTTGGGCCGAGTCCTGCTCGTCGTCGACCTCGCCGCTGTCGCTTTCGTTGTCCTCGTCGGAGAACTCGTCTTCTACGATGGTGTCAGAGTCTACCACGTTTGGGCACAAGGAGGGGCACGTACCAAAATCGGCAATGGCGCACGTGCGGTTCGCCCACTCCTCAAAGTCGTCCTCCGAGTCGTGGTCGTCGTCCGTCTCCGAGTCACCTACGCCGTCCGCCTCCGCGTCAATATCCTCGTTGCCGATACCGTCAAAGAGAGCGGCAATGTCGGCGGCTATGCGGCGCGACTTGGAGGCGCTTGACGTTTCGGGGTTCTGTTCATGTCAATGAATCTTCTCCAAGCCGCCAAGAGTGGGTAACTGCAAAGAAAGGCGGGGAAGGTGAGTGTGGCTCGAACACCACCCTCCAAGCCACCATGCCCAGCCGTCATCACCGCCATGCCTCTCCCAGTTCCGGCTGGTTGAGCCACCAGGAGGAAGGAAAGACAGTGAGGGACGCAACGGAAGACGAGGGAAGGTGGGGAAGACACGACGGAAAGATGACTCACCTGGTCCGAGGCGGCCAGAGTGGGCCAGGAGGAGGCGGACTGGGCCGGCTGCGGCAGTGTCTGTCATCGAGTTGTCCTCAGAAGGGTCCCGGCAAGTGGTGACCACCGCTGCAGTGATGACCATTGACAGTGGTGGCGACTGGCTGAAGAGGAAGACTTACCGGTGCTTGGGCGCTGGACCCAATGGCTCACGACGAGCTGGTGCCGAGGAAGACCAGCAAAGGCAAACGGGTCTGGCGGAGTCAGCTCTTCGCCCTCACCGCTCACCACATGGAATGATTGGCAGTATCGTCGATCCCAGGAGGGCGAAGGTAGGTGGTAATGGAGGCATTACGACGGCTGGGATGCCACACCGACAAGAGGAAGAGAAGAAGGTGGCGTGTGACTCACGGGTTCCTTGCGATTGGGGTGGCCTTGCGGCCAGCCTTGGGGACGGCAACCATCGTCGTCAGTGGAGGTTATGCCCCCGCCGATGTGATCGATGGATGCGTTGTTACCGTTGCCGGAACGCCTATGGAGAGATTGGGGGACGGCGGGGAAGGAGCGGGTAGTCGGGGTGATGGTGGGGGGAGGGTGTGGGATGGGCAGTGTGTGTATGGAGAGGGGGGGGGGGGGGGGGGAGGGAGAGCGTGCTCGATGCCTATGGCACAGGGCAGCAATGCTTGGAGGGGAGAGGGGGAGGGAGGGAGTGGAATGGTGGATGGAAGAGATGGGAGTGAGGAGGATGAGGGAAGTTGTAGGTCAGTAGTAGTAGGAGGGCAGGAGGAAGGCAGCCCGGTATAGCAGTAACACACCAGCCAAAAAGCACTGGCGCACTGGTGCACCACAGGGAGCCGTAGCGCCTGCACTTTGGAACTCTTGCTGGCCCCCGATCGTGTTTGACGATGTGCTCCCCTGTCTCTCGAAGCAGTAGCAGTTGCATCGCTAATTATCGCCACGCTGGGCCAGTGTGACGCATCCCAAGCAGTTCGTTGGCGTTCACTGCTACCACCAGCAAGAACAATGTGCCACACAAAGGCCACAAACCTGGATCTTACCCCAGGAACCACGTTAACGGAGTCAAATTCTGTATCTGCATAACGACCATGCGACCGGACGCTGGTGCTGCTACAGTCTCGATGATACGATGTGACGCGAGCAAGCCCCGGGCATTGGCCCTGTCTCGATCCAAACGGTGCATGCAAGGCGTCCCACAAACCAACTCAAAACATCCAGCACAGGCCATGTCAGCAACCAGCCATTCGAATCCCGGGGGCTTGGAAAGGGTCCACGTTGCCCGTCAACAATCCGTCCCTTTATGCCATCACAGCGCACCTTTCAATTCTCCGTACCTCCGTCTACATCTCCATCCTTTGAGCAGCAAAAGAGTAGTACCAGCTGCCCCCGAGAGGACAACTAGTGAAGCCAAATATGGAGCGAGTGAACCAGCCGAAGCCAGCACAAGACGAGGTCCTTCCCTGAGACTATAAGTCGCTGTGCAATGGGCAAGGAACAAGCCTAACCGGTAGCAAGGTGAGGGCTACTGATCGGTTCAAGCAAGGTAAGTATGAAGACCTTTTTCGGTCAACTCCCCTAAGTACTGACTAGCCCACACGTGAGGCGGCAGTCGATTGCAAAAACCCGAGTTGTCCAGTGATCATGAGTGGAAAGACAAGTGCACAACCGGGTGGGTGGGACGGATGCGCTGAGGCGGGGCAGGAGTGGGCGTTTCTTGTATGCTGGCGGACCTGACCAGTCCTGACGCATGCTCGTTGTGTAGCGGGCGCACATGGCCGGGTGTGAGTGCGGACGGACGGTCGGTGTGTGTACATGTGTGTCGGACCAGACAGATTGTCGCGCAAGTTATCGGCGCCCACTGGCGCGCCACATGTGGCCTTGGTTGAACCCGATGCATCTTCACTCAGCTTCACGCCGCTTCACTCCGCTTCACTCCCTTTGATGGCCCACTGGGAGGTCGGCGAAATGGACATGCGGCCCCTGCGAAAGGTGCTTGCACTGTACCTCACCCGTCAAGGCTTTGAGAATGCCACCCGAGGGCCCATCCTTCCAGAGACCGATCGTTTCCTTGGGCAACGAGGGAAGAGGTGTACAGGGCTTGTCGCTGATGCGCACAATGTCATAAAGACCGTGCTCCATCAGAACCTGATACTGCTTGAAATCCACACAGAGTTCCTGATGCAGCAGCCTCTGTTTCATGATATTCAGTGTTCCAACTTGATCAAGCCGGTTGGACTCGGCCACACTCTGCTGGTGTTTATCCTTGAGCTCTGCCACGATGGCTTCGGCCACCTCGATCTCTTTAGCCAAGGAATCGCCGCGTGCAGTGTGGCAAACGATCAGCTGGGCAATCAGGTTCAGGTCGTGTCTGAGGTCCTCGAGCTGTATGGCGACGGCGTGTCGACGAGTAGGATTGGTTACCATCGCGGCAGGATTGGGCTGAGGGATGAGGATGGGGACGAGCGCTTGCTGCTGAGGGGGGCTCCTTTCCTCCTCCAGCCGCCTGAGAGCGTTGAGCCAGTCACCCATGGTGGTGGTGGCGGGGGATCGTGCAGAGAAATGACATTACAGAGGGGAGTTATACCCGCAGTAATGCTGTCGGGTACCAGTCACTAATGTCATCAAGACGACCCTCTGTTGATGAACGAAAGGAACTAACTTTGCACGCTTCCGGTGCACATGTTTGAGGAGCATGCTTGTAACAGCAGCGGACATGATATAGACTCTCTGTCCTGATCCATGTTTGTTCCATTGTGTATCGAGCGAATCTGTGACACACGACAGGAGTCACAACCGACGTGAAACTGCCAATATGTCAGTGCACAGGTCACCCCCTGATCAGTCCCACACCCGGTCGTCTCTCTGACTGATGCCAACATACCACCATCACATCACTACACAGTGCTTCGGAGGACACTTGCACCTACGAGAAATCCTGGGCAACATCCACCAAGCCTTACGCTCAGCTTTGCGGGCTGCCGCCTCCTCTGCCTCCTCCTTGCACGCGGGGCATTCCAAGTCCCAAGACATGTCCTCCACCTCCTCAACACTCGGGTCCGACCTCCTCTTGAGCTTTATGAAATCCGTAAAGGTATGGCTGTTCTCAAGATGCAACAGCCGCTTGTCGGCAAGGAGCTGGTCTCGTTCGAACTCGAGCTGGCCCCACACCGTCATTGTCTGATCCATCTTGGCCTTGTAGAAGGCAACTTTTTCCTCGCCCCAGTTCCTCTTCCACTCGGTCTTGTGGTCGAACGTGGTCGGCTTCCCAAGAGTCCAGAGGTGATACTGTCCAAGGTCCGAGTCCGTGTCCTCGAGAGCAGCAATGGCGCTTTCGAGCCGCCACTGACAGCGTTTCCGCATTTTCATGTTGACTTGGAGGTGGCGGGCGTATTCTCTGAGATCACTTGCAATGTCATGCCGGCGCGAAGGGTGGTGCGACATGTGGGCGGGGGCCATGGTTATTTCCTCCCTGTCACTCCCCTCGCTTTTCCCCTCACCGATGTCGGTAGCCTCTGTGACCATGGCGGCCTCGTGTTCCATCTTGTGCAGTATTTGGAGCCAGTCGCTCATTGTGAGGGTGAGTTGTGGGTGGGGCGACAGTGGCGTTTGGTGTGAGCAAGCCCGGCACATAAGGCCGTGCCATTGCCACCTTCTGATCCCTAACGGTTCACCAGCTGAAGCAGTGTCATGACCACGCAACGGGGGCCATCAGAGGACCCAGGGGACAGACAGTCTTGTGGCAACAGATCAAAACAACTCTCGTCGTTCGCCACCTGTCGGATCAGCCGCCGTGCTCAACATCAGGCGATTTAGCTCAGTTGGTTAGAGCGTGTGCTTAACACTTGGACTGTCCCACAGTCGAGCGTTGCGCACAAGGTCGGCGGTTCGACCCCGTCAAACGTCACACACGGTCTCTGGAGACATAGCTCAGCTGGGAGAGCGAGCGACTGAAGTTCAGTCATCAGGACTGAGGTGGATCGAAAGGTTCGTCTCGGATCATCGCTAGGTCGGGTGTTCAATCCACTCTGGCTCCAAAACCTGCTCTACAGAGCAAGGGACCATCTCTTTTGCGGTTTGGTTGAGCTGGGCAGCTTGCCGGGGAGGCAGACGAGTGCTGGTGGACGACAAAAGAGGGCATTTGGGAGCCGCTCGGCATTTCGCGGCCGCACTCGCCGGCTAGGTGGCTACCGCCAACGTGTTGGGCAGGCTTGGCGATACACCCCATCTACAACCTCTTCCTCTCCTCCGGCAATGCAAAGCGAGCCGAGCGAACGGTATGGGCAAGATCTGAATGTCTGCAGCATTTATGATGCATTTTTCGGGATTTACACGTTTATCCTCCAGGGGACGGTAATCTCACCGGTCATTGCCGGCGAGTACTCCGGCGAGTACTCCGGCTCGTGCCGCGCAGTCCCGTGCCTGCGAGCCCATCGTCTGCATCTGCTGTTTCCACTTCTTTTGCCCACCAGCTCTCTGCGAGACACTATACTTAGACCACGTAGCGTTGCGCACAGAGCGCCGCAATCCTCGTACCTCTTTCACTTGATTGGATTCGCATCAGGCCGAAGTCCATTTCGGCGCCGATACCGGTGTTGGAGCGACCGTGAAATGCCCGTCATGTCGTTTGCTCGTTGCTCTCTACTTGAACTAGTCTTCATTCCAACGGCAAAGCGCAGCCCGCTGGAGCTGCATCACATGAGATAATGAGTGCATAAGGCTCCACCGGACCGGTTGCCGAGTGGGCTCGCGCGGAGGCCTCGAACACCTTGCAACATTTTCCGTGCGCCCACTTTCGGCCCCACATGTTGTGCCTCAGACGACTCCCCATCTGGTACTGGGGCACCTCAGTCATGTGGCTGTTTCTGGACCGCGCTAAGAGATCAGTCTTGCTTAAAAGGAAGGGGCAAGGTCGATCCCAGGATGCAACTACACCACCCTCTCCCCTGAACAAGACACTACTTCCATTATCAACTACTTCCATTATCAATTACTTCCATTATCAACATGACCGACACGGTCCAACCACAGCTGGAGACAGCCCAGTCTCATGTCGATGAGAAGCTCGCTCAGCCTCAGCTAGAGGAACTCCTCCTCGCCCAGAAGGCCACGGATGGAGAGCACAACATGGGCCTCATCCAGGCTGTCAAGACATACCCCAAGGCTGTGGCGTGGTCCATGGCCATCTCATTTGCCGTGGTCATGGAAGGTGAGTGATGACTGATGAGGCACCGCTGACCCGTCTCAGGGTTTGACGTCATCCTACTCTCCTCGTTCTATGCCTACCCTTCCTTTGTCAAGCGGTTTGGCGTGCTGGCACCCAACGGAACGTACCAGATCCCAGCCCACTGGCAAGTCGCTCTCGGCAACTCCGCCGGGGTGGGCGGCATCATTGGTCTCATCGTAAGCTGCCTCTACTTTTACTCCAAGCTCACGCTCCAGCTCAACGGGTTCATTGCAGAGCGTATCGGATACAAAAAGACGATGATTGGCGGCCTAGTCTACATGCTGGGTGTCATCTTCCTCTTCTTCTTTGCAAAGAACCTCGAGATGCTCCTCGCCGCCGAGATCCTGTGCGGGATTCCCTGGGGTATCTTTCAGACCCTTACGACCTCGTACGCCTCCGAGGTGGTCCCCGTCGCTCTGCGCGGGTACCTCACGACGTGGGTTAACGCGTGCTGGGGCATTGGCCAGCTCATTTCCCTTGCCATGCTCCGTGGTCTCCTGCAGCGCGACGACGACTGGGGGTGGCGTATTCCCTACGCTCTGCAATGGTTTTGGCCAATCCCTTTGCTTGTTATTGCCTTTCTCGCTCCCGAGTCGCCCTGGTGGCTCACCCGTAAGGGGAGGTTGGAGGACGCTCGTCGTTCTCTCGAGCGCCTTACCAGCCCCAACCAACATGCCGACCTGGACGCCGTTGTGGCCATGATGCACCACACTGTCCAACTCGAGCGCGAGACAACTGCTGGCGCCACCTACCTTGACTGTTTCCGCGGCGTCAACCTCCGCAGAACCGAACTCACTTGCATGTCCTGGCTGGTGCAGTCGTACTGCGGCTCGGCGTTCATGGGCTACAGCACCTACTTTCTCCAGCAGGCCGGTCTCTCCACCTCGACGTCGTTTACCTTTTCAATGGTCCAGTACGCCATCAACACCTTTGGCGTTTTCATTGCATGGTTCATCATGGCTGCTGGCGTCGGCCGTCGCTCGCTCTACCTCTACGGCTGCGTTTGGATGTTTTGTGTCTTGATCATCATTGGTGGTGTCTCAACTATCCACTCCAACGGCGCGTCCTGGGCTGTGGGGATCATGCTCCTCATCTGGTCGGTCGCGTACCAGTTCACCGTTGGCACAGTGTGCTACTCGCTCGTGACCGAGTTTGCGTCCCGCCACCTCGCTATCAAGACCATCAGCCTCGGTCGTGGCATGTACTGTGTGGCGGGAATTGTCAATGGAAGCTTTGTAAGTGGACACTTTCTCACGGGTACTCGACTGACAACCAGATGCCGTACATGCTCAACCCCACGGCCTGGAACTGGGGTGGCAAGACTGCGTGAGTTGCAGCTCCGGTTGTGCACATCTTCTCTAGCTGACGACCAGCTTCTTCTGGGCTGGCTTTTGCCTCATCTGCATCGTGTGGATCTACTTCCGCCTTCCCGAGCCCCAGGGATACACCTATGCGGAGATTAGCTATCAGTTTGAGCACCACGTTTCCGCGCGCAAGTTCCACAAGGTCAAGCCCAACCTCTTTGAGAACAACGAGGCCATGGCGGCGGCCGCAATGGAAAAGGATGTGGCTGAGGTGCAGCACATTGACAGGGTCTGAGCTGGTGTCGGGTGTAATTGAAGATCCGGAACGAAGTCGATATTGGTCAAATGCAAAGTGTACTGTACGCAGAGGATTCATCAAGACGCATGTATGAACATATTTTCTGAATTTTGGCCATTTTTTCCATGTAATATTGCGGTGACTTGCAATGGGCCATCTCGTAGCTGGCTGGTACAACGACCTCAACTTGATCACAACAGTCGAAAGTACCCGGGGTCTCATTTGGGCGAACTGCTCAGCCGAGGACGCTTGCTTGCCCTTACGTCCTCCTCCACTGGCTCAAATGTGGCAGCACGGAGCTCGGAAACCAGAGTGCCAAAGTCACAGTCACGGTTGAAGTCGGCCAGGTATTGATCACGTTGAGCTTCCAGCAGCGCGTCCCCAGATTCGCGTTCCTGAAGCTGCTGGTAAAGGTCCTCGCGCTGCGCGACAAGATCCCCCCTGCTTTCGTGAAGATGTTCAACCGATATCGGATTTGCCGCCTGGGCGGCGAGCCGAATGTCAAGATTGCTGATGCGGTCATGGATAAGCCGTTGCTGATTTTCAAGCGACCCAGTTTCCGACCGGCGGAGCAGTGTCTGATGGAAGATACCGGCCATGCGGTTATGATGCGCAAGCCACTTTTGAAGCATCTCCATGAACGCCAAGAACGTTGTCGTGTATCGCTTGTGGTCCTCGTCAAACCGCAACACCAGACGGTCGATCTGCTGTCGCTCTGTCGCAAGGAGCTTTCTCAAATCCTCGACGCCCTTGAGTCCACGGTATGTCTCTGAGCGAAGAGTGTCGAGCTCCTCTAGATCGTTGAGTCGCTGGCGTTCCTGCTGCTCGCGTATTCTGTTCTGGACAGCGTCCCGGCGAGCTAAATTGTGCTCGTTGAGGTCGTACACAAACTCATTGCTGTCCTGGTACGCCCACTCTGGGTGACAGAGGTGGCTTGCGAGGCGCATGGAGGATACGGTGACGACGTAGTGCTTGGCATGTACGAGACGGCCCCGCACCACGATGCCTTCCTTGAGTCCACGGGTGGCGTTGAACTCGTCAATCCGTTGGACAAGTTGCCACTCCATGAGCTTGAGCGAATGAGACGAGACATTCGGGAGGGCGATCGTTGCTGGGCTATCGGGGAAGATGACTCCCGTGCATGGGCTGTATGTGACGGTGTAGTGACCCTTGGCCAGCGCTTCACCAGCGATTGCCGCCTCAAATAGATGAACAGAGGCGGCATGGTGAAACTTGACGGTGACCATGAGGGGTTTCTGGCGTCTGCGCGAAGCCTGGAATTTGAACGGGAGAAACACGTCAACAGTTTCATGCCCGCGATCCATGCAGAGTTTGGCACAAAACAGTCGCGCTTCAGTCTCGGTGAGCTCGTCCGTCTCGTCTTCGCCAGGTGTGAAGGTGAACGTGCCCCAGTTGCGCTTGTCTGCAACCCGGGCGCAGCTCCAGTACGCCTCGTACCCCTTCTCAACCAGGGCTCGGCGCACAGCGTTCATGTCCTTGACGAGGGTGTCGACCGGCTGGTCCCATTTACCAGGCGAGAAGCGGACTCTTGCAGTGGACTCATTCGCACAGTAGGTCTGGGGCTCGCCGCGGAGTACAGTGAGAAACTTGGTCTCAATGTACCCGGCCTGGCCCGGGGCGTAAACTGTATCCGCGCGAGTGTTGATGGCGGCGATGGCAGCTTCCAGTTCCGCCGCAGCGTCATGGCCAGAGTATGACAGTCCAAAGACGTCGAGCTCGATGGACGACTTGGACGGACACTTTGTGTTCGACTTTCTGCAGGGATATGGTGGCTCGGGGTCAATGTCATGGATGGTATCGATGTCTGTGTCTGTGTCGGCGGCAGCTGTCGCCCAACGCGGTGCCGGCGGCGGTGGTGGTTTCGGCTTTGGAGCCATGGCGTGGATGTAGTGGAACCTGCCCAGATTGGCCTTCGAGTCTTCCTTCCGCGCTTCGCTGAGAGGGCTGGGAGCCGCCATAGCGTGTGGTCGAGGGATGTGTTATGGAGTGGTGAGCGGTCGAGTGTCCTGTAATGCTGGAGGCAGCCAGGAGACGGAAGCAGCCGTGCAAGCGGGACCAAGCTGGTGATGCGAGGGGTCGCACCATGATGAGCGTTCTCACGCCCCATGTGCATTACACATGCACGCATGGACGCGAGATCATCGTGTGGCGAATTTCGGTGGCATGATTTTCGCCGATTTTCGGATATTTTCCATCCGTCGTACATTCCACTTTAACGGTCCCACATAGGAGAGGACATCCCCCAGACAAGCAGCTTACGGCTATATCGTATGGAGTATCGATTTATACATATTTTTAGATGCATTGGACCCCTCCAACGGCCAACACGCAGCAACAAATCAATTTTTTCTCCCAAACACCACCAACGGCTACACAGTGCCCGTTGAGAAACATCGTCTTCTTGTTCGTATAACGGTCAGTATGCTCGCTTGTCATCCACATGAGCGCGGGAGATCGGGGTTCGATTCCCCGACAGGAAGTATATAGGAGACGACCAAGAGGTCGTCATCATCTTTTGCCTCTCGCAAGTTCATTTTGGTACCACCTGCATCCCCCGTCCTGCAACGTCTCCCCGATCTATTCCGCAAGATGCGTGCATGACCGCTACCTACTTCTCCATCGCGACAGCCAAGTCCCTCTCGCGGCGGTAGCGCTGCAGCTTTGTCACCGTGTTGCCCAGGGCCTGGGCAATGTACCCGTAGCTGAAGACGACAAAGAAGGCGACGGTGCACGGTGCGGCGACGCGCCAGAAGTAGCTGTCTGGGTTCTCGAGCGAGGGGAACTCTGTAAAGTTCATTCCAAAGTACGAGGCCTGGTGGGTTAGCAAGCACGTATGCGCGAAATGGAATGGAACCCACGATGAACGTCAGCGCTGTGCGGGGTCAGTAATGGGTATCACGACCGGGGGGGGGGACAACACCCACGAAGGAACACGACGGTGACGATGCTGAGACGCTCCATCGAGTTGTTTGTGTGGAACGAAAGCACGTTCTGCAAAAGTGGTTAGTGGTTGCTAGCCTTATGCACCACGTACAAAGACATAGTCGGTCAAGTGGTCACAAGTGCCGACAAACTGTTCCGCCGAGGACACGACCATCTGCTGGGTAAGACAAACATCGGGGGGATCCTACCCACCTCCAAATGGTCAATCACGTCGTTCATGTACACTTTTGCCAAGGGAGAGAAGTATCCGAGCGACTGGTTGACGCCATTCACCAGCGTCGGGGTGGGACATGCCGCTGGTGGGGCGAGGCTCTCACGGCCTGGTGGCGCGGACGGGTCGGCTGATGCGGCGGCCGGTGTCCAGTGGTCTGGGAGATGTCCGTTATGGTGGCCGGGGATGGGGCCCACAATGCCTGCTTGCGGGTTGGCCGGTGCGTTGGTTGGCGTCATGCTCAAAGCCGATGCGGTGGGCGGTGTACCTGTACCTGTCGTGTCGCCAGAACTGTTGCCGCTGGTAGCCATGGACGCGGTGTCACTGACCAGACGAGCACGGCGCGGCAAGGTGAGTGATCCGGCTGCCTGGGCACGCTGTGCATCCTGATCACGCAGGATGTAGCATGCGTGCAGGAGACCTGAGAGCTGGCGCCTGAAGCGGGTGATCTGGGCCTGAATGATGTGCAGACGGCGAACCAGGTTGAGCTGGAGGGTGAGCTAAACGTGACTACGGACACAACTCACCTGGGCCTGGACCAGCACCTTGGACTCTGCATTGAGAATCTCCTCCTCGAACGCCTGCGTAATCTCCACAGCCAGGTCGACGGTGACGTCCAGCAGCGCGTGTGCCAGCATGCTCACATCACCCGAGCGGCGGAGGAGCGAGTGTTCGTCCTCGAGACGCTCGTAGATGGGCTCCAGGGCCTCGTGGATCTCGTGCGCGCACAGCGAAATGAGCGTGCCGTCCTTCATCATGAACACGCTCAGGACGCCCTTGCGAATTGGAACCATGCACGACGCCGAGAGCTGGTCAATAGCGATCCGACTTGCGGCCGTCTGCACGCCCTTCTTTGTCTGTTGTGGGTGAGCTTGGAAATGCGTATGTGGTACCCACATCGTTGGACCGTCCCATGGTGTCCCGCACGCTCGGCTCAAACACCGAGTCGACACCTTCAGGCAGCCTGATCTCTCCGCTGTGCCTCCAAAACGCCCACGGCTTGCGACGACGAGGACCCTCAATGGGAAACTCGTCGTCGTCGGCAATGCTAGACGGCCACTCCGTGTCGTCAAAGCCCTCTGCGGCGCGCGCGAGCGCCAAGCGGTCCGGGGCGTGGATGTGCTGCACGAGGATCTGCAGGTAGAGATGTGTCTTGTAGAAATCACACTTGCTGCGCGGGTTACGGCTGGAGCGCAGGGCGTCCTCGACGGCCAGAGGGTGGAGTCTGCGTTGTGAGCTGGGAGGAAACAATGTCAATGACTTCTAGCTCGACCCACTGGAATTTGATAGTGAGGGTCTTGATGACCTCCCAGTTGAGACCTGCGACGTGGACTGTGTCGTCAGTGTCAGAGCTTCAGATGGAGCAGGAGGCAGCTCAACTCACTCCAGCGCACGCCCATATGCTTTCCATTGACTACCGGCCGCTGCCCAGCACTGCTCGCCAGCCACTGGGCGAGCCGTCCGCCGGGAAAGTCGACGCGGACGTTGGTATCGTCGGCATCGGGGTCGGACGAGTAGTCGACGACCTGGGGGACATCAGCAACGCCGCCGCACACAGGCTGTTATACTCACAGTGACATGTGTCCGGGCCTTGAGGTGGGCATACGTTTCCTGGTCGCGGGCACTGCGCACATCCACACCGGGCTCGTCGCCCGTGTTGCCGACCCCGCTGCCGCTCAGCCAGCGGTATCGCGGCGGTGCGGCCGAGCTCCTCCTCCTCGCTGGCCGCGGGCGGCCGCCAACCCCTCCTCCAACCCCTCCAACCCCGGCACCGCCATTATACCCCGTCGCGCTCGCCGAGTTCCCGCCAAAGCCCATACCGGGGCGGAGGAACGGCGTGTTCTCGTCGTCGTGGAGGTGTGCCCCTGCCATTCGCGCCACCATGGCCGCGCGGCTCGCGCCCTCGTCCTCGTCCTCGCTCTCCTCCTCGCGCAGCGGGGACGCGTACATGGCGGCGCTGGGCGCTCCGCGGCCGCCAAACATGCCCGTCCCGCCGACGCTGATGCCGCCAAACGTCACGCCGATGGGTGGGGCCTCGGGATCGGTCACGCGGTCCTGGACGCGCGCGACGCGCGGCGAGATGGGCCGCGACGCCGAGTGGCCGGTCCCGACTGCGGGGGACGGAGCGGCCGACATGGTCGTGGGCGAGCCGACGAGGATGGGCGTCGGGGGTACTTGGCCCGCCTGCGTTTCGTATAGCGTGAACCGCCGGGCGGCGGCGATGGCCAGCGACGTGCGCCGAAAGTATGGCGCCCCGCCGCGGGGTGGCTGTTGGGCTCCCTGCTCGCCATCGCGGTCCGGCCCACCTGGAGAGATGCTCAGCTGTGGCCGGTCCATCTGTGTGAAGTGAAGGGGTCACTAGGTGGTGGTAAGGTTGGTGTGTGAGAGATGGGGAGGAGGCAAGTACGAAGCTGTCGTGGTGCCTATAGACTCAGTCAACTCGCGCGGGAGATTGTGTCTTGTGCGGGGGTTGCCCAACCTGGCGCAGTGACGTACACCGTCCCAGTGCGGGGCCTTGAGGCCTTGGCGGATTGGGGGCTGCTCAGGCGACCCACTTGTGCGTTCCTGCACATCGTTCTGCATCTCCCCTTTTGCATGGTCTCGTCTGGGACTCTTGAGTGGGTTCTCCCCTGTGCCCCATCCGTGGCTGCCTTGACATATATGCATCAGTGCCGCCTCTGGTCGGGGTTTAGCTGCAGACATGTCGCCAGGGGGGCCCATGTTCTCGCCACTCTGGCCACTGGCGTCCACCACCACTGGCCCCACTGGCCAGCCACTGGCAGAGGTACATACAGTAGGTAAGGACCCCGAACAAGCTCTGTATTCTTTGACCCTGTCGATCCTGTCCCGGCCGCGATCGCCGCGAACTGGATATGAGAACAAGGAGAACACGCTCACAAGCTCACACTCTTATCTCCCTCAGATCCCCTTGTCCCAACTGCTATCTCTTGCCATCTTGCAGTGTACTCCAATGTCACACGACAACTCTACATGCTCAGCCGAGACAGAGACAGATTACGATAGCGCGCCGAGTTACACTTCCGGCCACGCGCCCGTCCATGTGTCAAACCTTGTTCTGCAACGTCTTCGTCTTGTTTGGTGCTTTTTCCTTCAGGACGCATATACATCGTCTCGAGCATGCTATGAATGGCGCGACCAGCGGCCGCAATGAAACAAGCTAGTGTGAATGAACGGGAGGGCAAGGGGGGATTTTGCGGTGGTTGTCGTCACGCAGGCATGCAACGAGTTGAGAGGGTGTTGGGTGTGCAGAAGATGTAAGAAAAAAAATGAAGTTTGGTTGGTTGGGCTGGGGGAGGGAGGCAGTGACAATTGGGCAAGATGAGCGGACATGGGGTGCGGGGGGGAGGGGGTGTAGAGGGCGTGAACTTTTTTGATTATGGTCCGGCAGTGGTTTGGAGTAGTCGGGCTATTGGAATGAGTTGCGTGCGGTCGGGACAGCGTGTGGTGCTGTCCTCGACATGTTTTGTGACAGGGACCCAAAAGGCATATTGGTGCAGGAGCAGTGCAAGGTTTGGTTGCACGGCGGGGGGGTATATGTTGAGGTTGAAAGATGTTTGGTTTTTGCACTTTATGCCGACGTGTTGGAGTTGGCCTGGCCCCATGCGCTTGCTGCGCCGCTGAGCGACCCGAGGCCGTGGTGCGGAATGGCAAACGCATCGAATCCGCCAAAGGCGCCAGACGACGTGTTGCCAGACGACGACGACACCCAGCCCAGCGAGGCCGGGGTACGGATCGGCGACGACACGGGCGAAAAGCCGCCCTGCGCAGCAGTTGCTTGGGCAAAAGTGTTGAACGAGCCATCGGGCATGGCAGATTGGGACTGCACCGAGCTAGACTGCGGCGTCGTTCCCGTGGGTGTCTGGAGCTCGTTACCATAGTAGCGCTGCGAGCGAGGCGAGGTGGGCAGCGGGGCGCTGAACGGCTGAGCCGTAGGCGAAAGCGACGAGGGAATGTCGCTGGGTCGGCGAGGGTCGTTAGCCGACGCGGCCCCCGAAGGCGGACCGATGGGCACAGGCTGAGCGGCGGCCATGGCATAACCACCGGGAGCACCAGGTGCGAGCTGGTTGTTGGCAGGACCCGAAGTCATGCCGGCGAGAGCAACCGTGTGGGCGATACCGCCAAACATCGAGTTGCCCATTCCTTGCTGGTGCGAGTTGCCCCGCTGGCCAAGCGAGTTCTTAGAGTACGAGAGACGGATACCGCCCTTGACAAGACCGTTGAGGGTGTTGCCATAGAGCTCACGCATCGCCTGTGTGGCATAAGGAATGTCCTCAAACTCGACAAAGCACATTGGGCCGTTGATCTTTTGGCGGAACGACATGCGCTTGAAGCCGGGTCGGCGGTGGAACAGCGCCCGCAGCGATTCCTCGAGGAAATTAGGAGGATGGGTCGGGGGCGAAATAGCGGGCAGGTTCCCGATGTAGAGGGTGTTGATCGGTGGGTTCTGGTCGGCGGGGTTCATGTTTCCAATACCCAAGCTGCGCGGGTCCACACTGCCGTCTTGGCTACCGCCAAACGAAAGGCCGGCCGAAGAAAATCCGGGCTGGTTGTAGTAGCCACTCATGCCCGCGTGCGGCGACATGCCCGGAGCGTTGGGAGCGGTGCCGCCGCGCGACGAGCCAGAAGTAGAGGTCGAGTAGTCGAGTGGCATTCCGGCCATGCCGACAGATCCAACCGACCAACCCTCGAGCTCATCAGCCTCTTCAGCAAGCGCCAGGAGCGCCTTGCTGTCGGTGGGACGAGCGGTGGGCGACTTGACGGACAAGGGGGGAGAGCCCGAGGTGTTCGAGTTGGCCGAACCAGTCGTGGGTTGAGGAGCCACCAGGTTGTTGTCAACCTTGGGCTCGGCGGGCGCGGCTGCAGGAGCAGGCCAAGCGTCCCAAGCCTCCTTTGCGGATTGGGCAGCGCCAGCATGCGGAGGTGGCGCGCCACCAGCCTGGCCGGGCACGAGCCCCGCGGCTGCTGAGAGTGCCTGCACCTGGGCCTGCTGGTTGACGAGCTGCGACAGCCGACCAGAGCGGAGGAGCATGCCCACTAGGTCGTCACCGCCAGGACCGCGCTTGGTGTGCAGGTTCTTCTTGGCCATCTCCGCCTTGAGCGTTGCGCCAGTAAGCGTGTCGATACGACGACCCTGGAGGTGGTCGCGGGCAGCGAGCGCGTCGCCGCGCGTCTTGAAGCGCGCAAAGCCAATGGTCTGGCGACGGGGAGGGACAGAGGGAGGAATAGCGGTGGCACCAAGAGTGGCGCCAGTGGGTGCAGAGGGTGTTAATGACATGGCGGCAGACGGAGTGTTGGACGCAGTGGACGACTGGGTGCCAAAGTTCATGTTGGCAAACGGTTCGTCAATGTTCTGGTCGGTGTGCTCGGGGCTCATCATCGGGACACCCATGTTGCCCTGGTTTGCCGCCAGCTGCTGCAGCTCTGCAAGCAACTGGGCCGCGGCCGCTGGCTCACGGCGAGCAGATCCCGACGGAAACTTGAGTGTCGCCGCTTCAAAGCCGGGCGCAAACGTAAAGATGTTTTGAAACTCGCGCTCCTGTTAAAGGGCGTTAGTGTTATGACTTGGAAAACAAATGGCACCCCCCCGGCTTTAAAAACAAAAACAAAACTCACGCTCATGTCGTCTGGGAAGCCGACGACAAAAATGGTGCTGATAACCTCTTCGTCCTCGCGCTCGCGACCTTCATCCTCGCGATGGCGCTCCCTCCTGCGGTCGCGCGGCTCGCCGGGCTGCGACTGCGTGCGGCCGGTGGGGGCGCCGTTGGGTCCGTTGGGTCCGTTGGGCCCGTTGGGTCCGCCAATAGGGCCAGCACCGGGCGTCGATGTCATAGATTGACGCGATCCGGGGCCGTATGCCTCGAGCGGGTTGGGAGGGAGCTGATGTGTGAGGTGGCCGTTTGGCGCACCACCGCGAGGGTAGCCCTGTGGGCCATACGCGGGGCCACCGGGGGGACCAGGACGCCATCCTGGCCCCCAGACTGATGCAGGCTGGCCACCCGCCAGCGACAGCGAGTGGATCGGGTCGGGAGCCATGGCGTGCTGAGCCGGGGGGATGTAGGATGGCGCGTGAGGAGGCGGCGACGCGGTGACCTGAGGCAGGAAGGCGGCGTGTTGAAAACCAGCCGCTTGCTGCTGGGGTGTTTGTTGCGCGTCCGGCGCGTACACGTCGGACGACGCGTCCGAGGTCGGCGCACCGTCTCCGGGCGGGCCAATCGACTGACTAGCGTTGGACGGAGAGGTGGATGACGCGTTGCCGTACGCGGCAATGGACGAAAAGGACTGGGGCTTGTTCTGGGACGAGCCCGAAGATGGTGTAGGGGAGGGGAGTGAAGACGGTGGAGTGGTCATGGCGGCTTGTTATGGCCGTGGCTATGCAGTAGTGTTGCTATATTGCTTGTACGCGACGCGTAGTGGCGGCCACGGGGTGGATGCGGGGTGGATGCAGTGGATGTGTTGAACAGAGGTCGTAATCAAGATGGTCGGCGGTGTGGGGGGGGGGGCGGGCGACAAGATCGATCGATAGCGCAAGCGTCGCGTTTGGGACGACCCGCGTTTTGCTATACCGATTGGGCGCGGGTGGGGTGGATGTCCGCAAGCGTCGTGTCCGTACGCAGACGTTCTAGTTCCCGCTGTTTGCCTAATGCCTATACGCTGGAGATGTGATGTTGATCTCCCGTTCGGTTGACTACTCTTTCCGCTCTCTCTCTCTCGACGCGCGCACGGTGACGCCTTTGGATCGCGTGGAAGAGGATTCTCACGAGGCGTGTCGTTGGAGTTGGGAACGCCTAGTGGTGCAAGGTCGTGCGGATCGCTAGACGTGTCGTGTAGGGTGGTGCAAGGGATGTGTGAGTGACAAGACGCGTGGATGGATGAGAGACGAGGGGGGTATGTTGGAATCGGCGGGTGGATGGACAGGAGCGGCGGTGCCGAGGCGTCCGTGCAGTTGACAGCGCGGCGTGTGGTCGCGATGTCGAGTACTGGGGGGAGGGAGGGGGGGTAGGTGATGCGTTGTGGGGAGGGGGGAGGGAGGAGGAGGGAGGGGGGGGATGTGGGATGTTTAGGTTGTGGAGATGCGATGGGAGTAAAGGAGCAAGGTCGAGGTGGTGGGATGGAATAGACAAGGGGTAGTAATGAGGGGACACGGGGGGTGGGGGGGGGGGATTGTGTGAAGGGTTGTGCTTGCATGTTGATGCGACCCATGCAGAGTGGCGAGGCGCGGCTTTGGCAGGGGGGAGGGGGGCAGAGGGGGCGGCCAGGCAGGCGGGCGGGCGGGCTGGCAGGCGGGCTGGACAGGCGGGGCTCACCACTCTCTCATCTTGTCCCTCCCTCCCCTTTCTCTCTCTCTTGCCCCTTTTGCCGCCCGCCCACACACCTGCACACCGCGCGCACTCGTTGGCGCGCGGCAACAGCGCAACGGGTCCAACGGGCCAACAGGTGCAACCACACGACTACCTGCTGCTGCACCTGGCCCACCTGCGGCCACCTGGGCCATTCCGCCCACCTACCCCCCCGCCTGCGGCAAGCTGCACGCGCTGGCCCTTCGTTTGCGATCAAGGGTCGTCCCCCCCCCCCTCCCCTACCCGCGGCGATATCTCCGTGTCTCCGGCATTTCAGTCGTGTGGCACAGCGTGTGCCCACCGCCGGATGCGGGGTCTCCAGGTCTGCCTCTCTCACGGCCTTCCCTCCTATACCTCCTGGCTCCTCGATGCATCCATCGTCTTGGTTAGTGCAGCTCATGGACAACAGGCATAGCTCCTGGGGAGAGCCATGCCACAAGGCGACGACCGTGTCCAGTTTCGGCGTGTCTCGGATGAAAAATGACTCGCCCATTAGCCAAACGCAACAAACATACACACACACACACACACACACATGCAGTCACTGCAGGCAAATAAGGATGCCAGGTGCGTCATCCTGTCGCTCGACTGGAAGACGTACCATGTGCCCAAGCTAATCGAAGCTGAGAAACAGGCCAAGAACCTGCAGGCGATACCTGGTGACCGACCTCCCTGTTGTCTGCCCAGCACGTTGTAAAGAGGCGGCAGCTCGAGGTCGGGGGCGAGTCGATTACCAAAGGTCAACTGAGTGATCTCAACGTTCGCCTTTGCCTGCTCACATGCTCCTCGCGCTCTCACAATGAACGGGACAATGACCGCACAGGTGTCGGTGACAATGTGGCGCCTTGTACAAAAGCGTGTACTTTATATCACTCTGTTCGTCAAGGTCCGTCTATACCCTGCAAATGACGCGGCACGGAGATGCCGGTGGCCGGTGGCGCGGCGGGGCTGGCCGGAAAGTGTGTCCTTTCTGTCCAGGCTCCGAGTGCCTGCCAACACGAGCAACGAAAGTCGACAAGTTAATTTCGACTCGTACACACACAAACGTTCGCCCAGTGTACATCTTCCAACATCTGCTGAAACCTTCAGTTTGACTTGCCCGCCGCCCTCACCCGCGTCTTGTTTATAGCGATCATCTCCCCTTTGTGATCTTATCCTTGCTCCCAAGCATCTCCAGCACCATGACCACCCAGGCTCCCCTCAAGGCATCGCCCCTCTACTTCTCGCCCATCTCCCCTTCGCACAACGTTGCCCCTGGCAAGGAGGGCTATGGACGCTACATGCTCACCGTGAGTATACCATATGCATGCACACTCGCTCACTCTGCAGATCCCCTGGAGCCGCACTTCCGGCTGGGGCCAGGCCAAGATCAGCCCTCGTGCCGACCTTTCGTTCGACCCCCTTGCCGGTGTCCTCCAGTAGTACGTCACTTTAAACACACCACAGTACCAGTTGTTGACAAGCGTACAGCGCCACTACTTGCTTTGAGGGCATGAAGTGCTACAAGGACGAGGCTGGTATGTGTATAGGGACTCTTCCACACATTTGTGTTTGTTGTGTGTGGCTCATCTAACACGCGCTACAGGTGACCTCCGTCTCTTCCGCCCCAACCTCAACTTTGACCGCCTGAAGCGCTCGGGTGCCCGTCTCGGTCTTCCCGTAAGCACATGGGACGCAGCCCGTCCCTCCCCGTCGGTAGGCTAACCCCGTTGTTATAGGCCGAGTGGGACAACGCCGAGCTCCTCGACCTCTTCTCCAAGCTCCTCTACCTCGAGACCGACCTCGTACCCCAGGCCGACGGCCAGAACCTCTACATCCGTCCTACCCTCCTCGAGACCTCGGAGTCGTTTGGCATCAAGGAGGACGCCTTTGCTTCGGAGGCTCTCCTCTACGTCGTCACCTCGGTCAACCTTGGTGCCGGTCTCTACGCCTCGGCCGAGGGCAAGGGTCTCCGCCTCGACGCCTGCAGCGAGTTCATCCGCGCCTGGCCCGGAGGCACCGGTAGCTACAAGCTCGGCGCCAACTACGGTACCGTCTCGGTCGCCAAGAAGCCCGGATTCGCCATGTCGCTCTGGCTCCACGGTGCCGAGGACTTTGTGTCCGAGGCCGGTGCCATGAACATCTGGATCATCAAGGAGGCCAAGGACGGCGGTGAGTCGCGGCTATCGCGAAAGATATTGTGATGAGCTTCCAGCTGACACGAATTCCCAGTCCTCGAGTTCGTCACCATGTCCCTCGACAACGGTATCGTTCTTCCCGGCGTTACCCGTGCCTCGATCATCCAGCTCCTCGAGGACCACGCCTCGGGCAAGGCCGAGTTCCCCCTCCCTGGCATGCCCAAGAACATCCGCGTCGTCCAGCGCGACATTCCCATGGCCGAGATCGTCGAGGGTACCAAGGACGGCTCGCTCAAGGGGTGAGTTGTTTGGTGGAAGTGGCACTTTTTTTTTGTTCCCCGGTGCCACTTTCTTTCCACTTTCTAACACAACACCTCCTCGCTTCACCTGCTAACGACCTCAGAATGTTCGGCTGCGGAACAGGAGTTGTCGTTGTACAGGTGGCCGAAATCCAGTACAAGAACGAGCTCTACCAGATCCCCGCCAACCCCGCCATCAAGCTCCTCCGTGACACCATGACCGCCGTCCAGCGCGGCGCGATTGCCCACGAGGACTGGTCGTATGTCATCCCCGCGTGGGAGGCCGGCTCGGCCCAGGAGCACGATGTCGACGGCCAGAAGGTCGTTGCCTAAGGGCAAACGTTTTGGGAAGAAGGATGTCAATAAAACCACATACAACACACACATCACATGCAGACAATAGAAATCATTCACATTCCTGGGGGGTTTGCGCATTTGCCCTGTGGCACGCGGCGTCCAGACGGGGGTACGAGGCCCATGCACGTCGCCGCCATTGTCATCACTAACGCCTTCATATGTGAAAGAGTGGCTACACCACAACCAGATAAGAGTCGGTGAGGGCTGTCAATGGCTGTTGTCGCTTGTTTGCTTTGGAGCGCGTCGTGTGCCAAGAGAGCGGGGGCAACGGGCGAGGCCCGGCCGAAACGATGGTTCCGCCAGCCACCCAATGTCACACTTTTGTGCGCACCACGACCAGCATCACAGCTTACAGCTTGTACACTATGCAATGGCGGGCCTCGTTCCATTCCAGAGGCTAATTGTAATGTTAGGGAGACATGGGTGGTGCAAGGGGCGATACAACGGCGGGTTGGCACCTGTCTCTGGTCGTCCGCCACGAATTGACCAGCGGAACCAACTCCACGTGTGGAGGTGTCTGTCTCAAGGCACACCGCCCAGAGTACTTTGCTGATGGCCTCTGTTGTTCGTCGCCCCCTCCCCCACACGTCCGACGTCCACAGTCTGTTGCACCCAATCCCCCCCATCAGACCTGTACATCACACAGCCGAGAGCGTGTTTGGACCATCTACTGCAACCACACCCACGCAATTGTACTATCCCTCCCCGGCCAACTCGCTCCGTGAGCTCTACAACTCGTCAACCACGCACCCGTCGCGCCGCCTACCGCCGCCTTCTCTGCCTCCCCCCACTACCCATCTACCCCTCGCAGCCAGACGCCGCCCATCTTCCAGTGACAAGCAGTGTCATGTCCGGTTACGAGTTAGTCGTGGCTCACAGCGTCCATCGTCAATTCACGCGTTTAGCTAACCCTCCCCAGTCAAGGCGACATGAAGATGCTTGGTGTGACGCCGCCGATCTCGACGGACCCGCCCAAGGACACCGACATCAAGTCGAGCGATGGTAGGTTGCTGGTCTGGCCCCGCGCATGGTGTTGCCCGAGCCTCACTGATGGCAACGTGCTATAGCTCTCATGGAGGACCTCGTCGCGCTCAGGCAGTTTGAGTCTGACCAGGAACGTAAAGTTCGGTACGTATGGCTGCGGACGCCTCGGCGTACTCGTGTGATGAGCGTTCGTTTCGGTGCTGACAGTGATCGCAAGTGAGAAGCTGCTGTCCAGCATCGCCGCGCTCGTGACCAAGTTTGTCCACGACGTGTCGATCAAGAACGGCCTCTCTGAAAAGGTCGCCACCGAGGCGGGTGGACGCATCTACACCTCGGGCTCGTACCGGTGAGTTCTAGTGATGCAGCTGCGTTTCGCAAACCATGACTGACAGCCGCCGCCCAGACTTGGTGTCCACGGCCCCGGCTCTGATATCGATACCATCTGCGTCTGTCCTCGACACATTTACCGCGAGGACTTCTTTGGGACGTTCCAGCAGATGCTCCGTGACTGGCCGGCCGTCACCCAGATCTCGGTACGTCCGGCACTGGCTGAGCCTGCCCCCCTGTTTCAAGCTGACCATCCATCAGGCTGTCGAGAGCGCGTTCGTGCCCGTCATCAAGACCGTCATCTCTGGCGTGGAGGTCGATCTGCTGTTCGCCCGCGTCAACCACCCCGAGGCTGGCGACAAGCTCGACATTGAAAAGGACGACATTCTCCGCGGCGTCGACGATGCCTCGCAGAGGAGTCTGAACGGTAGGTGCTTGGTTCAGCAAGCCCAAGTGCTGATGGCAAGGTCCTCGTGTCACAGACATGATCCTTAACCTCGTCCCCGACGTGCACACCTTCCGCACAGCACTCCGCGCCATTAGGTTGTGGGCCAAAAGTGAGTACCGTGGTGGCCATCTATTTCTTCACCATGCGCTAACGGTCACGCAGAGCGAGGAATCTACTCCAACGTTCTCGGTTACCCTGGTGGCGTTGCCTGGGGTCTCCTCACGGCGCGTATCTGCCAACTGTACCCGAACGCGGCGCCCTCCGTCATCGTGTCAAAGTTCTTCCCCATCTATTACCAATGGTGAGCTTTGCGCTCCGCAGCACTAGCTAACAAGAAGGGGCTGGCCCCAGCCGGTTCTGCTCAAGCGCATTGACGCCGGTCCCCCCAACATGACCCACCACGTCTGGAACCCCAAGGTACGGCTCCTTTTTATGACTAACGTTGACACCCTCTAGACCGACCGCCGAGACATGGCCCACCGCATGCCTGTCATCACCCCGGCGTACCCGTCAATGTGCTCGACCCACAACATCACCGCGTCGACCATGACCATTGTCAAGAACGAAATGCTGAGGGGTAAGCTTATCCTTGCGCACACAAGCTGACATGGAAGCGATGCAGATCACCGATAAGATTGTCAACAACCCGGGCTCGTCGTGGAAGGAGCTCTTCGAGCCCGTCGACTTCTTCAGCATGTACCGAACATATGTCCAGGTCGTCGCTGCGGCCGGGACCTCGGAGGGCATCAAGGACTGGAGCGGCATGGTCGAGTCGCGTATCAGGACACTGGTCCAGGACCTGGAGATGACCGACAACGTCCTCCTTGCCCACCCTCAGGCGCACAGCATCTCCAACGAGTTTATCTGTCTGACCGACGAGGAGCAGGCGGCAGCGTCGCAGGGCGAGCTCAGCGTGGAGGCTATGCAGCGCAAGGAAGAGGACTTTGCGGGTCAGGACTACAAGAAGGTGTACACCAAGAACTTCTTTATCGGTCTCGACATTGAGAGGAAGCCCAGTACGTGGTTGCGCCCGCTTGTACGACGTTTGCTGACCGCGTCTGTGCAGAGGACAGCCAGGGTGGCCGCGTGCTCAACCTCTTCTACCCAAGTAAGCGGTTCTGCTCGGGCTGCCAGGGTTGGGACAAGTACGACGAGCAGGAGATGAGCGTCATTCTCCGCCCGGCCAGGAGGTGAGCTGTTTGATGTTTTCCACACGAAGCTAACCAGCAGATCCGAGCTGCCGTTTTATTGTTTTCCAGACGGCCAGCCCAAGCCCAAGAAGAAAGGGAAACGGGCACAGGAAAAGGTAAGCTTGTCACTCCTGGACTCAGCTGACCCACAGCCAACCGAGTCCGCCGGCGAGACGTCTGACAGCCACGGCCCCAGCAAGCGCTCCAAGTCGGACGTGGGAGGACCCGAGGACGGCGTACAGTCACCAGCAGCCAACGGTACCCCCGCCGACCAGCACGCACCTCTACCTGGACTCAACGGCGCACCGGTCGAGCAACAGGCGGTCCTCTCGGGCGCCAACTGAGCTTGCTGCCCATGACGCCTGGCTCCAGCCTTGCTGACCTCCCCACTTCCTCTCCCCACCTCCTCCAGCCTCCTCACCCCACCCGCCAAATACAACCTCCCTCCCGCTCCTCACTTTGATATTGTCTCCATATAGCATTCCCAGCCGACATCGATCATCACCTGCGAGCTGTACCATAGTTCAGCTGAAATAAATCACAAAAAACACACACGCCATCCCGACGAAAACGTCCCCTTTTAACAGAAATCAATGCATTATCATATGGCGGTGCGTCTTGGTGAGCCGCTGACGCCGTACAGGTCGGCTTCCTTGGCGGCAGTGGACCTTCCTTCCTTCCTCGGCTGACTCATCTTCCTTCCTTTCCTCTTTCCTCTCACCCACCACCTCCTTCCCAACATACACTCACCATGCCCAGTCTCAGCAACCACTCACGCGCGCTACAACGCAACAAGCGCTCATCCTCTGCCCTCTCAGACATTGACGATCGTGCTTCCCCCACACCGACGCCCCGCATCAGCGCCCGTCCCCGCGCCTCTTCCTCCTCCCAGACCAACCACACACAGCCGCACGCTCGCGCCCGGTGGGTCGAAGAGGGCACCGCCATCCTCCCACCAACCTCTCCATACCCCCACCCCGGTGCATCTCCAGCACCAGCTCCGACGGCAGGCCCGTCGCGCACGACCTCGGAGCGTAACTCTGCTTCGCACCTCCCAACGCCGCCGTCTGGAACGTATGTCGTGGGCGAGGGAGAAGGGAGCGACGACGAAGACAACTTTGGACCCAAGGTGAGGTCTCGATTACCGGTTGTCTCTCTAACCTCGTCAGGTCCTCGCGTTCCATGCTCCTGGCCAGAACAACCTCGCGGCTGCCTACTATGACCCAGCCACACGCAAGCTCCAGGTTCTAGAGGACACGAAGGATACCTGGGGATGGGACCTCGCCACCCTATGTAAGTGCAGTTGTCAACAGCAAGTGTTTGCAAACTGACGTTCCCAGTGGTGGAGCAGCTCCAGCCCGACGAAGTGGTGCTGAGCACCAGCGCGCCCGCCACTCTTGCCACGATGGCACAGGACTACTGTGAGGTCTCAAATGCCCGATCTACCGTCTGACCTCGGACATAGGCTCTGCCCACCCCTCGGCCAACATCGTCACCCTGCCTGCAAACCACTTTGCGCACACGATGGCGACGTACCACCTCGCCTCGGTCCGCCTGCCGCGTGACTTGCGCGCCACCGTCCCGCTAGCCACCGCGACCACGTCCCGCACGGCCGCCATGACCTGGTCCGATTCCGGTCGCGGAGGTCCAAGACCCGGTGGCAGGGGCGCGGCGCCGACGTCGGCTGCAGCGGACGAGGAGGGCGACGAGGATGAGTACCCCGGCGAGGACGGGGCGGGAATGGGCGAGGTTCGCCTGTCGCTGCTCAAGCTGGGCTGTCGAGTCAATGTCGATGCCCCCATGGCCGTGAGTTCAAACCACGTGGAACACTTAGACGGTGTAGCTGACTGCTCCTAGGTGTGTACGGCTGGAGCGCTCCTCAGCCACCTTGTGCGCACCCAGTCCCTAGACATTATGCCCGGCAACGAGGCGGCGTTTGACCTGGACGGTATTGAGAGTATGGACCTGTGAGTGCTGGTTCTGGGACCTCGGCTGACGACGTAGCGAGGAGCACATGCTCATCAACCAAGATGCCTTGACGTAGGTATGTGTGCCTCGACTGAGTCCTAACCCACACAGCTCGCTGGCGGTGTTTGACGTCGAGGCCCATGCCTTCATGCACTCCAGTGCACAGAAGCCTGGCCTGTCTCTGAACAGTGAGTTGAACAATTGGTGGATTTCAGCTCACACGCAGGCGTGATCAACACGACCGTCACCCCGCTCGGCCGCAAGCTCTTCCACACGTGGCTCCTCCGCCCTCTCATTAACATTGACCGCATCAACGCGCGCCTCGACGCAGTCCAGCTTCTCTCCTCCAAGGAGTATACCGAGCCCCGGAAGCAGACCAAGAAGGAGCTCAAGGGGTTCAAAAACGTCGTGGCTCTGTGCCAAAAGATCAAGAGTGGCAGGGCCAGCTACAAGGACTGGCAAGGGGTCGTGGATGTGGGTAGCCTGTTTACACCTTGGTCTGACCCACCGCTACAGGCACTGTCTGCTGTCATCGCCATCAAAGACTCTCTCGGCGTGATGAGGCTACGTGGCCGTGCCGAGGTGGTTGAGAAGGTGAGGTGAAAAATGCGGTCCGCCCTGACCAGCTCTCAGCTTCACCATGCGTTTACCGACAAGGTCCATCGATATCTCATGGATACAATCGCACTGGTAAGCTGACACACCCATAGTAGGAAAGCTGATCTCAGATTGACTGGGACATGTCGCGCGACGAGGGCCGTGTCTGCATCCGCAGCCAGATTGACGACGAGCTTGACCAGTGGCGCGAAGACTATGCCCGCCTGGAACCCCTGCTCGTGAGTCGGGAGGTACTGCTACCAAACTGAGCCCAGAACCAAATGTCCCGTGTCATGGCGCAGCGTATCCCGCCCAACATCTGCGAGCACCTCAACGTGCTCTACCTGCCCCAGCTGGGCTGTCTGGTGGCGGCGCATGCAGTGAATGACCCAGGCTCGATTCCGGCCGAGTGGGAGCAGCAGGTGAGTACGATGCTGCAACAATGCTGACGACCCAAGTTCAACACGGACGAGGTGACCTACTTCAAGACACCCGAGATGCACAACCTGGACGAGCACTATGGAGATCTCCAGAACGTGATCATTGGTGAGCGCAAGAACAACACCAAGGGCTAATCGGCACAGACCGGGAGATTGAATGGGTCCAGCGTCTAGCTGAACGCCTAGAGGACGTCGAGGAGGACATTCTGGCTCTTGGGGACGCCGTTGCCGAGCTGGACTGGTGAGCTTATCTTTCCTCCACGTAGCTGACAGCAGCCTCATCGCCTTTGCCGAAGCTGTTGACCGTTTCGACCTCCGCCGTCCCGTCACCAAGGAGCAACCCGTCCTCAAGATTCGCAAGGGCTTCCACCCGCTACACGCAATGTGTGTTCCAACCGAACAGTACATTGACAACGACACGGTCCTCGAGGGAGGCGGTGATGGAGACCACAGCAGCATGGTGAGCTCAACCTCCGTCACCACACCAATCTGAGCTCATGACAGATTGTCGTCACAGGCCCCAATGGCTCTGGCAAGTCGGCATATGGCAAACAGGTCGCCCTCATCACGTTCATGGCCCACATTGGCTGCTTTGTTCCTGCCGAGAGCGCTGAGATTGGCATCTGCGATAAGAGTGAGTACCGGGGAGCCGGCACATGTCGCTGACTCTAGTCTTCACTCGTGTCCAGACCCGCGAATCTGCCTCCAAGGTGAGCTAGAGGGTTGTATGCCGCTGAGCTGACATCAGACCGGCTCGGCATTCATGATCGACCTCAGCCAGGTCTCTCAAGCGCTCCGTGGTGCCACCTCCCGATCGCTTCTGATTCTGGACGAGTTTGGCAAGGGTGGGTGAGGAAATGGTTAGGGAACCTGACCCCGCAGGAACCATGTCCAGTGACGGAGCAGGTCTGCTCGCTGGCGTCATCACCTTTCTGCTCAAGGGACCAGGCCCCCGTACCGTCGTGTTGACACACTTTCAGTGGGTGCACCCCCCGACAGGAGTTACTGACCCAAACAGTGAACTCTTTGCACAGCAGTTCCTCGACGAGTCCATGCCCATCATTTTCTGCCACATGCAGAGTTTGCTGGTCGAGGACACCAACCGCCTCACCTATCTCTTCAAGTTGGTCCTTGGTTCGGCGCACCCGTATGTAAGCTAACCAAACAGACTTATGCCCACGGTATGCATGACTTCCAACGCCGCCGAGTGTGCCCTTAACAACGGTATCCCCGAGGACATTGTCGAGCACGCGCGCAAAGTCAGGTGGGTTGTTCACTCCATCTCAACGTTTCAGTGCATTAACGCACCCCAGCGACTACCTGTCAAAGTTCCAAATCACCAAGCTCATCGACGCGCAACTGACCGACGAGGACCTCGACGACCTGCATTCCGCCGAGGAGCTGGCCAAGCGCTTCCTCTGCTGGAACTTTGACGAGGAGAACGACGTGCTTGACGAGCTGGACCGCCTGGTCGAGGGCCAAGAGACGGAGGAGGAAGAGGTTCTGCGTCCCGGCGAGGGAGGACTTGGTGTGGCGGCTGTGGAGATGATGCAGCTGCAGGATATCCGGGAGGTGGATGAGAGCCTTGTGGAGGACACGGACGACTACTGAACGTGGGTCTGTAGGATACTCATGGTATAGCATTGTCTTCCTTCTTCCTATACATCTTTCAGTTTCCGCTTACAGCTTCCTCTTCCATACAACAAGCCTCTCACCGCCTGGAGGCGTGTTGACGCGCTTCTGCTCCTCGGGCACATCCTTGGACCAAACGACTTCCCAGTCCTTGCCCAAGTGCTGCACGTACTCGTCCTCTGTCAGGCTGAAGGGCGGACCAAACGGGGGCGGGTTGCCGTTGAGCGGGTACTGGAGGGTAACCAGGCGCGTTCCGGGGGCAGCGCGGGAGATGGTGGTCATGCGCTGACCCCACTGGGCCCGGAGGGTCGGGGGAAGGGCACAGAGGAAGCTAGCAAACGAGTCTTAGCCAGCGTACCAGCGCACAGGTTGCGAGGGCGAGCACACTCACGTGTAGTCATAAATCAAATCATAGCCCTCGCCATGGTTAAACTTGAAGAAGTCGCCCTCGACGACCTTGGCAGACGCCTTGCGGGGCGCCTTGTCGTTCTCGGCCTCGAGCCACTTGTTCGCACTGACGACACCGGTCGGTGCGACGTCCAGACCAGTCGCGTCGAGACCACGGCGGGCGAACAGGTCGACATCGTAGCCCTGGATGAGATGATGTGTCAGCGATGGTCGAGCTGAAGGGGCATGTGATGGTCCAGCTCGTCTTCCAGTAGACAACTGGACTGCTTACTGCACTCACCTGTCCACAGCCGGGGACAAACGCCTTTCCTTCCCTCGCAACGCCTACGGTATCGCTCTCGGGCGAGTTGAGGAAGCCGACAAGGGTAGGATGGGACTTGGACTGGTCCCAGCCGGTCGCGCCAGTTTCCCTGTGGACGTGGTCAGCACAGATCAAGAGGACAGAAACACAGAAGGCAGAAAGGATGAGCCGTGCCGAGGTGATCACCAGGGCGTGACACCTCGTGTTGCCTCGCCAACATGGTTGTTCAGACGCTTCCCTCTTGCCCACCGCCCAGCGACGACTCACCAGCGCTTCTCCCACATGGCTGCACTCTGTCAGCCCCATCTCCGCCACTAAGCATGCACGTACCAGGGTAGTTTTCAACGTCGGTGGGTTTGATCTCCTCGCTCATTGTGGTGCAAGTTGGCCAGACTGATGATAGAAGAGGAAAAAGCAAAAGAGCAATAGAGCAATAGCAACTGGACGGTTAGGTCGAGTAAATGTCCTTGGCGGCTATGACGTCGAAGTCGGCGACAGGCGGCCCTGGCGGCGCGCGATGTCGGTCCTCCCGCGACCACGTTCGCCTAATTGGGGATTGCTTTGTAACGCTGTAGTGGACGGCATTGCGTGCAAGCTGACGAGGTATGAAATCTAGTTGGTGCTGAAGCCAAGCCGAGCTGTAAGTGAGAAGCGTGAACTTACGAGGGTAGTGTCGGCACAAGACCCAAAGTGGTCTGAAAACGCTGCTGTTCCCTAATAGCAGCAGGCCTTAGGACAATAAGCACCCAAAGTTGTTGTGACCTGGAACTTCCAAGTGCAACACATACATGATGCCCGAGCACCACCAGAGCTACATGCAGGGGGTCTCATCAGGTGAGAGAGACCAGGTTGTTCGTGTTTTGAAGGACAAGGAGCACCTCGCGATTCAACCAGGCCATGCTGTCTGTCGGCCGAGCTGACACGTGATGACACCAGACACGGTCACGCGGCATTGGTGTGTTCTGCGCCTCGCTATGTCCTACTCAGGCGTGCACTTGTTGACAGCAGCACGCACTTGGTATGAGGCGCCCAGTGGCCGTCTACCGCGTGTACGGGGTGAAGCTCTCACAACCCTCTAAAACTCTCGCCTACGGGTGTCAGTCAATGGTCCTAGGTCCAGTTTTGGAGCACCTCACCGCCTCGACAGAAAGACACTGGCGGGTTAGCAAACAGTGGCGATCACGGCAACGGGGCTGAGACTTGTCGACCGAGCGGTGGCAGGCCCTTGGTGCTACGGAGCTCGTTGATCTCGGCCAGCTGCTGCTGCACGAGAAAGTCTCCGGAGGGCGCGTACACGTCACTCGAGGTCAGCAGTACCCTGCCATGTCGTCGACTCACACGTGCCATCCAAGGAGGTCCACGTCCTGGTCCGACGAGTCAAGTGCACACGCATCGTCCGGATCAAATAATTGTACCATGGCGTCCCACGGCGTGTCGAGGTCGCGGTCGATGTCGCTGCCCTCGACTCGCATCTCGACATGGTGGATGTTTCCGTACCGTTTCAAGGCGTCGTACAGCTGGGCCGGAGACGGCACACCAGTGGGCCAGTCGTACTCGTCCATCCAGTACTCGCGCTCAATGGCCGGCTTGTCGGGTCCGACGTACTTGAGCGGCTCAATGACTCGACGCGTGAAGAGGATGCGTCGCTCGGGGTAGAGGTTGTCACCAGGTAGACAGAATGTGATGCAGTAGCCCCAAAGGACGGGGTGGTTGTTCATGACGGCCAGGGCGCGGTCCGCATCTTGTGTCGATGCGAAAGCTAGACGAGCTTGGCCGTCAGCAGGGGCATGGCGCGATACAAGCTACCTTGATTGGCGCCTGGATGGAGGGCATCGTCTTGGGACACGGCGAAGCTGACGAGGCCGGGGCAGAGCTTTTGCACCGTTTCTTCGAACCACGAGAGGCTGACATGGAGGGGTATGTGGCAGGCGTCTACGAGGAGTGTCTTGCCTGGGTATCGGTCCTGCAATGGATGGTCATAGTCGTACGGTGCGGCCATGATGGGGGTATAGATGAGAAGGTATGAATGTTGAGGATGTGTCTAGCTAGGCATGACGTCAGATGTAACAAACAACATTGTGGTGACGGGGGCAATGAGGCACGCAGAAACAGCGTGATAACCACGTCGTTTACACGTGCTCCCGCATATGCGTGGGCGTCATTGACCAGACCGTCGAGCACACATGATTTGTTGCCTCCAGAAGGTGAGGTCGTCCGGTTGTCGCATGTTCTCATGTGGCGCCTGGGGCGCCAGCGTTCCATGCGAGAGTTGTATTAATGCAAAAATCCTATCTTCTTTCTAATCTACAAGCCCTGCAGCGGCCCAACCACCGACTGCACCTTTGTGAGGACTTCGGCCCACTCGCCCTCCCTCTCCGATAGCCAAGTGATTGCTCCGCCGGCGCCGATACTGAGTTCTGAGGAACGAGGTCAGCCTGTTGAAGTGCGTGTGACCTCGAGTTATCACTTACGGTCGCCTTCCAGCACCATTGTGCGGATCACCACGCTCAAGTCTGCACTGCCACAGAGGGAAAAGTATCCCAAAGCGCCAGAGTAGATTCCACGCGGGTGGTGGTCCTCAAACCCATCGAGGATCTGGACAGAACGCAGCTTCGGTGCTCCGGTCATGGATCCGGGCGGGAAGCACCGCTTGACGGACTCGACGGCACCGATCTGTGGTGCCAGCTGACCCGACACGGTGGTCACGAGGTTGTGCACGCCGTACGACTCAAGAGCGATGAGTTGCGGCACCTTGACGGTCGAGGGCACGCAGCACGAGAGGAGGTCGGAGCGGATGAGGTCGACGATCTGTTTGGGTCAGCTGGATGTCCATTGGAGTCGGAGAGCGACCCACCATGAGGTTCTCGGCGCGCTCCTTAAGGTCCTCGCTCAGCTCCTTTCCACGAGCCGTATCCTCGCGCGCTGCCTCGGCCTTGCACGCATCACTGCCCACGTCCTTGCCCTCACACCCAACACCGGGGACGCAGACACACTGTCCCGGACGCACACGTGCACGCGTGCCCTTGATGGGACGCATCTCAATTTCGCCCTTGCGGATCTGGAGGAACCGCTCGGGCGACGATGAGAGGACGTGCAGCCCCAGCCCCTTTGGAGTGGGGATGCAAGGGAAGGAGATGAACGTCGAGTAGTAGGCAGGGTTGAACGAACGGAGGCGGAGGTACGTGCTGTACGCGTCCGAGTCGGCCGTAGCGAGGAAGGAGGTGGTCTGGTTGAGTTCGTAGCTCTCGCCTTGGCGGATAGCCTCGCGACACGCGTCGATGCGGGACATGTGCTCCTCGCCAGCGATGCGCGGGCGGAAGGTCGGGAAACGCTCTGCGGGAGTGACGCTCGAGACAGCCGGCGAGGCAAGGACGTCACGAACATCAGCCGTGTAGCTCTCAAACTCGGCCGCGGGGGTGCCGAAGCGAACGCCTTGGGACTGGAGCCAGTTGAGCATGTCGGCACCGCCAATGACGCCGTTGTCCGCGACCACACCGCGCACTGCCCACTCGCCATCCTCGGAGCGCTCGATGAGGCGGTCGGCCCACGCCCAGACAGCGTCTACACGTTCGCCGGCCGCCTTGGCCGGCCGCCTGTAGCCTGCCAGACTCTCCTCCTTCATCTCGTAGGTGAACCAGCCGATCCAACCGCCACGGAAGCCGCCAGCACCTCCGTCGACGCGTGCCGCGAGGGCTTGCTGTCCGGCGTCAAACCATGACCAGAAGGTCTCGCCGTAGGGCAGAACGAGCGACACTGGCTGCGAGGAGCCGGCGTAGAGCTGAACAGTGCGAGTGGCAAGAGTGTAAGTGAGAACAAACTTGGGCGCGGCAAGAGATGTGGTGGTGGGGCGAGATGGCTGGATAGGTTAGCAAGCTCGCAACAGCCGAAGACCACCTACACTCTTTCCATCGAGCCACACCTCGCCGATCTTGTCCCTGTCGGTGCGGATAATACGCTCGTAGATCTCAGCCGTCTCCCGATCCCGTCCGAGGTCGCCAAATTTGTGTTCGAGAAGCGAGAAGCGAGCAGTCGGCGCCGGCCTGTCACCTGTCGGCGAGGTGGTGCGCGTCGGCGCCGCTGACGAAGCCACGCGGTAGGTGCATGCTTGGACAAGCTGGCGCTCGAGGCGGGGGAAAACAGGCGGGGAAGAGTGGAATGTGTGTACCTTGTCGAGGAAGGCGTGTAGGAGGTCGGCGCCGCGAGTGGACGAGATGGACTGAGTGTTAGTTAGTGCCGAGAGAGGACCCTAACTCACCTCGGGGTGATATTGGACGCCCCAGATGGGGAACGAGCGGTGTGCGAGACCTTGGATGGTGGGCTCGCTGCCGTTCTTCGGGTCGGACCAGGCAGTCACCTCGAGGTCAGAGGAAAGGGCTGGGGTGGTCAGAGCACAACCTGGAGGGGCAGTTCACCACTCACTGGTCGGATCCACGACGAGCGAGTTGTAGACGACCGCATCAAACCCGTTCTTGGCCTCGTCGGGAAAAAGAGGGGACGCGAACAGTCCCGAGGCGGTCGCGACGGGGGCAACGCGAACGACGTGGCCGTGGGTAATCTTGGGGGTGTTGATGATCTGGCTGGTCAGTTATAAACAGGCCAGGTGTAGCTCACCTTGCCGCCGAACGCGACGCCGACCGCCTGGTGGCCCAAGCACACGCCGAGGATGGGAACGGGGTGTGCGCGGAGGAGCTCAAGAGCAAAGCCAATGTCCTGGATGTCAGAAACAGGCCTCTATCAGTACACTCACCGAGGGCTTGTCAGGCCGTCCTGGACCGGGGGACAAGATCACGCAGTCAATGTTTGGGATGACATCACGTTGGAAGGTGGTCCTGTGGAACGTTAGGTTGGGATTGCACCAGTCTAAAGTCTAACGTACCAATCATACTTGTCCGCCTTGATGACTACGACCTTGCGCAGGACCTCTGCATCCGAGTACAGCTGGGTAAAGAGGATGAGGAGGTTGTTGGTGTCTAGGAGAGTAAGCGTCGGGGCGATAAGGAAGGCACGATGGAGAAAGGAGGGGGCACGCTCATAGCAAGCGCGTAATGCCAGGTATCAGGCCAGAACAAACACACTACTCACACGAATCATAGTAGTCGATGATGACCGTACGGGGGAGGGGCGGGACCATCGCGCAACAACACCGTTAGAGAGCACCAAGAACAACAGTCTCGGGAGCGATGACGATGACGGCGACGCGGAGTGGGTTGGGAAAAGTTGGCTTGCCGGAAGGAACTTGTTTGAACAATCACCGGGGCTCCGCCATTCCACAGCTTCTGTCGAGTCATCGCGATATCCGCAGGCACACTCGTGGATCGCTCCGTTGTGAGTGCCCTTGACACCATCCTCCATGGCCAACAAAGACGACAGCATGGCTGCAGTGTACGCGAGCAAGGCAGCGTTGCGCAAGAGCATGCTGCGCACGCTGCGGGGCATCTCCGAGGCTGACCTCGCGAGCCAGTGTGGGTTCGTAACCGTCGAGTGACCAACTAACCCATCAGCCCAGGAGGTCACTCGCCTGCTCTTTGAGCAGCCATTCTTCACCAAGGCCAGCACAGTCGGATGCTACTTGAACATGGCCAAGGGGGAACTTCGAACTGACGGTATCGTCAAGGAGCTGCTCGCTTGTACGTTAGCGGTCGGGAGAATGCAGTCTGACGACCCAGCGGGGAAGGCTCTGTACACGCCTTACCTCCCGCCCTCCGCTTCTCAGCCCGGCGAACCGACACCCCTCATGGACATGCTCCGCCTGTACAACACTCAGGACCTCGAGTCGTGCCCGCTTGACAAGTGGGGTATCCTTGACCCGGGAACCCATCGCCGTGACGTCGAAAACCAGCCCCGCGAGGACGGTGAGCTTTGGCCCACCCCACCCACACCCGTTGTGGTCTGTCACCCTAACTAACCCATGTCCCAGTTATGGATCCATCGGCGCCGCCACTGGACGTCATCCTTGTTCCAGGTGTCGCCTTTGACGCCCAGTGCAATCGAGTAGGTCGTTGGAGGCTGGCAGTCGCTGCCCGCTTCATGTCCGACATGACTAACTTGCTGACCGACAGCTCGGCCGCGGCAAGGCGTTTTACGACACCTTCCTCGCCAAGTACTCCGCAGCACGGACGCGTCCATTGCTCGTCGCGCTCGCTCTCGCACCACAGGTTATCGACGAGGACGTCCCTGTCACAGACTCGGATTTCACCCTCGATGCGGTCTTGTCGCCAGCCGGACTGGTGTGGCGCGAAGGAGCAAAGCCAAAGTAGGAAGCGACTCTATAGATAGCATGTGAACATGAGAAAAAGGCAGGACGCGTCGCGTCGCGCATTTGTTGTCCTTGCTGGCGCGCATGCACATATGGCTGAGTGGTCTGGCAACCGAGGACAGCACCGGCGCACCGGCGTGCGGTGGCAGGACCTGTGCAGGTGTAAGCCAAGGTTGAATTCTCGATTGAGCCCTTTGGTACCTTTGTTGTCCTGACTCACTCTTTTGCGCGTCCGTTCTGTCAGGATCCATCTGAACAGAGCCGGCGCTGAAACGACCACATGCGCTTCTTGCATTGATGACTGTGGTACTCTGGCACCCCAAACCATGTTCGGCGGCCCGATACAGAGAACACGCACAAAATAGTGCCCACCCCCTTCTTCGCCGCAAACGTTAACGCTAACGGTGTGCCGTTCCGTTCTCCGCGGCGCGCACAAAGTCAGGCCGGCCGAGACAGTCGCGTTAAGGTGCTGTTTAGAAACCGGCACGGAAAGGAAACACGAACAAATGAACCTTACCTCAACTTTTACCCTCAGTTATCGCAGCATGTCGAAGGGAGAGTGGGGGGGTGGCGGGCAACGCTCGCCCGTTGAGGCAGTTTCTGAGGCACAACAGAGCTGGTAGCACGCTACAGCTGTGGGCTTGGTCTCTCATCAATGGTTAGTGGTCCGCCCTAGCATGTCGCTTGACCTCTTGTACGCGGTCATCGACCAGTAGAGGACTATGTATGGTAGCGTAGATCATGTACACAATCCACAACGGTGGTAACTGCAATCGCTGGCCTGGAATACCAGTGGCTCTGGCCAGGTCTGATGAGTGCGCACGCCACATTTGGCTGGCATGGCTGGCGCCTGGCATGGCTGGCCTGACTAGGACGTGCGCTATCCTGGGCTCCTGGGACCACGTCGGGAAGGTTGGCGGGCGCAAGGCCTTAATGTTGCTGACGCTTTTCTAGTGGTTGGCGTGCAAAGGCGCTGTTCTAATGCACGCGCTACAGTGTGTTGGCCGTGTTGGGGGACCTCCAGGAGACACTTGGGCAAAGGGGCTAGCTGTAATTCAGTCTACGGCACCCGGTTCCAGGGTGGCACAACCGGCCCAGGATGGGGGCCTGATATGGGCCTGAACGATCAAGCCAAGTGATGCAAACGTGAGTGCTAAACCCACATGCCACAGCGCTAGAACGGCTAGAACGGTGCCATCCGCCTCTCTCTGCGGCATGCGACGCCTGGCAGGCCACACATGCTGCTGCCTTGAATCGGAGCTTGAGGTCTACTATTCAAAGACGCCAATTCCAGGGGCAGGCATTTAGCGTGCCTCCGTTTGTCGCTGTACCGCTGTCCAGACGCGCGCCTCTGACATCGACTGCCTGCCTGCCTGCCTGCCTACCTGCCTGCTGCCTGGCTGCCATGCACAGAGAGACCGGGCACAACAGCCTGGGGAGAGGGTCTCCTTTGACTGAGAATGAAAAGACGCCAGTGGCGTTTTGAGCAATGAATGACAACGGAAGGATCAGATGCCCTCTCCCCCCCTTCCCTTCGGACAGACAAAGGAAAGGCACAGACACACACCTATAGACGTATCCTCTGCAGTCAACTTTGCACTCACTATCTCGTCTCTCTCTCGCTCTCTCACAAACACGTCGCGCGTGCAGGTACACCATTCACCACCCTTCTGGCAAGGCGATAAAGACGACTGCAACATCAAAAGAGATCCCACTTTTCGCGTGTCCTTGCGCCCCCCCAACCCCCAACCCACACTACAATGAGCTCCACCATCCACAAGTTTCTGTTTTCCCCGCCTCCCTCGCCCCCACTTGAAGGCGCAGTGCCGGCTCACAGTCCGTTCACACCACTCCGTTCACTCCTTCCCGCCGGTCTCGCTGGTATGGAGCCTCCTCCATCGCCCAAGCTGTCGCGTTCAAGCACCCCTATCGGCAACAGGAGAGCTGGAGCCGACGTCGACTACATGTCGCTCCTGCCCCCCATCAACATTGAAGCTGCCAACCAGCCCAGCGTGCGTGAGAAGGTCGCGCTCTTCTCACCGCCCCTCCTGTCGCCGCGTCTTGTTCGCAACCGTATTCCTCGTCCCCTCCTCCGTCTCATGGCCTTCATCACCATCGTCGTGTCGGGCGTCATGCTCATCCGCTGCTTCACCGAGGCCGTTGCCCCCGTCCCCAGGCGCCAGGACCACCCGATCATGAGCAACTACCGCCCTGCGTTCGTCCCCGCTGCGGTCGGCGCCAACCGCCAGATGCCGCTTGTCGCTCGTGAGTAACAGCACCTTGCCTATGCTTGTCCCCCACCCATAGAGTGAGGGGCCATGCATGCTGGGCCCCTGGGCTAGTAACCCGCTTGGGCTAACAATAATCTCCAGCCAACCCCCGCGCCTTCCGCCCTGCATCGCATCCCCTGCCAGACTCCCACGAGCTGCTCGCCCTGCAGAGTTTTGTCATGGAGACGGCCTACAACCACCTCTCGTCCAGCGTCGACGCCTCGAAGCCTCTCGACGCCCACGACCTTTTGGGTCCCGCTGCCCGCAAGCTCGGCGGCAGCGGCAGCGAGCGCGAGAAGGAGTGGTTCGCCGAGGTCAGCGCGGAGAACGCCAACAACGTCGTCGTCTGGCACTCGTCTGCGTCTGTGCCACACTATGTTCTCGAGGGCATCAACTCGCGCCACGGCCAGGGTCACCGCGCAACCCTCGTGTCGCTGGCCTCGCGCTCGGATGGTGACCTCATTGGCGCGATCATGAAGCGCCTTGGCTTTGACGTCGACGCGGCCCCACTCCTTGTGATCGGTGGCCAGCCCACCGTGGCTACGGAAGAGGTTATGGACGAGCTTCGCAGCTCGGGACAGCTCAACGAAAAGCTGTCGGCCATCGGATGGAGGCTTAGGAGGTAGTGTGTGATCAGTTGCGAGAGATTGCGAGAGTTGCGAGACACACCAGGACAAAGAGAAGAATGTGTAACTATTGGTTTTGTAGTAGAGAGAGAAACCCCATTGTGTTTTAGTAATAGTACCAGGACCATCATGCATGGCCGCCACCACCCATGCCACCCAACAACGCCGCCACGACGCATCCCTCACATGTCACAGCGATCACAGCGATCGCAACGGCGGCATCAAACGAGGCACGGATTCCACCGTCAGCAGAGGACGCGGAGGCAAAAAGCCCGGGTTGACTGGGTTACACGTGTTATTTTAACCTACCTGGGACCTCCAGTATCAGACGCTCACTATTGACGCGAGGACGCGCGCTCGCGACCAAATGACACTTGATCAATCGCGGTCATTTTGGCTCTCTCCATTCCTCTTCCGTCAAACAGCAACAACAGCAAGACTGCAGAGGAACAGCCATGTCGCACGTCACCTTTGACAACAGTGAGCTTGCCGGAGAACGTGGATGGCGGCATCTCTGCTGACGCTACCTTTAGTCTACATGGGCGAGTCGGGCGAGCTGGGCAGTGAGTGGTAACCATGGACCTTCTCTCGTCATGCCGTTGCTAAACCTGTTCTCTTCAGAGCTTCGCTTCAACCCCGCTGGCTTTGGCTGGAAGTCGTACAAGGACGAGGAGAACACCCCCACCACCTTTACCGGTACCGATGTCCGCAGCGGCACTTGGATGCGGTATGTTTATGTCTTGCCTTCTCTCACCTTGGAGACTGGGTGGGTGTTGAGCATTCGCGCTGACATGTCGCAGTGTGGCGCGCAACTTTCAGCTTCGCCTGCTGATGCGTTCCCCCGACAAGCCTATCGTGACCTTTGACGGCTTCAAGCGCGAGGTGAGTGGCAGACGCGCCTCCTCGACATGGTGTCCCTTTAGGTGTGTGTGTGGGTACTCCGCTGACTGGAGCAGGACCACGACAAGGTCAAGCGCACCATTAACGAGTACTTCAACGTTACTCTTGAAAACCGTGACACCTCGCTCAAGGGCTGGAACTGGGGCAAGGCGATTGTTCAGAGTGGGTGACGATCCGATGCCAGCATGCTGACCCGCCAGACCAGGACATTGCTTTTGAGGTGCAGCACAAGACGGCGTTTGAGCTTCCTCTTTCGTTGGTCGCCAACTCGAACATTGCCGGCAAGAACGAGGTCGCCATCGAGTTTTCCCCCCACACCGTTCCCGGCGTCGGTGCTCGTGAGCCCGACGAGCTTGTCGAGATTCGCTTCTATGTCCCTGGCAAGAGCAAGAAGGCCAAGGGAAGCGACGCGGGCAGCGGAGACGAGGACGAGACGGACTATGACGAGGAAGGAAACGAGATCAGTGCCGCCGAGGCGCTCCACAACGTCATCAAGGACAAGGCCGACATTGGCGCTACCGTTGGGGACAGCATTGTCGTCTTTGAGGATGTCCTCGTTCTTACCCCGCGTGGTCGTTTCTCGCTCGAGTTCTTCCACGAGTCGCTCCGCCTTCTCGGCAAGTCGACCGACTACCGCGTTCCTTTCACATCCATCAACCGCATCTTCCTTCTCCCCAAGCTCGACGACCTCCATGTTCAGCTTGTGCTCGGTCTCGACCCTCCTATCCGCCAGGGTGCTACCCGCTACCCATTCCTTGTTGCCCAGTGGCCCAAGGACGAGGAGGTCGACGCCGAGCTCAACCTCGATGAGGAGGAGATTGCCAAGTACCCCGACCTCCAGAAGAAGTACGAGGCTCCCACGTTCCAGGTCATTTCGCGTGTCCTCAAGTCCTTGACCGGCAAGAAGGTTACTCCTCCCGGCAGCTTCCGCAACGCCCAGGGCGTCAATGGAATCAAGGCCAACGTCAAGGCCGTTCAGGGAGAGCTCTACTTCCTCGAAAAGGGCCTCATCTTCATTGCCAAGCAGCCCATCCTCATCGACTTTAGCAAGACTGAGAGCATCTCGTTTTCGCGTGTCGGTGGCGGTATCGCCTCGGCCCGTACCTTTGACATGCGCGTCGTCTCCAAGATGGGCACCGCCGACCACGTCTTTAGCGCCATTAGCAAGGAGGAGGTTGGCCCCATTTCGCAGTTCCTTGCCAGCAAGAACGTGCGCCTGAAGAACGAGATGGAGGAGACGATGGACGTCGACAACGTGATGGACCTCGAGGACCTTTCCGATGACGACGACGACGTCAGCATCAACTCTGAGGACGAGGGCCGCAAGAAGAAGAACAAGAACAAGGCCAAGGAGGTCACCAAGTCGCGCAAGCCCGCCGATGAGGACTCGGAGTCGGACGACGAGGACTTTGAGGACGAGTCGTCTGACGGCGGCTCGCCCTCTGAGAGCGACTCAGATGATGAGGGCTCCGGCTTTGCCTCAGATGCTTCCGACCCCATGATGGAGGAGCTCCGCCGCAAGCAGGCCAACAAGGCTTCCAAGAAGAAGAAGGCCAAGGGCAGCAACACGGACGACGAGGGTGCCCCCAAGAAGAAGAAGGCCAAGATGGATGTGGACGAGTAGGCAGGTGGCTCAAGCAATGGCCGCCGCCAAGTTAGAGGGTAGTATACTCTCTTGCCGCCTGAGCAAGAGCGTTGTAGCATTATTTATATCGTGGCATGGATTCAGTCGCCAGAGTCGGAACGCGTGCTTTCGCAGCCTGCTGTCGGCCGATTCCAGATGGACCCCACGGGGTGCCTGACATCGGCGTACACCGTTGGCAAGGCGGCGCAAGGCTTGCCCTGCGGCCAAACGTTCCGCACTCTCTGATGAACCTGAGGGCGAGAATATGATCAAACCGTTTGCCGGTGTGGCCAGTGGCCAACCAGCTGCGCGCGCAAGTCCCGACCGGTCGCCTCGTGCTGCAATACGGGAATGATATCCTAATGACGCTCCTCACCCTGATGCCTGGCCCAAAAGATCGACATTGTTAGATTTGGACCTCGTGGAGTGTTGAAAAGTTGAGCCGCGGTTGTTACACCACTTTCCTTCGTGCACGTGCACAGCGAGACGTGACCCATGATCCTCTGCGTACTCTGCATGATGTGTCGGCTCGTAAAAGCTTAAGCGACGCCTGCTTCACGTTACCTGATCTCGCCCGCAAAGTGCCCCGTTTGCATCCCGCCTTGTGCGCTGCCGACGTTTACTGCTGCGGGCTCGGTATACTTCGGCTTGGCACGTTCGGATCTCGCAATCCTTGCCGCGCCACCGTCATGGGCTCTACCTGCGGCCAAGGCCCCGCGGCCAAGGCCTGGACGTACATTATGGACCCAAGAGCCCCTCGTCGCAGAATTGGATAGCACAGTTCCCGCGGTGCTACTCGACAACCCAGCCTACGGCCGCACTTCCAGACACCTTACCTGAAAGCGGAGCACGCGTTCGGTATCCAAGCGTTGGATATTCAAGGTGCTTAGCGTATAGCGGCAATCACACACCACGTGCATCCCGTGCCGTTCGTCGAGTTCCGTGCACTCTCTGGCCCAAACACGCGCTGGCATTCAGAAACTTTCCGAACCCGCCGACCTGCCAGGACCCACTCGCGACCATCTCCAGCATTTGCCGAATGAACATCGTCCACGAGACAGACAACAGCCAGACAACATTGTCGCTCGGTCACTCAACGAGGTAGCTTCAACACCTTCACCGCGCTGCTCGACTGTCTCGCGACTACTACGATTGTCGCTCAACCCCATATCTACCATCTAGCAATCTTGCCCGCCAGATCGTTCCTATTCAATCGGACCTCCACCGCGCCACCAGCGCCGAAGATCCACACCAATCCACCCGACAAGTGACCACCCGTCCATCCACCAAGCACCGACAATGTCGATGCTGAGGTACCTCTCGCCCGTTGGGCGCCCGTCGGCACAACGTACCTCGTCCCACCACGGCGCCGCCTCCCCCCGGCCTGACAAGCATGACAAGCACGGCGCCCCAAAGCTCCACCTTCACGTCCCGAATTATGGAATCATCATTATGCCGGCCCCCGAAGCGCCCGAGCACGACGGGCTGACAGGCGAGGGCAGTGAGCCAAGGTCGGACCACATGATCCATGGCGAGCTGGAGATCAGCCTCCCGCCATTATCCCACCCACGGAAATGCAAGGCCATCCGCGTGGGGATACGGACCGTCATCAAGCTCGACATGGGACAGGGCCGCAAGGACGAAGAGGACGTACTGTTTGAACGCAAGGTTGAAATGATTGGCGCCAACAGCGATGGTATCCTGCTCAACCCCGGGTCGCAGCGGTGAGTTGGAATGGATGGATCTGCGTCTATGGACGTCCTGTGGCTGACGCGTACAAACCAAGCTTTGCTTTCACCCTCATCCTCCCCTGCAACCTCGCACCGCACGACTGGCACCCGAACGGTGTTCTCGCGCACAACCTCTATGCCGAGCTGGAAGGAAAGCCAGTAGAGCACGAGTGGGGACTGAAGAGTGTGTCCTCGTCGACGTCCCTCTTCTCCTTCCGCCAAGGAGGTAAGAAGAGCCCCACGTCCCGCTCTCAGTCGCGTGCGGCTTCGCCGTCGCGTCGCGGAAGGTCCACTGGCCAGTCTGCTGTCCAGTCCATGCCCACAACACGCCCACCCTCCATCCCCCCATCTGGCACTACCACGCCTGTGGGCATGGACTCTGCGGCTCCGCCTCATGTGCTCGCTGGTGCGCTCGCCAACCTCAACCTCAACCCCAACGGCCACGCCGAGCTCGGTCCACCCGCTGGCCCACCCGCGGGCGGCGGCAACGGAGTCAACCCCGCCTACCTGAGTGCAGCTCAAAGCCTGTCCATCACCCGCCAAGAGTCGCTGGCGCTCCCACAAACACCACCCTACGAGCTGGCCCGTAACGACTCGTCCAACCGCCTGAGCGCCATGAGCGCAGACCACACCCCGCCCGCAGACTGGCTGCACGGCAACACACGAGTGGACCGTAGGTGTATGATTGTCTACAACCCCAACCCGGGAGGCACTTCGACAGACCTCGACGACAGCGCCACTGGATACGTGAACGGTCTGGGTGTATGGGACCTGAGCATGACTGCGGATGTGGTGAGTTACAAGGGCCTTTATGATGTTGCACCCGTGCTAACTCGTCCAGTGGTCGATTGGAGCCTTGATGCGCCTCAAGGTCAAGATCTCGGCTATTCCTGACACGGCCACCATCTTTGCTGCACGTCTGCTGCTCGCCCAGTCTCACACGATCATCTCCCCACGAGACGAAGAAGGAGACAGCAACAAGATTGCTAGCACGCGCCACTTTACCATTGCCGAGGCCGGCAAACGCCCGCCACCTGGCCATGCCCACCCGGACCACCACTACCCTGCACTGTGGCGTGGCGCTGCCGTTCCGTCCGGCAAGGATAAGCCTGGAAAGGAGAAGCCCCCCTCATCTGGCGACTTGCTCATCGACGTCAAGGGCCGTCTGCCCTCGGACATTGTCGCCCGCCCCTCGTCGCTGCCAGGCGTCATCACGCCCATCCACGTCAGCCACAACCTCGTCCTGGAAGTCTTCTTCACAGTGTGGGCCGAGGACGACCGTGGCGGCAAGATGCGCATTCCCGGTCCGGGCGGCTTGCGCATGCTGCGCGTCTCGCGACCAGCCATTGTGCCGTCGTGCTGTTTGGTTCCCGCAGTCATCGACCTGCCCCGGTACGAGGACCATGAAAAGGACAAGATGGCGCCCCTGACGCCCGACGTCTTGCAAAAGAACTTTATCCTCGCCGAGGACCAGGACTGGGATATCTGCGCGTGTGGCATGAAGGTCGAGGACATGGAAGTGCGTATGCGCGACCAGGCAGTGGCCGAGGCCCAGCAGACGGGCACGAGCCTCGCGGACATGGCTGCGTCCGCGGCAGCCGAGGACAAGGTGTGGATGGAGCGTGGTAGGCGGCAGCGCCAGCGGGGTAGCGTGTAACTACTGTAAGATACTGTTGAAGGGGACGTTGATAGGATATTTTTTTAGTACTAAACAGTAAAATGTTATAAACCGGCATTCGTAGATAAAAACTTGGACTCTTTGAAGGGTATGCCGATGCAGTACTCGTGTTAATGTCTTGGGTTGACTTGGTGGTCGGAGAATTGCCACGATGTGCGTCAGCCGTCCAACGATGAGTGAGGTGAGTAACCAGCGAGAACCTTCGTACCCTTGCCTGCCCAGCGTGGCTGGCCGTAGCTGATATTGTTCGTGAGCTGGGGGTTCACTGCCACCTGATTGCTCATACCGTCCCCCCGGCAATGGCTTCCACACCAGAGGAGCTCAAGGACAAGGACTGAGATGCTTCAGTTGTGCCTAGGCATCACAGCAAGTGACCACGCGAACACAGAAGGCACACGCCTGCACGTCTTTTCTATTTCCTTAGATCCTTTGGACCTCTTCCATCGCTCTCAGCGTCACTGAAACCATACCGCATATACCTCATGCCACCATTGCGCCGCCAAAGCGCCGACGACTGCGGACCTGCACATGGCAGCCATTCCGATCATCGAGGTCAGCGAGGTAACCGAGGCTGCGCTGAGCAGACTGCAGCCGCCGCCATGACACCCCGTCGAGGAACGACACTGTCCAAAATGAGAAGCCACCCCCGAAACACATACCGCATATACCCTCCTCCGCATGCCTCCCTCCCCTTGCGCTGTTCTCCTCGGCAGGAGTGCCGACCGGATGAGCCGCACACACGGCCGTACCCACCGGCCGGACTGAGGAATCGAGGAACTGGAACTGGCAACGTGGGGGGTCGGGGTGGGGTGGGGGGGGGGGCAAGAAACGCAACATGCTGCTGTACATTCCTTATCCAAAGCCGTAGGACGTTTCTCGAGCTGTCCCTTGGCGGTGAGGATTGGGAGCATACTTGGAAAACGAGGTGTCCTTGCAGGCAAATGAGTGGCCACGGTGAAAACCAGTGGAGCACGGGAGAGGAGGGTAGTCACGGCGGGCCCGTGCGGCACGCCGCCGTTGGCCGTAAAACGCACTATGTGACGCGGTTGCAGGAGTTGAGCCTGTATAGTGCGTTTCTGCGCTCCACTGGGGCCCATGGAGTACCCAAGTCGTAACCATAAAGTCAAAACGGACGCGCAATGCTGCAGCTGTTGACAAACCCACGTTCAACTTGCCTGGGGCTGTGAAACTGCCCGCTTGGCCCCCCTCGTGCAGGTGCGCACTTGCTTCGCTGTGACGGACCCTAGGAAACGATCTGCACATGCGACAGACGGGCCACTTTTGCGGACTGGCCGCAGTTGACCCGCCAGATACGGAACGTCCGGCTCGTCACACCACGGATGGACAAGGGGGCAGGGCAGGCACATGTGGAACAGCACTCGTAAGTGGCTCGTTCGGTTCCAGTTGATACCCTTTGTACCTCGCCCGTCCGCGGTACGAAGCGGGTACGCGTGGGGGTTGTGGTGCAGAGCTACAAAGAGCCTGACACGACCCACGCAGCCACAAACAAGCCTCCAAGTGCCAGCCAGGTACCTTTGTCTTCAGCGAAGCCCAAAGCGCGTAGAAGCGTAGGAATCTGCCGCACGAGCCGGTGTCCAACAGATAACCGGGGCGTAAAGACGCGGCGCAGCTACACCTTGTCGGAGGATTAGCCTCTTGCGCCGCTGAGGCGGCGCGTCGCTCGCACGTGTCTGTGACGAGCGACGCGCGACAAGCTCCAAGTTGGTAGCAAGATTAATACAGCGAAAGTGCCATCCTATTGGTGGTGTGAGCGGATTTATGGGCTGACCGACGCGTCTCGGAATTGCTAACTGACGCACGCTCCCACCTGGCCGCGGCCCGCTACCATGGTTCCGTTTGGGCTTCACCAGCTGGCCATGAACAACAAGCATTGGCTCGTTGTGTCAAAGGTTCACTGTTGTTTCCTTGCAGTCGAATTAGAGGAGAATGCCAAGCAACTCATCCTGTCTGACAGTTTCAACCCGGCCAAGATGTCCAGGAGATGTGTATCATATCGCGGAACTACGGATTACAGTCGACGTGCTGCGGATGGCGGATTGTCTGTCACTCCTCTCGCCTGCTCCAATGGCCATCCACCCCCGGCCCCTCATCGCTTCCGGCAAACAGGGAGACGGTGTTCAATGACCACTTTCCTGAAGGTTTGCCTCGTCCATTGCCCCTGCTGCAACTTCGGGTACGTTTCAACCACAAACTTAGGCCATTCAAGCATGACAGTGTTGACGCTAACGGGTGCTCTCTCCCGCCAGGGACCCCAAACCGGAACAGCCATCCCAGCTCTCCTCTCGCAGGGCTGTAAAGTGACCGCAAGCATAGGTTCCACCATACTGACGACGTCCTCCGCCTTCAGTACTGTTCGCCCAAAACGCACAAGCTTGGGGGAAGCCCAGAGGTCTCGACCCGTGTTAGTGACCTTCCTGAATGGTGCACCTACTGAAGCACCCGTTCAATAATACGTCCGTCCAAACATCAGGGGACAAGGAGGTGGCCAAACAAGCATGATCTCGGAAGAGGTAATGGCTTCGTACTGCCTCAAGAGGCCTAGACGAGCAGACATGAAGGAGGCGTACGCGCTGGGTGACCCGCGGTTTCGTACCCTCCGGCCCCGACAAACTGGCCCGCGTCCATGAGCACACACTACCAACGCGTCGACTTTGTGGCATCTCTCCCCATGAACTCATGACCACTATAAAGCAGCGGTGTGGAACTCCAACTGTCTGTCACACACCTTCTCTTGACATCTTTCCGACTCGCCGCCATGGTGCTCTACACTGCCCCAATCTTTGCCCTCGCCGCATCTTTGTCACTTGTGGCTGCCGCACCCACCGACGAGTTCACCCCTTTCAATGACATTAGACCTTTTAACAGCAACCCTCTCCAGGCTCGACAGAGCGGCGAGTGCTACCCGGGAGATTCCCCTTGCCCGGATGGCAACGGCTGCGCGCCCTCTGGTTCCACTTGCTGCACTGGTAAGTACATAGTCACTAGAACAGGTCCATCTTCGTTCTGTCGCTCACATGCAGGCACCGACTACTACTGCCCTGTTGGCACCAAGTGCACAGCCACCAGCTGCTGTTCCGGTCTCTGCATCGGCGGAGGAGGCGACGCTGCAACTGGAACTGGTAGCGGCGGGAACGCTTACACCGGTGTGGCCTACACTTCCGCTGCCAACTACTACACCTCCCTCGACGCCTCCTCGGCGGCCTTTGGCCCTCTCACCACTGGCGGCGGCGTGGGTTTCACGATTGGTAATTCTCATACCACTGCAGTCGTGGGGGCCTCAACTGCTGTTGTCAACGGAGTCGGTTCCTCGGCAAACGCTGCAGTGCCGACATTCGGAGTCGCTTCAGCCTCCGTGGCCAATGCTGGTGTTTCGGTCATCGGAAATGGGGCTGGGACCACGAACACCCCTGCTGCTGCTGGCGGAATCCCTCTGAAGGCCTCTGGAGCATCCATCGTGACCATCCACGTTCTTGGTCTCGTTACCGCGGTCATCGTCGCCACATTCGTCTAAACGCCACGACCTCCAGGGACCGCGTGTTTGCGTCCCCTTGGTAACTGGCATGGAATTGTATGGATAATTTGAAGTAGTCTCAAGCTGTTCTCCGTAACCTATGCATGTCCCAGGTGGCATCATCACGTCGGTTTCCCAGTCACACCCAGGAGGCCCACTCTGGAAGGTTCGTGCGATGAAGCGGGGGACAGCGGATTCTTGAAACCACCGTTTGACTCTGGCACTCTGATGCATCATGTGTGTGTGTCTCTGGAGGTCCCTCCTACCGATGACACAGCGGCCATCACTCGCAGAGGTACTTGCAACGGTGCCACGACAACTGATGGCATTGCATTGATGGCAGGCCACGCACGGTTCGCGCCCAAACATCAGCATATGTATCCTGCCTCGTCACCATCGGATTTTGACCATCGCTTCACTACTCACTCCCCATCGCGGACGTCGACATGGCTTCAGATGCTGAATCTGACTGGGAGGACTGGACGGACACGGAGCCTGAGTCTGAGCCGGATCGCCCGAGGATCGTTCGCCTCGCTCCAGAACGGGATCCTCCAGGTCCCAACCAGGTCCTGGCTGGCAAGAAGTTTGCCGTTGTCGACGAGCTCTTTAGGCCGCACGACCTCTGGCTGGTGGAGAACATCATCACTGTACGTCTTGTCCGCCTTCGTCGAGCTGACGTCAGATACACGGCGGAGAAGTGGGGACCGACTGCAAAGGCGCAAACTTCATCCTCGTACCAGCATGCTGGCAGGCTGCGGACATCGCCCTGTGGCGTATGGTGGTCAAGCTCTGGAACAGTCTTCCCCTGGTCACCAGCCAGTGGGTAGAGATTTGTCTCATGAGCGCCTGCGTCTATCCTGTCCCCGGAACTGTAGCGGCTCTCGCCTTTGTGCACCTCAAGGAAGAAGTCGAGGTTGCCAAGGCAGCCGTTCTCAAGCAGACGAGGATCGCGGAGGTTAGTTTCCTCTTTGAGTGAGGTCAAAGCTGACAATAGACTTCCAATGCTTCGCCTGAGGCACTGAAACGGCGGGCAGAGGCTTTGAAGGAGTTGTTGCGGCAGGTGGAGGCTCGCAGGAGTGGCATTTTGGGTGTCCCAATTGCAGGTCAAGCTGGTAACACGCTTGCCGGGGGTGAGGACAGCAAAGCGGTGGCCGCTGTGTCACGCATGCTCGACACGGATAGACACGAGAGTATCCCAGTGTCCTCTATTGAGGAGAGTTTGGAAGAAGACTACAAGTTGCCTTCAATCACAGCCGCCACTGTGCCCGCAACCCGCTTGATCCCAATTCCCTTATCCAACTTGTTCGCGGTGCTGGACGTGGAGTCGCCGGCCAGGGACTCCCCCAGCCCTGTGTCTTCTGAGGCAACCCCCGAGGGTGTTATCGCCGCTACTCTGCCAGATTCTCCTTTGGACACCAAAGGGGAGACTGTATCAGACGACCAGCAGACCTCAGAACTGGAAGACAGGCGTGAGGGTCGCTTGACCGGCTCCCCAACAACCCCCGCTCCATCCACCGCCCCTTCCACAGCGCCTGATTCGCCGACCTCAACTACTACATTCACCACCAACGGTCTCCCGGTCACTCCACCAGCCTCTGACATTCAAATTGAAGATGACACCCCACGGGCTCCAAAGGCGAGGAAAGCACGGTTCAGTCGCCCCGTCTCGTCACTGGGGCTCACGCTCGGTGAGCCGACGCCCAATGTGGACGAGTCTGTCAATTCACCGGTGGTCGTCACAGAGGAGGAGGAGGAGGACGTTTTCAATGCCAGTCCAGCTGTCCCAGTCGCTCCTACCAATGATCCTGAGGGAGAGCCGCATCCCAGGCCCCACGTCCCCTCAGAGAGCGTCAAGGCGCGCATTCGCTCCCGCCGAAACGTCAACAAGATGAAGAAGAAGAAGCGAATGCAAGCGGCAAAGATCATTCGCGCGTTGGCACCTACACCAAGCGTCCATAGCGAGGAGTCTGAGGACGAGAGTGAAAGCCAGGACGGCTGCGGCTGTGCGTCGCAAGTGGCCGGTATCGTAAAGGACATTTTTGGTCGGCTTCCGGTGAGTAGTGGCGGCTTAATATCGGGCGGTTTTCCTTCATTTTTCGCTTCTGCTGACACACACAAGCCAAAGGCCGCCGAGGCTGTCAATACGTGGTGTACCAACCCGGACGAGTTCCGGTCGGATCCACGTGTCACTCGAGTGGAGCCTTCCATGCGTATCACCTGGGTCAATTTGGCATATGCTTTGGCGTTCATGGGCGATGAGCCAATCGACCGCACCATCGTCGACGGATTCGTTCACGGTCTTGGTCGAATCGCCCATCAACACCAGGTACTTGTAATGCCCTCCAGTTACTGGGAGACCCTCAGGCAGAGGTGGCCTCATAACGTTACCAAGGACGAGCAGGACGCGTTGCGTATCGAGGTGAGTAGGAAGCGCGTCGCGCGGTAACGGATGATGACGCCACCACGCAGCTCGACTCGTGCAAGCGCGTGATTGTGCCCATCTATCACGAAGGCTTCTGGTTTTTGGTGTGTATAGACTACGAGTCGGGATCCATTATCCTGTACGACCCCTCTGGTCTTGACATGCGTGACAGTTTCGTAACTAAGATGGTGAGCTCACGGGCAATTTTGGCCAAGCTCGAAGCTGACAGATAGGCGGCGGGAGCCCTGGTTTCCTACTTTCAAGGCAGTGACAAGTGTCAGAGTGCCATCCGCCTGGGCACTGACCCGACTTTCATCAAGGTGAGTATCTCTTTCACCGACATCTCCTGACTAAGTAACAGCACGCGGCACCCATCCACCACCGGTTTTCCGGACTTTTCGTCGCCGCCGCTTGTGAAATGCTGGCCTACTGGCGCGGCGCCACGACCCACCTTCTGGTTCACGCAATCCGCGCTCTTGATCGCCTCATGGACATTCCTCTGACGTCTCGTCATATCCGCCAGAGCATCCGTTCAGGTCCACACCATGACCCGCAGTGCGTACACGCCGTCCCTGTTCCACATGAAACCAGCGAGGTTGCCAACCCCCAAGTGGACGCCACTCGAGGCATGCTGGTCAACTGGATTACGCGTATCCTCTGGGGATCAGCAACGGGACGGCCTTACATTACTCCACAGGCAGCGTTTATGCTGCAGCATGTGTCCGGAACAGACACCGCTGAGGATGGGCCAGGTTGACGTAACAGTAAGAGCTAGCGGTCATTGACAATAGTAGCACAATTTCCATGCAACATAACCAAAAATGCTTTCCAAGTGCTCAAGTGAAAGACCACATTTCACACCCCAGCAGGTCTCCCTTTGTACCCTCTCGGCCATACCAGGCGAAACCGTACGGGAACGTCCGGTTGTGATAGCGGCTGTCGATGCGTCCACCGAGGTTACACCACAGCTTGGCCATGGCCCCGTCTGGGTCCAGCCCCCAAGTACGGATCTCTTTGTTGCCTTGCTGGCGTGCAAGTGGGACTAGGAGACGGAGGACGGTTGGCAGCAGTGAAAGCGGCAGATCCGAGATCATTGTGACCGAAAACAAGTCCGGGAGCCTCGAGAACAGCCCCGGCGCGAAGAGCACGATTGGGTTGCTGGACTGGAAGGGCGGCGAAGACGACGTAGACGAAGTGGGGAAGAACCGCACACCGACCGGTGTGTCTGCAGGCGTGGGTCCACGGGCCATTTTGCACACGCGGATCTTTGAGAAGACCTCGAGGTGGGTGAGCCAGCCCGGTGCACCTGGGTCGGGGAGCAGAAGAGTCGTGATACCGTCGTCTGGTTCAGAGTCCAGGCGATTGCGGAAGCTCTGCGATAGCAAGGGAGCTAGAGCCTCGAGGTCATGCTGGTACACCCACGCATGTGACCAGCCTGGCTGGTCGGGTGGGAGGTCACTCTCAGCGGAGAGCGGCCAGTAGAGATCAGAGTTTGAGTGGTCGTCAACACTCACCCATCCCTCACGCTCATTGTCCCCAGAACCCATCGTGCACTTCTCATACCATCCGGGAACAAGATCGGAGCTGAGGACAGATCCTAGAGCTGGTGTGAGGAGGGTACCCTCGGCGGGATCGTTGAGCGGCGCCAAGTCCGATGGCGGGGGAGGGAGTGCATCGGGGGCCGCCAGGAGATAGTGGATTGTTCGCAGCAGGAGGCGCGAATATCCCTGTCCTGCATGTCAGCTAGCTTCACGGCATTCACTTACGTCGATACTTCTTTGGCGTACAGACCGACTGGATGCTGTATAGCCCACCAGGCATGGCCTCAACGGTCTTGCCTGGGGCCCTGACCACAACGTCACGCCGCAGCGTGTCCACGAAAGTGAAGACTGCGCCGTCGGGATCCTCACGCGCGACAAGTGCCCAGGTGAGACAGCGACCATTTGTCCGCGTAGGTGAGGCTGCCAGTTCGGCGAATCCCTCGTCGAGCTGCTGACGTGTTACAGGGTGGTTTGCGAAGAAGCTTTCCTGCATGGCGCAGTTGAAATCGATGAGCTGGGACGGTGTAGCGAGGCGCAATACACAGTCTGCGAGCGCCGGGAGGGGTGGGGACTTGGCAGCCATCGTGAATGTTGAGTAAGTGGGAAGTGGGAGATTGCCAAGTGGTACTGCTACCTACATGCCGCTGCACCATTTTGAGGCCAGGATGATTGTGTTGGTTACGAGTCCAGTCATCTCTTATGCGGGGTAACGATGACAGACTGTTCCTGGGGGCGGTCTTTTGGGAAACACCGGCGATTACCGATTAACCGATGTCTAGCTCACCACATGCTGCTAGACCGGCGAGGCGTCACTCATTCTCACATGACGACGGACATGAGCAGGGACGCCTTCAATGGCCGCCGTGAGCTCCAACATACCATGGCGTTCGCCTTGCCGTCGGGTCTGTCCGTCTCCGGCGGCCGCCGGCATTGCAGTAAGCCATGAGATCAAAGCCAGAAGAACAAAGCGTGTTTGTGTTTGTCTTTCCCCACAACAATCATCCATCCACCTTACAATCACCTCAGTCAACTAATTCCTGAACGATGGCTCCTCAACTCAGCGCCGCCGGCAAGGCTCACATCGACAAGTTCCTCGAGGACACCGTTAATGCGCGCAAGTACCCCGCCCAGTTTGTCGGTGTCACAACTGGTGATGGGATTCTTCACTTTGCGGCCGGTGGCGATGTCAACTTTGGTGACGCGTCCAAGGGCCAAGTCAACGAGAACACTAGTAAGTATGATACCTGACAGTTGACGGGCATTGACTGACGCCGGTTAGCGGTCGAGCTGTGGTCCATGACCAAGCTCATGACGTCCATTGCCTGCCTCCAGTTGGCTGAGAAGGGACTGGTCGACTTCGATGACCCTGCGCTCATCGAGAAGCATTGCCCTCTGCTGGTCAAGGTGCCCATCCTCGAGGGCTATTCGGACGATGGCAAGCCCATCACCAAGCAGCGCAAGAACCCCATCACCCTCCGCCGCCTTCTCACCCATACATCTGGTTGCGGATACGCCGTTGTAAACCCCCTTCTCGGCCGCTGGGAACAGGAAAACAAGATTCTCTCCTGGGTCCGCCCAGGCGCCACGGTCGAATCAATCGCGACCCCCATCTTGTTCGAGCCTGGCACCAAGTTCCAGTACGGCGTCGGTATCGACTGGGCGGGTTTCGTGGTCATGAGCGTCACTGGCAAGTCACTGGAAGAGTACTTCAAGGAGAACATTTGGGGCCCCTGCGGCATGACGTCAACATCGTTCTACCCTACCGACGACATCAAGAGCCGCCTGATGCACATGTGCGGTCGCGACGCCGAGGGCAATATCACTCTCCAGGACGGATTTAGGCCGATTCCCAAGCTCAAGCCCGAGGACATTACGTTCCTTTCGGGAGGCGGTGGCACCCTTGGTACACTCAAAGAGTACCTGACCATGCTTCAGCACATCCTTGCATGCAAGGACAAGGAGGGCGGTATCATCTCGCCTGCGTCCTTCAAGCTCCTCTTCACTCCGTCACTCCCGCCTCGTGACGAAACCAACACATGCGCCAAGAACATGGGTGGAATGCTGGCAATGATGGGAGACAGCGACGAGCCGCAGTTCACGTCGGGTGACAAACTCAACCACACCCTCGGCTTGGCCTTGTTCGAGGCCGATTCAAGCAAGGGTCCCAAGGCAGGATCTGGATTCTGGGGAGGCGCCGCGAAGACAAGCTACTGGATCGACCCAGCCAGCGGCATTGCGGTGAGTAAATTGCACCGCTAGGAAGATCCTCGACGAGTAAGACTAACTCTGCAGGCCGTCTGTGGCACCAACATCCTCGACCAGGACCCGTCCTATCGCGCCGTTGTGAATGGTTTCCAGCGTGTGATTTACGAGGCTTTGGAGATGTCGAAGTAGTAGTTCATAGGTTTGTAACGCGACGATGATGGAAGCCAGGGAGTGAAGTGTCAACGAGAGACGAGGGAGGCCTTCTGGATTGGAAACATTCTCACCTGCTCGATCCTTTTAACTGAGCCTCCACTCACAGACATGCCAACAAAGCAGATCCACCACGCAGGGTGCTCTGAGCACGCACACAGCTTTAGAAGGTATTATATTTCAACATCATGGCAAACAACAAAATGTACTCGGCGAGATGGCCGAGCGGTCTAAGGCGCTGTGTTAAGGTTTTCTTCTTTCTCTTTCAGAAGTTCATCCGCAGTCTTCGGACGTGGGTTCGAATCCCACTCTCGTCAATAGAGGATTCAGTTCCTCCCAATGATCTCTTTTTAGTTGTTGAAAGGTGGGGAGGAGCGGTGGAATGAGTTGGAGACGACGGACGACGCGGAAGTGGATGGGACGATCGCCGCCACACTATCTTCGGCCATGTCCGACGCTAAACCTCCACCAAAGCGCTAATTAGCCGCGGCTGTCCCTTGCTTATCGACAGTCTGTTGTCACTCTTGCCCACTACCTCATGTCTTCTCCATGACTGACAGCACCGCGCCGCTGGCGGACAAGGATGCGCGTATTCTCGTCGTAGGTGGAGCTGGGACGATTGGCTCTTCGACGGCCCTCCATCTCCTCCGCCGCGGGTACTCCAACGTGCGCATCCTCGACGTGTATCCCTCGCCATCCGGCAACTCGGCAGGCAACGATTTAAACAAGGTAAGCACAAACGTGCGGACCATGAAAGCTGACAATCAGATCTGCGGTAACGATCGTGGCCTCGGAATCTGGGGCGATATCAGCGATGAAGCTTGGGAAGGGTGGACGCACGATCCGGTGTTCCAGCCGTACTGTCACTCCGTTGGCAAGGTATGTTGGCCTACCGCTTCGCACCTGTCTAACCACCCAGCTTGACCTTGCCTGCGGAGACACGCCTCGTGCCGCCCAGCTGCGCCGCAAATACAATCTCCTGCAATCGTTGGGCCGCAAGGACGTCGAATGGCTATCGGACGGTGACGCTATAAAGCGCAAGGCCGGTCATCTTGCGGATGCGAACATAGAGGTGAGCTTAGGAGCGTGGCGGATGAGCTGACAGCAGACATGGAACGGCCTGTGGTGTGGTGAGGGAGGATGGGTAGCTGCCCATGACGCGCTTGATTCTGTCGGCCGAGAGCTCGCATCCCTCGGTATCAAGACTGCATTTGGACCCAGCGGCACTTTTGTCAGTCTGCTACTCTCTGAAGATGGAAAGACGTGCACAGGTGTCAAGGCTGCAGACGGTACAGAGTGGCCGGCAGACCTCGTCGTCTTTGCTGCGGGTGCATGGTCGCCGGTACTCCTTGATCTCCAAGGACAGTGTGAGAGCAAGGTAAGACATCACTGAGCCCTGTGGAAGCTGACATCAGGCCTGGATATACGCCCATATTCAGCTCACCCCCGAGGAAGCAGAGCAGCTCAAGGGGATCCCGACCATGTACAACGACGAGTACGGCTTCTTCATGGAGCCAAGCGCCACCGGCTTGCTCAAGTTTTGCAACGAGTTTGCCGGCTACACCCATTACACGACTGCGACTCCATTCCCGCTCACTGAGCCAGTGCGTATCAGCGTACCTCGGAGCCACGCCGCGCACCCCACCGACACCATTCCGACCGAGTCTCTCGAGGATATCAAACGGCTCATAGCCAAGACCATATCGTGGCTCTCGGGAAGACCGCTCATCAACCAGGCGCTCTGCTGGTGTACGGACACCCCCGATGCGCAGTGGTTGCTGTGCGAAGACCCCCGGTGGAAGGGCCTTGTGCTGGCGACCGGCGATTCGGGGCACTCGTTCAAAACTCTCCCTGTGGCAGGAAAGCAAGTCGTGGATCTCATCGAAGGTGTCCTAGCGCCAGAACGCAAGCACGCTTGGCGCTGGCGGCCTGGACATGGTGACCCGAACGGTACGGGTCGTGGAGGTCCAAGGCCCAAGGACCTAGCAGATGTCCCAGGATGGAAGCATGATTGATGGGATGAACAATGGTGCACTCTTTGAACTCCGCACACGAAACAACAGACGTCATCCCCTTCGCACCACTTTTGGGGATTTGGTGGGAAATGATGGCGCCTGAGTTTTCATCATCACTTTGCCACTGACTCATTTCCATTTCGCTCACATGTCTCGCGGATTGGAGCCTTCCGAGGCAGCAGAGGCAACTGTGGAAGCGTTTCTCCAGGAACTCATTCGCCGCTGTGGTGGCGTCAAGCATTTCCTAGTGCTCCAGAGGTCCCGCGACCTGTCAATGGAGGAAATTATCCTCATCACCAGAGCACTGGCGACAGTTATGCCAGACGCCATGGGGGACCCCACATTTGAGACCGTGAAGCTGGAGCGACCCCTCACGTATAACCGTCTTGAGGGCACGATTATGAACATGCTTGAGCGCTGGGAAATGAGCGGGCAGCATCCAGTTCAGAGGCCATCAACACCACAGTCTATGGGGACGGTGAGACTGGGATACCGCACGGGCTGACATCCCAGGTACTAAACGAAGTCAGATCCGATAGCCCCCGCCCGCTCAGCAGAACCTTCTCCTGCGACTCTGGTCAGAATCAGACGAACAGGTGGACCTCGGCAATCCCCGGAGCCCCCGCGTTGTCAGATTTCCTCGCCAAGCTTCCATCTCGCCGTCTGTCGCTGTCTTCCAGAGCTCGTCGGGGAAGTGACACTTCAGTAAAAGCTGTTGTGGATAGCGAAGGGGCTATAAGTGCACACACAATATGGAGCCCCTGCGTTTCGCTCTTACACCCCAGCACCACCCTCGATTCTCAAGCCACCGCCGTCACCCCCGAAGAAGCCAGGCTACCGCCGCTCCGAATCGTTCGATACCGTGCGCCGGTCCAATGGAGCCACTCAGGCGCTTCCCACAACTCCCGACGGGTCGACAGACGATGGGACACGGCGACGTCCACTTCGAAGGGCCAGCACCTTCACGTTTCTCCCGACCGAGTTGCATTTGTGGAAGGCACCGCCTGCACCAGTTTATGAGGATGACGATGTTGCGGATCATACAAGATACGCCAGTTTCCGCTCCGACACATTGGAGAGCCACGCAAGTGACCTGGAACGCCTGCACCAGCACTTTGAGCCCACCGCAGAGAGTCCAGCAGGCACTTCCGTCTTCTCGGCCATCCATGGTGCCGCGTTTGGTTCCTCCAGTCGCGTTCGGCGGACTTCGCGGGCCCCGCTTTCTGGCCTTGATGGCCTGCCTCCAGACATTCCCGGTGCTCAAATCCTCGATGAAGCGCGACGTAATAGCAGACAACCCCATGTTCCATAGATTACCAGCAGGAAACATGTACCAGTGTGGCCAGTGACTGCACCGACATTGCACCGTAGATCCACCGTATGCAGGCTGTTCGGGGTCATAATGTGCCGAAGGAGTCGCCCCCCGCGGAAACTAGCCGACGGCATCCCCCGCTCGGGCCGGCGCAATGTTGATGACACGGTCTCCAACTTCCAACCACAGACGCGCCTTGCGCAGGCTCTGCAACGCCACCCGTGCGCAAATAGACGTGGTCGACGTACTTGACAGCCCTCTACTACAGCTGGCGTTACTCCATCCGCTCCCTTTCCATCTCCTTTCACAAGCAGACACTTTCTGTCCTTGTTATCATGGCCAACCCCTACCAGGACTGCGCGATCCTCCTCGTATGTCACTGAGCTTGCTAGCTTTTTCGAATCCGCAAGATCTTGCTGACTTTGCAGGGAGACTCTATCACCCAGGAGTCGGGCGTCTCTTTCAACCTCCAGTCGCGTTTTAGCAGTATGTGACTCCCAAACTTGGTTCCGGTATCTCTTGAGCCATGTCGTGCTGACTCAACAGATGCCTACCGTCGCACGATTGACATTCTGAACCGTGGTTATGGCGGATACAACACTGCTTGGTGAGCAACTATCTTACTCTCATTCACTCTCAGCCCATGATTAGGCTGACAATGACAGGACTCGCCCCCTCTTCGACACCATCTTCGCCAAGAAGGAGGCGGCCTCTATCACTTCGACTGTGCGCCTGGTGACGATCTGGTTTGGTGAGTGATGACGCGCAATGACTGAGGTGACATTGCGGCCTGGATAGTCCCCGCTGTGGTTGATTCACCTGTGGAACGAGAGAACTGACGGGAAGGCGCCAACGACGCTGTTATCCCCAGCGCCAGGCAACACGTGTCGCTGGCCGACTATGAAGCCAACTTGAGGTTCTTCCTCGAGGGCCTTACCTCACCCGAGTCGCCGTACGCTGCGGCCCACGCCAAGGGCCTGAACATTGTCCTTGTTACCCCACCCCCTCTCCTCCTCAGCTTGATGGTCAACTACGCTCCCGAACGCGAGGTGGCTCTCACCAAAACTTACGCCGATGTGGTGGTCAAGCTTGCTGCCGAATACAAGACCAAGGAGACGGAGAACGGTAACTGGCGTATCGGCCTCATCGACATGTGGAGCGCTACTATCAATGCCGCTGGTGGTGAGGGCGAGGGGTTGGCAAAGTACCTTAGGTGAGTTGGAGTGAAAAGAACCGCTCGAGGCTGGTCGCTGGTTTCTCAACCTCGTACTCCTCCCGATATCCCTTGCGCTCGACGTGTCTCCAGACCTCGTCTAAGGCCTCGGCATAATCTCTCGGTTTTTGTGGGGGTAACGTGGGGTTTACCATGTCCACAGACCATGAAGCAGAGAGCAAAAAGTGGGGGTGACTGCGGACTGGAGACCCACGTGTGGCGAGATGTGGTCGCGTGCGCTCGTGGCGTCGTCGTCGAGGGTCACTGAGGGGCTCTATTTTGGGAGAACTGGTGCCCCTCATTGCCATCTGTTCAACGCCGTCTACGTCGATGGTGTTCGTCGGCAGTCACGTTTCCCCTGTCATCCGCACTGCACAGGACTCCGATCGACGGGTACCATGTGGGAAGTCGGCTCCGTCGTCTAAACCTGGTGTCTCTAGGTGTCGCCGGACTTTGGGTCGTTGGATATCACCGCCGCAGCGAGATCTCGCGGAGATACCACAAAGGCACCGGCAGACGCAGCAAATTCCGTGACCGCCAAGTGCGATGGATACTGCTGACACCACTGCAGTGACGGCCTCCACATGACCAGTGAAGGCTATGGCGTCTTTTGGGAGGAATACACCAAGCTTGTCAAGAACGAGTTCAAGGGCCGTGGCCTGGACTGGGAGGATCCGACTGACCTGCCTGAGCGTATGCCCTCGTGAGTAACCTACTAGATACTGCACCCTCATCTGCAGTACTCCGGGCTCCATGCTCTTACTTTCATTCCCTGGTTATGTGCACCTTGGGGCCGGCGCTGACGTCTGACAGTTGGGATTTGGTGGATGCGAAGAACCCCAGTACCGTGGTGGACCAGCTTGCCCTTCCTCCTATTCGCTCGTAAACGAACGCTACTGCCGACGTTCAAAATAGCTGGCCGCGAGAAATGCACCATCGTCCTGGTCCCCCGAACATGTCGGCCCACATGGCGCACCAAACACTCGCTGGCAAGCGGAAGTGTTCCAAGTGGATCGTTCTGATTGTGCCAGTTGGCGGCAGCCGGGTATTTTTGTTCCACGGCCGTGTGCCTGGCACGAGGCCGCCTGTCGGCTGTGGCCGATTGACCGATTTTGTTTTATTCTTGACTACAGGGTCAGCCAGGTTTGTGTGGCAGACAAACTTACGAGATCCACCTGAAGCTTGCGTCGGCTGTCTCTCAAACAGTGAACATGCCAGTACAGTAAAGGACTTGTCATGCTGCGAGATGTTCGACGGCCCTCGTGTGGACCTGGTCAGGTCCAGCATCACATGTGGTCGCCTTATTTTTAATGACGCAGCCCACCGGAACAGCTCTCAACAAGGATCACGACACGGTAGACCCTCAAGACGCCGGACTGGTGTCCAACCACATCTCGGATCTTGAGTGTGCCCCATGTGATGTCTGCTGCTGCGCATCCATTCCCCTTGGCGGACAAGTTCGGTGGAGTAACTCACCCTCTGTGGCATTGTGGCTCTATGGCTCTGTGGTTGGCTCCGTGGCTCTTCGGCTCTGTGGGGCCGTTTGTTGGCAAGATTTGTGTACTGTGTCCATGAGGAACCACTGTATGGACGAGATACGGTCTGAGCCGCGCACTCCTCCCTGCTGCCCCCACCCGTCTGCCCACCCGTCTGCAGCCACCCCCACTGACCCAGCTCAACTGGCGCAAGTGCTCTTAAAGTCTAGCAAAGACGAGAGTCGAGTCTCCCCACCATCGACAATTTACCCCAACTCTCATCACACTCCATGTCCGCACTAGTCGCCCCAGGCGAGTTCCTTGGTCCTGACGGTATCGACCCTCGCCAGGAAATGACGGACAACTACGAGCACCATGTCGTCGAGCACACCAATGACCCCAACGCTTCCTTTGACCGTGCGTGGTATCGCATAAGCCCCCCACCCCCATGCTCACACTTGCAGGTGACACCAACTCGATGCCACTCGAGGTCTACATGCACTACGCAGCCATCGAGCGTGCTCGCGAGGACGCAGACCCTCGCCCCATTCCCGACGCACCTTGGACTGTGCTCATCAAGACCCTGACCGGTCGCAAGAGCAAGATTGTTCACCCCCACGAGCCTCAGCCTCATCAGATCCAGTACACACCCAGCCAGGAGGAGAAGCGCGAGCCTGGCGAGGTCACTGTTGGTGCTCCGGACAACCTAGACCTTACTGGCGAGAAGGAGACTGCGTACCGTGTCCTTCGTGTGGCTTCGTGGCAGATTGTCTTTTACCTCATCACCACCGACATTCTTGGCTTCTCATCGTCTCCCGCCGCCTTCCTTCAGCTTGGTTTTGGCCCGGGCGTTCTCGTCTACACGTTCTTCTACGTCCTCGCCTTCCTCAGTGGTCAGATCCTCTGGCGCATGTACCTCAGCATGGACTCGGAGCAGTACCCCGTTACCTGCTACGCGGACCTGGGTGAGCGTACCTTTGGTCGCTTTGTCCGTCACGTCTTCAACGTCTTCCAGTCGCTGCAGCTTCTGTTCAACGTTGCCATTCTCATCATTGCCAACGGCCAGACCCTGGCATCAATGATCGAGTGGAAGTTTTGCTTCATCGCGCTCAACATCTTCTGGATGCTTGCGGGCATGGTTGTGGGGCAGATCCGCACCCTGCGTTCGTTTGCTTGGTTTACCAACATGAACATTTGGCTGAACATTATCGTCATGGTTCTCACGATGGTCGGTATTTCCAAATATCTCCCTGTGCCTTCGCAGTCAAACCACACCGACCTGTCTCAACCCATCCAGACTTCTGGTTGGATTCCGGCCACGACGAGCGGCTGGTACGCGCAAGTTGTGGGTGTCCAGTACGCCGTCTTTGCCTACGGCGGCGCCATGGTCTTTACAGAGTTCATGGCCGAAATGCGCCGCCCTCGCGACTTCTGGAAGGCGGCGTTCCTGGCTCAGCTCTTCTGCTACCTCACCTACATGCTGTTTGGTCTGTACTGCTACGCGAAGCAGGGCCAGTACACCTCCATCCTTCCCAACCTCGACTTCCAGAACACCACCCTGTCTCTGGTCACGAACGTTATCGGCCTCGTGTCGACGGGCGTTGCGACAGTGCTGTACGCCAACATTGGAATCAAGGTGTTCTACCACAACGTCCTGCGCGCGTATCTCAAGTTTCCCGACTTCAACTCCAAGAAGGGCATGTTCGTCTGGCCATGGCTCGTCATTGCGTACTGGGCGTTTGCCTGGGTGATCGGAAGCGCGATCCCGTCCATCTCGTCGCTCGTCACCCTCATTGGCGCGGCCTGCATTCTCCAGTTCACCTACACGTTCCCGCCAATCCTCCTGCTTGGCTTTTGGATGCAAAAGGACGCCATCAAGGGCGACCGCCCCTGGGAGCCTGGAATGGAGCCGTGGTCAAACCGCATCGACACCTGGCGCGACAGCTCCCGCTGGAAGCGCGGGTTCCGCAAGTACTGGTACGTCAAGGCCTGCCTGTTCCTGCTCTTCCTGTGCGCGGTTGTCCTGGCCATTATTGGTATCTACGCCGGTATCAAGCAGGCCATCGAGTCGTACGCGTCCGGCGCAACCACCGCATTCTCTTGCGTGGCTCCGGGCCAGCCCGTTGGCAACTCGACTAGCAGTTAAGTGCACGGTAGAAAGTAGGGTTTCAGGGGAGGGTGCGTTGTTTAGGTAGAAGGATGCAGTGGTGTGGTCAAGCCCGTGTTCACCACCGGTTACCTCGAGGAGAAAATACATGAAATTCATGACAATTATTGCAAGACACTCTGCCACGTATTTGCCAATTCCCAGAGCAACAGAAGGAGTCGTTGACACGATATGCATGAGAGGATGCGCTATGCAGGTTGAGGAGTTTTGTTGTCTCTCGGTGAAAATGACGTCGGTCATGTCCGGACCGGTCGTCCGGCGCCGGATACCGGACTTCTCACCCAACATTCGGCGCCGAATGCCGTTGGGCTTTATAAACGACGGCCCACAGTTGCGGTCCAACTCAATTACCAACTCCTACACCATGCTCGGCGCACGCATAGCCCTTCTGGTGGGCCTGGTGCCCGCTGTGTGGGCTCTGGGCGAGCCGCGAGTCGTCACGTTTGACGACGAGGCCGCCGTTTCTTCGACTGTTCAGACCGTGTTCGACGTTCCGTCAAGAAACAACTTTATCATCGGGTCGCGCAAGAGAGGGTACGCGGCTCCCCTGCTTCTCGAATCGAATGACAACCAAGCAGTCCACCTTGCGGCCAGGACGTGGGCCGAGGACGTCTACCGTGTCGTCGGGGTGTATCCGGAGCTCTACAACGACACTCTACCTGCCGAGGTCCACAGCGCCGTCATCGTTGGCACGGTCGACAGCCAGCTCGTCCAGTCCCTAGACTTCACCACCGATACACTCAAGGGCAAGTGGGAGGCGTATCAGACCTCTGTGGTGGACTCGCCCATGGCCGGTTTGTCCGAGGCCCTCGTGGTGACTGGAAGTGATCGCGTAGGTGCCACCCGTGTCGTTTGAAGGCTGACATTAGCGCGGCACAATCTACGCCCTGTACACCATCTCGGAGCAGATGGGCGTTTCTCCATGGCACTACTGGTCTGACGTCCCCATTCGGGGCCAGGAACATGTTGCCTTCAAACGCGGCGCAGTGCTGGCGCACGGCGAGCCGACGGTCAAGTATCGCGGCATCTTCATCAACGACGAGCACCCGGCGCTGTGGGGGTGGGCGCAGCAGGCCTTCAGCCGCGAGTTGTGGGAGCCCGCGTTCCAGACCGACTTTTATACCCACTGGTTTGAGATGATGCTTCGCCTGAAGGCAAACTATGCCTGGCCGGCCATGTACATTTCGGCCTTTAGGGTGGACGGCCTGGACGTCAGTGCTGGCCTGCCTGCCGACCCTATTCCGGGACCCAACCTCGTCCTGGCCAACGCGATGGGTATTGTCATGGGTGCATCGCACCACGAGCCGATGGACCGCAACAAGCCCGAATGGGACGCGTACGGTAAAGGCGCCTGGGACTGGACCAACAACGAGACCATCAGCGAGTTTTGGAGGTACGGCGCCGAGAGGTCCAAGGACATGGACGTGCTGTACACCATGGGCATGCGCGGCGACGGCGACATGCCTCTCACAGGTGCGAGCCTGGAGCTGGTTCAGAGTGAGTCTCTTTTTGGGAAAGGGGACGCTGCATTGAGTGCTTACGAAAAAGACATTACCAGGCACCAGCTGGACATCTTGCGCGACGTGCACGGCGAGAAGACGGACATTCCCAAGATGTGGGCAATGTACAAGGAGGTGGCAGAGTACTTTGTCGATGGGGTGAGCTTTGGGTCGTCGTCCCTGTCCGCCAGCTGACACTGCAGCTTGAAATTCCCGAGGACATTAGCATCCTCTTCGCCGACGACAACTTTGGTAACATCATGAGCGTGCTCCCCGTTGGAAAGGAGCATGCGGCAGGAGCGGGCATCTACTACCATGTTGACTGTGAGTTGATAGCGCAAGGAGGTGTTTGCTGACGTTTAGACGTCGGGTACCCCCGAGCTTATAAGTGGATCAACACCATTAACCTTGCGAAAAGTGCGTCACAGAGTGATGGAGGCAAACACTGACCGGGGAGCTTGGGAGCAGATGAACATTGCGCAGTCGTTCAACACGACTGCCATCTGGATGCTCAACATTGGTTCGCTCAAGCCACTCGAGGTGCCGACTGAACACTTCCTTGCGCTGGCGTACGACTTTGACGCGTGGCCACTCAACTCTGTGGACACCTTCCTGCGTGCTTGGGCCGCGCGCGACTTTGGCGAGGAGGTCGCCGACGAAGTGGCGGACATCATGGGCACGTACTCGCTGTACGCTGGCCGGCGCAAGCCCGAGCTGCTCAACTCGACGCTCTACTCGCTCATCAACTTTGGCGAGGCCGAGCGCGTGCTCGACGAGTGGGAGACACTCACTGCGCGTGCGCAGGCCGTGTACGATGCCCTCGACACGAGCGCCCAGCCGGCCTTCTACCAGCTCGTGCTCATGCTCTGCCAGATGCAGACCAACATTAACCGGCTGTACATTTCCGTCTCGCGGTCCAACCACTATGCGTGGCAGGGACGTACGCTTGCCAACACGTTTTCGTACGACGCCCTAGACGCGTTCTACGCCGACGCCAACTTGACCGAGACGTTCCACAGCCTGCTGGACCGCAAGTGGGACCACATGCTCGACCAGGCCCATATCAGCTGGGACGCGCATCTCGAGCACGACCGCGACTTTCTCCCGCCCATCAGCTTTGTCAACCCTGCCACGCCCGTGCGCGGTGGGATTCCGCTCACAGAGCTGTCCATCCCGCACACGTACCACACGCGCGTGACGGTCGAGAACAGCTACGGCGCGTGGCCCGGGTGGACGCTGTGGAACTGCGATGGCGAGGGCAAGTGTCCCGACCCCACGCTGTGGGCCATGGACTGGTACGGTGCGCCGCGCCGCTGGATCGACATTGGCAGCTGCGGCCCCAAGACGGTCCACTGGACAGCTACGCCGAGCCACGACTGGCTCACCGTGTCCCGGACGAGCGGGACGTTGACCTCGGATGCCAAGAACGACGTGCGCCTGTACGTGTCGGTCGACTGGGACGCGGCGCCAAATCCCGGCTCCGAGCTGGTGCAGATCGAGGGCCACGTCCTCGTCCAGTCGTCGGACGGCGCCAACGTCACCATCACTGTCCCCGTGAACATTGCCCCCGCCGTCGCCGAGGAGTTTACGGGCTTTGTCGAGGGAGACGGATACGTCGTGATGGAGGCCGCGCACCACACGCGCCACACGGCCACTGCCGCGCACGCCCTCGAGGAGGTCAAGGGGTACGGACGCTACCTGTCCGGCGTGTCGATGTATCCCGTCGACAACACAAACTACACGGTCGGCACGGGCCCCGTGGTCGAGTACGACTTCTGGACACACGGCGACTCGGTGCACGCCAACGGCACTGCGCTCGTGACGGTGCAGATTGGGCCGACGCTCAATTTCCTGCTCGGCCGCGAACTGGCGTTTGGGTTCCAGTTTGACACGAGTGCGCCGGCAGAGATCCACCCGATCCCGACCGAACGCCTGGGACCACAGTACGAAAAGCCCGGCGCACCCGCGCTGTTCATGGGCGCCGTGCCCGTCGACTGGCCCGAGATTGTCAAGAGCGAGGTGCGCAACGTCTCCATCGAGGTGCACCAGCCGACGCTGCGCGAGGCGGGCAAGCACACGATCAAGCTGTTCGGCATGACCCCCGGCATTGTGTTTGAGCGCATCTGGGTAGACCTCGGGGGTATCGAGAAGAGGGGCTACAGCTACTTTGGCCCTCCCGAGAGTGTGCGTGTGTAGACACTTGTGTAGACGGGGGGAAATATGTCGCATGTTTATTTATGCAAATATTATTTTTTTGAAGAAAAAAATCCAATTAAAATCTCACGCCCTCTCTCTCCTCACTTCCTGCCTTCGAGCTCGTGGAGGACCTTCTCCTCCACCTTCTGCGCCTCGGCAGCGATGGCATCGTCCGAGACGCCGTCGCGCATGACGACCTCCTTGTGGGGCTCGACGGTGTTGTGCGCCTGGCCGAGGTAAAACTCCTTTGTGAGGAGACCGGCGATGAGCGCGAGCATCGAGGTGATGAGCGCGCCAATGTACAGGCCGCGCAGGGACTCTGTGTATGCCCTGTTGATGAGGTCGTGGGGCTCGGCGGCGCGCGCGACGAGGATGGACCCGAAAATCTCGGCGCGCTCCGTCGCGTTAAAGTACTCGCCGACATACTTTTCGAGGTGCAGCGGCACCTGCTTGTTCCACACGGCGCCCGAGATGGCTGACGCAATGGACCCGCCGAGCGACGTCCACAGCGACAGGACGGCCATGGCCAGCGCCATGTCGGCGTGGGCGACCGAGCCCTGCGATGCCACCTGCGTGGAGATGACGGAAATCGCGCCGCCGAGCGAGCACAGGATACGCGCAAACACGAGGGTCACGTCCTTTTGGTTTCCGTTGACGGCGAGGAAGTTGATGCCCTCGCCCACCACGCGGATGGCGAGGCCCGTGAGCTGGAGCGCCTTGTAGCGGTGGGTGTAGCGCTGGATGAGGCCCGCAAACACGGCAAAACCGCACAGGCCCACAGTCATAATGTTGCTAAAGTAGGTGTAGTTCTTGTCCGACCACTCGGGCTTGATGATGTACACCCACGACAGGTAGTATGTGTCGGTCAGGTAGCCGGAGAAGTAGTACAAAAAGTCGATGGCAATGCAGCAGAGCTGGGGGGGTTGTGAGCTGGGGGTACACTGGCAGGCGCAGCTTACGAAAGTGCGGTTCATGACGCGACGGGGCATGATGGGGTATGCGGAGAAGCGCCACTCCCAGACGCAGAACGCGGCAAAGAGGAAACCACCAACGGCATACATGGCGATGAGCGAGGCTGGAGCGTTAGGATACGTGCAGAAAAGGAGACCCACGGTTGGCGTAGCCGCCGACGGCCGTCGTGCTGAGGGTAGCGGGGGCAAGGAGACACGCAAACGAAAAGCCCAGGAGGAGCAGACCAAACGCGTCCATGTGGATGGCGTAGTGAAGAATGACCTGGAGCACGGTACGGCGGGGAGGCTCGATGCCCTCGAGGACGTGGCGACGCGCGTACGACGACGAGGCGAGGGAGAGAGCTAACAGTCAGCTTTGGGGACAGGCTTGAGGTTTCCAAACTCTCACCTCCGAGCTTCTTGGCGCGGTGGTCGCCCCAGAACAGGACCAGGAGCGACGGCGCAATGCACACGGGCACGAGAATACAGAACATGCCGTACTGCCGGTTGTCAGCTGCACAATCCCCCTTGGACAACTCACGCCCCAGCGCCATCCGTTCTCCGAGTACGCGCTGATACCGTCCGTGATGTATCCGGCGACAAACGCGTTCAGCACCCACGGCAGCGAGTAGGCGCCCTGCACGGCACCGCGCCACTGCAGGCTGGTAATGTCGGCAATGAGGATGCCCGTGACCTGGTTGATACCCGTGTTGCCGAGGGTGTACAGGACCTGGCCGGCGACGACGGAGTCGACGTTCTTGCTAGCGGCGGTGATGATGAAGCCCAGGGTGTAGAAGAAGACCGAGATGGTGAGCGCCATGGGGCGCGAGAGGAGGTCGGCAATCTGGCGCATGAGCTTGGTGACTACCACACGCAGCAACCTACCTTGGCGATGAACGGCTGCGCCACGGCGGCCATGATCTGTGTCACGACAGCAATGGTGGCGACGATGGTGTGCAGCGAGTATGAGGAGGTGGCAAAGGCCGAGTCTGAGGCGTCAGCATGGCCGGCCAGGAGCAGCAGCTCTCACATGTGTAGGTCGTGCTCTGGCTCAGCGTAAAGACGTAGCAGACGACTCCAATGGAGCTGTAAACGTCAGCAAAAGCAAAGAGCCCCCCCGTTGCGGATACCTACCCCCACAGAAGCCACAGCTTCCATCCCTTGCCGAACACAATGTCTGGTTGGGGGTTAGCCGCCGATCGGAACACATGAATACCCACAGAGAGCTTCGATCTTGGTCACGCCAATATCCTGCTCGAGGCCCAGGCTCTCGGGGCTGTCGGGACGTGGGGCCTCGACGTCGCTCCTGTCCTTTTCGGGCTCGAGCTGGTTGGCCTCGGACGCGAGCGAGGTCGCGCCTGGCCCTGCGGCAGTTGACATTTCGAGAGAGGCGCGGTTCATGGCGCTGACAGCTCGGGTGGTGGGTCGATGTGTTTTTTGGTGGGGGGGGGCTGTTAGGGAGAGAGACGGTCACACCAGACACCGCCTGGCCACCTTATAGCTACCCGGGATTGCGCCCGGGACTGCCGGGGGTTGGGAGCTGGGAGGGTATATGGTATCACGATGAGGCAGCGTTGCGGATTTGCAACCCCCCGCGCGGCCCTTGCAGAGCGAGAGGGTGGGTGGAGGCGTCAGCAAACGAGGCCTGGGAGGGCCCGAAATTATCAGATAAACGGTGAGATCGGGCTCCTCGGCCGACTGTCGCCACCAACCCTGGACGTCCCAAGCTGTTTCAACGTCTTGTGCAACAAAACTGGCGCACCTTACGCAGCTCTGAGCTTGCCCCCTGGCACCCAGCTGACAATGGGTGGAATGCCAAGTATAGACGGCGTCCACGGCAGGGCTCGTTTTTCTTCCTGCCCCTGAGGCTTGGGTCCGTACATGTGGTGGTACATATGTTTTTTTTTTCGGTGGTGCCTTGCGTGGAAGATCTCGAAAGAGCCATTTGACCGCCGACTCGTCAACCTCGCTACTGTGATCAAAGTATCAAAATGAGTTGCCGAGGCCAATGTCAAATGCGGGTGGTGGAACGGGTGCACACTGGCAGACACGAGCCAGTGGCCAGTGGGCCACGTTCATGGTTGCACTGCGTCGCCCGAAACGACCCGTACGCCAGCAGTCAGTCGGGGGGTCGCTCGCTCTCCGTGACGGATTTTGCTTACGACAGACAGCTACAGAAGACAACGTCGCGGAGGCGTTCCTCGTGCGGGCGATAATCGCAGCCAAGCATGTAGCAAGCATGTCTCGCCGGCGCGTTGGTTGGCCCAAGGCCTTGGCCTTAGGCACCCACCCACACACGCGCGCTCCCTCTCCGGGATATCGCCTCCGAACGACCCGCGGTCCCCGGGTCCCCGACGCCCCGGCTTCGGCACAACCGAGGTGATAACGTATAGGCCAGGATGAGGTGCTCCCTGTGTCCCCTTCGCACCTGACCAACGGCCGACTTTCGAACTGATTTTGCATACATGTGTTGTGCTTCTCGACTGCGCTGTGCGCCTCGGCCGTGCACTTAGAGTTTCGGCGCGGTTCGCGGCAGCTCGACGATCTGGTCCACGCCAGGGTACTCTGGGAGGTTGAGATTGTACTTTATAGCCAGGTCACTGAGTGTGTGCAAGTCAGCGTTGCCCCCATACACTTGCAAGATACCTACTCGGGCACAAAGCGGCCGCCCAGCCAGTGCCGGCCAGTGTACGCCTGCACGCCCTCCTTTGGCGCCGTCAGACTGATGAGTACGGCCGGGTCAATCGTCTCCACCGTCTGGCTCTTGCCCGCGGCGTCGGGCGACGTGAACAGCGGCTGCCGGCCAGCTTCCACGTTCCACCCGGAGGGAATGTCGACGGACACGATGGGTGCGTGCGTCGCTGCCAGCGCGTTCAGGACGCGGTCGAACGGAGCGCGGACCGGGGGTTGGAATGAGAAACCTGTGGAATGCGGGTCAGATGGGGCAGTCTGTATGCATCTGCGCCTCCTACCAAAGATGGCATCCAGGACGACGTCGGTCGCGGCAATGGCAGCATCAAACTCGTCCGCGCCGGCCACCACGGGGATGCCGAGGTTCCGAGCCTGTTGGAGGAGGCGCTGGTAGATGTCCTTGCCTCCGGGCTTGGGGTAGTAGATGGTCGGCGTGTAGCGGAAGTGATGCAAGTGACGCGCTGCGACGAGGCCGTCGCCGCCCTGGGTAAAGTGTGAGCTGCGTCTCGCGGACGAGACTGTGGGAATGGCAATGGCAATGGAACCAACCTGGTTTCCCGGTCCACAGCACACGAGGACGCGTTTGTGCGTCGTGTTAGGGTAGCTCTTGGCCAGCGCCTGGGCACAACTCAGGCCTGCGAGCTCCATGAGCTGGGTGCAAAGGTCAGTCGGCGACAGACGGGGTGGTGTCCCCTTGTGAGCTCACTTGGTCCAGCGAGAACGCGCCGGCGGCCGACATGAGCTCCTCGTCGATGTGCTGTGCGAGCTTTTGGCCAATGTATCTGATGGACATGGTGAGGGCGGTGAACGAGGTGGAGTGTGTGACCGTGTGAGCAGCAGACGGCAACAACAATGGGCCTGCCAGAAAACGCGCTCGTCCCCGACAGCCATTGAGGTGACGATGATGTCACCAGGAGGAAACAGATCACGTGACTGAGATGGGTGGGTTGGCGGAGATCTCCTTTATCTCCGTGTATTATGTTCCCAGGCACGACATATATTCACGTTTGTGGCCTCGGGGATCGGATGCCGACGTGCAGCCCGAACCCTTGGATGCAGCAGAGAGGGTTTGTTTGGGAGACCTGCAGAGCACATGCCGAGAGCATCTCGTGCGCTCGTGGGGGGTCCGGTCGCCGGGGGGGACGAGAAGAAGGGGCCAGCCGGCCAAGACCGTCGGCCACGAGTGAGAATAGACTTGTGCTCCTTCTCGTTGCCCCGCACGACATACAGAGATTAGCAACCCGTGAGGCCGTTTCTAATAAAGCGATCTAATGCTTATTCCTGTCCGTCCCTCCAAAGGCCTCGGCGCCGGTATCCGTCAGGGATCGCTGCTGCCGAGCACTGTACGGCAGTGTCCAGCGCCTGTCGCGTCTGTCGCCACCGTGTGCTGTCCACTAGGCCACTACCCGAGTCAAGCGACAGACACGCACCGTCAACCTTTGTCGAGTCGCATCGGTGACCGGGCGCGACTCTGGCTGCTGTGCGCGCGCCGTTTTGGCTCTCGGCGGATCGGCGGCGAGGTTGCTGCGCAGCCGTGCCGGGCCAACACGCGTCGGGACGCTACATGTGGTCCCCAACACCTCACACAGCACACAGTCCGGAAGCGAGCGAGCGAGCGATGGAATTCTTTGCATGCCGAGGTTGTTGCGCATAGGTCGCCGAGCCACGACCCCACAGGGAGCTTCCAGATCTCACACAATATAAGCCCGTCGGTCTTGGCCCCTTTTGAGGAATGCAAACCATCTTTATTACGCCAGACAACTGCGCGACAAGAGACACCAACCACCACACTCCCCTTTCACCACCACCACCACCGCGTCTCACCATGGCCACCGGAGAGACACCCCCCGCCGTCCCGGCCCTCGCTGCCGAGACGAGCTCCACCGCAGGCGTCAACCAGCCCAGCGCTGCGTCCAGCAACCCCGCGTCCATCAACGACACGCCCTCGGTCCACTCGAGCGACGGCAGCAAGTCGGGTGGCGCCCCCGAGCCCCCCAAGATGCCCAAATGGCGCTTCTGGGCCATCTTCCTGTCGCTCCTCATGTGCGTCTTCCTCTTCGCCCTCGACCAGCTCATCGTCGCCACCGCCATCCCCAAGATCACCATCCAGTTCAACGCGCTGTCCCAGCTGCCCTGGCTGGCCTCTGGCTTTTTGTGAGTCGAGCACGGGTTCCGAGTCGACCGAGCGAGCGGCGACTTTTGCATCGTCGGTGTTGGGTCTTTTTCTTTTTTTGGCGCTGACACTGTCCTTATTATCCTTAATGTCCCTAAATTCCCCTACATTCCTAAATTCCTAAATGGCCCGTTCCGTTCCTGAAAATCCCCCCTAATCGTCAACAACCACAACAACAAAACCTCCTAATTCAAAAACACATGAATAGCCTCCCGCTCTTCGCGCTCAACCTCATCTACGCCCAGTGCCTCGAAATCTTCCCGTCCAAGCATGTCATCATGTTCGCAGTGTTCATCTTCGAGGTCGGATCGCTCCTGTGCGGCGTCGCGCCCAACATGGTCGCCCTGATCTTTGGCCGTGCGGTTGCTGGTGCTGGCGCTGCTGGAATGTGAGTGTGGCGGAGGCTGTGGCTCCACTACGGTCTGAAGACCTCCAGCTGACTTTTTTCTCTCCAGCTTCTCAGGCGGCATGGTGGTCATTGCCGAGCTTACGTCGCTTCACAACCGCGCGCAGTACCTCGCTCTCTTTGGCGTGGTGTTTGCCATCGCCTCGGTCGTCGGTCCCCTCGTGGGCGGTGCTTTTTCCGACCACGTCTCGTGGAGGTGGTGCTTGTGAGTTTCAGCCGGGAGTCGTCTGTGCACACCGCCGTCACGATCGCTGACACACCCTCCCCCCCTCCAGCTACATCAACCTCCCCCTCGGCGGCATTGCGCTCGTTTCGCTGGGCGTGTTCCAGCCCTCGCTCCCGCCCATGGGCCGTAGGCGCAACTACCAGGGCTACAGCAAGTACATGCTCCACCAGTTCATCCGGTGCGACTGGGTGGGCGCTGCGATTGCCATGGCGTGGGCCGTGTGCTTTATCCTCGCGCTGCAATGGGGCGGCGTTGACCATGCGTGGAACTCGGGGTCGGTGATTGCGTGCCTCGTCATGGTCGGTGTCCTGCCGCCCATCTTCTTCGCTTGGGAGATGTTTGTCGGTCCCGAGCGCGCCATGTTCAAGCTCCGCCTGTTCGCGCGCCGCACCATTTTCGGCGCGGCCGTCTGCCTCGCGTTCCTGTTCGGCGTCATGATGATCGACGTCTACTACCTGTCCGTGGCGCTGCAGGCCGTGTACCGCTTCTCGGCGACGGCGGCCGGTGTGCGCCTCCTCCCGCTCATCATGAGCCAGGTGGTCGCGCTCATTGCCAGTGCGCGCATCATCCCCAAGCTGGGCAGGTACAAGTGGGTCATTGTCGCGGGCCCCTGTTTCCTCGCCCTCGGCTCGGGCCTCCTCTACACCATCAAGTACGGCACGCCCATTGCCAACCTGTACGGCTTCCAGGTCCTCATCGGTATCGGTGTCGGCATGTCCCTGCAGAACTGCATGCTCGCGATCCAGTTTGAGCTCAAGAAGGAGCCCCAGTTCATCTCGGCCGGCGTCGGCATCGGCACGTTTACGGGCTTTGCAGGCCGCATCATCGGCATCTCGCTTGCCGGCAGCGTGTTTGAGAACATGATCCAGGTCAACTTGCACAAGTATGTCCCGCAGCTGTCCGAGGCGCAGGTCATGGAGGTGGTCAACGACGCGGGAGCCGTCTACTCCATGATCCCCGAGGAATACCGCACCCAGACGCTCGTGGCGTACACCCAGACCCTGCGTCTCGTGTACATTATCGGCCTCCCGTTCGCCGTCTGCGGCATCGCCGCCGCGCTGCTCATCAAAAACTCCAAGATGCCCACCAAGGCCGAGGAGCTCGAGCGCAAGCGCGAGCGCGACGAAAAGGAGGCCGTCCTCGATGCCGAGCACGCAAAGGCCCAGGAGGCAGGTGCCGCCACGGACAACAACGGGTTGCGCTACGACCGCGAGGACAAGGTCGCCGACGTCGAGGCCGAGCCCAAGGCCGCCGACACGGGCCGCGCATAAGTTGAACCGTAGTGTGCTCCCCGCGTTTTAATTAGAGTGCACAAGTCGGTGGCGGGGCGTAGACACAGAGTCTACACTATATAGTTTATGTACATCTATTTTATTTTATTTTAGCTTTACAGGATATATGTTATACCTGTTTCCAGCGCTTGAGCAAGACTCTGGTGGGAATTCAATGTGTGCGCGTCACGCACCTAACAAATAAACCAACGCAACCGAGCAACCGAGCAACAGGTGTGTCCTATTTCCCTGCCTGGTTGTTCTGTTCCTAGTCCAAAGTGTCAACAACAATGCCATAAAGACGCACAAAGTTGATAGGGGGGGGCAGAAAGCAGACTCAAGGTTCATTATGTACCGTCATACTCTCCGCCCTCGCCTGATCGAGAGCACGGTACCTCGGCGCAGGAACGGCCTCTGTACCTCTGTCGCGCTGCGATGGGTAGACAGGCAGCCGTTGCTGGACTGGGCCAGCGTGCTTACGCGACGTGACGACGGGCGACGGGCGACGACGCGTAGCATGCGCGACTGCGAATATTGGGGACGGACACCGCCCATGTTCGTCATTGTGAATGGGGGGCTCGTCGATCGCGAGGGACCACATAAGAGTATAAGAGTATATCCGGGCAGGGGGGGGGGGGGGGGGGGGCTAGAACTCCTAGAAGCCCGGTAAAAGGCGAGATCGAATGGAAAAGGAAAAACGGTCAGACCGTCAGATCGCGTCAGAGCGTCAGAGCACAAGACACACGCCCAACTGCCGTAGATCCGCACGTCCACGGTGGGACATGGCACTGACACCAGCACTGGGACATATGGGTCATATGGGCTCGAGGCCCAGACGGCGCCGCCGTTCCACTGGCAACCCTTTCACGTGTCTCGTCATGTCTCATCTGACGAGACGGCATCGGGGAGAACGGGAGAGTGGGGTACAGTGTGTGGCGCCGGGAGAATTACAACACGCGCCTGGAGGCCTGGAGGGGCCCACAGCAAAAGGAGACGAGCAATGGGCAGTTTGGTTGGGGATGCAGCCCGCAGCTGTCCCCTGTATGCGCCGGCGCCGGCGGCGTGCACCTCTGGAATGACTTGTGAGGTGTGATATGAGTGTGTGCCCATATTTTTCAATACACAGTGTCGGAACGGACGGCCTGGACGGTGGGAGACGAGTTTTTCCTTCTTGACCCCCCACAGGCCACAGGGTGTGGTGGGACTTGTGAAGGGCCAGGCCCAGTGCGTTTCAGCGGCCATGAGAGAGTGGGTTGGGTGGGTGGGTGGAGTTTGCCGTGCGAATAGTACGTACACCCGACGCTGGCTGGCTGGCTGGGGAGAGAAAAGAAAGGGCGGCAATGCCGTAGCGTAATTGCTCCGCGCGCACCTGGTGACTCAGGACAGTCGCTCTCTGCTAGCGGGGCAGCGGGCAGGCGGGCAGAGAGGACCAAGGCCGGCGCGCGAACGAGAGCAGACGGATGAGACGTCGGTGGCATGGTGAGACAGCATGTGGTGTGTGTGATGGAGAGACGTGTGACCTGTGTGCAACAACCGAATTCCACAGTCCTTGCTTCCTTCCACACCCATACTCATCTTCCCTCTACATCAACTCGCCCTTTTCCGTCGTCGTCGTTGCTGCTGGCACCCTTTGTTGCTGGCCATTCCACGTCACCAGCCCCCCCTCCCGTGCCCCCCTGGTACTTGATCGCCAGTGTCTCCCTCCCTGAACAGAGGATACGGGCAGCTCGACACCAGCGACTCGTTTTTCTAGCGTGTCGTGTGGTCTGTGTTTGCATTCAGCACACAACACATTCCCATCCTCCCATCCTCGCCCATCCTCCAGCGTTTGGAACGGAGCAGCAAGACATACACACAAGGAGGACTCGATCAGGTTGTTCTGGCCCTCCCTCGTGTGCATATCCCGTCGATAACAACGATCCCATCAGACACAACATACACAGTCCCCCGTACACATTCGCCGCATCTCTCTCTCTTTCTCTTTCTTCTTCCCTCTCTCTCTCTCTCTCCATTCCACAGCAAGCACCCACCCCCTTTCTTCCTCTCCCCTCCCCTTCCCTCCAACTCGCACGACCAACAGTGCCCGTGCACTCTCAACCTCGACACTCCCCCCCGCTCCCTCGTTCCCTCCCAGCGACACCGTACATCCACGTACCCCTCCTCCACAGCGCTCCCCGCACGCCTGCGCAGCCGCCTTCCTCCCCCGTCTGTTCCAGCCTGCCAGACACCACGCCCGCTCGCGCGCGCGCATAAACGCCCACACAGACGCCTCATATCCATTGCCCCGTCTGTCGCATTCTCCAAAGTCTCCACCATCCACGCGCGCACGGTTACAGGACCCCCCCGTCTGGCCTCTGGATCAATCGTCTTCCTCTCCTCTCTCGTGTCCCCAGAGCCGCAAACTCTCTCGAGACCACCTGCTATAGCAATCACTGCCCCCCGCCCCTGCAGCTCTCTCGGATCCCCCCCCTCCCCCGCCCTCGCGTCTTCTTCTCTTCCCCGCCGGACGACAATGACCGCGATGAGCCCCGTCCGCAACCGCTTCGACTATGCATCAGCCATGCATCCGTGAGTCAAGCAGCATCTGACCGAAAGAGGACGCAGCGAGAGAGCGAGAGAGCGAGAGAGCCAGCCAGCCAGCCAGCCAGACAGCATGTGAGCCATAGGCACCCGTGTGGTCCCTTTGGACGCAAAAGGCGGCGGCCAGGACGCCGCGTAGAAGCCATTTTCGCGCGCCCAAGTGCGGCCGTGCTCTACCGCTCTGCGGGCTGCACACATCTGGAACACGGTCTGTACGCCGTGCCGCCGAGACCACCACACCCCCATGCCCCCGGCGCTAAAGTCCACCCGCCTACCCAAACAAACGCACCGGGAGGGGCGGGGCCAAGACCCATGGGCCATGGGCCATTTGGCCATTTTTGGGCCATTGAGCCCAGTGCCAGTAGCGCCGCGTGGGCTGGACACGATGGTTTGCATGGTTTGGCCGGCGCCGTACAGTGGCGCAGGTGCAGGCAGGTGCGGGGGTATCGTGCTGGCTGGCGGCGGCGGCGGCGGCGGTGGTGGTGATCCCTCTTGGCTCTCCTGCGTGTCTGTTTCTGTTTTGCCGTCGTGCGTGTCTCATCTCTCATCAACTGACACTTTGTTCTCTCCCTCTTCTTCTTTTCTCTTTTCTCCACGCCCCGCCCCACCACTCCCCTCCCTCTCTCCCCATCCATCCATCCATCCACCCCATCACCCACCTCGCCGTCATCCTCGCATCCCGCCTCCCCGCCCTGTTCGGACCCACCCGTGCACGCCCCCCGGACGCCGCCACCGGACGCCGCCTGCGCCATTCCCGCCCCCCTTCCCCAACCTACCCCCCTCCGCCTGTAACGCGCGACCGTCCCGGGCCCGTCTCACAACGTCGTCGTTGCGTTTGCGCCGTCGCTCTCCCCCAACTCGGTCTCTCCTGTCTCTGTGTCTCCCTCTCTCACTCTCACTCCTCTTTCCACCTCCATCCATCCACCCTCCCACGCATCCATCACACACCATGCAACACTCGGTGCCCGCACGTCATCGATCGTCCTCCACCCCGGACCGGTCCCCGCACTCGCCCATCTCGCCCAAACACTCGCGTCGCATCCCGTCACCACCACCCCTGTCGGCAACGTTTCCACGCGGCGCGCGCTCTCCCATCATCTCCCCCTCGGCACTCCACAGCACATCCTCCCTCCGCGACCCTCCCCCTAACGCTACCCCGCCCGGCGGTAGCCGCTCCCCCTCGGCGTCGGGCCCGCGCGACGACGACCGCGACGACCGCAGGAAGGGCAAGGGCCGTGAACGCGAACGCGATGAACCGTGAGTAAGAAAGAGACCACCCCGGGGGGACAGGCTGCCCAAGCACGCCGGTGATGGGGATGGCCAGTTCTCATACCGAGGACCGGCCTGGACCTCTGTCCTGATGGTGTTGGGAGGACACAGGTGTCATGCTTCTTCACCTCTTGTGTAACACAAATCCCAAACCCCAGCCCCTGCGCCGCCGCAATGTTGCTGACCTCTTCTCTTCGCTTCTCATGACCACATGTCCCCGCCGTCCACATTCCCTGCTGCCAACCACCCACCACCTGACCGGCCCATCCAGCATCGAGGACGACCTGCGCCCAGAAAAGCGAAGCAGGTTAGGCCGCACCGGCGGCGGCCGTCCTGGCAACGACTCGCCGTCCAAGCCTGTTAGCGGCCCGTCGCCGTCGTCCGAGACCGCGCCATCCAAGAGGGGCCCTCCCCAGCTCCCGCCAATCAAGCCTATTGGCTTTGCAGCGTCGCGTGAGGCGCGCCGCGAGGACGGCACGGCCGACCGCGCCATCCCGTCGCCTGTGGTCATGGGCTTTGACTTTAAGACCATTGACGAGGAGCAGCTCAAGACAGTGAGTGGAGGACAAGGTAGCTATGGCTGACACTGTCTCCAGGTTCGCGACACGATTAGCATCAAGGAGCAGCAACAGGCACTCATTGCCCAGCGACGAAAGGAGATGGCCGCTAGCCAGCCTACCACGCCGCGCGAGTTGACCTTTAAGGGATGGACGCCCAAGGACCCCGAGAAGCGCGGTGTCGGGGCGCGTCGCGAGAAGATCCGCGACAAGGTCGAGCGCATGAGCATTGTGACGACGTCAACCGACAAGGACGTTGTCCCCGGGTCCAAGAGCGCGCCGCTCAACCAAGGTCTGGCATCACAGCAGCAGTCGCCGCGTGAGCCTCCTTCTGGATCACAGACGGCGATGCCTCACAACATTCTTCCTCCGATGCACTACCCGAGCCACGGCCACGGCGGGCATGGCGGAGGCCACCACCTGGCCGACCTGCGGACTGCGCCCCTTAGCCACTCCCGGCGCCACCACGAGGAGAGTGCCTTTGCTAGGCAGCAACAGCCCTACTACCAGGCGCAACAGCAGGCGCAGCACCGCTCCGGCGCGTCGGGCTCGGCGTCGAACCAGTCTGCCAGCCGGTCGCAACAGCAGCAGCAGGACCCCCGGGGTGACCCTCGCTACCCTCCCGACCTTGGTCCGCGCTCCGCTCTGCCGCCTACGACTGCCGACCGTCGCAACTTTTCCGTTCCCAGCCTGCAGCAGCAGCACAGCAGCTCGCGGTACCCACTGTCACCGCACGCGCCGCCAGGCCCACCACCGCCTGGCCCGCCTCTGCCCGGTCCTGGTCCCGGTCCATCGTCTGCGCGCCCGTCCAACGGCGTGAGCGGCCACCGCGCCAACGGCTACTCTGTCAGTCCCTCGCCTCCCAACCATCTGCGCGAGCAGTTTCTGGCCCCCTTCAGCCAGCTGTACGACATGCTGTCGTCTGTCGACGGACTGCGGTACCAGCTGCAGGACATGATCCACCGGACGGAACAGGCGTACCAGAACCAGATGCAGGCCAACAACGAGTTCAAGTCGACAGCGGCCCAGGCAAGCTCGCTGCTCGGCACGCTGCAGCAGTCGGCCGACTCGCTCAAGGAAATGGTCCGGTACGAGGTGGACCGCTCGGCCGGCGCGGACCGCCGCGAGGTGGACGAGCTGCGCGACCGTGTGCGCTCGCTCGAGGACAGGCTCTCCCAGCGTTGAGACCCCAGGGTGTAGGTGTAGGTGTACCACACCCGCACGCTGGGTTTTTATCAGCTATAAGAGGACCTGTCCGGTTCGGTGTTTTGGGCCATGGGCAAGGACTAGGGACGGTACCGCGTGCGCCGGGCCGGAGTTGCGACCTTTACCTTTCTTTTTTTATCCTGTGTCGCTAGTTAGTGTCCCTTGCCTGTCCTTTTTTCGTTTCTCTGTTTTCCCAGCTTATCTCCCCTTGGTTTTTGCTGTGACTCCCCTTTTGCCATCAACGAAGCATGCGCTCTCTCCCTTTCCCCCCTCCTTCCCCCCCTTCTTTCTCGTCCGCCCCCTCTCCCCTCTGTACCACAAATAGTCTCTCTGTCTCTGGGTCATGTCAATGTTGCGCCGTTGCACCCCCAACTCCAAGCCCTCGTTCGGCGTGTGTCCCTACAGGGAGCAGAGATAGTGGCAAGAAGACGGTGGAGGAGGCAGTGGGTGGGGTCGGTGGACGGACGGGGTTGTGTGGTGGTTGTTGGGATTCAGGGGAATCACCTGGCAGACACAGGAACACACTGTCCGTCAGGACACACCCCCGTTGCAAAAATCCTCTCTGCCAGCGAGCGAGCGAGCGATTCGAGACTGTCCGCCATTGACGTCTCTGGCGCACGCATCAATTGGGACCAACACCGCACGTTGCTCTCTGGCTCTCTGGCTGTTGGCATGGCTTGCATGGCTGCATGGCTTGGGTGTGCTTCCTTGCAACATTTCGTGGCACAGACCATCAGGGGTATAGGGGGGTCGATGGCTTGGCGCGCAGGTGGGTAGGTCGAGAAGTGGGTTCTTGTACTCTTGTTCGATACCGTCATCTGAGCGAGCATGCATGCATCCACAGCACATTCATTCCCAGTGCAAGAGTGTGTGTGCAGTGTGCCAAGGTCATTTGCATGCATGACTGTCTGACACACTATCAGTTGATATTCGTGTTATTTTTTGGCATGTTGTTGCGTGCTCTCTGTGTTTCTTGGTTATCCGAGTCGCTGCCGCATGCGCGCATACATCACACTCCCCCAGGCACCCCAGAACGAACCGGTCGGGTCCTCGTTTTCCAATTCCCCTTTGGACGGACAGAGTGACCACCCACAAGTCGGTCCTCTCCCCTTCTCTCTCGTCTGTCTCTCATATGCAGTGAACAACCCCCCTCACATCCAACACATCCACATCCACATTTACTACCTCACATCCATCCACTACTGCCCTTCGCCCCAACCACGCTACTCGACGCTTTTCGCGGGCACGGCGTATATATCAATCCCCCCGGGCGAGATCTCTCTTCCCATATTTGACCACAGCCTCATCCCCCCAGCCACGGCCACAACCGATAGAGGCAGCGCCTTATCCACAACCCGCCAACTCCCCCCTTCCCCCCTCCCCCTCCCCCTCCCCTCCCCCATCCCCCGTCCCCCTCCCCCTCACCATGACATCCCCATTGCATTCCGTCAAAGTGTTCGACGAGACCGTGGCCGCAGACGACAACCCCTGCGCGGCGTCCTTCTCCGAGAACCACTTTGGCCTGCGTATCGGCGCAATCTTCATCATCCTGGTCACCTCGGTGATTGGAACGCTCCTGCCCATCGTCCTGCGCCAGAGCAACATTGTGCCCCGCGCAGCGTTTGAGTGAGTCACAGTGGGCGGCGGTCGTGATGGATGTCGTGACGGGTGTGTGATAATTGGCCGTCCCCTCCGGGCGAAACACATGTGCCACAGTCATCATATGACACAACCCACCTTTTTGTGTTTCCATCAAAAACACCTTTGCTGACGCATCAGTTTTGCAAAATACTTTGGCTCGGGCGTCATCATCGCCACGGCGTTCATCCACCTGCTGGCCCCTGCGTTCGAGGAGCTGGGGTCGGAATGCCTCTCGGGGACATGGACAGAATACAGCTGGGCGCCTGCGATCGCCATGATTGCCGTCTTCTTCATGTTCTTCGCCGAGGTCGCCGCGTACCGCACGGGCACGCAAAAGCTGATGCGCCTGGGTGTCGAGTACTCGTCGCACGCCGGCGACGAGACGGACGCGCACGCCCACTCGCACAACCACGACCCGCCGCTCGACATTGACACGTCGGCGCCCGAACACCCCGGTCACGTCCACCCATCGGGCATCCCGGCCGCGACGGCAAACGACGGCGTCGACCACCACATCCACCTCCCTGCCAACCCGCTCTCGCACACGTTGTCCCACTCGCACGCGCACACCCCGCACGCCCACGTCCAGGCCCAGGCCAAGGCCAACGGTCACGGGCACAGCCACGGACACGGACACGGACATGGCCACGGCCACGGCCACAAGCACGAGAAGCGCGACAAGGACCCCGAGTCGCTGTCCGACTCGAGCTCGCTGGGCCAGGGCCCGTCCGAGGCCGAGACGGCCGCGCAGCTCGTCGCCGTCGGCGTGCTCGAGTTTGGCGTCATCCTCCACTCGATCATCATCGGCCTGACCCTCGCCGTCAGTGACGAATTTATCATCCTGTTCATTGTCATCATCTTCCACCGTGAGTAGAAAGCAACGGAACCCGCCGTCATTTTTATGGGACGTACGCTGACACCCTTTGCAGAAATGTTCGAGGGCCTCGGTCTCGGCTCGCGTCTCGCGGGCCTCCAGCTGCCCGACCGCATGTGGTACGCGCGCTACGCCGCCGCGGTCCTGTACGCCATCTGCACGCCCATCGGCGTCGCTGTCGGCCTGGGAATCCGCTCGAGCTACAACGGCAACGGCCAGGCAGCCATGATCGTCACGGGTATCCTGGACGCGACGTCGGCCGGCATCCTGCTGTACACGGGCCTCGTCGAGCTGCTCGCCCACGAGATCCTGCTCAACCCGCGCATGATGAAGAGCAGCAACAAGAAGCTCGCGTACGTGTTCACGTGCATGAGCCTCGGCGCCGGCATCATGGCCCTGCTTGGCCGGTGGGCTTAGAAGAACACAGGCAGCACAGAGGCGCACAGACACAAGAGTAGTATAGTAGTAGTAGCAGCATCAGTACCCTCATTCCATACCCCCACCCCCATACAGCTCTCCCCAACCACCCATCCCCATCCCCACCCCCATTCAATCTGCCCAGCGCTAAGGCGCCGGGAATCATGTTAATATAGACTTTACTTGCATATGTATTCCATCGGAACAGAACAGCACGACGTGCACAGCTGCCAGAACGTCTCAGCGCGATCAGCGCAGCCTTCTACCACAAACAAGGACAATGAGAGCAATGTTCGCCAGACGGGCCACCACCGCATCTTCCGGGCCATGTACCCCGGCAATTCGCGGACCGCCGCGCCGGCGTCGTCCGTCGCGCGTCGTGTGTGTGTGTATCCTGTGGGCGTGTGATTTGACTACATTTTTGATGATTTTTTGGAAATTCGCGAGGACCCGAGCGGTCACGCGTCATGCGTCAAAACGAGCAAAAACGTGGGATGATGGATCAGGAGCGGTGGTGTCCTTGGCATGTCCTGGCATCCTGGCATCCTGGCAGCATCCTGTGTACCTGTGTGGCCCTGCGGTCGTGGCCGTGCCCCCCTCGGCGTCATCACTGCCAGCCTGTGGGTCTCTGACAGCAGGCTCCAAACAAAGTCACAGCAAAGTGACACGCACAAGCACGTCGCATATATTACCATTACGAAACAGCACCATGACATCCCCGCAGCCCACTATATCGGCCGCGACTTGCCCTCCTTCTCCATCTCGGCCAGGCCCACCGCGGCGACCTTGACAGCTTCTTCGCGCTTGGCGCGCCAGTCCGCACTGGCACGCGGCACGCCGTCGCGCGCGTCGGCGCGCAGCGTGCGCGCATAAAAGCCCGAGAACCGCCACCGGCCCGTCTTCTCGACGGCCGGCTCGTCGGCCACAAACTCGAACCCGTTGCGCATGAGGATGGCCGCCGACGCCGGGTTGTTGTACTCTATCCACGCGCACATTTTGCCCACCTTCATCCAGGGGACCACCCAGCCGGCGAGCACGCACGCGACGGCCTCGGTGGTGATCCCGCGCCCGCTGTACGCCGGGTCGAGCACGTACCCCATCTGCCACACCTGCGCCTCGGGGGCGAGCGCGAGCATGTCGGCGGGCGTGATGTCGCTGGCGCGCTTGTCGGGCATGTCCGGGTGCACGCCCTGGCTCTCGGTCATGGGCGCCATGTGGTAGTCGCCCACGACCTTGCCGGTCGATACGGACCGGAGCGTCTTGAATGGGAACGAGGCGATGTGCGCGTCGGCGCGCGCGGCGAGCGGCGTGGTCGCGGCGGCCGAGGCCGTGTCTGGCAGCGGCGCCGCGAGCGCGTCCACGAGCTGCGCGACGCTGGCCCTCATGAGCGGCTGTGTGCCCGCGACCCACTCGTCGACATAGGTCCGGTCCATCCTACCGTCGTCAGCGCTGCTGCTGGCCAATAACCGCGCACACTCACGGCCAGGGGAGGGTGTATAGCCGTTGTCCGATGGACTTGTGGTTGAACAGCGTCACCTGGGTAGGTCAGCTCGGTCAACACAGACGGGCCCAACTGCCCAGCTCGGGATCTCTTTCGCTCCTTCCCTCCTCCTCCCCACTCACATACTCGTCCTCGATACCGGCGCGGAACGGCGTCAGCCGCAGGTCGGGAAAACTGGGCAGCTGGAGGTACGGCTCCTCCCTCTCCGGGTCCCACCGGACACAGGTGGCCAGCGCATGCTGGTACTCTGGCGAGTCAAAGGCGGGCTTGGGCATGGCGTGTGCGATGCCAATACGGTAAAAGTGGATTAGAACAGCGGGGAGGGGAATGCGGCGAAGATATTAAGTTTCTCTGACCGCTCGATTGAGTCAGCTGGCACGTTGGTGTGTACAGAGCAACGTCGAGTCGGGGGAGAGATGCAATGTCGTTCTTGTCGACGCCGATGGGATGGCACCACATGGGCCCTCTCGCTCGTTAACGGGTTTGCGGTTTGTCGGATCCGTGCGGGTCCGGCGCTTATCGCGAGGCACGGTCCCGGGGTGTGCCACGTGCATTTGCTCCCGCTCACCCCCACCTCCGGAAACTGCGGCCACTGCCGCAAAATCGCTTAGCCACCCACACGCTCGCACCTCTCTCATGCATGCCGTTCGTGAGTACGCAGTGTGGAAAGAGAGACCTCCCAAAAAGTTGGAGATACGGCGAATCGAACGCCGGTTACAGACAGGTCTCAACAGATGTTGCGAAGTCTGTGTCTTACCACTAGACGATATCCCCGTTTGGAGATAGTGGGATGGAAAAAACTGCGCCAGCGTGGTTATATACTGGAGCTGAACAATTGGAGGAAAACCGTCATAATCGGAGAATGGCTTATAGACACCTGTAGGAGGTAGGCAAGGTGGTGTTGGACGAGTACGGAGTGCTGCGAGATGCGGGACACCGTGCTAGGCCAATCGGGTTGCTCAGGTCCCCCTCTCTGCCACATGAGAACAAATACCATAACAAAAGTCACACACAACCACTAACGGAGGCCGCTACTGCCCACGACCTACAGCTACGACGCGCTGCGCGCCACGGCAAGACGCTCTTCCAAGTCGCCCGGTCCGTGGAACCGCTTGCGCCCGTCGATGACCCACGTCGCGCCGCACAGCACGGCGACGATGCCGATCACGACAATGACATAGTTCATCGTCGAGCCCGCTACGGGGATGAACGGCGGGAAGATGAAGCACACGGTCGTGACGAGGAGGAAGGCCATGGCGATGATGTTGATGGGGCCTGGGTGTTCCTGTTAGTTGCAAGTACATACACGAGTGAGCTGGCTGTCTGCTGGACTCACGGCGCCACCGGCCCAGGCTCCAGCTCTGCTCGTAGCCCTCGTAAATGTCTCCACCGCGGACGATGAGGAATGCCACTTTGGTCGTCAGTTTAGTTTTTGCCAGTAGTGTGCAGAAACGGAAGCACCCACACCACTCACTGGGCACAATGTACGAGATCTGCAAGAGGACGACAGACGCCGACACGATGGCGTTGAGCGCGACGGACGAGCCCAGCGAGATACACCCAAACGCCAGGATCCAAAAGGCCACAAAGACGACGGCCCACAGGGGGCTCTTGAATGTCGGGTGGACGGCGCCGAGCCACGGGGAAGCGGGGCCCATGCCGCGGTCACGCGCAAATGACCACACCATGCGCGAGGCAATGGTCGTCAGGCCCTGGCCGGCAAAGAGCATCGAGCCGAGGTTGAACATGACCAAGCACGTGGCCTGGGGGTCAGTGGGGGGAGGGGGATAATCTTGGGGGGGGCGACTCACAGCCGTGCGCGAGGACGTGGCCTGGTGGTACACTGCCAGAACGGGGCCGGTGGTCGCGGTCATGACAGACTCGAGGTCCTGCGCGACAAACAGGTAGATGACGAGGAAGATCCAGGCCGTCGACGATCCGAGCAGGACGGACGTCATCCTGTGGAGAAAAGAGTCAGCACTGCACCCCCAGCCACCACACCCTTCCCACTTACATAACCTTTGGCGCGTTCTTGGACGGCTGCGGCATCTCCTCAATCATGTGGCTCACGGCCTCGAACCCCGTCAACCCGAAGAAGCTCTGCAGCAGGCCCAGCATGAACGCCATGCCGTCGGGCCAACCCGTCTCGTTGGTAAACGTCGTAAACACCTCTTCGCCCGAGTTGAAGTCGCCGCTCGAACAAGCCAGCAGCGTGATGGCGACGGTCACAAAGCCGATAAACCCCCACAGGCCCGCGATGCGGTCCACGAGCGGCAGGAGACGGACGGCAAACGCGTTGAGGAGGAACGACGAGAGCGTAAACGCCACGTAGAGGAGGAAGAACTGCCACGTCTGGATCTCAAACGATGGGTGCCACAGCGCAATAATGCTGGGGACAGGTTAGCTGGGGGAGTCTATACACTGTGAGAGTTGGCCTTACCCTGCAACGTAGTTGGCGCCCAGCTGAGATGCGGTGGCGGCCAGCGAGATCCACCCGGCGGTGGCCATCCAGCCAACGAAGAAGGAGAGGCTGCCACGGAAGGGCGCGGGCACAATGATGTCTGCACGTCAGTTGAAGCGTCCAACTCTACTCAGCTGCTCACAGGTCCAGTCGTATTGACCGCCAGACATCGGGAACGCGTTACACACCTCGGCACTGGGCGTCAGCACCTCGTCCATTCCGTGGACCCCGCTTACAATGATATACAGTTCATCATGGTACCGAACGCAGCGACCAGCAGGCCCCACACCACGGCCACGGGCCCGCCAGACGGCAGTGTGAGCTGCAACGACGCGGTCATTGCGTTCCACGAGTTGAGCATGGCGAATGCCAGACCGAGACACGACAGAAACGAGAAGTTGCGCTCCATCTCCACCTCGGTGCCGTACTCGTGCGCATGGCTCTCGCGCCGCTTGAGGTCCGTCCCCGCCGGCAGAGTCGAGACGCTCGCGGACCCGTGGCCGCCTTCCAGGTGCTTTTCTGTGTCGGTCATGAGTGGTGAGGGAGTGAGTGATAAGGAAAAAAGAGGACCTCCACGGCCGACACAGCACATGTTATTTATGTCGTGCGCCGGCGCTATCATCCCAGTCCGCCGGTACTCCGGCACACACACCTCTCCTCCCCGCACACCATCCTGCGCGGCTCCGGGATCCACCCCGCACGCGCCCCGACAGATACCTGTGGGGACCGTGAATGGTCGCCGCCGTGCCGCCGTCGCCCCTCGGCGTCGTCCGCGAATAGTCTGACCCGTATAGACACAACCGCGCTGGGACCACTGGTAGCCGACGGCAAAGGGATGATGTGAGGGTTTTGCGTTTCGCAGGCCCCCCAACCCCGAGATCTGCGCGCCAGGCTGAGCATATAACTGGAGCGGCGACACACCGACGCCGACGTTAAGCGCGCAGAACAACGTTCTGGCCGTTCTGGGCCGGGGAACATGTGACTTTGCGCGGCGCTTATCGGCTCGGCGGCGCGTATGAGCGCGCTTGTGTCCTGGCGCGCACTTGCGCGCTTGCACAGCGGAGATGCCGGTCCCCACGGGGTATCTGCCTATTCACGTCTCGGGGTCTCTCGGCATGCTACTGGCCTACTGGTGCTCTCGCATGTGGGCAGCGGATATGCGGATGGCTTTCGCTCGCTCGAGTTGATCCGGCAGAGCAACGCCGACTCGCTCGCCGCTCGCCTTTTTACCCTCTGCTATAAGTAATCAGCTCTGGCCGCAATCGCATCCTGCGATCCCACTCTTCCCCCTCTTCCCTACCCGTCTACCTCACCCAATCTCCCACACGATGCGCTCAGCACTGGCCGTATCTGTTCTCGCCCTTGCGGCATCTGTGACTGCCAAGCAGGAGCTCTGGCGTGAGTGATACTGTTGTTATCTCGAGAGGACCATCTGTCTGACGCGCTCGCAGAGGAAAAGTATGGCGGTACGCCCGACCTCCCGTTCTCTGGTGTTGCCGGGTTTGCGCGCCTGCCGCACGCGGTCTGCCTCGAGGAGCCTGGCAGGGGCTTTGATATCGCTGTTCTCGGCATGCCGTTTGACGTGAGTAGAGCGAGTGTATGAGCCTGCTGCAAACCCATGCGACAGCTGGACGGAGTGCACCCCGCTAATGCCCAGACGGCCGTCTCCTACCGCCCCGGAGCGCGCTTCGGCCCGCACGCGATCCGTACGGGCTCGCGCCGTGTTGGCCCCGCGAGGTCGTTCCTCTACCCATGGGGCTTCAGCATTGGCCAGGACTCGGAGCTGGACATTGTGAGTTGTACAACCTGTCCCTCAGCTGACCTCCAGATTGACTGCAACGACGTGCCCGTGTCGCCGTACGACAACGCACTCGCCATTGACGAGATGCAGGTGGCGTACCAGACGCTCATCAACCGCCCGACCACGTCCAAGAAGACAAAGTACACCTCGGGGCTGGCCAAGGACGGCGAGGAGCACCCGCGTATCCTCACGCTGGGCGGCGACCACACCATCGTGCTCCCCATCCTGGGCGCGCTGCATAGTGTGTATGGCCCCATCTCGGTGCTGCACTTTGACGCGCACCTGGACACTTGGAACGGAAACGAGCTCGGCGGCGCCCACACCGAGCAGCACAAGGTGGTGAGTTTGGATAGAAGCAGTGTACATGGTCGGTCTTATCTAACATGCCAGACCCACGGCACGTTCTTCTGGAAGGCCCACGAGCTGGGATACATCAACAACCGGACATCGGCCCACGCCGGTATCCGCACCCGCCTGTCTGTGAGTTTTCCCAGTGGACCTCTGGGACCTCGTTTCGCTGACACCCTGCCCAGTCGTTCAGCGACCTCCTCCACGACGAGGCTGTGGGCTTCCAGGTCTTCTCGACCGACGACATTGACGACATGGGTCCCGAGGGCGTCGCCGCGGCCATCAAGCGCCGTATCGGCGACACGCCGTGCTACCTCAGCTTTGACATTGACACCATCGACCCGTCCATGGCGCCTGCCAGTGAGTCACACCGCGACTTGTTTTTGCCTGGCACCCTCAAACTGACCCCCCCTTCCTCCTTTATAGCCGGCACACCCGAGTCTGGGGGCTGGAGCACGCGCGAGGTCAAGCGCATCATCCGCGGCCTGGCGGGACTGAACATTGTCGGCGCGGACATTGTCGAGGTGTCGCCTGCATACGACACCAACGCCGAGCTGACGGCCATGGCGGCTGCCGACCTGGCGCTCGAGTTCCTCGCGCTCATGATCGCGCCGGATGGGCCTGTACCGGCGTCCAAGAACGGCGAGCTGAACGCTGCCCTCCGTGCGCACACTGCCGCGGGGACCAAGGGACGTGTCAAGCTCGTGGACCAGACGGGTGCGCGGGACGAGCTGTAAGTAGTGTTAGCAGTATGTTGGTGTGTGTGGAGAGAGATGTTATTGTTGTGAATACGCAAACGAAAAGACACAGGCCACAGGATGGACAGGCCCAAAAAGGAGCACTGTCCCTTTGTTTCTACTTTGGAGTGACGCGCCTGGGCGCCTGTTTTCCCTGTATGGGGGAGAGACGGCCCGTGCGCGTGCAATATAACGCTCCAGCCAGCCACCGAGCGTCCGCCGCCGCCGCCGCCGCGGACGACGACAACGCCTCCGACGACGAAAGGAGGCCCGTGCTCACGTATGTGTCCCTTGTGGGAAGCACAACACAACACACACTGTCATCCTCGCCTTCCCCCAATATCTCATTGTCTCTACTCATCGACCCCATCCATCCACCTCCATCCACCTCCATCCACCCCACCACCCATGCCACCACTGCCATGTCCGTAGACTACCACACCCCACTACAGCAAGCCAAGCGGCCACTCCTCAGCCAGTCCACCCCCGGGGCAAAGACAGAGTCCGTCGCCAGCCCCCCCTCGGCGGCCCAGTTCCCCCTCTCCGTCGGCGGCGGTCCTGCCCTGCCATCCACCCGCGACAATGCCCAGATCGAGTGAGTCTCTCCCACGTGCACCGTGCACATCAAAGAAAGGTGGCAACGAAGCATCGCGCGTACCAGGTATCACCCTCGCCCTGGTGAACAGAAGGATGCCCTCTTCCCCACACCCCTTGGCCCTCATTGTCCACGACACAGCTCTCTTGTTGTGTTGACGTACACATTGCCCAAATTCCGCCACCTTGCCATCCACCCTCTCCATCCATCCACCCTCTCCCTTCTCCCGCTGACACCTCGTCTCCAGCGTCAATGCCCTCACGACCAAGTTGATGGACATCTTCCGCTCGTCATACAGCGACATTGGACCCGACATCTCTGGCCGCGAACAGCGCAACCTCGCAGGTGCACCACGACCATTCCCGCCAGCCAGCGCACTGGCATTCCGCAAACCACCGTTCGTTAGTGGCGTGCCCACACCCGATCCGCAACCACCCACCGTCGCCGGCGGTCGCTCGAGCCACAGCCAGCACTCGCAACCACGGTCGCCAGAGTCGACCAAGCAGAAGAAGCGGGACCACCGTCGCAGGCCGTCGGAATCGTACACGCTCATCCCCGACGACTCCATCAGCCAGGTCAACTTTAACCGCCGGCGGTCGCCAGACGACGACGACCAGTCCGAGCCTCGATACGTCCAGCCGCCCAGGAGGCTTGACACAATGCGGCCCCCGACAATCGCCCCCTCCGTGACCATCATGGGGCCGTCCGAGGAGAACACAAACTCAAAGGACGGCAGCCTCCCAGTCCCATCAGCGACGTCTGTGCCGAGGAGCGCCCAGAGGTCCGCCACTGTGCAGCCGGTGTACGACGAGGACCCGTTTGACAGTCCTGCCTCAGAGAGCCTGCCGGCGTCAGTGATCGCGAGGAACATTCGCTCCGCTCGGCAGGCAGTCGGCGAGCCGGCCGACCTGACACCGGCGTCGTGGGCGCGCCAGGTGGCCGAGTCAACCAAGATATCCAACGTGGGGTCCAGGTCCGCATCCAAGGTGGGCTCGACCAAGGCGAGGTCCAGCATGACCACCACATCACCGCCCCGGGCCCGGTCCACCCATAGTGCCGCCAGGTCGGCCAAGCCCAGCGAGGTGCCCTCGGAACGGTCGCCGCCGGCCGCCCCGCCACAGCAGCTCAAGACGGTCGGCGCACAGATGGCAGAACAGCGTGCAGAGCAGCGCGCAAAGTCGTTGATAGGAGCCTCCCACACACCTGCGGTGGCGGGGGCGTCTCGTGCCGCGTCGCGCGTTTCACAGGCTCCCCCGACGTCGGTCTCTCGTGCCCCAGCGTCACGCGTCTCGGCGGCGCCAGCACCCGCCTCGGCAGCACCAGCTTCGCAAGCCCCGTCACGAGTGGTGGCACACTCCCCGCAGCGGACCGCCTCGTACATTCCCTCACAAGCACCTGCGCCGGAATCACGGGCACCGAGGTCGGCCATGTCTCTGACGAGTCAAGTGAGGGAAGCCGTCACCGTCGCCGCGTCGCAGGTCTCCGAGTCGCGGGTTGCGAGCGAGGCTCCGCCGCATTCGTATGCTTCAAGAGTTCCGCTTCTCGAGCATCAGTATCGCCAGCAGACCCCAGCTCCAGCTCCTCAGGCAGGACTGGGTGTGCCCCAGAGCAGCAAGCGTGCAGCATCGACTCTCCGCGGCTCAGACGGCGTCAGCCTGCGGTCGCCGTCTGGAGCCTACCTCCCCGAAGACCAGATGTCCACCATGCCCGCGAGCATGGTTGCGTACGAAGCCCGAATGTACGTATCCCACACCTTGTTTAGATCCCCCCCCCCCCCCCCCGGCTAACAAGAGCAGGAAGGACCCGCTGCCACGGAGCATGAGCGCCATGAGGGAAGGCCACCAGGTCGACCATCTGGCGCTCGCCGAGCGTATCGAGAGCCTGCGCGTCTCCGAGCTGGACGGCGAGCGCAAGCTCGGCGCAGCGATAAAGAGCATGGAGTTCAAGGACGAGGCTGTAAGGGCGCTCAAGCTCCAGCTCGTCAGCGAGCGTCTGCGCAACCTGTCGCTGGAGCGTGGCGCCAAGCAGGACCAGGCCAAGGCCGACGCCTACAAGAGCGAGCTGCACATGGCCACCGACCGCCTCCGCAACGCCTTGGACCAGAACAAGATCAATGCCGACGAGTACAAGAAGACGGTCACTGCCCTTGAGGCTACCCGCGCCGCGTGAGTGAAGTGACCGCGGTTCATAAAACTAACCTGCAGTCTTCTCAACTATCGGTCCGAACTCAAGGTCCAGCAGGCCATGCAAAACGGTGTCAACAAAGGTCGCCAAGAGGCATTTGAGGAGGCCGAGCGCTGGATCGGGGCGTTCCCTTTACAGACAAACTTCCCCAAACCTTCCAAGAGGAGTAAGCGGCCACGCCAGCCACAGGCTCCCAGTGGCGCAACGACCGATTTCTACCAGCCACAGGAAACGACGTTCCCTTCCTCCTCGGCCGTGGAACCATCGCTCGCACAGCAGTACCAGCAACAGGTTCAGGCGCAGGGCGATACTCACGTGTATCCCCAGCTGCCCAACCCGGCAGACTACCGGCCAGCCCAGTACCAGGAGGCTCAGCCGTACCAAGGTGGGACCGCTCAAGAGTACTATGCTGCCGCGCAGCCAGCGCAACAGCAGTACCAGCCAGAGGCCGCCCAGCAGGAAAAGTACCTGTACCAACAGGTTCCTCCCGAGCAATCCGCTGCAGCGTACCCCCAGGGCCAGCAGCTTGCCGCACAGCAGAGCAGCATCCCCGGCGACTGGACGCAGTTCCGTGACCAGCCCACCACGTATGCCGAGTCACAGGCTGCGTACGCGCCTGCTTCTCAGCAGCAGCAGCAGCAACAAGCAGCCGTCTATCTTCAAGCCGGAGCCCCAGCGTCGACGCAACCGTACCCCACACCAGCCCCGACATCACAGGCCTACACCTATGCGCAGCAGCGATCTGCAGCCGCAGCGACTCCTGCGCCAGTTCGGGAAGTTGTCCTCGTGCAGCAGGAGGCACCTCCTCCGCCCGAGAAGGAGTATATCCTTGTGCAGCCACAGCAGACCCAGCCCACCACCCCGGCACCCGAGCGCGTGTACATTCCTGTCCCATCGACGCAGCGTGGCACCACTCCTGCGCCGACGGCACCTCCGTCACACCGCGAGGCCATGTTTGTCCGGCCCGTCAGCGAAGCGCCGCCTACACCTGCCCCAAAGGAGGTGGTTTACATGGAGGTCGTGCCCCGTCCAGTGTCGCCCGCACCGCCACCTCCCGCGCCAAAGGAAGTTGTCTATGTGGCTGTCGCTCAGCGTCCCATCTCCCCAGCTCCCCAGGTACCGAGTTCCGCAAGTGTGGCCATGCCTCAAGCCCACCCTGTGCCATATCAGCGCAGCAACGCCGGTACATTGGCACCTGCAATGATCGCCCTTCCATCGTCAGTGGCGCCGTCGCGTCCCATCTCCGCCACCGGTACCCAACCGTCGTCGCTGCGCGTGGCGCCTGCACCCGATCTCCCCAACTTCACCTTGATGCCTCAGGCTGGCACCACTCGCCCATCGTCTGCCGCACCGTCCGCGCGGTCTGCGAGGATTGCTGTCCCGGCTTACGTCGAGGACGCTCCGCCCACACCCGTGGACGAGAAACCATTACCGCCACCCAAGACGCCGTCTGTCCTCCACCGCCCTCCGGGATCACAGGCGTCGGCGGCGCAGCACTCGGTTCCTTCGCGAGGCCCGTCCACACACCCGGGCCACCGCCGTGTCGTGAGCCAGCCCATGCCGCCGACCATGCCGGCCCCGCCTACCCCACACGAGAGGGGTCCTCTCGCAACCATGTCCGAACACCCTATTCTTGGTATCCCGCGCGCCGAGGCGTACGAGAATGGTTACCCGGCCTTTACACCTAGTCGCCCAGGGACTGCCGAGCCCAGTTCCCAGGAGTGAGTTGATTCGTCTGTACCACAGAGCTAACTCCCAGCACATCTGCCACCAGTAACGCCCGATCTGTCGCCCGCAACCGCGTTGTGGCTGGTGCCCTGCGCAACGGGACTGACATTGGCGACGATCCGCTGGAGGACATTACCGAGGAGAATGCGTCAGCACTTGACGCTGCCAACATTGAGCCGCCCGCCAAGGCGCCCATTACTCGCCCTCCATCCTCGGTGCGCATCCAAGAGCCCGGCCGAGCGCCCTCGCGTCCGGGCCAGCCGATGGTTCGCTCGACGCCAGCTGCGCCAATCACCAACCAACAGTTTGACGCGTTTTTCAACAACAGCAACGGCAACATTCCTCGCGTGGCAAAGTCGATGCCACCGCCAAAGGGCGAGCCGCAGTACAGTGGCTCGCTGAGGTCGGCACACCCTCCTCATGGCCTGAGCATTCCCGGTCGGCTGGCAGGCAGCGGCGCACCCGGTCCTGGACACCGCAGGGCGCGGTCAGATTACAGCGGGAGGGACTATGGCTCTGAACGCCCGTTCTTGAGCCAGCCCCCGGGCAACCAGAATGGGCTCGGTCTCTCGGGCCTCGAGCGCCTCGACCAGGCCGACCTCGTGCACCACGAAACGGGAGACGGACCAGTAAGCTCACTATTACCCCGGCAAGCTGACACTTTTTCTCTCAGGTGTTCCTCCAACAACCTGTGGGTTCTTCGCACCCTTCCCGCCCTGCCACCTCCTTCTTCCAACGCTTAAAGTGGATGTAACAACTCATGCATGTTTTAGAACACTAGTCGCGTCAAGACCCCAAACGACTCGGCCAGCCGTGTTGGATCGTCGGCGGCCCCATCCATTATGGCGTCGGCCCGTGCGTTCTTGCGCCGCGGCGCCGACGTGGCGCACAGTGGTGCTGGTACTGGTACGGGTGGAGCAGGAAGTGCGGGGACGGCGCGCAGCAGGGCCACGAGCTGGTATCCGCCCACGCGCGAGCAAGAAGCACAAGCGCAATCAAGGAGCCGGGCGTCAAGGGCCGCCAGCGCCGCCGCCGCCGCCGCCGATTATAGGAACTCGAGTAGTACGCCCGCCGCCGTGCCCACCCCGGCACCGGCGCGGGGATCGCGCATGGTTCGCTCGGCGTCGCGGCACTCGTCGGGCGCAGGCGTCAACCTCGACGACGTCGCCTCGGCCGCCTACGTCTACCCGTCCAGCGCCGCGGCGCGGAGCGCGCTCTTGTCCGAATTCGACAGCAGCAGCGTCGGGGGAGGGTACCCTGCCGAAAAGATCCAGATCCGACACGACGCCGTGCCCCCCGAGCTCGCGGCAGCAGCAACGGCGGCGTATGGGCCGGGCGTGTGGGTGCCGAAACCCGCGGCATCGCACCATTCGAGCGCCGCGTCCGTGGTGAGTGTACCGGCGTTGAGCAGAGGAGAAAGGAGGAAAGGAGGAAGGGAGCTAACGAGGCCAGCAACGTCGAACGACGACGACGAAGACGACGACGACCCGCGCCCCGGCGTCGCGCGCGTCGCGAAGGCGCGCCACATCCATGTCCATGTCTGGTGCAGGTGGGGTGCTGAGTGATTGATTTGAGGCCAAAATGTTGTAGATCAGGTTCTCCTGGTGAGAAATGATTGATAAAATGTACGATACATCGAGAGGGAACAGTGAATTAGTATGCGATGGCTCGTCTGTATGGCGTTGGGCGTGTCGGCAGTGTACATGTATGTACAGTACGTGGACAACCTCGAAACCGAAACCTCTTGCCGAGGATTGACACTCACCGGTTGTGAAAGGCGTTATTGAAGAGCACCAGACGGTCGTGAGCCTGCCTGCCCGTCTTGGCGTCGACGTCACAGGTCCACAGTTGGTCCACTACTGTCATGACTGGGCCTTGCACGGCCGCGCATGGCCTGGCTGAGCGGGCAAGAGTACGAGAATAGACAGACAAGCCCCCGTACCGCCTATCAAGGCACCTCGACACCTCGTTGATACGCCGTCATGCTATCTCCCCGCCATCCCCCGTGACATGATTGGGCATGACAGGCACCGGTCGCACCACTTCGTTGCATCCCTGTTAAGCTTCCTGGCATCGCCTCGGTGTGGACACTGCTGATTATAGGTGGGGGGGGGGGGGGGGGTTGAGCAGCGCCGGTCTCCTTTGTCGCCATCCTCTACTGCCCCCCCCCCCACACTGACACTTGCTGCTGCTACCATGGTCAAGCTCCCCACCTCCTTCCTGGGTGTCCTGCTCCTCAGTCTCGGTGTTGACAGCGTCATCGCCGTGCCCGCGAACGGCACCCTGCCGGTCAACAACGTCACGGCCCCGGCCATCGAGTATCCCCTCAAGAACCCGCCCAAGATCACCGTGCCCAGCTCCAAGTCGTGGTGTGAGTCCCCCCCGCCCCAGGCCGACATGTCGGCATTGAAATGAGCTGTTTTCACGGTATATTAACCATGTCGATTTCTGTAGGGGTCCTGGACGACATGAACTTTACGACGACGGCGGGCGAGGTCGGGACGGCGCACAACAACGTCAACTGGACATGGACCAAGGACGCGTCCAACCCGCCGACGCTGGGCCTGGTGTGGTTTGTCCTCCGTAACGCCGACACGTCGGTCCTCGCATCCCCCACGGGCTTTGCTGGGCGTGAGTTGCGGGGAGTGTGGCACTGTTGCTGTTCGCCATCCATTGGAACAGACTGTGCACCGGCTACAGGCCGTGGCCGTGGCCGTGGACGTCTTTGCGCGCAGGTGTACTGACAAAGGTACCCAGTGTCCGACTTTCGCCAAGACGATGCCAATGGCCATGTCAACATTGGCTTCACCATGTACGTCTCCCTCTGAGCTTTGACTTGTCCTTGACTGGACCCACTGGAAGCTGGACTAGGGTTGACAGCCACACAGTAACGGGAGCGAGTTCCCGGCCGCACCAAACTACACGATCCAGTTTGTGCGCGAGAGTAACTGGTCTAGTATGTCCTCTCTCATCCCCATCACCACATCCGTCCTGACGCGCCCCCCTCTCCAGTGGTCTTTGCCGAGTCGGAGCAGTTCGAGATCAAGCCTGTAGGCAGCGCACTCCCGCCCGGTCTGCCCGCGCCGAGCAGCGCGCTCACACACACCAACGGCGTGGTTGCGAGTGTATGTGTGGCTGTTGGGCTGGCTGCTGCTGTTGCGGTGTTGGGGTAGAGCATCTCACGTCGCGCGATATGTGTTTGTACATGTATTCTGTTTTGAGCAGCAGCTGTGTTGCTGTGCTCGGCGTCAGCGTGTCGTGTTGTGCGCCAAGTAAGCGGGTGCTAGACTGGACAGGTGTAGAGTGGCTGGCTCTCTCGGTGCGCCGCCTCTGTGGACTGGTTGTAGCAACCCCCTACTGCTCTTGCTAACCAAGGTTAGTGGTGTTTGCCGGGTCTGAGCCATTGGATGGATACAGACAGCCGCTGGAAGCGCGGCATCAAGACTCAACCCACTGGTCGTCCACCGACGCGGCGCCACTGTCGGCTGGATGGTAGTCGCCACAGTCTCTGTGGGCATGGCAGTGTAGAGCCAATCGTTTCATTTGCTCTGTACCCACATCTGCCCTCCGGATCTGTGGTCCGTGCTGTTGGTGCTTGCTTCAGGGCTGATGGGCATTGCCTGGTCAGTTCATGGCCTCCACACTCCCGCGTTGCACGGCTCGACCAGCCTACCGGCTATGTTAGCCACCTCGAGTGCCGGTAGCACTACCGCCTGCGGCGCAGAACCCATCGACGAACGGGTGTCCGCAGGTGGCGTCTACTCTGGAGCGTGTATTTCCTCTCTAGGGAGGCCCACGGTGCGCACAAACGCGTAAAGCGACTACGCCTAGCGTGTGTTGTCGTACCGCGTCGAGGGCGACCGCGTGTGGCAGACATCGCGTCGCGAGCAAGCGGTTGAGTCGCGGCCATTGCCATTGCCATTGCATTGCCCCGCCCGTACCACTCTGGCATGCAGAACAGTAGTATAAACGCGCGGGAACGAGTTCGTGAGGTGCACCCCTTCCCTTCACATAGCACACTGTATACCACAGCTACCAGCGTCCGCGATGCTCTTCCCCACCTCGTCCCTCGTCGCCATCCTCGCCGCTGCTGCCGGCGCCAGTGCCCAGTCGGCTTCTTCTTCGACAGCCTCCGCGGCTGAGATCAGCTCGACGTCTGTGCCCGACAACAACATCACGTCGCCCCCAGTCACCTTGCCGCTCAAGAACGCGCCGTCGTTCTCCCAGCCCAACTCCAAAACGTGGTGTGAGTGGCCGCTCCAAGCCTCCGCCGACATGCAACTGCGGATCTCATTTACACACTGCGGATCCCAACTCCCCGATTGCGGGTTTCACTGACACTCTGCCACAGGGACGCTCGAGGACAGCGCCGTGTCGGGCGTCTCCAACACCCTCTCATGGAACTGGGGCAAGGACCAGGCCAACGGCGCGCTCGGTGTCGTGTGGCTCGTGCTTGCCAACACTAACAAGACGCTGTTGCCGAGCGACCGTGGCCTGATTGGCAGTACGTGGTTTGACCGTGCTGCTGCGGGAGACAGTCACTGACGTGATGTATGTAGCCGAGGACGCAAACGCCAAGGGCGAGCCAAAGGTCACCTTCCAGCTCCCACTGTAAGTCGACTTTCTCACGACGCTGTGGCATGCGCGCTGACTTTGCAGCCTGTCGTCGGACTACGCCGCCGCCAAGGACTACACCATCAAGATGGTCCGTGCCACCAACTGGTCGAGTGAGTTGAGCAACCCTGTTTTGGGGGGCCCATGCTGACTCCCAATCTAGTGGTGTTTGCAGAGTCCCAGCCGTTCGAGATCAAGGCTACCGGCAGCAAGGTCGCCAGCGGCGCGTCGACGCACGCTGGTGTCGTCGCGGGTGTGTGCGCGGGCCTCATGGTCGCGGCTGCCATGGCCATCTAGGGCGAGAAGGGGTGATGCGTCAAACGGGACATTCAAGTAGACGCCAGATGTATGCTTTATGGCGGTGTGTCGGGCGGCGGCACCGCCGGCCCGCATAGATCTCAGTTGCACACACACCCTTCGACCGGCGTGCTCGACTGGTACATTGTCAGCAGCGCGTCCCAGCGTCCCAGGGTCGAATGGTGGAATGGTGGCATATCCGCGACCACAGCACAGCCTGCCGACGCCACACAAAAAAGGACGGGCAAGCATAACCAAGTTACTCCTGCCAAGACGTCCCTGTCCTCCGCTGAGCATGCCGCATTCTGCACGCCGCACACTGATACACCTGGCGTCCAACCCGTCCTCATCACTGGTCCATAAAAGCAGCAGCAGCAGTGCGCATTGCGTTCTCATCTCTTCGACCCACACCTCACCATACTGACACCATGCTCTTCTCCTCTCTCGCCCTCATCCTCAGCCTCGCCGGTGCTTGTGCAGCACCCACTCCGGCCGATGCCACCTCAACCTCTGCCGCACCCAGCTCCACATCGGATTCCTGGGTGCCGCCCGTTAACAACAAGACGGCTCCAGCCGTTACGCTCCCACTGGCCAACCCGCCCGTGTTTGACAAGCCCAACGAGGACAACTGGCGTGAGTCCCTCCCCGGCACAAGCTTTGCTGATCCTTATGGTAGTGATTCTCGACACACCGGCCTCGACCACCTCTCCGGGCACGGGCACCACCATCTCCTGGTCGTGGGGCAAGGACCATGTCAACGGTTCTCTCGGCGCGGTGGCGCTGATCCTCACAAACGCCAACAAGTCGCTCCTGGCGGAAGACGCTCTTCGTGAGTTTGTCCACACCCTGATGACGGGGCCACTGCCCAATGTCAAGCTAACCCTCTAGTCATCATCACCGACGACTCCATGTCAAACACCTACGACAAGGACGTCCTCGTCGGCGTGCGCCTGTAAGTTTCTCCACCGCATCGTCGGAAGAGGGGCTCGAGCTGACTGGCGTACAGCAATTCCCCCACTTACGCCGTCGGCGCCAACTACACCATCAAGATGGTCCGCGACTCCAACCACTCCAGTGAGTCTATCGAGGAGCGGAGTCACTGGTAGTTCCAGTCTGACCGCCATCGCAGTGGTGTTCGCCGAGTCGAAGCTGTTCCCCATCAAGCCGGTCGGCCAAGTACCCGCCGCCAGCGGCGGCGCGGCCATGGCCCGTTCCGCCGGCCTCGCCACCGTGTGTGCGGCCTTGGTGGCGGCGGCCGCCGCCATGGTGGTCTAAACCCCAGCGCCATGGTCGTAGAACCGTAGAACCGTAGAAACGTATAATGCCACTAATGCCCCTTTATGATACTTGTCACATGTCCGAGACGTCCGTCCGTCTCTACACGCCGCGTGAGGTTGTTGGCGTCTAACCTGATTTCAACCACCACCGTGAAAGAAAGTGCGTTCTAATGTGGGTTTGGTGAGCATCTGCTGTACTCACGTGGTAAGTGTCTGTGTGCACAATGCAGTCAGCCCTAAAGCCTCTGTACACGCCATGCCTGTCGATCAACCTCTATCTTTGACCCGGTGTAGGTGAGGTGAGGTTGAATGGGACTGCTGCCAGTGCCACACCAGAAGTGCACCACAGCCCAATGGCCTGGAACCCACTTTGAAAAGGTGGGATGAGATGAAAACGTAACGTGAATCAGTCAGCAAGATAGTCGCCGTTGGCACACACGTTAATGTGCCCTGGAGAACCACGTATATTACCAAGCTGGCCGGGGTTCGAATCCAGGATGAGACAGGAACACCGACGACGTATATTACCAAGCTGGCCGGCGTTCGAATCCTGTGGGGGCTTATAACATAAAAACCACTGGCCGGTGGAAAAGCGACTAGCGACTATCTTATTGCGGTAGTCGCACACCGTATTACTACTTATTGCACGGTCTCCGTGCGTGTGGCCATGTGGTGTGCGCGGACGCGGATTTAACACAGATGTGCATGTGTGAGTTGTTTTGAATTGGTCGCGGATCGCGGATCGCTGATGATGAATGAGATGATGCTATCAGCCAGCCGCTGGCCGCTAGATCGGATCTGCGGCGGCGGGATTTGTTTACAAGGATCTTTATTTGGCGATCGCCACACACACCTGTACCGCGTGTTGTGCACCGCGCTGACACCGATGACGCACCGCGCACAACTAGTTCATCCGACGGCCCGCCTGTGCTCTCGCCGCCTCCGTCCGTGCCATAACCCGAATTAGACGGAGGCTTATCGGTAAAGTTTCTTGGCGGCATCGACTGCATTCGTTTGCCTCGTCGGAAAAGTTGGGATACAGCAGCTGTGGGATGCATGTGGGACAGGGTTGCTGAACGGAAAGTGTACGAGGGTGTGTGGCAGGGTACAACGACGTGTTGGGAATGTACGGATCCCGGATCGGTTGGCCGGACTTTTTGCGCAGTCATTTGGAGGCCGACCTTGCCCTTTTACGAAGGCGTTGGGTGCAAACGGTTCGCTATCGTGCAGCCAATCGCCATCCTCGGTCGGCTTCATCCCATACACGTCGGCAACGTGAGCGAGGAGCGAGCGGCGCCAGACCCGTTCGCTGCTGAACCGAGCCGGTGCGCGGTCCGAGTCGGCAAACAGCGACGTACGCCGAGACGGGGGATCGGGAAAGGTGGAGGGGGGGGCCTTGGAGGTAAAGGGGCGGCGATACGGCGGAGCGGGTATCAATTACCTTTGAGCAATATAGAGCAATCGTTTAGGAACGGAGGGCCGAAGCGCAATGCATGGGATCATGGGAGAAGAAGAAGGCAACAAAAAAAAAGGACAGAGACGGTGGCCTTCTGTGACTGTTGCGCGCTGTAGGCGGTGCTGGCGAGGCTGGCTGCGCAGTCGCTTGGTTGCGCTTGTTGTGCCATATGCACCTGTTCTCGGAGGCCCACGGGCAGCAACGGGGGGGTTGCACACGACAATGTCACGCAACGTACGACATGCATGCCTCCGGTGCAGCTGTGCCAAGGCCCAGCCGGTCTTATGGCCTCATGCCAAGACGGACGAGATGTGGTTCATACATGCCATGGCAATGTCTCGAGTGCACTGCTGTAGATTGCTCTCTCTCTCTCTCGTCTCTCTCTCCCATCGGTTCCAAGGGGGCAGACGGGGGCTTTGTGCAGGGAAAAACCCACTGTGGCGTCAAAAACGCCCAATGACTGGCCCCACCAATTGTCATGGCACCCGCGCTCTGCTGCCACGCCGGCCGGTACGCTGGGTACACTCCTTGCGCTGCCAGGCTCTGCAGTCCTGTCTCGGCCTCGGCCTGAGGCGCCGATCCGGGGCCTACGTGGGCTGCGACAGAGGAGACGAGAGGAGGGGAGAGCAGGAGAGAGCAGGAGAGAGCAGGAGACGAGTCTGAAATCAGAAATGAAAAGCCAGAGACAAATGGCCATGTCGGGGATCTACGCGTTTGTATCTGGTGAATAGGTGTTTGAGTGACGAGTGCCAGATGACGCTTGACGCTGCAACGCAGTGTCCGGCGGCCGGCTCGAGAGGAGGGGGCTAGGAGAGCCTGGGGGGTTTCGGGGGTGTGCGGCGACGTCAGTGGCCCAGTGGCCTCTCTCTGCGTTGTGTGTGTTTAGCGGGTGGATGAAGCAAGACTCTGTGCCAGATATGGGTTCCGATCGGCGCCGGTGGGTGGGCCGGGAGGGAGGGTGGGCAGAGACAGAGAGAGGCTAGAGCAAAACGAGCAGAGACAGAGACCCCCCGTCCAAAGTGCCTAATCGATGAGGTCGTTGGGCCGTCGTCGTCTCCGCGTCGCGGCCAAGCATGCGTGGGTCGCTTCTGGCTCGTCTGGAAAACAAACCCAACCCACATATCCACACCACAGCAAAAGAGGGAACTCGTCCCTTTCTCTTCCTTTCCACACCTCTCTTCCAACACAAGTCACCTGTACAAACACATCTCACCCGCAACGTTACAAGCACCATTGCTGGTCCCATTCAGCCTAACACCACCACCACCGCACCCTGGGTCTCACCCCTTTTGACACATCTTGCTGGCTGGCCCGGCTTTACGAACCGCAGCCACCCCTCCCCCGGAGACAACTGGAACATACATTGCATCTGCAAAGGGCGACTCACCTGCACAACCATCCCCTCTCTCTCACCTCACCCACTCCACATTCCACACACCACCCGGCTGGCCCGTACACCATCTGCCAAGGGGACTGAAAACGAGCTGGCATCGTCTACTCCACGCTCACCACCACCTCCAACCCCTCCATCAACACCTGTGCACCGCCGGGCCCCACAGCATTTCGTTGCACCAGTTCTTCCTGGTACCCCACCATCCAGGCGTGCCTTGACTTGGCGTACTTGCCTTTGCCTTCGCAACCTACTACCCCCCAAGTGGTGACCCCCCCACCCACCGTTCACCCCCTCCCCTCCCCTCCTCATCACCATACTCCACTCGCTACCCCGTTCACCATGCCGTCGCTGTTTGCTCGGAGGCGGCGTTTGTCCGACGCGAGTGGCCGCAGCAGCACCCGCAGCAGCCGCAATGGCCGGCCACCGGTCACCGCGGTCGACGTTGACCTTGAACCGCTCCCGCGAATGCCAGCAAAGTTCCGCCAGCTTCTCGAGTCGCATGGCAACACCACACCCCCGCCCAAGAGCGAGCCCACCAACACCACCAAGACAAAAAAGGACCGGCGTATGAGCATCTTTGCCTGGCGCTCGACGGTCGACCTCCGAAAACAGGCCGATGTCCAGGCCCAGGCGGACACCGACCGCGAGTCCATTCCTGCAACGACCCGTCCCCTAAAGATTCCTCATGAGATGCCCTCCCTGGGACTCAAGGAACCCTCCTCTCCACCAGACAGTGCTGTCATCACCCCGCCTACTGACGATGTGCCCCTCCCCGACGACGACCACTCGCTCCCAGTATTGGGGGGCGGCCATGTCCGAGGACAAACCGAGGTCCCTACTTCCACCATCCCCACATCCCCATCACCCCACACCCTGCCGCCGGCACCACAGTCCTTCCAGCCACAAGAAGAACGTCATGAACAGTCGACTGCAGCGGACGATTCGGCAAGTGTGGAGCTGGCAGAGAACGTGCCCACGTTCTCTAGCAGGTTCCGTTCAGATACTGTGTCTTCCCGGCCTGCCCTCAGTATCGACACTGCTCTCAGCCGCGACGTTGACGTATTCGCTTGTGCCACTGGCTCGACGCACTATGGTACACCAGAGGCCATGACGCCCGTCGGTGTGGCCTCGTCGACGTCAGCACACGAGGGCGCATTCTTGACTCCACTTCAGCATACACCGATGTGTACAACTGGGGAGGGTTTCAGCGTGATGAGTACGGCCGTCGAGCGCTCACGGAGCATGGACTTGGGCCGTCCCTCCACGGCCAAGCCCAGGCGTACGTCCACGTCGGGCATATCACGCGCCGCCGTCACGCCGAACATGAGCCCATTCGCCTCCCCTCGCAAGCTCTCGATGGTCTTGACGTCCCCGCCCATGCCACAGCCCATTGCCCACTTGCCTACACTCCAGCCATCGACACCTGGCAGTGCTGGGACGGCCGTGTGGGGCGCCCTCGCGCTGGAGGGAGGACCGAGATCACCTGCTCTCTCCCGTACGACGTCGCACGAAACCGGTGTAACCACTGCGTTCCCATTCTTTGGCCATGCTCCACTGTCGCAGACGACAAGCCGCCAGTTGACCGATTCCGAGATTGCAAAGGCGACCAAGGCGATGCCTGTCATGTTCCGTGTGGCGAGCCGTACCGAGCAACTGGACGAAGGGGGCGAGGCAGAGGAGCTGAACGATTCGGAGGAAGGCGGTTCGTCGGCAGCGTCGACGCCAATGGACACTGCCTCTATGGCTACATTGCGCAACAAGGGCAAGGGCGTCGCTCACATGGACCCACTGGTGGAAGGTATGTCGTTTGGCTTTCTGTTCGGGTCCAAGAGGCTGACGCGGTGACACAGAATCGCCTACGCGTGCCGGCAGTCGCGTCTCTACGCCAAAAGCCCCGATGTTTGGCGAGGCCGGTATTTTGGGACTCGATGTTCCACCTGCCAAGTGGCAAGGACTTTCAGACTCGGCAATTCCTGATGCTGGCCCCAGCTCCATGGGGGACTGTTACTTTGGCCACATCCCTGCATCATCGTCCAGCAACGCGCCGTCCTCTGTCCCAGAGTCCACTACTCCCGGTGTGGACATGGACGACTCGGACAGTGTCGCAGAGAGTAACGAGACCGAGGGCGACAGTAGTATCAACACTGGCGAGGGTGAGAATGACGAGGGTGAGAGTTGTTCTGCTCCACACACGACCTTGGCCACCCCCGCGACGCCCACTGCGTCCGGCGACCACCACCCCAGCCGCCCGCCGTTGTACAGCCACATTTCACACTCGACGAGCGACCTCCCCTCGCCGAATATCCACATACAGAAGCCACTCCTCGACACAGTCCCGGAGACGGCCTTGTCGCCGGTCCAACAACAATCAAAGGACTCGACGCTCAAGCGCAGGTTATCTGCAGGCGATGCCGACCCACCCCCACCCCTGTACGAGCCCATCAAGGACTATGTGCACGACGGACCCAAGCCCAAGCCTCGTGAGGAGGAGGGCCGCGAGGGACTCCCACCGTACTGGTGCGGCGTTCACATCGAGGGCACCCTCTCGCGCAAGATGGAGTTTACCCAGCCGGGCGTCCAGGCAAAGGACCGTGGATGGAAAAAGTACTACCTCGTCTTGCACGGTACTGCGCTGTTCGTCTACAAGTTTGACCCGTACAAGGTGCCCCTCCGCGCCGGCGAGCCATACATCACTTGCTCGGACCAGGAGGCCGAGAACTTCTTGCACGTCCACCCGGCGCCGGACCGCCGGTCGTCCACCCCAGTCCTCCCGGCCGGTTCCCTCGCTCGCCCCAGCGTCACTCCGCGCTCTAGTCTCGGCGCCGCTGCGACGGCTACTCGTCCCGAGAAGCAGATGCGCCGCAACACCATCAGCCTCGAAGGTCTGCGCGGCACTCCCCTCGGCCAGACCTTCCAGTCTCGCCGTGGCACCGTGGGCTCGCATACGCCCACTCGCCGCGAAGGCACACCGCCCGTCCCACCCATTCCCGAGGGCCCAGACTTCAAGGACCCAGAGCTGTTCAACAACGCGTCGCCGCGCAAAATGTCGACGTCCAACATGTCCGTCGCGTCCAGCACGGCGTCGGCCCCCATCGCGAGCCACATGCCATTTGCCCACAACATGCTTGTGCACAAGTACACGCTGCAAAACGCCGAGTCGGGCCTCGCGGCAGACTACAAGAAACGCCTGCACTGCGTGCGTATCCGCGCCGAGGGCCAGCAGTTTATGCTGCAAACCGACACGGCGCGCCAGTGCGTGCAGTGGATCGAGGCGTTCCAGGCCGCCACCAACGTCGCCACGGACCTGGACGTGCGTCCCATGCCCGTGCAGCAGACGCTGCCCCGTCGCCGTCGCCGTCGAGCGGCCGCCGCCGCGCGCCCTGTCGACCCCTCAGCCGCACCCACGAGCGACAACGCCAACCCGGCGTTCGAGGACACGCCCGAGGGCAACCTCGCGGCGGTGGAGGCCGCCGAGCGGTCCCAGGCCGAGGCGGATCACGAGCGCGACCGCATGCTCGCCGAGGATCAGGATGCCGAGACGCGCGACGCGAATAACAGAGTGTATTAAGAGAGAGAGAGAAGGAACGGAGAGAGGCGATATCAAAGACCGACATTTCAGTACCACCAACCAACATCATTTGTCATTATTGTAGCTAGCATCATGCACACGTTCCACGTTTCCGTGTCAAAGTCGGCGTCTTTGTCCAGAAACCGTACATCGGGATTGTGATTCGTCGCTGCTGATATCTCGTGTCTACAATACAAGCGTGTACGCTGAACCTGCCACTACTTGTTTTCCTAATTTTCACATCGTACGCCCGCGCGTGCCACCTAGAGGCGCTTGAGACGCGAGTTGGGCTTGAGGATCTTGTGCTTGTTGTGTCCCTCCTCGTTCCCAAAGAACAGGCTCCACGCGCCCCAACAGCCCAGCACGCCGTTCCCGAGCCCCAAGAGCACGGCCAAGGCGCCAAGCGGCGCGTTCCAGCCAAAGATCGCCGAGAAGCAGAACAGCGCCGACAGCACGCCAATGGCCGGGACGCGACACTTGGACACGGGGGTGTACGTCGGCACAATGACAAAGACGCACAGGGCCGCGAGGGCGAGCATGCCCATGCCCATCATGTGCAGCAGGAACGACTCGAGCGAGGTCAGCGAGTCATAGTGGCCGCGGTCGTAGCTCGGTACGGGCCCGCTGTTGAGCACGCCGAGGTGGCCGGTCTTGAGGGCGTGCGAGGGCGAGCCCGACTCGGAACCCTGCGCGAGGAAGAGGATGAACCGCGGGAGGACCAGGACGGGCAGGGCCATGAGTGTGAGCCTGGAGAACGTGTTAGCAAGGCGTGTGTGACGTGGAGGGCGGGCGGGTGGTTTGGTTTCGATGGCACTCGGGCGGTGCCGGCTGCAGTCGATGGGGCGTGGGAGTGAGATGTGGTGGGCTCTGGTCTCTCAGAGCACGTCGAGTACCGGCGACCACCGTCCTAGCACGAGCTCACCCCTCACCGATCCCACGCATCACGCAGCGCACCGACAATGCCGGATCGCACAGCCCGTTCTCCGTCTAGTCCCGTACTCACCATCCAGCAGCAGCCAGGCCAAACACGCTCGCAGCGTCCAGCGCGCCCTCGACAGGCCGCGTGGCCGCCTTGGCCATGTCCTCTGCTTGGCGGTATCCCCTGCCCAGCGATCCGGGGCTCGGGTCGCGCTGTGGGACCGCACGTCGTGGAGGCGGCGGGTACGGCGGCGGCGGCGAGGACGCCTTGGACGAGCCCATGGGCTGCAGTTCGACGGCGGCGGACATTGCTTTGTGTCGAGCGAACCGGGTAACCGGGTGCGGACTGCGCAGTGGTAGCGCGGGGAGGGCGGGGGTGGAAGAGCGGAGGAAGCGAGGTCCCGGTGGTCCGTTCCCGAGTGCAAGGGAGGAGGATGGGTGAAGGAGAGACGAGGTTGTTGTTGCCGGTGGCCAAAGGACTTGTGGGAAGTTTGAACCGAGGATCCAAGGACACGCTCTAAAGACAGACACGCATACGGGCTGACGCGTTGGAATGGCTCTGACGTCATGACCACGCGAGTTTAGTTTAAATAGCGGAGCCAAATAGTCGTAATGTTTAACTAAATCCAATTTCTATTGGGTCAGTAAGGTCCCGTGTCAACAGTCTTTGTCGCTGGGTGTCACTCCTTTTACACTGTGATGTCCGTTCTATCAACAGGCACACAGGAGGTATGGGTTACTCGTCCTATTGCCGCGCCAGGTGTACTTGCCATATTGATCAATAGTCTCCACTCGGAAGGGGTCGAAGGGGAGTGAGCAGCTTTTCTCCGACGCATGAAAAAAACACACTGCTGTTCGCCACGGTGTGCGCGGCGAAAAGTGTATGTGTTTTTCCAACCCAGTGGGGAGAGATCCAGAGACACCCCCTCTGCAGTACATCCCAACCGAGGCCACAACGAAAGCTCCGAACAGGATAGTGTACTAGTGTGCTGCCTTGAACACAGGCGAGATACAAAGGCGGACGAGCTGATCCCTGGCATCGGCGTCGCACGCCAGGCTGTCGCAGGCAGCAACATGAATCAGTTTTCGACGTCTTGCCCTTCTCTTGTGTGCCTGGCACTGAACACGACTCTTGTCTTGTTGGCACCCTTCCCTACCTATGGAGAGCATGCCCGTTCCGGCACAATGGTGCAAGCTGGTGCACCAGTCGAGAATAGTAAGACTTAGGACCGCAGTTACCAAGCTGAAGAGAACGCATAGTCTTGGCCAGTTGTTTTGCATGTGTACACTACACTGTGCGGCGCCGCCAACACCGTTCTTCGCCAATCCGATATCCGGGCGCATACGTCCACCCCAGATCCCCAGAACGCACGGGGTCACTGATACTGGCCAACTGACAGCATATGGTCGATATCAGCCAAGGCGTACCCTCCCCTCCCTGTGGGTCGCAGACGGCGGTCCTGAGGCGTCCCCGCTCTGTGGCCGACCTCGTGGGCGGTGGCCGAGACAGCCAGTACTACCTGCGTCCTAGTTCGCGTCAATGCCCCTATCTATCCCCGCAATCAGTCAGTGCGTGGGTGCGTTCTGTCCCCGCAGTCAGCCAGTGCGTGGAGCGAGTGGCACAAAGGTATTCCCTTCCAGCGACTGCGCCGGCGAAACGCCCGACGTGCAGTACGTATGCAACGAGACACACACACACACCCAAGAAACGAATCGACAAATTGTAGAGTACAACCAATATCCTGGGCCCGCAGGCACAAGGGAAAAAGGTACAGCGAGTGGAAGTTCTGATCTAGATGTAAAGAGTGTCTGTTGGCAAGGCGGGTCAGAGGTACACCCGACGATGCCAAGATGTGGACCCCGAAGGGTCTGATGGTGGCGGAAGACCAACGCAAAAGAGGTCTTCCAATGCGTTTTGCAAGAGGTAGTGCGAATCGTGGCGAAGAGACATGGTGGGCTGTTGATGCTGGGCGTGGTGATGTTTGCCTTGACTAACCCAGTCAGTCCATGTGTGCGGAAAGGGGCTTGAGAGGTCCACTATGCTGCACTCACATTACAAGGCGGCGAGGGCCGCAATCGTGGCGACGAGGGGGAGGACCCACTTGCCAAGACGGATTCCGGGAACCGCTGCACTGCGCTTCATGTACGGCTCGGCTGGGATCTCCATGTGCTCCTGGCCAATAACTTTTCCAATGTAGAAGTAAGTCGAGTAGCGGCACGACTGGATTGCGTTCTCGGCGCCCTCGTATGACTGGATGCCAGCGATGAGGTTGTCGACGTAAAACTTGAGCGAAGGGGTGACGCGGCAGAGCCACAGCAGCTCGTCGGTGGCATTGGCGGTTCCGGCCGTGGTCTGGAGAGGGAGCGAAATAATGGCGTCCTTGGTCATGACGGTGGCACCCATGGACTCGCAGGCGCGAACGGCACTCATGTTGCCGACGACCAGGCAGCCGTTCCACTCGCCATATGCCTCCCAGGCCTCAGTCAAGACTTCCTGCGAGAGAATGTTGGTCGAGATGGGCACGACAGCGTAGTCGGGGATGAGGGTGTCGGCCGTCATGCTGAAAAGGAGGGAGTCTGGAGGAGAATGAAGGTAAATGAAGTGAACGGTCGACGACGTGAAGAGAGAGTAGACAACAGCAAGTGAGAGGAATCGTGGGGACGCGCACACCGTGTGTGGCTCTTTAGCACACGCTAATGCGTCCACGCGCCACGCATGGACGTTGCAAAGTGTGCCCATAAGGCGGCCTCTGGGTGCCTCACTGTCGTGCGACTTGATCGGGCCAGGGCGATGGATAGGGAGTGAGGTGTGGGCGGTAGGTATTTGAGGCTTGGCTGCGGGGTAGTCCGATCGACCCTGTCCCACGAGCTCCGCCCCGAGCTATCCCCGGAAAGACTTCTTCCTTGTGGATGCCTGTAACCAGGAATGCATACGAGCCCGAGCGGAGGCTGCATGCAGTGCGCCCGAGTGAAGCCTGCAGACAACTCAGTGTGCATGGTTTTGTCGCGTCCAGATGGGTTGGGCTGCGTATGGTACACTCCGCCCGGAACAAACGGCAAAAAAAAACTCACTGAATCCGTTCGCAGCGGGGTAATTGTGGCGAATGTGGCGCCGGCTGCCACATGCACAGATATCCATCCCCCCAGCACTAACCAACATGTGTACGCTCTGGCCCTCGCTTGCCCCGGTACAAACGTCGTCGATACGAACACTCTTAACCGGCACTGCGCATGTGAGTGTACCAAAATGCTGGGCTAGAAACACTAGCTTCTGTATATCCTGTGCCGCCGTGTCGGTCTGGGTGCTCTTCCGGCGAATGCGACGCCCACAGGATGGTCAGTGCAGATAACCACAGGGTTCTATATAGGGAATGCCGAGGGAAAGGCAAGGGTCGCGACAGTCTGCAGCGGCTGGGCATGTGCAGACCGTCGCCGTGTGTCAGAGCGTCAGTACTGCCATTTGGTCGGCCACGGCGAGACGCCACCCCGAGGGCATGAGACAGTAGAGGTCGACCAGTTCAGGCGTGGAAGGACTTTGCCAAAAAGGGCTTTGCATAAAACTATTTGGATTGCCACGTACCAGGCACAGAGTATGACTAGTACAGGCTTTGCTTTCAACTATAACAATCGTTCGGGGGGGCTCGAAAGAGTGTGAGGACAAAACGTCCCAGCAACGGCGGAAAAGGGTACCGAGCCACAGTCTTCCGGGATTATACACAGCGACTGGAAATGTAGAGTAAAGACAGACAGTTCTTCTCGTCTTCTTTGTTTCATTCGTCAAACGAATCAAACATTGTCCATTTTAAACGAGGAGAGAACCAAAGATGGCCAGGACGGCCACGGCGTTGGGGACGGCGTTGGCAAAGGCCGAGCTCTTCTTGTCCGAAGCCGCGGCGGCGGTGGCGGCAGCGCTCGTAGTCGCAGCACCGTTGGGGTCGCAGGTGGTCTTCTGGAGGGTAAGGGCGAGCTTGATGTCGTTGGCTCCGCAAGTGGGGATGCACGAGGTGACAGAGTTGACAAAGTCGGAGCCACAGATGCACTTGGTGTCGCAGGCGTTTGCGCACTTGGCCGAAGTGAGGGCCTTGGCCTAGAAGGTGGAGGTCAGTATTGGAACGAAGAGCGAGAACAAAAGGACTTACCATGCAGCCCTGACCACAAGTGGAGAACTTGGAGAGGTCGGGACCCTTGCAGCCACCAGAGCCGCTGCCGCTGCCCGATCCAGATCCAGATCCAGATCCCGAACCGCTGCCGCTGGTCGAGTTTCCGCCGCCACCAGAGCAGGTGGTCTTCTGGAGAGAGAGCGCAGCGGTAACGTCAGAGGCAGGGCACTTGGCAATGCAGGTGGTGACGCTGCCGACAAAGGTAGAGCCACAGATACAGGTGTTGTCGCAAGCCGACTTGCACTTGGCCGTCGTCAGGCCGCCAGCAAGACACTGCTGACCACACGAGGTGAAGACCTTGAGGTCGGGGCCAGTGCATGTTCCGGTAGAGCCTCCACCGCTGCCGCCGCCGCTGCCACCACCGCTACCGCCGCCGCTGCCACCGCCGCCCGTGGCGCCAGAGCACTGCTTGGTCTGGAGGGCAAGCGCGGCAGTAATGTCGTTACCTCCGCATGCGGCGATGCATGGAGTGGCCGAACCAACGAACTTGCTGCCGCAGATGCACGCAGAGTCGCACTGGTCCTTGCAGCCGGCCGCAGTGAGAGCCTTGGCCTGAGGTCAATGTTAGTAAATGATCGCCCACGAAAGAGAAAATCGGAGAAATTGAGGCAAAAATGGAAATGCCACAGATCCGGGTTTGGTCAACTCACGAGACATGTCTGTCCACACGACGAGAGCGAGCTGAGGCTGGGGGGAGTGCAGGTTCCAGTACCGCCGCCGCCAGTGCCAGTACCGCCGCCGCCGGTTCCAGTGCCACCACCACCACCAGAGCACTGCTTCGTCTGGAGGGCAATGGCCGCAGTAATGTCGTTACCGCCGCACGCGGCGATGCATGGGGTAGCCGCACCGACAAACGCGCTGCCGCAGATGCACGCAGAGTCACACTGGTCCTTGCAGTTGGCCTTGGTGAGAGCAGTAGCGAGGCATCCCTGGCCACACGACGAAAGCGAGGAGAGGTCGGGAGGGCTGCAAGTGCCGCCGCCGCCGCCGGGCGAGGTGGTGGTAGTCGATCCATCCGTGGTGGTCTCGGTACCGCCACCACCACCAGGCGTAGTAGTACCACCGCCGCCGCCCGAACACTGCTTGTCCTACAATGTTGTCAGCTCCATTGCCCGAACATGGTCTATTCCAACAAGACTCACCTGGAGTGCAATGGCAGCAGTAATGTCGCCAGAGGGGCAGGTAACGAGGCAGGTGGAGGCAGCACCGACAAACGCGCTGCCGCAGATGCACGCAGAGTCGCACTGGTCCTTGCAGTTGGCCTTGGTGAGGGCGTTGGCGAGACATGCCTGGCCACATGAGGAAAGCGAAGAAAGGTCAGGACCAGTGCAGCTGCCACCACCACCCGAGGTGGTAGTCGGGACAGCAGACGAGGGCTCGACAGAAGTGGGGGGAGCAGACGAAGGCTCAGCCGAGGTAGGGGGAGCCGAAGTAGGGGGCGCGGAGGTGGGAGGGGCCGAAGTGGGAGGAGTGGTAGAAGTAGGAGGAGGGCCACTGCACATCGATTTCTAAGGACGAGGGTTAGCTATTTTATTCTCCGAACATTGGACCGGTCCAATGATCCATGAGCAGGTCCGAGACACGAACCTGGAGGTTGAGGGCGGCGGTCAGGTCATCAGCGGGGCACTTGAGAACACATGTGGCGACGACGCCAGAGAAGGCCCCGCTGCAAGTACAAGCAGTGTCCGAGGGGTCCTTGCATCCCTGGCTAGCCATGGCACCGGCCAAGCAGCACTGGAGACAGGCCGAGAGGGTAGCGATGGCGGGAGGGATCTGATAAGTGGGCGAAGGAGCGGAGCATCTGTGGATGTATCAGTATATGGTGTGGTGACTGCGGGGCTGCGGATGGGCGTAGTGGCAGCGGACTGCGGATGGGGGAGAGACAAACTCACTCCTGAGACTTGACCGTCTGGCTGAGGATCGCGCCGGCCACGAAGGCGAGGGCGGTGAACTTCATGGTGTTACGGATTTACTGAGGTGAAGAAGTTACCTTGGGGCCGAACAAACGAGAAACTGAGGGGATAACTTCCTTCTGGGTGAGACTCGTCGTGTGTATATATGCTATGCGAGAGGAGGGGGGAGAGGAGGGGGTCGTGGTTAGCCGGCTTTGGTGAAGGCCCCGAAAGCGGAACGTTGCTCAACTCAATGCGCCGCATGGGTCGATCCACTGCCACTTGACAGAGCCGGTTGTCTCAACCCAGTGGTCCAGTGACCGCGGATCGACGTATTGAGCTGGTCCCACAGGCAGGTGGGGGGAGCTATTGAGAGGCATAGGACTTAGCGCCTCAGCGTTGTGCACCACAACCGGTTGTCTCGCGGTGAGGAAGCCGGCTGTGACGATGGTAGCAACAGCTACGTCCTCGAGGTTGGAATAAACACTGTGACGTTGCAACAGACCTCCGCGCAACTGCCTGCCGGCGATGTCTTCAGCGGCGTTGGTTAGTGTGGTCCATGAGAGTTGCGGGGCTGACAATGTTGCGCAGCCACTTCGCAGTAAGCGATGTGCTCAAAGGGTGCGGTCGTCGACGAGGGTGCACGGTCCAAGCAAGCACAGCAAACGCTTGGTGCCCCATGTTGGCCCCATGCATCGTAGCACCCGGAGAACCAGGAGACGACTAGAAATTCGGGGTGGTGAGGGAGACCAGCTGCCCGTAATTCGGGCACTTTTACAGCATCATGTGAGCAGCGGAATGTCAGGGGCCTGCAGCGCCTATGAGAAAGTACCTGGCTAGCTTCAACGGCGCCGCAACGGAGTGCAGTCGAGCAGAGGCGCAGAGGCCTTTGCTCATACGATACGTCCTTGCGTTCGGCGGGTGTCTTGGCAGATCTGCTTTAGAGATGCTTGTCCAACGGTCCGGGCATGGTAGCAGCCGAAGAGGCACGTCCGTCGTACCTCCACAGGGTTGTCCCTCTCCAAACAAAGTGGCCGTCCATCTAATCCGTAATCCGCAACGGGGACTGTCTCGAGGGGAGCTGCCGTACGAACATCGCCTGCGGATATGTAAAGAACGCCGGTTGGGCCGGGGCTTGATTAAACCACTAAGATAGATCTAGACTGCATCTGGAAGTGGGTGGGTCCTTTTTTATCAAATCGGTTGCTGATCTTGGATAGGGAATCCCCCAGGAGGCCATCAGCCAGGAGCAGCCCAACCACCCAGAAACAATTATAGAGTTTGCGGGTGCGGAAATTAAGTTCACAAAGTCACGTCCCGGCTTGTTATTACAACCGGTTCAGCCAGAGCCCATGCGGGGGGTAAAATGGATGGGTGACGTCGATAGAACGTCCAATGTCCCAAATCGAAACGCTGTGTTGGAAGGAAGCCATCTAAACTGTCGGATCGGGAAGGCCGGCGCACCGTGGAGCCTCTGTCTGCTCGAGGGTCTACGTCACTGTTTATTGGCTGCAAGAGCATGCAGACACCCGGTGTGCCAATGTTTGCAGATGTCGGATATGGAGTATTTGGCCGCTTGTGGACGCCACCAGCGTGGGCACGGCGGTGCAGCACATGGCTAGGCTTCGACTGAGGCGTACGCCGTCAACATTGCTACTCACATGCCACTCTCATGAGTTGCCGCAACCGGCCCGTGATCGACAGGCTTTACCGACCGTCTGGCCGAGACAGCGCTCACGTGACCTCTGGCAAAAAGCTCCGATGCGGCACGCGACCGCCACGCGACTGCCACGCGACCACACTAACGATCGTCATCGCATCATTGAAACGCTCTGTGGGCCAACTCAAGAACACCGCGCGACGACCTTGAGCTATCCATCTCCAACGCGTCGAGCACCAACACAACACCGTATGGCGGCTCTCAGCGAGGAAATCCGAGGGCTGGCGCGTCCAGTGGACGACCGTGCTATTGCAGAGCAAGTGCGCCTCTACCTCGACACGACATATCCCGACCTCGCTGCGCTCACAGGCATCCCATCCTCATCTTCAACTGCAGGCCCCAGCCATCAGACCCGGCGGGGTCCCCCGCGGAGGACGCTCGACGAGGACATTGAATACTGGAAGAAGAAGGAGACAGACGCTCGTGAGCGCCGTGACGCTATCCAGGCTGCGCTGCCTGGCGCGATCGCAGAGGCGAGCGCCGCGCTGGAAGACGTCCTGTCGCGCGCGCAGCAGCTCAGCCTCCAGCGCTATGCGCTCAGCGACTCCATCGGCACTCTCCTCTCGGAACTGTCCAGCTCGGCGCCCCGGCCAGACGATGGAGACGGGGAGGAAGGCGCGGGACCGCAATCGCGCGCGCAGACGCTGCTCGAGGACTTGGAGGAGAAACATGCTGCTCTTGCTCGGTCCCAAGCGGCACTGGCGTGGGCCAGCGTGCTCGAACGTATCTTGAAGCAGAGGTGAGTCGCAGAATTGGCGACGACCCCATTCACTTACACTTGAAAAAAAGAGATACTACACTCGATCCGGCAAACCACAAGCCATCGCCGCTGGCGGCGCTCCCACACTATCGCGAGTTGCATTCTTCGGTCAAGGAGATGGAGCGGACCCTTCCACCTGGCATGGCGCTACTGAACTCGATCCGCTCCGTGCGCGACGACACGTGGACGCGTTTAAAGGCGGCTCTTGGCGACAAGCTTCTGGCGGCCGCCACGGCGCTCAAGTGGCCGCTGCGGATCGACTATGCGTCGGTCCCCGTCGGCGACCGACGTGTGTTTGAGCGTGCGTACACCGAGATGCTTCATCTCCAGACAGAAGGAGAGCGCATGGGCCTCGTGCCGTCCACTGCAGACTGGACCACGGGCGATGGCCTGTACCCGCTCCAAGTTCTCACGAGGCCCATTGAGCTCCGCTTCAAGTTTCATTTCCAAGGCTCGAGAAATACGAACCGCGTCGATAAGCCAGAGTGGGGGTTTGCCAACATTCAAGATGCGGTGTACGAGCACACCGCCTTTATCGCAGACTACCTGCAGCCTCTTACGGCCCAGGCGGGCTATGGTGCCGTCAACGTCAAGGTGAGTCGTCGTGCGCCCCCCCCCCCCCCCCCCCCCCGCCTTCTCCGTAGATCCATGGCCGTTGGGCCCAACGTGAAAAGAACGCTAACGGCCTGTAGTCGGAATTCACAATGCTGCTGTTCCCGATCCTGCTCAGGTTTCTGCGCACACGAATTCCGCACCTCCTCTCGCACCCGGCCCTCTTGGCTCACACGGTCTACCAGACTGTCCTGTTTGACGATGCTATGCGGGAGAATGGGTTCGAATTGGCACGCACTAGCATGTACCGCGGTTCGGCGACCTCGGCCTCGACCTCGGCCGCGTGGGAAGGGTTGGCCGGCGTCATTCTCCGAGAGCAGGACTGGTTCCAGCAGTGGCTGGCTGGCGAGAAAAAGTGTGCGTACTGGTCTTGTTTAGGTCCAAAAAAAACAAAGAGAAACACATTAGTGTTGATGGCTGAAATGGGTTACTGACATTGTCGCTCTAATCCAGTTGCGGAAACTTCGCTCAACGAGATCATCTCGTCCCCTGACGCGTGGACGATCTCGGATGCTCGAGATGCCGACGACGACAACAACGGCGACGACCAGGAAGATTCGGCCACACCCGCCACGGAGAGTGCTCGCCAGGTGCGTGCGCTCATCGAGCAAATCACCGACCGTTACTCGCCTCTGCCTGCGCTCGAGTACCGCGTGGCATTCCTGCGCACTGTCCAGCTGCCCCTCGTCGCTGCCTACCACTCGCGCGTGGACGGGTCGCTCGATGCGTTCGAGACGCTGTCGTCTGCGTTTGTGCGCGCCGTTCCCGGAGCGCTTGGTGCCGTCCAACGACAGGGGACCGACTCGCGGCTGTCCGGCACGGCCGGTCTGGAGCGCCTCATCAAGGCCCATGTGAGCGCCGACTGCCTCCTGGCGGCGCTGCGCGCGTGGTCCAACGATGCCTTCTTCGTCGTCATGTCCGCCGAGATGGCCGGCACAGACACGGCACCCTCGGCATGGGACACGACCGCGGACAAGTACATGTCCCTCCGCGCGCGCGCCGAGGACATGATGGTCCGCCTCATTTCCGCCGAAGTCGAGGCCGACCTCAAGCAGCACCTCACCAAGCGGTGGGACGTGGGTGTCGGCGCCGACGGCACCGACGACGCGCACGCCGGCGCCGACCCGTCCCTCGTCGCGGCGCTGACGTCGTTTGCCGCGCTCGTCAGCTCGCTGTCCCGCTGGCTGCCGCGCCCAGCTACGGCGCGCGTGTACCGCCGCGTGGCGGCGCACCTCGTCAACCACATTTCGCAGCGCGCAGTCTTTGCCGGCTGGTCAAAGTTCACAGCGGCCGGCGGCCGTGCGCTCGTGCACGAGGTGGATGACTGGCGGCAGGCTGCGTCGGGCGCGCTCAGCACGACCACGCCGCCCATCTCGGCCGACCCGCCATGGGCGCCGCTCGCGGCCATGGCGGCTGCGCTGGCCTTGCCTGCGTCGTCTGACGGGGGTGCGGGTACGGGAACGGTCACGGACGCACCGACGTTTGCCCAGGCCATGGCTGCTGCGTGGGGCGGGCCGTCGGCGCTGGAGAGCATCAAGGAGCGCGCAGGGCTCAAGGAGCTCGACGCCGAGCAGCTCCAGGCCGTGCTCCGCCGACGCGTCGAGTGCTGGAGGTAGACGCGGCCGAGGCCCGAGGCCCTCCCTGCTTATTTAATAAACAGTCATGCACATGCATCATATGCTCTACACCTCACACAAGGCTATAACACTACACTAGAACCGGCGACCGCCCATGGGACCGCCGCGGAAGCCGCCGGCAACGGGCGGCCGGCCGGCGATGGGGGCACGACCAACGGCGCCGCCCTGGGCCGCCTGTGCGAGCCCCGTGCCCGTAGGCCCAATGTTGGCGAACAGGCCCACAATGTCGTCGGGTCGGAAGAGGGGGCCGTCAAACGAGCGCGCCGGTGGGAGCGTGCCCATAAACCACGTCAGGGGCTTGGGCAGACCGCTCCGGTCGTACTGCTGGTAGTTGGGGACGGCCGCCGCTGGCGCTGCGGGGGGCACGATGGCGCGTGGGGGCACGACGGCACGGGGTGGGGGGATGGGCGACCGTTCACGGATCGGCGCCTGGAAACGGCCTGCCTGGTGGGCTGGGAGTTCGCGCGCAAACGGCCTGGGGCTGGCGGGACGAGCGCGCTTCATGTCGCCGCGAGCAGGCGAGCGGGGCGGCGAGCGGTCACGCTTGTGCGGGCTGGATGTGCGCGCCGCGCTGGGAGGGAAGGGCGGCATGGCGGGCACGGCGGCGCCGGCGGCACCAGCAGGAGCGGCCACGGCCTGCTGCCTAGGAGCAGTACGGCCACGACCAAAGCCGAGGTCACGGATGGCAATCTCGTCAATGCCGTGGTAAGTGTAGCGGGCGGCAAAACGCTTGAGCGCCGAGTCGTTGGGGAAGGTCTCGGCAAAGCGCGCCTCGAGCTTGTGGACGGCAGTCAGGTCGCCGTAAATGTACTCGAAGCGAGCCCAGGTCTCCCACAGAGGACGAGCCTTGTCGGCAGGAATCTTGATGGCCGAGCGCTCAAAGAGGGCACGAGCGTTCGAGTCGTCGTTGATCGAGAGAAGGAACTGGAGGTAGCTGGTGACAAAGTCGACGTCGTCTGAGAAGATCTTGAGACCCAGCTCGAAGATGCGGACCGCCACTGACGAATCCTTGTTCGAGTGGTACTCCATGAGCGCTGAAGCCTCAAAGATGTGCCAGGTGACGTTGGGCGACTTGCGAGCCTTGCCAAACACCAGACGGGCGGCCTTGAGACCCTCGGCACGACGGGCAAAGCGCATGTAGTATACCCACACGATGCCCGCAGCAGTCTTGCTGTTCTCAATGTCCTTGCCACGGCGCTCCTGGACCAGCTTGCCACGTTCCTCGCGCTCGCGCACGAGACGGGCATAGTCGCTCTCCTCGCCGTTCATGTCATTGTCGGCCTGGACCGGAATCTCCGGTCCACGGGCAACCTCAACCTCGGAAGCCACCTGGACCCGCATGTCCTCGGTCTCGGTGTTGAGCGAGTCGATGAGGGAAGTGTAGATGGAGTGGCAGTCGGCAAAGTTCTTCTGCTCCTCCTCAATCTCCGCGAGGGCAAAGGTAAGCAGGAAGCTCTTGGGGCAAGCAGCAACGCCACAGCGAAGGAACGCAGCGCCCTCTTCGGCACGGCCGCCGGCGAGGTGGTACGAGGCGGCATAGTGCCACAGCTCGGGGAAGTGGCGCATCTGTGCCATGCACTGCTTGAGGGCATAGCTCACGCGCATGACGACAAGGTTTGGGTCATCCATGCCCAGAGGGTTGCTCTCCTCCCACTTGATGTAGTTGCGCCAGCCGTTCGAGACACGGCGGTCGTCCTCGGAAAAGTCGGGCATGGGAGGGAGGGGAGGGTGCGGGAGAATGTCGGTCAGAGAGCGCATCTCGCGCAGGCCCGTACGCGCAGTCATGTACGCAGGTGAACGCTCAGCAAGGAACTTTTTGGCCTGGCGGAGAGTTAGTCTAGCACATGAAAACGTAAAAGTCAACTTACAGTCTGCTTGTTCTGTGCGCTTTCGAACGCATCATACGACTTCCACAGAGCTTCAACGTTGTTCAAGGGGATGGCCACTGCGCGCTGATACACCTTTCGGAGGTTGTCACTCTGCTGCTGGGTCTCCCACGGGTTCTTGGACTTGGTCTCGCCGAGGTACTGAATGTACTCGTGCCAGATCTCGCCACTCTCGCGGTCGATACCACACTCCTTCAGCGCGTACTCGTACGCCTGGGTGACGGTCGTATGGGCCTTTTCGCCATCGGGACCATCGCTGGGGTTCTGTCGCCTAATGTAATGCAAGTAGGCCTCTGCAAAGCGTCAGTTGGGGACGGCGAGATGAACACAACTCACTCCACAAGTTGACGTCAGCGGCCGCCATCAAGGCCGATGAGCTGCCCAAGGCGCGCGCAAAGAGTCCCTCTACCTGGGTAAAGTTTGACAATGCGAGTTCGAGGTTGATGAGGGACAGCATGGGCTGCGACTGCACAAGGTCAACACTAAAGGCCCGGAAACGGGGTCAGAAGTCTGAACTCACGGCTGTGGGGTTCTCCACGGCAAGAACCTCGTACCATGCGCGGGCATCCACAATCTCAGTCTTCTGAATCGCCCAGTTGAAGAGGGCCAGAGGCAAAGCCGAGTCGGAGGGTTCTGCAAGTTAGTCATGGGGTTGTCAGACTGACAGTGCTCACGTTGACGGTACTGGCGCACGAGGTCTGCCTTGGCCACCACACTGGGCGACTCCTCTGTCAACCCTTCAGGCAGGCCAACCTTGAGCTCGGCATCAGGATTGATAGGAGGAGGGATGTAACTGGGTCCAGCGATGGGCTGCTCTGGCTGCTCCATTTGCTGAGGGATGGCACGACCGTTGAGGTCAGGAGCCGGGGTGGACTCTTGAGATTGCTCTGCGATCGTCTCGGTCGCAGGGGGAACAATGGGTTCCTCGACTGATGGGGGTTCATCACTTGCGGCGGCGGTCTCCTCTTGAGGAATGTCTTGGGGCTCTTCGCTCGCCTGAGGCAGCTCAATGTCGACCTCGTCCTCATCGGCGGGCCTGGATGGGTCATATCCTCCTGCTGCCGGCGTATCATCACTCATGGGCATTGATGGATCGTAAGCCATAGGCTCGTCGTCGTCCATGGCCATTGAGGGGTCGTAACCCATGGGCTCAGGCTCCTGCTGCTGCTGCTGCCCCTCCTCCTCCTCATGGGCGGAAGCGATAGTCACGTCAGCGACAGGCTCCTCAGCAGCCTGAGGCTGCTCAGTCTCCACCACGTCCTGGATCTCGGAGTCATGGACCTGCTCGGCCTCTGCCGCCTCGACAGCCGAATGGTCCGGCGCGGCGTCGGGGACAACAAGGTCGGGATGCTCCTCAGCCATACTGAATGTTTTTGGCGCAAGGGGAAGGTAAAGTTATGCGGCGAAGGAAAATGGCAAGGGAGGGGGAAAGGATAGGATGCGGCGAGTCGAAAGTGGGGGGAGAGGGGGGGCAGCTGCGACGGGGATGGAGATCGTGTTCAGCAGAAGCTATCCATCTAGCCTGTGACTGGACGTTGGGAGGGGAAGAGGAAGGTAAAGAGAAGGTTCTTCAGGCTGATGACGATCAAGCACCAATCTCCTTGGGAGGCGGTCTCGCTCGCCTGATACTGGCTCCGGACGGGCGATCAAAGAGGGCGTAAATGACACGTATTATAAAAAAGTCACGTGATAGATGTCCTTTTACTTCAAGTCTCCCACGGATGCTCCCACAGCCAAAATGGCCCCCCCGGCCCCCCTTTTAGTGTGGCCCCCCCTCTCTCTCTCTTTTTCCAGGCCCGCGCGCCCAAAGGGACACACTCTGCCCCTCTCCCCTCCCTCTTCTGGCGCCGAACGGGTGGCGCACACCTGGGGGGGGGGGTGACATACGCCGAGGCTCTCGTCGCCATCGACCCAAGTGGCGGCTGCCACAACGGTGGCAACATGTCAGAGACTACCACTACACGGTATATACATTTACGTGGGCCGGGAACAGACAAGAAAGAGAGAGAGATAACATACAGACAGACAGAGAGCCACACAACCAGCGCAGACCACACGCTGAACGAGCACAGAGGTGTCCCTTGCGTTGGTGCCTGTTTCTCGCTGTTCCCTCGCTTCCCGTCACTCACCCACACAGCCCAGAGCGTGTCGCGCGTCCATGCTCCCCCCTGTCCGTCTCAGCTGCCTGCCTGTAGCTCACAAGAGTTCCCGCTGTGTATTTGACAGCGTAAAACTCACAGCAGCAGCGCCAGAGCACATGTTAACAACAACACCACCGCAACTCACAACAACTCCCTCTGCCGCCATACTGTACCCATCCTTCCCCATCCTTCACACCTCCACTTAGACCCCCCCCCCCGGTCCTTCTTCACCGTCTCCCTGCTGCCTGTCACCAAGGACCATGTTCACAACATCCTGCAGCTAGACCAAGGGCCCATCACACGCCTCTTCCGTCGGCACAGGCACCCCCTCTCTGCGTCCCCCAAAGGCCACGCCGCCCACACCCACACGCTCCCTTCGCCCACCGTTCCGCGCGTCCCATTCCTTCCTACACAGCTATACCTGTCTTTACACTTCACACACACCACACTCTCACTGTCTCTACGTAGATCTGCGACCAGAGCAGAGCCTCGACCGCGCATCGCAACACGCAGTGCCAGCGCGTGTCCAGCACAGGGACAGTCACCGCGCCGCCGCCTCCGCTCGCGGCCCCCCGTTCAACGCCGTCTGTCTCTGCGCCACGAGGAACCACACGCCCGTTTAACCTGTTTGCGGTTGCTCGTCACCTCACAGGCCCAACAGGACAGGCCCCACAGGCCCACACAGGTCCACAGCAGCCCTTCGCCGGACGCCTCCCTAACACGCCTCTGCTCAGCCCGCGGCGCTTCGTCGCCGCGCCTTCCGTCGTCTCCGCGCTTCTGGGCCACATTGCACGCACATCACATCACAGTTCTCGGCGTTCCACAGGTCCCATTTGAGGCTGCGCGCCGTTGTCGCATCTCACGCCCTCGCTTTCCACGACCATTTCTACCACCACCTGCGTTTCTCTTTTTCACCATCTCACTCTCTCTCTCTCCCTCGCCACCTCCCCGCGCCCCCCCTTCCCCTTCGTCTGTGTTTTCGTCCCCTCCTTTCCTCTCGACAACTGCACTTTAACAACACACCCTTTTCCAACCCTTTCTCGGCAACCACACCGATAGCGCTTCGCGAACTCGTTAGTTCGCGCACAGCGCAACCCAAAGCTCTACACCGCGTGCTCTACGTGCCCCCAGTCGCGTACGATGCCCGGCACGTTTGAGCTCCTCCGGCGCCATGCTGGCGGCCGGCGGCACGGCCTTGGCCACGCAGGGCCATTGCAGCAGCAACGACCGCCAGGCCAGCAACAAGGAGCAGGCCAGCGTGCCAAGGCAATCCTTTCGTTATCGGTTGTCTGGCGCATCGCGCGTATTATTTCATCCATCGTGCTCTTAGCGTTGGCGGCCACTTTCGACTCGCCACTGTACCCAGGGCACAAGCAAAATCAACCTTCAGATACATGTCGGCGACCAGAACTCTTCCAGTCGTGGCTCGCCGTGTCCATGGTCGTGCTCGTCTGCTACATTCTGTCGTCGGGCTGGACCAAAGCCCGCGAGACGTCAAGAGGTCGCCCACGTACGCCGCCGCCTGCTGACCTGGAGGCTGCCCGCCCACGCCCACTTCCACTTCCCGCGCCTCTGCAGCGTGTACGTTCTGCGCCGGACGCCGCCGCCGTGCCCCCACCCGCCGCCCAGTCACGCGCCATTCTCTCCCACTCTTCCCCTACTGTTCATCATCTTTACCAGGCACCATCCCTCTACCTTTCCAACTCGAGTCTATCAGCGGGGACACCAGGACCGTCGACTCCAGCGCTGTCTTCTCCCAACTCGCCCGAAGCCATGGTCTCGCCTTCAGCGCTCGCATCAACATACTCGCTCGGAAGTCTCGGTGTCTTGGCCAAGGTGCCAGAAGGCGAGCCCATGCAGCAGCTCCCAAGCCTCCCCGTCGGCTCTCTCCCTCCTGCACTCTTAAACGCCGCAGCCGCTGCTGCAACCACTGAGCCGCGTCCTCGCCCAGACTCGGCACTCATCCCAGACTCGCGTGCTCAGTCCCGGGCGGCATCCCGCGGACCATACCCGGCGCCATACCTTACCGCGCCTGAGCGCAACGCCGTTCGTCGCGCCGAGATTGCTCGCAAGGTCGACAAGGTCGCAGCGAGGGCGGACGCGCTCATGGTCCCACGCATCGTTCTCTTTGTGCTCGGAAACGTGCTCATCTTCCACCCGTGGCCATCCACCACGACGACATGTTACAACTCTGCCCCCTTGCTGTGGTGGGCAGTGTTTGTTGGCGTCATCGACGACTGGGTGCGCATTGTCGCTTCTAGCATCATTGGCGCCGTCTTCTTCACCGTCTACTTTATCTACCACGCCCTGTTGGCAGCGTATGACGTACGTCCATCAAGATCTAGGATTCGAGCACCGCTGACCATCGTTTTTGCAGACATTTGCTATCCGGATGGGCTGGCGGCCGCCCCGCCCTCCTACCAACACCCGGATGCCACAGCCTCTGGCGACTGCAGATCTCTTGCGGTGCAAGAAGGTTTGCTATGTCCCAGATCCCTCCGACCCGGCGTCGGACGATGGCCACAGCGTGCGCGAAGGCGAGGCAGTGGCACCGGATGAGATTGATCGTTCACGTCTGCCCCTCCCCGCCGTCGTGCTCCCAGCCCACCGCGCCGTCTGTGGTGTGTGCCAAGAGAACTTTGCCCCACCTCGCGAGGTCGCGCGCATCATGTACAAGGTGCCGGAGCTCCGGCAGCTGCCGTGCGACCATGTCTTCCACGAGTCATGCGTCGACGAGTGGCTCCTCAACCATTCAGACGCCTGCCCTTACTGCACGCAGAGCGTGCGTGAGGGCCTCCAAAAGCTTGAAGTCGCCAGGTCGGCAGCGGCGTCGCGCGTTTCGTTGCCGCAGCAGCCTACAGCCGCGGCTTCGCGTACTTCCCTCCACACTCCCGGCTCGCAGGCGTCTCTTGCCGCCACACGCCGCACGTCGCGCACTTCAAACCCAGCGGTCACCTCTCAGGCCTCACTCGGCCACTACCCCGCGGGCGCTCGCACTTCAGCACTCATGTCTCAAGCGTCCCTCGCGTCGCCATCGCCCGCCACGCGTGCTGCCTCGCGAATGTCGGTCCACAACCCGTCCATGTCGCAGGCTTCGCTCGCGCACTATCCGGCAACTGGCAGCCGAGTGTCCATCCAGTATCCTGCCGGCACACGCACGTCTATTCAAGTGCGCGCTGTTTCACGTGCGTCCATGCAGTCCAACCCCGCTGCGTCGCAAGTGTCCCTTGGCCACTATCCCACCGGGTCGCTGTCACAACTCGGATACCCGGGCAACTACCCACTGGGGTACCCGTCCGCTGCTGCTGCCTCAGCGTCACGCACCTCACTCGTGTACCAGCACCGGCAGTCGCGTGGGTCGTTTGGCGCGGCCGGCTCGTCGGCGTCGCTCGCATTCTACCCGCCGTCCACCACGCGCGTGTCGTTGAACGTGGCCAATGGCTCGACCACGTCGCTGTATCATCCCGCCGCCTCGTCGCATTCACTCACCACACCGTCCCGCGCCGCGAGCCGTACATCCCACACTCGCACCGTTTCGGCCACGCAGGGCGAGCTGGAGCTGTCGGCGCAGTCTACCACGTCGCTCGGCGTCGAGGGATCGCCCCTTATGCGCTCAGCATCGGCGTCCCGCGTGTCGCTCACTACGTGCCCGCCCGCGGCCGCATCCAGCGGATCCCTCGTCACCGTCCCGGCCGCCGTCTCGCGCGCCGCGCGCGCAAGTCTCGCCGAGAACCTTGCCGAGCAGGAACGCGAGGCCTTGCGCAACGCGGCCAAGGGCATCGCGCGCTAGGCGGTCGTGAACGCGTCAACGGCCCTCCGGTTTCCTTTTTTTTCGGCTTGCACGTCTCCTTTCCATTTTTTTTTGGTCAGCACATTCTCGACCACAAACACGTACCTCTTCCGGTATATCATGCCAGCATGCGCGCGTTTCTCGGTTGCTATAATAGTGCGCCGGGCGTGCTCACCCACCCCAAGCAACGTCCCACCCTCACTCCCACCCACACTCGCTCGCTCCATACACGACCCTTCCGCATCGTCGCACCTGCGCCCCGGGGCTTCCTCGAGGGGACCTCGAGGGCAACACACAACACATTGCCAATTGCCGTAGATACACGGCTACATCCCCTCCTTGCCGTTGTAACTCCCCCCTCCCCACCCCTCTCTTCCTTCTTTCCCTTTTTACCCAAGTTCTATCGCCCCACGTTACGTCCCCCACGCTACGCCCCCCCACGCCCCCACGTCACATGTTGTACCCGTGACAGACACGAATACACGAGTCAATGCATTGCAATTCTATAAATACAAGACATCCGGTGCGCTTTGTGTGGCGTGTGTGAGAGAGAGGCCTACGGGCAAGGTGGAGGTGAACTGACCGAGCGAGTGTGGCACAAAGCGAGTAAAAATGCGAAATTAAAGAGTGGGGGGGGGTTTGTTTTTCTAAAAAAATCTAGGTGGCACACCGGCCGTCTTCTCCATCCGCTCGTTCCTTTTCCGCGTCTGGCGGGTGTACGCTTTGCCTGTCTCTGCCCCAGCGCAGCGCACGTTGCCAGCTTCAGTGTCCCTGCCGATGAAGTTGTGCCCCGAGTTGCTTGCTGGATCTCTCTGAAGGACGGCTCGTCAAACATGACATGTGGCACAGAGAAACAGCAACTGTTTGAAGAGAGCACAGGGGATGCAGGGGGATGCGGGCGGGGTGACAAGTGCGTTTCTGGTGGCCAGCGCCCCGTCACATGCACGATGCTGCGTGCACCCGTGCGTAAGTGCGTGCGCGCGCGCAACGCGTTGCGATGGAGCCGGTTTGCAGGTCCCCGCTGGCACTGTTTCTGCGAGTTGCAACGTGTCACTGTCGTTGCCCATATCCTTTCTGTTGTCCCTTTGTTCACACACTCGTTCTTTGATCAATTCCACACCACAACGTACTGGTCGCGGCGTCCTCGTCGTCCGGCTCCTCGTTCACGTTCACCATGCCAGCTCCAAAGCATGCCTTGGACCGTGAGGAGGAGGAGGGAGACGATCATTCGAAACGTCGCCCGCCTGCCACCACCACAGCCGAAGTAGCCCGTCCTACCGCAACCGACTTGGAACAGGACATCGAGGAGGGCCTCCGTAACATTTCCAGGGAAAAGCACACGCCCTTGCGCAACCTTGTCTACCAAATGCTCAATTACAACTGGAATGCCCGCCATGCAAGCCGGGCGGAATTTTACAGGTCGGTGTGCCCCCCAGTGAGTTGGAGTGGAAGTAACCCACCGCGCCACCACCCAGTGGTCTCAATCAAACCGACCGTTGACGATGTACAGCGGCCAGACAATTCCCATAACGAGGAGATCCGGTCTCTAAAGCGCTTCTGTGCCACCCATTCGGATTTCTTTTGCCGCCTGGTACCCGGCTTTCGGAAGTGTCAACGCGTTCTGGGCCGGCTGCCCGACCACCTAACGCAAGAGCAGCCTTTTTTCACCCCACCCACTCACCAGGATCAACATCCCAACTCTCTGCCGCCCCAGAGCCAGAGTTCTGGCTGGGGGTTCCACGCTCCACTGGCCCACCGCTCATCACAGGAGGACCACTCCTCAAACCAACCCCACTGTGAACAAGGACCTTCCTCGAGGCCGGTGATGTCTGCCTCTCCCTTCCCGAGAGGGCCACGCCCGGCGGATCCGGTATCGTCGTCCAGTTTCACAGTTGGCGCCATGGCCCTGCGGCCGGATATGTCAACCACGACGTCCAGCGCCCCGCACCAAGGGCACCATGCTGTTGTTGAAACCGAGCCCGAATTCACCCACATCCCGACTACGACTGCTGTTGTCGCCGGCCCGCCGTCCATTGCGGCTGCCACCGACGGCCGTTCGTCGTTCCTCTCTTCGGTTAACACGTCTTCCCCCCCAGTGGCCGCTTTGGCAGAAGCCTCGCTGGGCCCCAGCTCACCCATGGGACAAACACTTCAACCAGCTTCTGCTAGCACCGAGCTGCAGCGCTTGCTGCACCAGCAGACGGCCAAGCTACGACAAAACAACATCAAAGGCCGGCGGACGGAAAGACGGAATAAACTGGTTAGGGCGTGGCATACAGAGTCTGCGGGCGAGCGGCGTCGCGCCCAGTCTGAGTAGCGGACGAGCCGTTCGTGGACGATGTTTACAATAATGAGATGCGATTACTGTGTACTTTCTGGAGTGTGCCACCCTGACTTGGCCATATCGACAGGCGACCGTTATCCCAGACATGGATCAGCACAGGGACCGAATTCATCGTTGCTCCGTCGGATCAGCTAGTGGAAAGGGCCTTGCACGTCAGCACAAAGCACGCCAGCGCGTCGTGTTTCAGCACCTGAGGCTTTTGCTAGCGGCTTTGCACTGACGCAGGCCGTTGGCGCCGTTAGGCCGTTTAAGAGTCGCCGGAGCCGTTGCATCCCCGCGGGTGGTAATGGAGCCTGCGGTCATAGACCGGCGATTGAGGCGAGTATGGAGCCCCCGGCCTCCCGTGACTTTGTCAGCTTCCGACGGAAGTGGGCTGTCGAGATGATATGCCCATCGCTGATCGAATGACTACATTGCCGTGTGGTCGCCATCGACAGGTTGGTTTGGCCGCACCCCCCGGTATATAAAGCTGCTGACGATGCACACCTCCTCTTGGCCCAGCTCTTACCGACCCCCATACAACCTCTTTATCCACGGCGCATAACCTTATGCGCCCCGAGTCTCGTCCCCGCACCCTGCTCCTCTTCGCCCTCGGCGTCCTCGCCGCTGCCATCTTGTTTCGTCTCGACATCCTTCGTTTTCTCGGTCTCGGACGCAAGTCCTTCTCGACGTCTTCCTCTGCCGCCGCCGCCGCAGCTTCCACCACGACCGCCGCCGCTTCCAAGTTCTCCGAGATGGCTGCTTCCGCTCAGCAAGACGAGGCCAAGGGCCAGGTCTATTTCCTCTCCCACGGCGTGAGTACTGACCCGTGGAGGAACGTTGGCGCGTGACCAGCCAGGACGATAAGATCAGACGCATGTTGTCAATACGTGATCCAGCTGCACCTCCCCTGGGCGTTGCTGGCCAGTCTGGATCTCCTACTGCCTGCTCCACCCCTTCTAACTTGACTTGGAACATGCACTGACAATGTACAGGGCCCGCCCACGATGTTCGACACCAACTCGGCTCCTTACAAGGCTTGGATCAAGTACGGCAAGGCCGTAGCTGACGCCAAGCCCAAGGGTCTCATTGTCGTCTCGGCACACTGGGAGAACCCCTCCAACTCGGACAGCGTTGTTGGTGAGTAGACAGCTGTGCAGGTAACTGGAGGTTTGAGCACCTGGAGCAGCAGCTCGTTTTTCATGCCACTAACCCCCACCAGTCAACGAGGACCAGACCAACCCGCTCGTGTACGACTTTTACGGCTTCCCGTCCGAGTACTACCAGCAGACCTTTGTGTCCCGGGGCAACAACCAGATGCTCTCGGACGTCAAGGACGCACTCAAGGGCTCAGACGTCCGCTTCTCGACCGCCAAGCGCGGCCTCGACCACGGCGTCTGGGTCCCCTTCAAGGTCGCGTTTGCAGGCCGTACCGACATTCCCATTATCCAGGTGTCGCTCCCCGGAGACTCGAACCCCATCTCGGCTGCCAAGCTCGGTCGCGCCCTTGCCCCGCTCCGTGAGCAAGGCTACGGCATCATGGGTACCGGCCAGGCGGTGCACAACCTCCGCGACTTCAGTGAGTGTTGTTATATCGAGAGAGCAGCTGTGGCAGTTACACCGGCGCTGGAGGTGTACACCCGCAGCTTGGCTCATCCATGCGCATTGGTGACCATTTGGTTGGACGCCGCTGCTCGCACGTGTGGCGTCCTTGTCCCTTTGCCTTGCCCTGTCGACAGTGACTACCTGACCAGAATAGTCCTCGTGTTGACACTTTTGCGCAGTGATGGGCCGCCAAGCGAGCTACGGCGACGTCTTCCTGAAGGCTGCCAGCGCCGCTGTCGCCGACCCCGACCCGGCCAACGCCACCATCAACCTCTTCCGCCACCCCCAGTACCGCAACGCCCACCCGAGCCCCGAGCACCTCCTTCCGCTCGTGGTCGCTGCCGCTGCCGTCGAGAAGGACGACAAGCTGCGTACCCTCTTTGTCGACCCCAACGGCGCCCTCGGATGGGGCATGTGGATGTGGAACCAGAAGCCCCAGGTCGAAGCGAGCGCAGAGACCGCCCCGGCAACTGAAGCGACCGCCTAGTGTGCGGGGCTGTAACAAAGCTGCCCTTGCTTGCCGTAGACTCTGCCCATGCATTCGCCATCATAGATAGTCACCTGCTGGCCTGCTGCACCCGAAGCCCAGCTCCAGGTTGCAGACCTCTCGCGCCGTGGACGGGACACGGCAAACGCGGCTTGTGCCGCATAGTCCTTGGAGCGGTATCGTCATACGGGGGGTGTGGGTTTGAGGACCAGCCTGCAGCTCTGCAGCCTGCCCTCTCGTTTATACCCCGCCGCCACCGACGCCTTCCGACAACGGCGAGCCCCGCAACGCCTAAAGTGGGTCGATTTAACCATAGATGGGAAGCCGTGCCAATCTACCATTTTCCATCTACCACACCATTCGCATTTCTTTCTACAGTAGGGTGACCAGCATACTCCGCATGTCTCTTGCGCACGCATGAAGTTCGGCAGGTACGTGTTGTCCCGAGGAGAGCAGCTGGGGAGAGAGAGAGCCCAACTGCAGGGCGCACAGTATCACACTACCAGCCCGCCCCCCCTGCCCGCACCCACGTTTCCAGTCTCCACGCACCATGCTCACATCTACCACAGGTATCTCGCGGAGAACGCGACGCCCGAGTGGAAGCGCGCATACATCGACTACCGCGCCGCCAAGAAGGCGATCAAGCGAGTCACAGAACGCTTGACCAAGGTTCCCGACCCGCCCACGACCGGCGGCCCCATTAATGCCCTTTCGCGCATTGCGACACGCACCAAGGGAGACCATGGCAAGGGCGACGGCAACGCATCGGACTCGAGCGAGGACGGTGACCATGGTCCGGCGTCCACCAAGATTCGCCGCACGTTCACGCTCGGCCAGGGGTCGGTGCGGTCCGTCGGGTCAGGCGGCGGCGGCGGCAGTGCTCCTGCCCCGGCTTCCGGTGGTGTGTCGGGCGGCACCAGCAACGTCCCGTCCCCTCGCCCCATCGCCGCCGGTATCTCTACGGGCACGGGAACAGTACTCGGCTCGTCATGGCGTAACAGTCCTTCGTCATTGACGCCTGCCTCGGCGCTTGGTCGTGTGAGTTTTTGTCTTGGCCTTGTCGACAGACACCGGACAGATGTGCCCGATATCCGAGACAATCGTGTTGAGAGAGAGTGTGTGTGATCCGTGGGACTGACAACGTGCTTTAGGGTCGGTCACCGTCATACGGTGCGATGGGTACCAGTCCTCGGCTGACTGAAGGTCGCGTGCACCCGCCGCCGCCGCTCGATTTGGGCGAACCCCATCTCGACGAAGCAGCCGAGGAGAACGAGCAAGAGGTCATCGAAGGCGAGTGGCCTGGTCCCAGTTCTGGCCCGGGCGCAGGGACTGGCTCAGCACCACCGGCAGACAGCACTGTCACCAGTTCCACCGTTGTCAGCCCCCTCTCGTCCAGCCCTGTCAGTCCAATGGGCTCGTCCTCAAAGCGTCACTCGAGCCTGCGCGATCCCAACCGCACACGTACCCGTGGCGCCAACGTCAACTTTTCGCCTCGCATCACATCCATTCCCGATGCCGACGACGGCAACGAGGCCGACAGGGACGAAGCGTCCGACCATGCCTCGCGAGGACATATCGGCGGTGTCCAGCCATGGCCAACGCAGGCGCCTCACACGCCCAGCGATGCGTCCATGACCCAGTCGCCGCCCAAGGACGGCGAACGTACACCGCATGCCGAGACCACGGATAATCGTCTGCCAGGCCCGGGATCGACTCCTAAGAAGTCACCAAAGCGCTCGCCGTCCATGTTCCGCTTCTCGCTCGTGTCCCCGCGCGTCCAGCCTAGTGCAGGACTGACCCAGGGCGGTGTTGCCGATGCACCCAGTGGAACTAGGAGTATCCGTGAGTGACAATGAACCGGAAACCGGCCGTGGCGGCTAACCACTCGCACAGACTCGCTCAAGCTCCCATCCCCTCGCCTCCAGCCGCGCACAGCACGCTCCTTTGACGAGCTGTACGAGAGCCTGCAGCCCGACGAGCAGGCCTTTTTCGACTTGCTCGACCACGAGCTCCTCAAGGTCGAGACGTTTTACCAGCAGCGAGAGAACGAGGCCGTGAAGCGCGGCCAGGAACTCCGCGACCAGCTGCGTGACCTCGCCGAGCACCGACGAGTCTTCCACGAGACGTTCCCCGCCGGTGTGCCCGAATGGGAAGTGGCTGTAGGCCATCTTTTGGGTGCCGGTACCACGTCTACCGCGGCGGCAGTGCCCAGGCCCATCCAGCGTCTTACCCGCCGTAGGCCAAACACCTCAGGTGTGACGAGCGACGAGGCAAGCAGCAGGGCAGCAACACCCCCAGGGAACCGCAACGGGTACGTCAATGGCAAGACCTATGGCACTGGAAATGGCACCCCGAACGGCAAGCATGTGGCCAACAAGAGCGACGAGGATGAATACCGAGAGATGGCACGCCAGTACGACCCGGAGCGATACCAAAAGTACAAAAAGGAGCTGCGTTCCGCCATGCTCGACTACTACCGTCACCTCGAGTTGATCAAAAATTATCGTATCCTCAACTTGACAGGTTTCCGCAAGGCCTTGAAAAAGTTTGAAAAGGCGACCAAGATCATCTGTCTCGAGCTGTATACCGAGGACCGGATCTCGCCTTGCTCGTTCTCGCGCGGCGAGACGATTGACAACCTCATCAAGCAGACCGAGAGCCTGTTCACGGAACACTTTGAGCACGGCGATGGCAAGAAGGCGCGCGACAAGCTGCGTGGACAGGACCAGAGCAACTCGCACTACTTTTCCGTCTTCCGCAGCGGTATCATGCTCGGCCTGGGCGTGCCGCCTGCCATCCTCGCGATTGTCAAGACGTTTGACCCCGAGACCCGCCAGGCGATTCCGGGCTATGCCGCCCTCGAGCAGATCTATGTCGGCCTGTACATCCCCGTCATCTTTGCCATGCTCTTCGAAGTCAACCTGATGGCATACGTCGCCGCGCGCATCAACTATGAGTTTGTCATGGAGCTCGACCGCCCGACTCTGGACTTTAGGAGCTACTTCGAGATCCCGGCCTTTTTCTTCATGACGCTCTCGTACTGCTTCTTCTTCTCGTTCTACCGGGTCGCCACGCACAGCGTCGCACCAACAACATGGCCGCTCGCATGGCTGGTGTTTGTGTGCGTCTTCTTCCTCAACCCGCTACCCATCTTCCGCCGACGATCGCGATACTGGTTCCTGCGCGTCCTCTTCCGTGTCATCACCCCCGGATACTCGCGAGTAGAGTTCATTGCATTCTTCATCGCCGACGAGCTCAACTCGCTGTCGTTCAGCATCCAGAACCTCATGTTCATCGGGTGCACTTACAGCCACCACTGGCCCGGCGCCGTGTACGATACCTGCGCATCGGGCAGGTCGTGGCCATACGCCCTCCTCGCGACTGTTCCGCCTCTCATCCGTCTCATCCAGTGTCTGAAGCGTTGGTACGACTCGAACCTCCAGATCCACTTGATCAACGCAGGCAAGTATGCGTCATCAATCATCCAGGCCGTCCTGTTCGTCTACTGGCGGTCGACAGGCAGTCCCCAGAACACGGGCGGCTTCGTCACCTGGGTCATCTTTGCGACCATTGCGAGCATCTATACGTGTTCGTGGGACTTTGTCGTCGACTGGTCGCTCCTCCGTCCCCACCACCACCTCCTCCGCCCCGACCTCGGCTACTCGCAAACGTGGGTCTACTATTTCGCCATGGTGACCAACTTCTTCGTCCGCTTCATCTGGGTCTGGTACCTGCCCAACATTACCGCGCATACACACATGCGCTCGTGGATCTTTGCAATGTGCGAAATGCTGCGTCGCTGGCAGTGGAACTTCTTCCGGTGAGTCCAAAACCATGTGTTGAGGCGGCCAAACGGCTGGGACAATGTCGCCCCCAAGTCCAACCGTCCCGACAACATCCTTGTGTCTGCTCAGTTCTAACATCTACAGAGTGGAAACAGAACACCTTGGAAACGCAGACGCATACAGAGTGACGAGGGAGGTGGTATTGCCGTACCGACGAGACGAAGACGACGACCTCGACGAATACGCGAAAGGAAAGCCGACGAGCGGCGGCCTGTCAACGCTGCGTCCTGCGGTGACGGAAACGTGGCGCCGTATCCGTGTGCGCCTCGTTGGGCATACCACGACGGGACGTGTTCCTGGTACGCTGAACGTGGGGCCCATGGGGCACGCCCCGCAGCGCGAGTACGAAGCGCGGCGAATCGGCGACTGGGCGACGAGGAACAGCGACGACTCGAGTACCGCCGTGTAGGGACAACGTCTGGCGCTACGCATTCTAGAGGGCTCTACCTGCCGCTATCTATTCTATCTATTTCATTAATTTCAATCTGTCTGTATGCAAGGAGAGGCATTTGAGACTTGGAGACTTGGCTTGGGCTGCGTCCGTGACCCGACTGAAATGTGTAAAGCTGCTCGGCAGGCATCGTCGCTGGAAAAACGTCGGTCACATAAAAAACGCAATCCGAAGGGGTGGTCAAAGGCCACAGCGGTGTCGACAATGGTCATGGTTTCGTTTGAAGGTCCTGCGGACGTCTGTGTAGGGAGAGAACTCGCTTTCTCCATCGGCATCGTTGACACATTAGTACTGTCTAGTCGCTGATTGAACAAACTGCTTGTCCTCTTCTATTTCTGTTTATTTTTACTTTCCACCAACTGTTGTATGTACTGTACACGTCACGTTTGCATAGGTACCGTACGCACACATGTCATTCACTCGCTCCTCATGCGACTAAACACTAAAAGCTACCATCCCACTCAAAACTCAAAAAATCTGTTTATACATGTTTCCGGCAGTGTGGTGCTACCAGAAGTCATCGGCGTCACCACCACGCGACTTGCCAGCGGCAGTCGCCTGGCGCTGGTAAAACTCGGCCACCTGCTCCGAGCTCGTGGCCTCGTCGGCATTCTTGTCCTCGCGCACCTTGATGAAGCGCGGGAAGCGGAGAGAGATACCGCGCGACTCAACCTGTTGGCGTCAGTTTAGAAACATCGACCACAACTCACGATACCGTGCGCGGCACTGTACACTGGCGAGAGTGACAGGTCGGCAGTGAGGACCTCCCACACGACCTTGGGCTCGAACCAGACATCAGGCTTGGCGCCGCCGATCTCAATGTCTCCGCGGGCCGTCTGGAGTTCGAGGGGATGCAGTTCGTCGTAAAAGGCCTTGAGCTGCTCCTCGCTGAAACCAGTACCGATCTTGCAAATCGTCTGGTAGTTTTCCGAGTCGGGGTCGTAGCACGCGAGGAGGAAGGCACCGTACCAGTTGGTACGCTTGCCCTTGCCGTAGTATGCGCCGACAACAACAAGGTCGAGGCTGTCACCCACACCCGAGAGATAGTCCTTCTTGAGCTTGAGCCAGTTGATACTGCGGCGAGAAGGTTCATACGTCGAGGCCCCCGTGGCGAGCATCTTGACCATGAGACCCTCGCAGCCGTCCTTGACACTCTCCTCAAGGAAGGTCTGGATCTCCTCCGACGAGGTGGCATCAGAAGCCTTGGCGAAGCCGAATTCGCCCTCGACAGGCTTGAAGTGCTCGTGCAGGATGCGACGGCGTTCCCTAAGCTCGTGGTGAAGCATGCTCTGATTGTCAGTTTATACACCGTGGCTTCATGCGACTCACCTCGCCGTTCAGATACAGCACGTCAAACGCAAACAGGTGGACGCGGACGGTGATGTCCTCGGTGCGGACGTCCTTGCGCTTACGCCTGCTGAGGTCCTGGAAGGGAAGGAGCTTCTGGGTGGCCAGGTCGAACGCGACAGCCTCGCAGTCGATGACGAACGACTTGACACCATCTTGAATGCACTGAAATGTTAGGTCTGCTGCCTAACTGCAACTTACCCTAGGGATTTGCTCAACCAGGTCGGGGTACTTGGCACTCATGTTCTCAGAATTGCGGCTGAAAACTGCGATTTTGCCGTCGTCAAGCAGGTGAACCTGCGCACGCTCGCCATCATACTTGTACTCGCACGTAAATTCCTTGCCCTCAAAGCGGTCGAGGACCTCGCCAATAGCCTTGGTAGGCTTGGCAAGCATCGGCTTGAGGGGAACACCTGGATAGGTCAGCAATTGAGAGCGCCTGGAGACCTACCAGGCGTGAGCCTGCAGTTTGCGCGGAGATGGTCCACACCACCCTCCATGAGCGCGGGGACGATGATGTCGTAGGTGGGGAGTTCACTGTTGTGAGTTGACATCGCCAAAGGGGGCAGCTCACCTGTACACCGCCTTCACCGTTTCCGCGCCCTCCTCGAGCCTCTTGGTGAGGGCCTCAGGGGAGATTTTCTTGCCGTCTATTGTCAGCTGCGTCGCGACCATCAACCTACCGAGCTCCTTGAGCACCATGGCGTGAGCCAGGGCAACGACAAGCGTCTTGTCGGCAAGACCAATGCGCAGCTTGCCCTCCAGACTGCGAATGATGAACTTGGCCTCCATACCCTGGCAGGCGGACAAGAGCTTTTTGATGATTCCCACTTTGCGGGCTTGTGACTGAAGTCGTTAGCCACTACTAGGTGGACGGTTAACTCACAGAGTTGCCGGACACCTTCGCAATATCGGTAAGGTTCGAGAACACGTAGGGGACCGTCAGAGGCTTGGGCTTGAACATGGTCGGTTGGGTGTTGCGCGAGTTCTGTTGTGAGCAGGCGGCTGCACCGTAACGACTCACCATGGCAACCTTGCCAAGATCACCCTCCTTCCTCAAGTCCTCCTTGATCTTGTTGACGTTGCGGCCAGTGCCCTCAGCAATCGCCTTGATGAGGAGCGACTCGCCAATGCCGAGCTCAGTGCCTTCATAGTCGGGGCAAAGCTAGTATATGAGCTTGCGGAGGACATGGTGGAAACTCACGCGGTTAATGCAGAGGTAAACAACCTTGAGGAGATTGGAACTCTTGGCGTCGGTAGCAGTGTCACGCTCAGCAACCACGAGAAGGAACTGGGTGAGAATCTGGAGAATCTCAAGGCGTTTGGTGGTTGCCTCAATCTTCTCAAAAGTCGCGGTGAGGGCAGCATAGGGAACACTGTACGTCAGCCGCGGGCAGATGGACAAGTACTGACGCTTCGCCCTCCTTCCATCCCTTGTCGGCGACAGGGACGCTCTTGTAGTTCTTGGTGAAAATGGAAGCCAGCTTGGACGCGGCTTTTCCCTCCTGAGCGTCGAGCTCCTCGTCACTCAACTCGTCCTCGCCCTCCTCGTCGTTGTCGCCATGGACAATAAAGTCGTCATCGTCGTACTCTTCCTTGACCTCCTTCTTGACAGGCTTGGCAAAGATGGACGCAATGGGCTTGCCGTTAGAGGCCGGGTTGGCCTTTGGTGCAGGTTTTGACGACGACGACGCCTTCTGATCGTCGTCCTTTGGCTCCGCCTTGGCCTTCTTGGGAGACTCCTTCTTCATGAAAATGGACGCGACAGGTGCGTCGACCTTGGCCTTTTTGGCAGGAGGAGGGCTCACTGTGGAGTTAGTCAGAGCTCTCTGACCGAGACTGACCTCTGCTGTCGCCATTCTCGCTCTTGGTGTTGGAGGACGACGAGGCGTTGGTAGTGGGCGCTGGGGCGGCGTCCTCCTCGTCGTCAGACTCGATGATGCGCTTGACCTTCTTCTTGGGCGCCACCTTCACGGGACTGTCAATGTCTGTAAAAGTGTGAGCATGTGGCCTGAGTGGTTTGCAGGGCAGCTCACCAGACATGGTTTGGTTGAATGGGTGACAACTGTGGAACAACAGCACTAATGTTGACGCCAGGCGGATCGCGTCCTGGCGCAACTGGACGCGTCCGGAGTGGAGGTTAGTCAACCACAGGTCATCCCGTTTTTGGTTACGTAATACAATTATTACGCGGCATCATCCATCATCAATTCCAAGCGACCAACACCACTCTCCCCACCACCACACAACACACTGCGCACCCTCCTACCTTGAGCTCCCTCCCACATCCGCATCCACAACATCCCCCACCGACCGCACGCGTCAAAGAGGCGTGTTTTCGTTCGACCTCTTGGAACGCACGCCAACATTGCACCCGTCTGACAGACTTCCATTCCCCTCCAACCAAAAACCTTTGTCTTTGCAACCGCGATGCCGTCCACGCCGTCGCTGTCCCGCAGAGGCCTCCGCAATGAACGCCAGACCAACTCGCCATATTCGCGCCCCTCGAACACGCGAGAGTCGCGTTCGGGCAAGTCGTCGGCCCTTGCCTCCCCTTCCCGCAGCGTGAGCATTCCGTTCCGCTCCATTTCTTGCTCTGAGATTTGTCGATCATTGCTAACAGTTGGCGCAGGGCTTCCACCCACTTTCGTCGCTCTTTGGCATGGTCACAAGCTCGTGGCGCCGCAAGCGCGATGATGACAACATGTCCGTGTCTGGCTCTGAGGACGACTGGAACGGAACGGCACCAAACGGCATGGAGGGCCAAGATGTTTTCAATCTGGCTGCCGCGGCCGGTCGTACGGGTTCCGAGTTTGACACTCGCGCTGAGACCTGGCGCAAGGGCAAGGGCAAGTTGAGGGCTGGACTGTCTGTGAGTGATGGTGTCATTGTTGATCTCTTTGATGACTGGTGCTGACTGGCAGTCGTCGAAGTCCAACTGGGGACTTCTCGGCCTGAGCGGTGACGACACGATCCGTCCCTCCCCATCGATGCCCGCGCTTCGCACGGTTGCTCAACAGAGCACGAGCGGCTTCTCGTCTACTCTTTCCCCTCCCACGGCAACAACCAGCGCCTTGACACCACCGCCCAGGGGCGGTATTCTCCGTCGTGCCGCGTCCACCATTGCTCTGCAGAAGTTCATGCAGGAGAAGGGTGTTGAGCTCGGCCCCGACGACGCAGACGTGTTGGAGCACCTGGCCCGTGACCTTCGTGAGGTCCGTACCCAGTCCAGCCCCAATGTCGGTCTGGGTGGTTGGAGCGCCGGAATCACGGCTCCGAACGGTAACGGCAACGACGCCCACTTGACCCCCCTCAAACAGACCGCCTCTGCTCCTTCGGTGGGAACGCCTGGTTCCTCGTTCTCAGTTGGCTCCAACGCGCCCCTTCACCCTTCTCGTGCATCCACCTCTGGTCGCCAGGTCACCTACCTTGGTCCTGGCATGTCGCCCAGGCGTCTGGCACCGCGAAACAAGCCCACCATGAAGCCCCTCTTCGAGGGTATCGACAGGAAGGACGACGCCGGCAAGAAGCGCAAGGTCGACTCCGCCGAGAGCGAGGACAGTGGCAGCTCTTCATCTCCTTCCTCTGCGCCGGGAACAGCGGCCGCGGCTGCCATGGCAGCTGCCTTCAACAAGGGACGCATCGTGAGCGGCTCTTCGACTCGCCCGTCGCCATTAAACCAAAGCACGACTGTCGTTCCCTCCCCTGACCGTGTGCAGGCGGGCAAGCGCCGCGCCGCAGACATCATGAAGGAGGTCATCGACGCTGAGCTTGGACCCCGCAAGGCCACAAAGCCAAGCCTCGTCATTAGCGAGTACGACGAGCCCCGTCTTCCTTCAACGATGGCTCAGTCCAGCTCTCGCGTTGCCGCCACCCGTTCAAGCCTGCGCAAATCGTCCAGCGGCTCCAAGCTTGCGGCTCGCGCGTCGATGAGCGCGTCCCGTGGTGCTGCGGGACAGCTGGAGCGTTCGCGTGGATCCACACGAAAGCTCAGCGTGCTTGAGCTTGTCAGCGGTATCAACGCTTCCACCGAGGACGCCCCCGAGCCCGAGGCTGAGGACGCCGAGATGGATGAGGTGGCTGCTCCTCCGTCTGCATTCTCCTTCAAGCCTGCGGCGCCTGCGGCGCCGGCTCCGTCGCCCAAGCCTGTTACCAAGGTGCCCGAGCCCGAGGTGTTCAAGGCGCTCCCTGTGCCATCATTGTCACAGTCTACTCTTGGCCAGTCGACCTCAAAAGCGCCATCCAAGTCGCCCACCCCCGTTTCCACCGAGTCGGCCGCTGTGGACTCTATCGTTGCTGCCTCCAAACCCACTCCAGCACCAGCTTTCAACCCTCGTCCCGTCGGCCTTGGTCCCCCTCCTGCAGCGGCTGCCTCCTCGCTCGCCAACCGCGCCGGGAACCGTGCCGTGGCGACTGTGTCCCGTCGCGTCGACCCCAGTGCCATCTACCTCAGCGCCAAGGACTCGGCCCTCAACGTTGAAAAGGCCGCCCTTCCATTCTTCACCTTTACCCTCCCACCACAGACCAAGGGCCAGCCCAGCACCACGGTCAAGGAGGCTGCGCACTCGCGTCCCAAGGAGAGCTTCAACTTCACGATGAGCCAACCTGCTTTACCCTCCGCCTTGCTCTCGCCTCCCAGCTCGCATGTTTCCGTCACAACTCCTCTCCCCACTGTACCGGACGAGTCACCAGAGCCCATCAAGGTCGTCAAGCCTGCTGGCGAGTGGACTTGCAGCCTCTGCATGCTCCAGAATCCCGCATCGGCCACTGAAAAGTGCAGCATCTGCGAGGCGCCCAAGCCCGGCGCTGCGCCTGCTGTTGCGACAAAGCCCATCTCCATGCCCGCTCCTCCGTCGGTTCCCGCTGCCGGCGGATTCACCTTTGGTGGCAAGCCTGTTACTGCGCCGGCCACCACCACTCCTGCTCCCGGCGGGTTTACAGGCTTTGGCAAGCCCGCCGCTCCCAAGCCCGCCGCAGCGGGTGGCGCTGACTGGGATTGCGGCCTCTGCATGCTGAAAAACCCCGCCTCTGCCACCGAGAAGTGCTCAATCTGCGAGGCCCCACGCCCTGGTGCGACTCCCTCCGCTTCGTCAAAGCCTGCTGCCCCTCCTGCTCCTCCTTCGGTGCCCGCCGGTGGCTTTTCGTTTGGCGGCAGCTCGTCGTCGTCCTCAGCGGCCCCCAAGTCGAGCTTCATGTTTGGCAAACCCCCTGCTGCGGCCGGCGAATGGGAGTGCGACACCTGCATGCTCAAGAACCCCGCCACCGCGACCGAAAAGTGCACCGTCTGTGAGGCCCCCAAGCCCGGTGCCACGGTCTCCACCCCGGCTGCACCCAAGGGTGGCCTCCCTGCACCCCCCGCCGGCGGCTTTAGCTTTGGCGGCAAGCCCGTCGCGACTGCACCCCCCTCGGCCCCCTCTACCGGCCTCACCGGCTTCTCTTTCGGTGTCAAGCCTCCGGGCACCGCCGCTGCAGCTCCATCCTTTGGCGCCCCTCCTGCTGGTGGCTTCTCGTTCGGTGCCAAGCCCCCTACCACCGGCAGTTTCTCGTTTGGCGCGCCCGCCGCGCCTGCTCTCCTCGCCAAGCCCACTGGTGCGGCCGACGAGTGGACGTGTGACACCTGTATGCTCAAGAATCCCGCCACGGCGACGGAGAAGTGTACAATTTGTGAAACCCCCAAGCCCTAATGGCGTTACTCTCCTCTCGCCTTCAAAAGTCTATAGCATTGGCGTGGTGTCGTAGTCGTTCATGTATAGCGGATGACCATTACATCCGTGGTGATTGTGTATCTAGATGGAGAGCCACGCCTGCGCTTGGTGTCGATGGTCGATTACCGACGTGCAGTTGTTCTCGGTTGTGGATGTCAGTATCGGCGGAAGCCGCCGCCAACCGTGATGACGCACGTTATCTAGCGGGACCGTACACCAGCCAGAACAAACCGAAGGCAAACCCCCTGTTGCTAAGCCCACTCACTTTCACCCGCAGCCCAGCTGGGCCAGCCGCTCTGCTGTTCATCTTATGCGTCCTCGCTCACATTCTGAATCGGTGCGACTTCTGGACGCGCAGGACCCGCCCCTTGGCCCCTTGTCGTCGGGCATCATCGATGAGCCCAGCACCCTCGTCATGGTCGAACGAGCATTCTACACACATGGCGTGAGTAAAAGATCAAGGAGGCTACCAACACGTGCTGACGGTGGGCGGTAGCATGATGTGCAGATTACAGACATGAAAGGCGGTGTGGTGTGCAGTGTGCGTGGACCTGCCGGGATGACGTTGGGCGGGAAGCGAGGTGCGCTTTGGGAGGGACGACACGGAGCTCACTGCTGTCTGCTGACAGAACGACAGTCTTCTCAGATACCACTGGCGCGCCCGTCATGACCCTCTCGACCAACTCGAATCCCTACGCAAGGGTGTTCATCGGTACAGCGGGCGACACCACTGTCAAGGCGGCAGAGGGGCAGGAAGCTGGCACGCAACTGTTCACTGCCAAACGCAAGATGGGGGTAAAGCACCACATGGCCGTGGCATTCACCAATGCGGCCGACGGACAGCCGACAACGCTCGAGCTGCGCGGCGACGTGTTGGGGAACAAGGCTGCAGTGCTCACTGCCGACGGGAGGGAGACGGTCGCGCACTTTACCAGGACGTTGGACGGGATCCGCGAACCCAAAGTCATGACGGTGGGCCATTAAGAGGTGACGCAAGCCCTGTTGCTGACCTCTTTCACAGTACTATGTCGGCGTTGCGGCCGGCGTTGACCGCGTGCTCATGGCCGCGCTCTGCCTGGCGTTGGTGCAGGCCAAAGACGAGAGGCGCAACTTTGGTGCCCAGTAGGGTGTGTAGAACGAAGGGTCTCATAGTTCGCGACAGAGGAAGAGCACAGGTTCGCTGTCCCAAGGGAGACGGTGATAGCACTTATAACGGAGACAAGTAATGAAAGCAGATCATCCGTACACAGTCCATTTGTCAACAGCTGGCTCCATCTCCTCACTCCTCGGCCATCTTTAACGCTTCAGTTGCATTGTTACCTTGCTATGGCGCTCAAAGGTTTCCGTTGAGAATGCTGCCAGCCTTGAAAAGCGTGGTGATCCAGCAGACTGCGGTTAGCTACTATTCTTAGCCCCAGTCACTCACGCTGGCAGGCAACCCAGGTGCCAGAACGCAGGAGGCTCTTGGGCGTGTAGGTAGTGGTCGCGTACAAGTACACTGCGAGTCAGAGTGGCTCGATGCGAGCGTGAGTGCGTACCGTAGAGGAAGCGCAGTCCAAGGTACCCCAGTACCATCTTGTTCATGTAAGCCGCGGGCAGGCCGGCAACGTTACCAGCGACCTGGATGGCCGTCAGCACCACCCACACCCCTCATCCATCGTCCTTGCAACGCACCACGGACGCAGCAAAGATACCGAGCGACTCGATACAGTTGGTCTGGGCCGCCTCGAGGCGCTTGAGCTTTGCGATGTCGTCGGGCTTGTACTTGCCCGACTTTTCCATGTTGGCGACCGTGTCGCGCGGGCAGACATTGTCAAGAACGCCCAGCGAGGCCATCATGCCGCGCGAGCCGGCGCCCATGGCCTGAAGCCAGACGGCGGCGAGGAGCGGGTACGATGCGTTGTATCCCGGGCTGGCAAAGAGCGAAGCACTGACGACCAGTCAGCTAACCAAGGTTCCACTGCCACAGCTCACAAGGAGATCATGGTGAACAGTTCAAGTGGGAGGTCTGGGAGAGGGGCCCGAGGTGCTCACATGCACTGCTTAAGTACCCCTCTCAACGCCTCTCAGCGCCTCTCACGGTCCCCACGAGTTCCAAATCAGTTGGGTTGACGGTGTCTGGAGGATGATGGCGAGGTGACGTGCCTGTGACCTCACGGCATTCCCGGTGACTGCCGCGCCGAACGACAGTTTGACTCGGTAACAGGACGGCCGGGTACTGAGGTCGACCAGCCGCGGCGGCCCCCCAAGATGAACAATGCAACAATGTCAGCTGAGAATAGCTGTACGCCAGTGATCGGGATGGCAGACGGCGGGTTCCCAGTTAAGCAGTGGGCGGCATGGGCAGCCAGCTTCAGGCCAGAATCGGAGGGCTGAAGCAAGCGGCTCTTTATCGAGGTACGCTGGTAAAGAAGGAGAAATGGTCAGCACGCCGGTCATCGGCAGCGTCAGCCAACAAGTCGACTTCCTAGAAAGGAGATGCGAGGACGGGTGTGGATAATGCACCTGGGAAGGCTTGGTGTGTTGTTGTTGTCAGTTATCAACGTCAACAACAACAAGGCGAAAAATAGAGAACAGGGTGCGCCGACATATGTTGTCCACATATATGTCTCACACCACCCCACATGGTAAGCGTGTTGTCGCACTCCCTTGTTCTGAACCTGTTGCAGAAGCAGACCACCGAGTTTTCGCCAGGTGCAAGACGATGGGGGAGATACCACAGAGAGGATAGGTGCGATTAACATGGGACACCATTCGCGGCGGGTGCTGGCTGAAGGGGTGATCTGATCAGGCTATTTAGCCCCTTTGCTCCCGTACCCCGCACCCACCAGGGACCCGACGGACCCGGGGGAGCGGCTCAAGGATTGATGTCACCATCGACGGCCCGTATTTCATTGTTGCTCCTTGCCCATCCCCTTCGACTTTACATCTTTCTCTCTCGTCACTCGTTTTCTTCTTCCACGGCTCTGGCTTCAACGGCCTCCCTCCCCCCCTTTTAAATGTCCAAGAATATGCCATCGTCCACCATGGACCGGCGAGTGTCGGGCCCCAGTGCTCCAGGTGGCCTGCTGGGCCTGCCTGCCCGCCCGGCTCCAACAGAAAGTTCGCCTCTTCTTGGTCCGCCCACGGCCCCACCTCCTCCTCGTAAACACCACCACGGACTCATCGGTTTAGATCGTCCCGCGACAACTTGGAACGAGCTCCGCGTGCTGGTCCACTCCAGTATACCCCTCTCGGCTGGATTGATGCTCGAAAATGCGCTCAATACCATCAACATTCTTATTGTGGGCAGGCTTGGAAGCGCAGAGCTTGCGGTGGCCGGAAATTCGTCTCTTCTCATCATGGTCACTGGTGAGTAGTTGGGAACAAGTTTCCACTGGAGAGAGAACACAACGGCGGATAGTGCGCACCTGGAGGCCAGCAAATGGACAAGGACGCATGTGGCGGCTCCCAGTGGTCGTCCCACACAAACAAAACAACCGCTGACATCACAGGCTATCCCCTTCCCCTTGCTCTCGCTGCGGCTTTCACCACACTTTCGGCCCCATTATATGCCCAGCCAGAGGCCAGGTATCACATTGGCCACATTCTGCAGCGGACACTACTTCTGTCCCTCATTTCGGCCGCTTTCATCATGGTCTTCTGGTGGAACATTTCACCCATTCTTCTGGCTCTCAAGCAGCCCAAGGAGCTGGTGCATGGTATGAAGTAGTGAGTTGAACAGGGATCGCGTCACCGGGCGACATGGCACTGACGAACAGCTATCTCCGTGCCGCAACGCTCGTGCTCCCGGCTCTGGGTCTCGTCGAGTCTATGAAGGCGTACCTGCAAGTACAAGGCATCATGAGCCCCCCGCCTCTCATCCTCCTTGCTCTTCTCCCCTTCCACACTGGTCTTGCCATCTACCTCGTTCACTACACTTCCCTAGGCGCCCCTGGCGCCGCCATCGCCACGGCCACTACGCTCTGGGTCACCGGCATCCTCCTGGTGCTGTATGCGATGCGCACGCGTGCCGCCCAGTGCTGGGATGGGTTCACCCAGCGCGCTTGGGCAGACTGGGACGCCGTCCTCTGGCTTGCCGTTCCCGGTGCTCTGGTAAGTGTCTAGGACGAGCACTTGTTTAGTCCAAACCTAACACCCGCAGATGTTTGGTTCCGAGCTCTGGGCATTTGAAGTCATTGCTTTGCTGGCGGGTCGCCTCGGACACAATGCTGTCGCTGCCCAGGCGGTTATTTCGACTCTTGACAACCTTGTGGCCATGGTGTGAGTTCCACATGGGCACCTGGAGCTCTCGCTGACGGAACAGGCCATATGCCATTTCCATCGGTATCGCCAACCGCGTCGGCAACCTCCTTGGCTTTGGTCTGCGGGCCATCAAGCGAGCTCGTCGCGCCGTGCGTGCTGGCTTTGTTCTCGAGATCCTTGTCGCCGGATCCACTGGTCTTGTAGTCCTCATCTGGCGTGAGAAGATCGCCCTCATCTTTACAGACGACCGCGAGGTCGCCAAGGAGGCTGCCCAGGCTGCCATCTTCGTCGCGTCATACCAGCTGTTTGACGGTCTTCAAAACGTCGGCGCAGCATGCCTGCGCGCATTTGGTCGCCAGAACGTCGGCTCTGTCATCCACTTTATCGGATACTACGTCGTGGGTCTGCCTATTGGCGCATACCTCGGCCTCGGTCCCCCCCACTGGGGTCTCGCCGGCCTGTGGGCCGGTGCGGCCCTCGCGCTGGCGTGCACGTCGGCTGCCGAACTCCTGATCGCGTTCAACATCCACTGGGAGAACGAGGTGGAGCGCGTGCAGGCGCGCGAGACGGACGAGTCGTCAGACGAAGGAGAGGAGGACGAGTTTGAAGAGTAAATGAACATGACTGGTCTCGGGAGACACACAATGGGCCCACTACTGGATTGTTGTACAGTATTGCCCGCCTCTTGCAGACGGCACGGCACTTCATGCAAGCTCTGGCGCGCACACCTTTTGAATCTCCCCAAACTCGCCCGCCCCTCCCACACCGCCCATCACATTTTAACCATCCCAGTATCAAATTAACAAGCATGCATCCATTTTAGTCCACCCTGGTGTTCCCTGTGGCCTGTGGCCGAGCCAAGATGTCTGAATGGCCATGGCCCCAGCGGCGGCGGACTGTGGGTGCCTTCCAAGCAAAGTGGCGGCGGCGTGGGGGGGCACAGCCCAGCCATCCCTGCCCAGCCCATGTACGACGTACGAACACACAGCACTGTACATGTAAACTTGTCGTCGCCGCCTATACGTTCTCTCGCGTCTTCCGACTTGCTGTTTAGCGCGCTTGCTTGCGCGGCTCTGGGGGGCCCAAGAGGGGCTGCCGTACTGTGGCTTTTGACGAAGGAATGCACGGTGCAGAACAGGGCTGGGATGCTTGCCCATTTAACTCTGAGGGATCTGGGGGGAAAGCTAAAACAGAACATGGGCGGGTGGCGTCGACGCGTGCGTCGTCTGTGATGAGAAAAAGAGAGCGCAAATGAGATCAGCCTGCAAAGTGCCCCTTCCCATGCACACACGCACGGTGCACACGCACATGCATCTATACATCCTACACACACTCTCTCTCTCTCGTTGTGCTCAACTTGCATCTTTTCCCGTCATCTAAACCCCCATCTCTGCGTTCCCCGTACCGCCATTCCGGCATTCCACTACCCGTCGAGACGCGACGGAACGGGCTAGCGCGCATCTGCAGCATCTAACGTCCACTACCAGCCAGGACGCAACCGGGCCAGCCTCTCTCATACGACCAGGCGTCTATAACGACCAGCATCCAGTGTTTGCTGTACATGGCATCACCCACACTCTCATCACCTTTCCTCCTCCTTCGTTCTTGCTGCATCCATGCGCCTCATTCTGCCGAATCCCGTCGGCGGCCCGGTGACGATCGACACGAGCGTCCTCAGCGCCGGCTGGAACACTGTTCGTCATCGCCTCACGCCGCTCGCTCCCTCGGCCCGTCGTACACAACTGCGTCTCCTCCTCTTGGTCGGTCTCGTGGCCTTGGTCACATTCGTGCACCCCGCACCACCGTTCCCTCCCAGCTACTCGGCCGAATACAGGATCGAGCGAGACTTGCCCCAGCATGACCGGACTTTGCCGTTTCCAGAGGGCAAGAATGGCCGGTATATCAAGTACGTCTCTGAGCGTCTTCCTTCCTTGCCTTTTCTTTGCCACTGACGTTTTGACAGGTTTGACGTGCCTCAGGGGACTGGTGAGGAGCTCGTGGCGAATGCATGCTGACCCCAGGTTTCAACCACCACCTGCAGCGGGTCCTGTAAGTCGTCTCCATTCCACTGCGAGCCGCCACTGAGACAACAACACAGCCTGCAACACCACATTGCCGTCTTGAGCAACCGCTCCCTTGCATTCGAGCCAGTCGTCAAGGACGAGACCGTGAGCACCAACGGCATCTCGCCTCTCGGACACGTACTGACACCGTCACAGTGGCTGCCGTTTGAGCTTACACGCTGGCCGTGGCGCTCTGCGCGGATCCCGCTCTCGGCCTATGTCGGCAACGTGATCAACGGCTTTGAGCGGTTCTACAACACCCCTCGCGCCGTCAGTGCCGACTTTTACGCGTCTGTCTGCCCCAGATCCAAGCAGCATGTGATCACCGTCCGCAGCGCCGAGTATCCCGACGGCGACCTCGAGCTGTCCCTCGACGGCCAGTCCCGTATCACGCAGCTCCAGGTGGCGCTGTTGACGAGCGACAAGGGCTGTGTCCGTGTAAAGGGCGAGGTGTTTGACGATGCGTGAGTTGAAGACTACAAACTGTTCCAGTTTACTAACTGGTGCAGATACTTTGACTCTCAGGCGCCCATCGACATTGTCGACAAGCTCATCAAGTCGCCCGTCCTCCAGCACTTTACCTTTTCGCCCTCGGTGCTGGCCATTGTCAACAGCGTCATGAAGGCCATCGCCCCCGAGTCGCCGCTGTACAACCTCGACAACTACTTTCGCGCACACAGCACCTCGGCACCACGCACCTCGCAGTGGCGGCACGTCCTCGCCCTCCACCTTCGTCGCGGGGACGAGTGGGTCGCCACCTGCCACGAGAAGGGGATGCGTCGAGCGTGAGCTGGGAAAAGTGCCATGCCGAAGCTGACATCTCAGCCCGTTTGCCGGTTTCAACAAACTCCCACTGCTCCCAGGTAACGAAAACGTCCCTCCGGCCGAGGACATGGTCGAGGCCACCCGGTTGGGCCTGTACAATGCCAAGTGCCTTCCGGACGTGACCGCGATCATTGCGCGCGCGCGCCGCATGCGCAAAAACCACCCGCTCCTCCGCACCATCTACATCTTGACCGACGCGCCCGACGAGTGGATCGACGAGGTGCGCCGGTGGCTCGTCAGCGACGCATGGGATAACGTGTTTATCGGCCGCACTGACGTGTACGATGCGTGGCCGGACCGTGAGGTCGGCGTGGCAGTGGACATGGAGGTGGCGCGCCGCGCCGGCGTGTTTGTGGGCAACGGCGTGAGTGTGCCAGGCGGTGTCTCGTCTCCCAGGTTATACTCTTTACTAACGAGGCAGTTCTCCACCACGTCCTCGAACGTGGTCCTCTTGAGGCAGCGCGACGGCGTCCACCCAGACTTTACCCAGTTCTGGTAACCTGTTCAAACACGTATAGACACGAAAGGGAAAGGAAGACTGTGGGACGCAGGATGCGACCCGGCCGACAGAGTCAAGAAGTCAAGCAGCGAGGACAGTCCGGAGCAGTTGTTATGTGCCATAGGTAGAAGGACGCAAGCATATGGTGCGATGTATTTGTGTTGTGTATGGCACGGTACGACCTGGGGTCGGCAAGCGCGACCTCGAGGCAAGGACCAGTCTTATGGACAGGCAACTGGTACTGGCATCTTTGACTGCCCAACATGGGCATTGCGTGCTACAACGATACAATCCTGTGTTTGGAGAACTGGAGGCGCAGTATGACACAACTGTTTGCGGAGGGCGGGCTTGAGAACTTGGGACTTGGGAGACGGCATGAGAGGGACCGGTGTTGTCGCTCGGAGAACAACGAAGAGGAGAGAACGAAAGCGAAGGCAATATTATAAAACGAGAATGAGAAACTCAGTTGAACAGCCCAAAGGCGCCGGCTTGAGGCTGGGGAGTGTGCGTCGAGATTGGGCCTGACACCGAGTCAGACGCAGAGGTACTGGCCTGGCCGTTGTGGGGGGTGGCGGGCGAGGGGAAGGCCGCGCTGGGGGTTCTGCCACCGGTCGGGAAACGGCGCGGAGTGAGAGCTTCAACGGAGGTGCTGTTGGCTGTGCCAGACTGGGACGAGGAGCCGGTCTGGGTGTCTCCGCCACTCAGGGGCATGGAACTGAACGCATTGTCGCTTTGCATGTGCTGAGCTCTGAAGCTGTTAGCTGGGTCTCGTCCGAGGAGATGTAACTAACTCGGCCGCAAAAGGGCCCCAGCTGGTGCCGAACTCTACCAACTCCCCAAGCCAGTATGACTGGACCAATTGGTCGAGACCGTCAATGACTGGGTGGGTGTTAGGCTCAACTGCGTCAGGGACAGGAGTTGCAGAGTCGTTGTCGTTGGCGACATCGGGAACACCTTTGTTTGGAGTGGGACTGGTGACAATGACAGTGGGGGCCTCTGCCTCGAAGACGATGATGCTGCTCTCAGAACTGGTGTCGAGCATCTCTTCCCGGACAAACAAATCGTCGCTGCTGCTTCCGGACGACGACAGCGAGCTGGAGCTGGACAGGGACAGCAGTTCCACAAACTTGCGGGTCGCAGCTTCCTTTGAGGCTCGGCTCTGGGTGACCCTTGTAGGCGCCGACACCGATACAGCTGGAGGCATCCTGGGGGCTAGGTTGGGGTCGTCCTTGGGCTTCGGTGAGGGCTTCGCGGCAGCCTGCTTTGTCCTCGAGGACCGCGCTGAAGGCGGGCTGGCAGAGGTGGATGCCTTGGGTGCAGTTGTCTTGGTCTTGGGAGCAGTCGTCTTGGCCTTGGGAGCTGTCTTCTTTGGTGGTGCAGCGCCCTTTGTCGCCTTCTTCTTTGGAGGTGCAGCTGTCTTCTTCTTCGGCTCGGCAGCAGCGGCCTTCTTGGTCTTGTTGGTTACGCTCTTGGTAGGAGGGGCGGCGCTGGCGTCGGGAGGTAACGCGTCAAGAGCCTCGAGGTTGTCCTCAAACCACCTCATCGCCGCATCTACGGCCTGCTTATCGTGGTCCATCCTTGTATGGGAAGGTGGTGTGTGACGTAGGGAAGGGAGGGCGAGGGCTGTGGGAGCTGGTGGAGAGGAGGATCGAGAGGACGCGGCGAGTGGCGCGGTCGGTCTCCGGGTATGTTGTCGGTGGCCCCGGGATGCTCAGAAAGCACTGGATGGATGTGGAGTGCCGAGGAGGTGATGAGATGGAGTGAGAAAAGGTGGATAACAGGAAGAGAGGATGTGGTGGATGAGAGAAGGCGAGGAGGGAAGGCAGATCGGGCGCACTCACCCATGATCACCCAATTTCGTCATGTGTGTGTGCGTGTGGCGAGTCCAGTCAGCCGTTTGGGTCCCATTTTTGAAGTGAGCCGCGGTTTAGGGGAGACGCACAGATCCCGGCAGGCGCTGCAGTCCATCTATCCATGATCCTCCACACTGTGGTGCTTGCGGGGATATGCACAACTGTACATATTTGAGCATTCAATTGTAGCCAGCGCTTGCTCTGTCCATCAATCCATCAGAGAGGGAGGAGGGAGGGAAGGAGCCATGCGTCAAAGAGAAGGTAGTGGTACGAGAAACCCCCGTGCTTCCCATATGCTGATAACATGATCGGTTTAACACTGGATCCATATGCTGGGTTCTCTTGTGTACTGGTGTATGCCTGCACGCATGTATTGCCTCAAGACCGCGGTCCAGGGGAAGGGGGGGCAACCAGTTAACCGTTTGGCCCCGCGACTGTTAGCGTACCTATCCGCGGGGACTCTTCTGCGTCAGTGGGGCCTCTTCCTCAACCACTCTGGTCTGTGATTCTGTAAGAGGTTCTCCTTGATCTGATTGCGCTCCCATCAGTGGATCAATGCCCCTCCGGCAACGTCGGCGTGGCAGCGGCCTGGGGGACTCTGGGCAACGCGCCGTGTCGCCACACTCGCCTGTACCGTGCGGGGGCTAACCGACTATGCTTCCGTCATCGCCACTCGGTTGTTGACGCAAGCTGCCCGCTCTGGCCGCTTGGCCGCGTCGTGGTTACTTCATGACAACAACCATCCATCTTCTCACCGCCCATCCCCGAGCAATCGCAGCTCTAATGGACGACGACAGAGACTACCGCGACGGTACGTGTTTTCCTGGGGCAGTGACCAGTGACGGCAGACCACCCGCACGATGCTGATGCTTCCCAGACCGTCGCGACGAGGCGTCGGACCGTGGACGCCGGAGCCTGAGCCGGAGTGATGCCGGCGCGGACCGCGAGCACCGCGAGCATCGCGACAATGGCCACGGCCACAGCCGTAGGCGCGACGACGACCGCGATGATGACCGTGGACATGGCCGGGGCAGACATGAACGTCATGTGAGTGCTACTTGGTTGCTGAGAAAGGTGGATTGAACACGTCAAGCTGACGCGCCGCGCCTGCCCATTGCTCAACCGCAACTCTCCCCTCACACCATACGCACCTCCATGGATGTTCATACTACAGCACCGAGACGACCGCGACCGTTCACGTTCCCCACGCAAGCACCGTTCGCGTTCTCGCGACCGCTCTCGATCGCCCGAGCGTGAGAGATCGCGTCGTGACGAGGACGACCTGTACCGCCCCGACGACCGCCGAGACCGCGACCGCGACCGCGACCGCGACCGGGACCACGACCGAGACCGCGACCGCGACCGTGACCATGATCGCCGGCCCGACAGGCGGTCGAGCTTCTCCTCGCGCGGCCGCGGCGGCGGTGGAGGCAACGGCACCGGTGGAGGACCCATGAACGCAACACCGGAGGAGGCCGAGGCCCACGCGAGGGTCAGCAAGCGCGGCAACCGCCTCTACGTCGGCAACCTGTCTTACGACTGTACATACCGTGACCTCTCGCGGTTTATGAGTGGAGGTGCGTGGATGAGCTGGGATGGGAGCAGGGCGACGGGTGGGACTGGGAACGCCGGGAGGACGGCGCGGGCAACGGCAAGGGCGCAAAGGGAATGGGGACTGGTCAAGCCAAGGGCTAGGGCGCGTGGCCTGCGAGCCGGACGGCATGGAGACGGATGGCTCCATAGGAGCACGGGGACCTCGGTGCTGGCTAGATTAGCTGGACACGTTGATGATGGAGGAGTCCTATGTCGCCGCGAACCCGAGCCGAGCCAAACCGTCGAACCGAACCCCTCACACCCCCCTAACCACAGAGCAACGAGAACAATGTTGACAATCTAGCTGGCGGCGACGTCGTTTTCTCAGAAGTGCTGGTTACACCAGCTGGCATGTCCAAGGGCTGCGGGTGGGTTGACGAAGGTGCGCGTCCAACTGACCTCCCAGTATCGTCGAGTTTGCGACCAACGACCAAGCAAGGCGAGCCAAGGCTGAACTCGCCGACCGACCGTTCATGGGCCGATCTGTCTTTATCCGCGAGGACCGCGAGGAGACGGCGCGCTTCGGCGCCGCCTCTATCCCCGGCAAGATGGGCATTGCCACCGGCGAGGCTCGGACGTTCCTCGGCAACCCTGGTCCGGCCGGCAACCGCCACGTCTTTGTCGGCAACGTCCCCTTCCAGGCGTCGTGGCAGGACCTCAAGGACCTGATGCGCCAGGCCGGCGAGGTCATCCGCGCCGACGTCGGATCCACCGCCGATGGGAGGCCCAAAGGCAACGGCACTGTAGTCTTTGCCGACCCCGAGAGCGCGCGTGGCGCCATTCGTGAGCCCAGAACCCCCACCCCTGACCTGAGATTTTACTGACTCGTGGCAGAAATGTTTAACGGCTACGACTGGTTTGGCAACATTCTCGAAGTGCGCGAGGACCGGTTCGCCAACATGCCCTTCCGTGGCCGAGGCGGGTTCCGCGGTGCTCCTGCCTTTGCGCGCGGCGGCGGGTTCGGCATGCGCGGAGGTATGCGCGGCGGGTTTGGCGGCGGTGGATTCGGCGCTGGAATGGGTATGGGCGGCGGCATGGGGATGGGAGGAGGCATGGGGATGGGTATGAGCGGCGGCATGGGCGGCATGATGGGTGTGAACGGTGGCGGAGGCTACCACAACGGCGCTGCTGCCGCCGGCAACGGATATGGCTACGCTGTCGCCCAAGACACCGTCCCCGTCCCGGCTACCCCCAAGGGATCCGGCCTCAGACCCGAGCCGGCCGAGCCCAGCGCCCAGATCTGGGTGCGTAACGTGAGTGCAGATGTCTCGTGCCCTCAGTAGTCCATATCTGACAAAAACCCCAGTTGCCATGGTCGACGACAAACGAGGACCTCGTCGAGCTTTTCGAGACGGTCGGCAACGTCGTCCTCGCCGAGATCATCTACGAAGGCGACCGAAGCAAGGGAGAAGGAATTGTGCAGTTTACAGAAACGCAAGAGGCCCAGTCGGCCGGCGACAGGTTCATGGCTTACATGTACGGCAACCGACCCCTCGACGTCCAGTTTAACCCCAGCTGGCACGAGTTTGGCGCCGCCGCAGCTAGGGGCGGCCCGCCCGAGATTGCGGGCGAGTAAATGAGCGACGCAGAAGAGAGTGTGAGAGAGTAAAAAGAGGTGCTAGGTTATGTGCTATGTAGGCAGCGAGCGATGCAGACACGTGAGGCAGTTTTCTATCATGAAAGGCGTCTGTGACATGTCACGCTATGGTGGATTCTACAAAGTACGTGAACTGAAGGGCGGTGTCTACACGGTGTACTGGCGAGAATATTCGTAGCTGTTGGGGTTGTACTCCGTCTCGAGCCCCGAGTCGGAGAGAGTGATGGACTCGCTGACAGGAATGGACTGTGGCTGGCCGAAAGTGCCAGTGGAGTTGGCCGCGAGATGAGCCGCCGCGTCAAACTCGCGCGGGGACACGAGCGTTAGGTGGCTGGGGATAACGCCGACGTTCATGCGACGGGGGGTGCTGGCCAGCCAAGTGCCGTAAGGACTGGGAACATGGACAGGGATGGGTGCGTGGATGGGGCTTGGAGCGGGCTCTTGCTGGCGGCTGATGGCGAAGACGCCATTCTCGACGAGGGACGAGGTGGAACGCAGCGAGAAGAGCCAGTTGCTGATATAGTCGTGGCGGACGTCGGCTTCAGCGGCAATGCTGGTCGTGATACCGAGGAACTGTGCCATGCTTGACGGGACACACGCTGAGCCGCACCATATTTCAGTGGCGGTCTGATGGGTGTCAGCCTGCGCAAAGTAACTGCGATACCCACGTAGTCGTCACCCTCGCTGACCATCAAGAACAGGCGCCACACACTGCCAACGGCCTCCACACCGTACACGCGCTTGCAGAGCAGTGGGATGGGGAGGGAGTGCACGGGATCCGTTTCGTGCGCGAGACGGGCAAGGCGGACCACGAGACCGAGTCCGAGACGCATGGCAGTCAGGTTGTCGAGGTGGGCCTTGCCGAAATCGCCACAGAGAGGCTGGGTGGAGCAAAATACCCACGGAAACCACGGGGCAGAGGGTGCTGGGCGTCAGCTTGGGGGGGAGAGGTGTCAAGCTCACCGTCACCGAGGTTGACCACTAGGTCCTTTATACTCGCTGCATACAGCTGCACTTGCTTGCCAGGGTCGAACAGCAGCTTGGAGGACGGACCGGGGCTGACGGCGATTCGCAATGGGTCAAGACCAAACACGACGTCGGGGCGGGTTGACACCAGGCGGTCGAGGCCGAGGACCATCTTGACGCGGTCAGCAGTGACGCATGCGCCCCTGTTGTCAGCTAACGAGGGCAGAGCGCCAGCTCACATGTCACAAGCGGCATGGCGAGGTGCAGCAAGGTGGAGGAGGTAGTGCAGAATGCGGGCGTAGGCACCATCGCGCCTACGATCAAGGACGTGGATGACGGCCATCGAGTCGCGGGCTCCCGCGAGGAGCGGCGGGGCGAGTTCAGGTTGAGGGCCAAGGTTACTGAGAGGAGACACGGGAGGGATAGATGTACCGCGCGTGTATGTGCCAAGAGGTGAGAGGGGTGAGAGGGGTGCACCTCCCGACACTGGTGACAGGCTGAATGACTGCGGGCCATGGTGGGTGGCGGCCTCGGACTGGGGGTCAGCTGAAGCATACACCGTGAGAGGACAGACAGCTTGCGTACCCCTCCAAGAGCATCTTCCCAGTGCTGCAAGAGTTCTTTGGAAGCCAGAACAGACGAGGCGGCCTCGCGAACTCCCTGGCTCGCATACGGGAGGAGGACATCGCGGACGTTACCGTACGCCTCAAGCGTGGCGGCGTAGAGTTGCTGCTCGCGCAACGAGGTAGGAGGCGGGGAGGGCGCTGCGAGTGAAAGGAATGCTAGCTCCCCGAGCGACATGATGGGTGGATGTTGGGATTGAGGGATAGGGGGAGAAAGAGAAGAGGGGAGGTGAGGAAAAGGGAAGGTGGGGAAGACAAGTAACGGCGGAGGGAAGGCATCGGTGAGGTGTGCAACGGGCCTTCCCTCGTCAAGCTCAGTGTGCACCAGGCGAACAAACAACCACGATGCATGCGGTACCGAACACATCTCTGAACCAAGACGCAAACATTTCAGCCTCCACTCGGAGCTCCTCTCTCTGACTCTCTCTGTCTCGCGCTGCGCTGTCTCTCGCTCTCTCTCTCTCTCTCTCTTATCGTTAAAAACGTGTCCAAATCTAGACTTGACGGCTAGTGGTGGTGCTGCTTTGCTTGGTGGCGCTTGAGCGCGTCCTGCCTGGTAAAGTATTCGCCACAAGTCTTGCAACGGATCCTCGGCTTGTCCCTGATGGTCTTCCACAGCAGCGCCTTCTCCTCTGGCAGCTTGCCCTCGGCGACGAGGTCACCCTCACGGCGAGCGTGGCGTGCCATATGTCGTGGAATGTCATACTTGCGAGTGAAGACGTCGGGACAGCGCTGGTATGGGGGCAGCGGGTTGACATAGTCGCACTGGACGCCGCCGGCAATGTCGCCGCCCTTGGCGGAGGTCTCGCTCATGCGGCGAGCCTTGGGTGCGGCAGCTGCTGACTTGGGACCCTTCTTGGAGCCCGACGAGTTTGGCTTGTTGGTTGCTGGCGGGGCGGGCGGGACGGCGAGGGTTGAGCGCACGCGGGGCTTGCGGTTCTTGGCCTTGGGTTTGCGCACTCCTCGGACACCACCGGCACCGTGGTACTCGCTCTCACTTGCGCTCGCGGACTCGTACTCGGAATCGCCCTCGACGGCCTCGTCTCCTTCATGCGTGGCGGGGCGGAGACGTGCGTCGGGAGCCTCGAGCTGCATCTCGCTCTTCCTTCGCTTCTTTGGGGGTTCTGATCCCTGATCTTCGCGCGGCTGGCCATCGGCGCTGGGCGTACTCTCATAGCCGGGCGAATCGTAACCACCAGGGTTGGGGACGACCTCTCCTCGGCGCATGGGGCCAGAGGGGATACCGCTCTCGCGCCACTGTGCGACGGCCTCGGCGCCGGCCTTGCGCTTGGTCTGCGAGCTGTAACGCGTGCGCTCGTGGTGGGCGGCGGCGTGAGAAAGAAGGTCGAGGCCGGAAGCAGACGAGGACGATGGACTACCCTCACGGAGGCCACCGACAGTCTGGTCATCGTCGTCATTGTCCGGTGATCCCTCAGCGGACACACCCGCAATTGGTGTACCTCCCGTGGCCGTACCGGCGGACACAGGCGCACTCCCAGGAGCGACAAAGGCCTGCGTTGGGGTTCCCTGCGCACTTCCAGAGGGGAGGGGGACGCCGTTGCGTCGGCCTCCGGGCGAAGCCATCTTGCGACTGGTGGATGCGGGCGGGGGCATTTTGGGGGAACTTGCCGAGCGGTTGGGCTGCTGGTTGTTGTTGTTGTTATTGTTGTAAAAGTTGGGGTAAAAGGTCGAGGGGTACGATCCTGATGGGGTAGAGACCGAGTTGACCCACTGTACCGAAGCGAGATGCTCGGATTCTTCAGAGGACGTGCTGGATCCCGAGCTCACAAACGAGCGACCCGTAGCAATGTCACCGCGAGCACCGACCTCACCGGGACGGCGGACAAACGCGGCCATACTGCGTGGGAGCTCGTACGTGTTGCCCGAAGGGGGTGGGATGGGCATGCCGAGGCCTTGGGCCGAGACGACGGAGGCCGTGCCGTTGATGGAACGCACCGCCTCGTCCGTGAGAGCCAACTGTTTGGCGATTGCCGCATCGTCCATTGCAAGCTGTGTAATGTCGCGGTCGTCATCCGAGGACACGGGGTAGTTGGGGAATCCGTCTTGGTTGTACACAGACCCGAGGTTTGTGATGCCTGAGAGGGACAAGGATGATTCTGTCGACGTAGACCTGGCCTTGGACCAGCGGCTTGGGCGGCCGTGATGACGGGAGGCACCGTTTGCGCTCTCGCCCGTGCTCGTCTGTGAGTCAAGGGAGAGGGAGGAGGATGACTGCCAAAAGCTGTTGGCGCGAGTGGGGCCACTGTCGCTGTCCGAGAGCTTGGAGGGGGGTTCGGGGTCGCTAACCGTACGTTGGCGTTCGGCGGCTCCTGGGCCGTTCACGGGGGCCGGAGCACCCATCGACCCGATGGCATTGGGAGGAGCAGGGGCAGGCGCTCCTGGAGCACCTGCAGTGTCGGCCGCCGACTTGGGTTGCGCAGTGGCAACACCGGTGGCGGCCTGGGGGGCGGGATCATCGTCGCTCGACATGGTCGGGGTCGGCGAAGGCGCGGCGAGCCGGCGAGGAGGGAGGAGTAGGGGCTGGACGACGGCGTCGGGAGACAAGAGCCGGGGGCAAATGGTCTGCCAGCCCGCGAGAGCGGAGAACGGCGGCCAGACTGTCATGGGGTAAGCGATGGAGGAAGAGAAGGGAATGTCCATTGTTTTGGTTGGGTTCTGGTCTTGACACTTGCCTCAGAGAAGAAGGGTTCTTGGGGGGGAGACGCGGCGAAGGCTTCGGAGCGAAGGTCGCGCGATGAGCTTCTCGGCGTAATCCTTCTGCTGTGCTGAACACGTGAGAGGAGAAGGAGAATCCGCAATGGGGGTGGGGGATGGGGAGTGAAAGTGGGATGCGTTGTTGATGGATGGCAGAAGAAAGATGTAAGCAACGGGGCAGTAAAACGTCCCAGGCGCTGCCTGTGGACCCGACCGCCCACGCACATCGAGCCGCCGAGGTAGGTGGCGAATCGACAGTTGTGGGTGGCAAACTGGAGACCACGTGACCTCCCACGCCTACGAAGGGGCGGTGCCTATTTTTTTCCGATAGGCATGCAGCGGGCCAATAGGTGAGAGAAGCGCATCTTTGTGCGCAAGGTCTGTGGGTGGGTGGCGGCATATGCTTCTGTCTCTACTGCTAATCAATTGTACACTGCTATTGTTCTCCTGACTCGCCCCATTGGCTCCAGTCCGTTACCACCACACTCTTGACCGCGCGGCATTGGCAGCCACATCCTGTAGGGCAGACGTTGGTCGTGATCACCGCCTGACTGAACGCCGAAGACTCTCCGCCGTGATCTGTGTGGCGTTCGGTCCGCTCGGTGATGGCCGACTCGAGGGATGTACCGTGCAGACCAGCCGAATGGCGTCGAGTGATACCAGGAGGGGCAGGTGATGCCGGACGTGATGCCGACAGTGGAGCTGGTGGAAGCGGTTGATCTGCCGTGTGATATGTTTTGTCTGTCACGTTAGCGCTGCAGGCCATAGTAAAAAGCGCACTGTAATAGAGCTCAAGACAAGGAGCATGTCCGCCGTGTCGGCACTTGTTACAACCCTGCCAGAGTCCCTTCACCGGCTGCCGGCTGTCATGTCAGCTATGCTTCACGCAAAACTTCAGCTTACCAAACAGCACAAAGCTTTGCGGCTCGTCGACACTTTGTACACCACCAAAATGTCTTCCTGTCCGCAGTGTCATCCAACGAGCCCGTCGACTTGCCACACCTGGCACAGTGCAAGATGTGCGTGATGCCATCCTGCGTAGCAAGAGTCTGGGCCGAGAGAACGTTGGCGTACTTGCGCACATACGCGACGGGTATGGAGAGTTGGTATCGTTCCAACAAGTCTGGATAGTCAGCTAGCGTTTGGACCGAACAGCTCACCAATGTATGCCTCCAGGACACGTTCCGACTGTTTTCGCGGGAAATTCACCACCTTGCCACCGACGATAAGCACCGCTGTGGCAAGCTGCACTTCGCCATCATCGACATATGACCGCCACCAGTCGAGCAGCATGCCGCACCGTGAGGCACGGTACGTGTCCCACTGGTCTGGTGGGAACGACTCTTGTACGTGACGAGCAAGCGCGGCAGGCTGGAACCTGTCCTTGGTCGCTGCGACAATTGAACCCCGGCCGCTCCCAGCCGGCGACTGGAGGGCAGACGCGCGCCCTGCAAGTGCCACTCGGTCCATTCTCGGCGTGCCCGGCCGTGTGCTGTGTGGTGTTGAGCGCGAGGTGATGCCTCCGCGGTAGCCGTTGGCCCCTGAAGCAGACTCGAGCGCGGCCGCAATGCCGTAGGGGTCTGGATAGTCCATATCGTCCAGAGCTGGGGAGTCGTCTCGTGAAGGTGCGTCAAACGCGAGCTTCTTCGCCACCGTCCTACCCAACAGCGCTCCATAAGGGGAGGGATTGTAGTTGGACGAGTCGTTGCGTGTCATGGTGGGGCGGACGGCGGAGGGGTGGATAACAGGAGGTGGGATGAACGCCTTGAACTGTGACTTCAACAGTGGGGTCTGCGGCTCGTCGCTCTCCGAGGAGCCCACTGAGCTCGAGCTGTCATCGTGGATGAGGAGAGGGTGGAGTTTGGACACAACAATGCTCTCGTCAGACTCTTCAAGTGGGATTCCCGAAAAGCCGTAGATGGACGGGGCGTTACTCCGAGGCGCCTCGTCGTATCCGTGAGGTGAAGTTGCGTTGATGACAGGCACAGACGGGTTGGATGTCTGGTTAAAGACTCCCTCGTTGAAGATGCTTTCGTTCGGGCTGGCAAACTCCTCAACAATGCCCTGCAGACAGTCCCACACTCTTGCGTCGTCTTGACGCCCACATACTTCGGCAACCTGGCAGGTCAGATTCCAGCATGCGCAAGCGACCTACCTCGCGGTTCCAACGACACAATTTCTCAGCTGTATCGCCTTCGAAGCGATACTGCTGGGCCATGTAGACGAACTCCTCGTCATCATTATCTGGCAGCGGAACAGTGCCAACGGTTTGAAGGGGCTCGTACGGCCGGTCTGCTACACCCTTGCGTGGTCGGCCGCCAACTTGCCAGGAATTGAACTCGGGCTTGCTGGAATCGGTTAGCCAAGGATTCAGTTAACCATCTACTTACATGTCGTCAAAGGGAATCTCGCCCTGCTTGAACCGGTCAATGGCGTACGCCATTTCACCCTTTGCGCTCCAGGCAATGACCTGGCGTGGAATAGTGTCGAGCGGGTACGTCTTGGGTGCGACCTTGCTGTTCAAGTCGACCTGGACGAGTTCGCCCTTTTGATAACAGGCTACCAGCGAGTCCGAGTCGTCCCAGATGGCAGCGACGGCATTTCCTTCTATACCAGGCAACGCATATTTGGCGACATGGTGTCTCCTGACATCCCACACTTCCAGCGCCGAGTCGCTATCGTCGGGAACCGTGAGTTCTGTTGGGCGGTTGGGATCAGCCGCCATCGCGATGGGCTGGTCAAAGGGCACAACCACCAGCTCTGTGGCGTGCGATGGCCGCCAGTCGACACTTCGAATCTGGTATGCCGTGTGGAGCATGTGGGTCGGTGCCGCTCCCTTGTCCCAGGCATGGTCCATGTCCCAGATCTGTGTCCACGTCAGTCACTGGAGGCATTGCAGATGTGCTCGGTTGCTCACTTGGACGGTACGGTCACTTCCAGCACTCGCCAGCCATCCCTTGCCGGTCCCAAACGCGCCGTGTTCATCGCCTGCACCCTTCCACTTGAGATCAAGGACCGCCTTGGATCCGTGTGCACCCCACACTTTGCCGATAGGCTTGGACTGTATGCGGTAGTCGTAGCGGAACAGACCGCCGGCCTC